>NC_068948.1:16696401-17298901 GCF_026419915.1 Harpia harpyja
TTTTTCACCCAGCGAAGAGTACACTTATCCAAGCCATGAGACGCCAGCTTCTCTCTTCTGAGACTCCTCTTGTTTAACCATTTATCATGCTTTGCCCACCTCTTAATCTTACCTCAGTTATTGACTTGACTTATTTGAGGTTGGCCTTTCAGTTCTAAGAACCCACAACCTCTGGGGGTTTTCTGCTATTCCCATGTTATATCTCAGTGTAGTATTAGGAAGACATAACTAATTTGTTTGTGAAATAATTACTATGGTGATAAGCATCACACCAAAAAAATCCACTGAGGCAATGAACATTCCCTGTGTAGTGAGGAGCTAGATGGCACTGCTCAAGAAGGTCTGGAACTATATAATCAATAATTTAATCCTTATTGAAATAAGCCAACAACTTTCATAATGTACACTGAAAGAGCCCGGCGTCTTCAGGACATTTAATCATGTAATCGAAGATTGTGCCTTAAAGCATAGTAGTTTGACTCAGGATTACACAAGCATCTTTCTGTTGGCATTTCCTATCTGTGAATTGTGCAATCCTTTACACTAGATCTTTAGTACTTAGTGTAGATACAGAAATATAAATCTTTGATGAGAATGCAATTTGCATGTATATAACTGTGTAAAGTTAATCTAAGTATTTCACCAATTATAGGCCAGCTGGATTCAATAAACCTCACTACAACCTTCTATTAGAGTTCCTAGGAAACCAATCCTATGGCCAAAGATAGCTATTAGATATAAGACTATATAGATCTTACATTTTATTTATATATGAATATATGTATATAGCATCTATATATATTTTAAAAGAATATATGTAAGAAAATAAAATGATTCTTCTAGAATGTCGGAAGTATAAGACCATACCTTACTGCATTGCAGTGAAGTGCTGAACTGGTGCTAAGTGGATATCGTGCAGTGCAGAATTTGGGCTGTGTATTCTGTAGAATAAGCTGAGCTGTACTCTGATAATGATGAAACTATCCTGAAGATATAGAAATAATTATAAAATAGTATTGCTATCACATATATAATTTATACAATTATAGTCTAATCACAGCTATAATTTATTAAATTTGTAAGCTTTCAACCTATACATTTTTTGCTAAGATTTCTTCATTTATACTTTTTTATTGTTTTCTTTAAAAAAAGACATAAAAATATTTATCTCACAACTTAGTGAGAAGAGCTCACAAAGATTTTGTAAAAAGAAAAATAATACAATCAAATTTTTCATGTGTGACTTTTCAAAAGGATCATAAAGAAGGCTTTATTCGCAGCAAGGCAAATAGATGTCGATTGTTTATACTGTTGCAGTAATGGATAATTGTTACAGAAGCTTCTTCTTACCTGAAATAAATCCACCAAAAATGTATTTAGATTCTACTGCACAGAAACCCATTTGAGCAGATGGAGAAATTCCCATAACCCCCTGGCTAGTTATATTTCCAGTAAGGATGGCCTTTTTCCCATGCAGGCGCATGTCCTGCATGGGAATGTTCTTGTAGCTTGTGGTGGAATGCAGGTTGAGTTGAGTAGGTTTTCTTGCCTGCTAGCTGCACAGTTCCTCAAATTTCATTCTTCATACCAATAGCCAGCTCAGATCTTTCCTGTTATTACTAGACTGAAATTACTTTTCTCATCACATTTGTGTTTTCATGTTTGTTTATTTTTAAGTTAGTGCTTGTGGCTTCTCATTACCTTCCTATGCCATGAGTACATGTTCTTCACATACTACACATAAGAAGGCTGACAGAGTAGTGCGGAAGTGAACCAGGAGAAGTTATTGCCCTTTGGAGCTTTTGCATTAGAGGCATCGTCTCTAATTTTGCTTTGCCTCCTTCAGTTAACATTTCCTTCCATTCATTCACAACCCTCTGTGTCAGCAAGTATAATACTTCCCATTCTGGATTCATGTACCTCTTCCATTAAAATGGCTACCTATGCTACAGAAGGGATCAGAGATCCCTGATGCCAAGAACAGCTGCATTAGCAGAGTCTTGCATTCAAGCTGCAGGATCCTGCCAAGGCAGCTATATTGTTTTGAGAATCTAAGCTAACATGTTTGTATGGGATTGTACCATATAGATACAGCAAGTCATTTAGGAATAGCTCAGGGATCTCTAACATGGGCTGTGCTCCGTGTTCAAGGGTTGTCCTGCAGTAAGGTGGCTAATTATACTTTTTTGAAAGGGAGGGATAGGGATCCCAAAAGTCTTTATTTCTCTCACCCCTTCCTTTGCCCTCTGCTGTTGTGGGTCACATATAATGGAGATGTGCTTCCTGTTGAGTGTTGTTGCAGGGAAAACTCCCCTAGCTCAGAGTCCAAAAGCAGAAGTTCTGGACCTTGTATTCTGTACTTCTGCTGGAGTGATGGAAATGTGTCTGTGCCCTGTGTTGGGACTTAAATGAGGAACATGGGGAAGATCCTATGTCTCGAGAGGCTGGAGATAAAAATGGCATCACAAAAATTTTTGCCAGGATGATCTTTGGTCCTGTGTTCTCTAAACAAGAACATCTGATCTTGCTGTTACAGAAGTGCTGGTTTGTGCTCAGGAGAACGCCCGCTGAAGAACAGATGTCAGAATTTGAATTCTGTGAATCACGAGTGACTGCAGTGTTTTGAGGCTGCATAATCTAAGTTGTGATAATCAGTCATGAGGTGAAGCTTGGACAAACTGCTGGAATGTCTGTGGTGTACAGTAGAGGACAATGTAGAAATCCCAAACAGAGTACCAGCTGTGCTAGTTGTATAGCCAGAAGCAATTACAGCCATATCTGGGTGATGTAAGTCTGAGTGAATTAGCTTTACTGAGCAGTGAGGTCTGTTGGTTCAGTCATAATTCTGTGCCGACAGCTCAACAGTTTTTGGAATTGAGGTAGGCATCTCTACACAGTGCTATCTTGTACCATGTGGATGTACCAACACCAGGCAGTCTTGCCTCCAAAGTATTTTTTGTGCACGCTGTTCCAGAGTACACACAGGTACATCATATGTGACTACTAAGGTCACTGAAATTAACTCTCATTATGGGTCACACCCAAAGGACTGCTGCTTTTGTTAAACATGTCCATTATAGTCTTCCCAGGCATCTTGATTCAGGTACTGTTAGTATTGTAAATACTCATCATATTATATGACTGTCTTCACTGTCTAAGAGCTGATCAGGTCATGTTATTTAGTTGTTTGCTGGTTTGTGTTATCATTTGCTCTCATTCTTTGTGGAGGTGAAATGGAATCTGCCAAGTCCAGCTGTTGATCTGTCAGTTAGCTGAGTAAGGACCCACATTTTCCTCATACAATGTAAACGTTAATTCAAAACCATTTCCAGAATCTGCTGCAGTCTGTAACATTCTTAATGGCATCAGATATGTCAAAAATCAAACAGTTTGACTGAATAATGTGTTTAAGTCTCCTAAATCACATCTGTGGGACAACTGAGGGATTGTTTCTTTGTCAGCAGTGCCAGACTTGGTATAGTGGCCTGGATTGTATGACAGGTTTCTAGTCTTTGGCCCACTTTTTAAAAAATCACTGCTGATGTGTTCATGAAGCTATGTTATTGTCGTGGTTTAACCCCAGCCAGCAACTAAACACCACGCAGCCGCTCACTCACTCCCCCCCACTCAGTGGGATGGGGGAGAAAATCGGGAAAAGAAGCAAAACCCGTGGGTTGAGATAAGAATGGTTTAATAGAACAGAAAAGAAGAAACTAATAATGGTAATGATAACACTAATAAAATGACAACAGCAATAATGAAAGGATTGGAATGTACAAATGATGCACAGTGCAATTGCTTACCACCCACCGACCGACACCCAGCCAGTCCCCGAGCGGTGAATCCCTGCCCCCCCCCACTTCCCCGTTCCTAAACTGGATGGGACGTCCCATGGTATGGAATACACCGTTGGCCAGTTTGGGTCAGGTGCCCTGGCTGTGTCCTGTGCCAACTTCTTGTGCCCCTCCAGCTTTCTCACTGGCTGGGCATGAGAAGCTGAAAAATCCTTGACATTAGTCTAAACACTACTGAGCAACAACTGAAAACATCAGTGTTATCAACATTCTTCACATACTGAACTCAAAACATAGCACTGTAGCAGCTACTAGGAAGACAGTTAACTCTATCCCAGCTGAAACCAGGACAGTTATAGACGCTGAAAATGAGACTGGTTTTTAGAAATTGCCTTCTTAAAAATAAGCATTTGGTTTACCTCTATATTTATACATTGAACTAAATCAGCTGCATCAGCATGGTTCTTGTCCCTTCCTCACTGTCTCTTTTTAACTCTGCTTTTTTAAAATAGTTTTGGTCTGCTTTGCTGACATGTAGCTTCTTGGGGTCGAATATTGATATTTTTTCTTTTTTTACCCCTGGTATATTCCCCATCAGATGTCTCAAGGTTGTTTTCTGATTTAGCTGCTCTGTGTAGTGGCTTGTGCCCTCATCACCAGTACAGTATCCCTCCTCCTGGAGAAAAGAGAGGAATCGGGTGCAGGGAGCACAGAGGGTATTCTTTACTGGAATGGCATATGCAGAGGCATCTGCCTTTCCAACTTTTAGCCAGAAGAAGAATGCCCATGTTGCACGGTGTTACCACCAGGATATACTTAGGTGTGGCTCTTATCAAACAGGTATACTGACTGAATTTCAACCATCTTTCCTGTTACTGATAAAAAGCTTCCAGTTACTATTATTTGCATGTTTTGTTGCTATTCATATATGGCTCGCTCTCCTCCTAAATGCTGTAGATACCCTATTTCCTTGATGTCTGAGGTATTAATTGACCCTATTTATTATAATTTTAAACAATTTCTTCAGGTTTTGTTTTCACTTTTCTCTCTCTCTCTCTGTATTTTGTGGTCTTGCCCCTCTTACTCCTCATGGAAACCAAACTAATGGGAACTTTGCCTGGAAATTTGCTTCAGAAGCACCTTCGTTCTCTCACCAGGTCTGTCTCCAAGACCCTACAGTATTCTTGTCAGCTTTGTGCTTCTTTTGTTTGTCAAATCTTTTTATCTCAAACAAAAATCTTTAATGTTTTCTAAGATAACATTTTTGATGTTTTACTCTGGAGTTGTAAAATTGCCATGTTTAATATTTATAGGTTCATGAATTAATTAGTTGGGAAATGCCGTATAAGGATTAGTGCACCTATTAGGAAGCGCAGAAACACTAGATTCTGCCCTCCCAAGGATGTGTTTTGTTTAAGTGTATACTTGCCATGGAGCATGCTGGTTTGAGTTTGCCACTAGGTATCACGTGTCGCATGGATTCTGGCTTCTTCTGTGTGAAATGAACTTAGATTTTCATTTTATTCTTATGCAGAATGAGAAACATTTTCACTCTTAAAGTATGTCATCTTCACTGCATCACTAATGATAGCTTTTGTCAGGCTTTTAGCCTCAACTCCACTATTGCCCACACAGAAAAGCTGTGATCTGTTTTTGAACATGACTGAATTTGGGGTTAGTGTACCCAGTGGGGTTTGTGGCTTGATGCCATGTTAACTCAAGTTGTAAGCTGAGTTTCCATTTTGGTGTGAAATCCCCTTATAATTGAATTTGTAGCTTAGTAAATGCAACCAGATTTTAATCTAATACATTATTACTTCAATCTCCCTTTACAATAAAGTAAACATATAATAATTCTGCACCTGCTCTGTTCCCTTCTAAAATGTGGGAGTGGGAGGAGGGCTGGAGTATGGTAGCTACCGGAAGTAATGTTAAGCTCCAAATATCTGACATGAGCTGCAAATAAAATGAGACAAGTTACATGGCATGTGAAGTGCTAAGAACCTGCAGTTCCACTTACTTGGAGTTCGTGTTCTGGGTTTCTTTCTCTTCAATATCAGTGTCACATAATTTTGCAGCTATAAGGCAAAATGAATGTGTCTCTAGCTGAGATCTGAGCACTCTGTGGATTCTTTTCCCACTTGGAACATTAACATCAATTTCCTCATCTGTAAAATGTAAAAAAAAGCCTAGCACTTATACAAGTAAGCTTGTATACTTAAAAAGCATGTTATAATCATTACTGTTTGTGTGTTATGCAAATGTAAACTCTTCAATTTATTTCTGAATATAAATTTAACATACATACTCTTCTGGACATGATTTGTCTTTGTGTCTTTTATAAGGTTGAGGACAGAGTCTTAATCTTAAACAGCAGAAAACACTCTTTCAAATCACGAAATCTGTCTTTTTTGCAGATACTTTATTTTGCCTATCCTATTTGACTTTGTCCTTCTAATTAGTTTTATTAGTTGCAATGACTATTAGATCAAAAGAGACTTTGATGACCATTTGTTAAATCTGCAGTGCACTAGAAAAAATCTCTGAGTTTTCTGTGCACCCACTCATTTGCAAATGCTGAACATACTTATCTCTAACTGCAGGACCTTCTCAGCATTATGTAGTATCTAGGCTTGATTTTGGCCATTAGCTCAGGCTGAGAGCTGGCTGTGTACCATCTATTTTAGAAGGCTTCAATGCATTATCTGCTTTTTTATTTTTTTCTTTAGTGGACTGATTTTCCATAACAACAATGAAATTTCAGTTCATTTTACAATTAGCTTTTTTTTCCCCAAGTTATTACCCATAAGAAAAGAACATCTCTAACTTTCCCACATAAATCCCCAAAGTAAGTCATACCTAATAACTTTTAGTCCCTCACTGAAAAAGTTTCAAGCAAAAACAATAACTTGGCTTTGACCCTGCTCTCTTCAAAAAGGAAGTTACTTCTGAGCAGCAACATCAAAAAGAATAAATAATTGTTTTTCTTTTTGTTGTTATGATATGGATCATCTGAGCAGTTAGTGGTAAGCAAGCTGTCTTTGATTTGGTTCAGACGCCCTAGTGCTTCGTCCTCTATTTATGTCAGCATGTTCCTGTTCCCACACCAGGAAAGTAGAATCCCTTGATTAAATTCATATTTGTTTTAATCTTTCCCTGTGTCTGATCTCAAGCTCAAAGATTCTAATGAAAAAAGTAGTGTATCCTGCTGGGAAGAGTGCTGATGTCAGACTTTAGTCTGTTTGTTCTGTTCTAACCTGATAATGCTGGAAACGCTCAGAACCCAAATGCTCAACGCCAGCAGATTCTTAAGACAAAGATATTTTGATATTTCATGGAGAGTTATAAGCAAGCTTTTTATTTGTAGAGCTAAATAATAATAATAAAAAACAACAAAAAACCTTTAAACAAATATTTATGAAACAGCAACTGACCACAACAGTGAGTTTAATTAATCTGACCCCTATTTTCTTTATGTAAGGCAGGGTTTTCCAAGTTCAACACTAAATCAATGAGAATAAGCAATACAATTAAGTGTTTAATTATGTTTATCTTTTGTAAGCTATATTAAGAAAGATTTAGAGTCATTTTTTCACTTATTCTTTTCCATAAGCATTTGAACAATTAAATGCTAAGATTCATTCTGCCTTGTACAATGACTGAAAAAATGTTTTTTTCTGACAACCTAAAGGCATAGCCAGATGCTGTCTTCTAGCTGGAGAGGTTGGAGATGCTCCTGTCATTTTCCCTCCCGCCAATCCTTCCCTATGCTTTCCCCCCAGCTGCTTCTCTGCTAGAGGTTTCTGCCCTAGAATTCCTGCAGGTGGAACAGAATGTGTGTGGTCATCATCTGTTTTAGTGTAAAGTCAGCCAGCTTAGCTAAATTCTCTTCCTCAGTGGTTGAAACTAACTTGACTCACTCAAGTAGATGAAGAGGACATGCATGTCTCATCCTGCTGGCAGAGATGTCCTAAGAAGAAACTGGGATCAATAGTTTCTTAGACAGTAATAAGCATTTGCAAATTGAGTTGGCATTGCAGACAAACTTAGAACAGATGATGGAGGGTGCCATGTGTCCTCAGTTTACAAGCTGACGGTGCTCAGCACTTTCAAGGAGGCATTCAAAGCCTTGGAGAGGGCCTAATTAGAGACCTAAGGGATGAGATTTTCCTTCTAAAAGATTTGTACAAATAGATGTGACATAGCAGCCCTCGGCAAATATGGTTTTACCTATAAGCTGCAACGATACTTCCTTTTCCTCAGCAACCCATATCGTGAGATCTGTATATCTTGAAATCGGTAAGCATAGGAAATGCTGACGCGCACAAAGGCATGGTGCAGTCTAATTCCCTCATCCATAATGAGTCATTCAGAAATAGTTTGAAGATATTTTCTGGACCATGAAGTGGCATTTGAGTTTTTGCTTTATCCCAGAGCCTCTGGCATATGTTGTTAGTTTTGCGAGGGGCTGGGGCAGAGGAGGGCAGAAGGGAGTAGTTTCTTTCTTTGTAAAACAAAATCGAAGTCAATATGAAATAAAAAAAAAAATAGACAGAAGCACTTTCATATGCTAACAGAAGCATGCCCCAAGATATGAACTGAAAGAAACAACTTTGCATGTGTTTCTTCTAATGGTCAAGTGTTTTACTGATGAAAATGGAAACATCTAGGTACTTAACTGTTTGAATTCCTTGTTACTTATTTGGGCATCTCAATGTGGACTACAAAAATCCAATTATAAGCATCCCTTTTTCAACTTTTGTCATGTATTTATTGGCAAACCAAATGTGACGTGATAGTGCAAATCTGTACGTTTGTGGCTATTCAATGTCAGTAGCCACACAACAACAGTGATTTTAATTATAGGTGGGAGGGATATCTTTCCCTGTCGTATGACAGCTGGTGAATGTCACGAAGAGCTGTGAGGAACGTATGAGCTATATACCCATCTGTACTTGCAGCTCTATCCAGTTGGTGGCTAATAATTGTACAGACTCTGGAGCAGTCTTTCTTTTTTGGATCGTGGTCCTTTATTTGTTTGGGCTAGCTATTTTTGGTTGTTTAGTTGAGTAATTTTAAGTCATTTTGCCAAAGAGATTTAGTATAAATAAGCAGAAATATACATTTAGATACAAATCATACAACAAACTATAGTGACCATACTGATACCCTTTACCCCTCGAGACTAACAATAATCCTGTACTCAATCTGAGTGTAGGAATACAACTGCCGTTGTCAAAAGCTTGAAAGGACTGCTCATTGGCCAAATATTTACAAATAGTGTTTTGCAAAAATATTTTTTCTTGATAGCATTATAGAAATTGTTGCAAATAGAAAAACAAAAGTTATACTTTTAAGGCAGTTTTGGATATTGAATAATATTTTTCAGATATAAGAATTAATAATAGAGAATTTATTAGATTGTGATTGTTGGATTCATTCTTTTCTCTCTTTTATTTTAGCTCAGTATAGAATATTTTTTTTGTTTTGCTGCAATCTGCCCAGATGGTTTTCTGTCCTCACTTGTTCCTGTTTTATTTTGGCAACACTGTAGATACTATATCCTCTGTAGAGAAACACCAATCTTGGCAATATTCCTGACAGTCTTTTATCTCTCCCTATCCATATGGCACTGTATTTATTGCCTAAAGTGTATTGTTTACTTCTAAGGATTAAGCAATAAAATGAACAAGTTGTAAAGCATCTTCATATATTATTTGTCTGCTCAGTGCTTATATGCTGTTTTTCTGTGAGATTATCATAGGATGTATGGTGAGATGTACTTCATTTGAAAGAGACCAGTGATGAAGGTCTCTTTCAAATATATACATAATTCTCCAGATTTTGCCCTGACAAGTACCGCAGTTTGATTATTGTTTCTGGACCAGGCCTTTATTCATCTGTGAAAGGAATGAAATGATAATTTATTTCTTAACAAAATTGTTTTGAGACTTTATTGTTTAACAAATTGCAGGAGAAAAACACTACAGTAGTTTTGGATGTTGTCATTCTCTGTTTATGGCTATAGTTTGGATTATTTGATTGACTGATATATGCAAACATGGTAAACCTCTGCTCTTATGAGCTTTCAAGTCTAAGGCCATAGTTATATTGCATTTTTAGCCTTTGTTCTTATAAACATGTTTTCTAATATTCTTCATGTCATTCACAGAGCAAGCATGTAGTTACTTGTGCTGTGATTCTGTACTGTCTCGAACAGTCTAGGTTATGGATTGAAATCTGAATTTTTCTGAGAACTGGACTGGAATCTGGCCATAAATACCCTTTGAATGTTGATAGACCTTCACTACTTCTTCCACAAATGAAGAAGACAGATTCTCCCCTAAATGGTGTATCTGACTGGAAAAAATCTTGGCATGACCCAGCATAAAGAATCATGGTATATAGATTTTTGTCAGAAATTCCATTGTAGAAATGAGAAATCTCCATTGATCAAAATTTTGTTAAAATAAAGATATTTCCACAACAGTAGAGTTTTGAAAAACCATCAGTTTGCAATGGAATAAAAATATTTCACTACAAATTTTTCAGCCAGCTCTAGCTTTGACGTGTTTTGAATATTCAGTTTGCACAGCTATTTGTCTAAGCAAAGATGTGACAACTTTTATTACATAATACATCATTACATTCTATTCATATTTTGGAACATTTATATACTGGTAGGATGATCTGTGACTTTTTCAAGGGTGTCCCTTGAGGCAGCTGACTCTAGCTATGGCAGCTAAAAATGCATTTGCCAGAAGAGGGGAAAAGAAAAGGGCAAACGGACTCAACAACTGAAACTTTACTTTTGCTGGATTCTCAACATAAAAATCTGAAATAAAATCACAATGGCTTTTAAGCTTCTACTTCTGCTAAGCATTAAAACACAAGGAATGATTCCTGCCACAACTTCTTATTGCAATTCATTGAAAACAGAGAGCCTATTCCTGTAATGTCATAGCGATTGAATTAATCCAGTTATGTGGCTTTGCTAGGCTTGCTATTTTTGTTTCCCCAAGTTTTCCATCTATTTTTGTCCATCTCTTAATATGTGCATTAAGTAGAAAGAGAAGGAAGCTGCTCCCATTTTTAATTCCCAATGCCTCCTTTTGATTGAAAAACTATGTATTTTGAGAGTGATGAAACATGATATGAAATTGATTTTTTTGGTTGGTAAGCAGGCATCATTATACAGTAACTTTGGTATGAGTAAAAGAATTGAAAAATTATTCTTTCCTCTGTCCCCAGCCCCCTTCTATGTACACAGCCTTGGAAATCAAAACATGGAATGTAGAAGGTCTTGTATCTTGACAAGCAGAACTACTATACAGACCTGAGCACAATATTCAGTTAAAAAAAAAAAAAAAGGAAAAGAAAATGAAAAACTGCTTGGCATAATTGAAGAGATAGCAAGTAATGTTTTACGTCAGTGTTGTCTACACCTACAGCAGACACATTACACAAGTGGAGATTATAGGCTAAATTTCCAAAGGGGATCATGGAAGGTATGTGCAAAACCACTGTTAACAAGTAACAGGATTTATGCATGTACCTCCCACTCACTGCTTTGAAAATTTGGCCTCATAAGTAGAGAAATGCTAAACTATGTTATATAAGTTTGGATGGTAGGAATATAATCGATCTCTTCAAGGGCCCACGTTAGAGTCCAGGCATGATTTATTTTTCTGTTTTACCATCAAAATGCAGATTTTTTACCGTTATAGAAGCTTGTAAAGCTTGAACATTTTTCTGTCCCCAATGTAATGTGCACTCATAACCCAGAGAATCTTACTGAATGGATTCTTCTCTGAGCTGAAGCTTATCCTTTCGATAAACCTGTATCTTCATTTCTACATATGCAGGTTTGGAGATTATATCTTACACCTTAGATAGTGGGCCTACTTAGACTTGGTAGTGGCTTCAGCAAGTCATTACCCTCCCTGTAACAGAATTCTGATTTAAACTTACCCAGCTGTAACTTCCCTCCCTTTCTTTTTGCAATGTCTTTGTCAGCTGTGCTGAACTACCTACTGTCAAATATTTGTTTCCCATTAGGTCATCACGGAATGTAACAAGCTGATACTTTCTGTGTTAGTCCAGGTAGTTTGAGTTCCACAATTATTTCCCCGTGAGTCACCATTTTATTAATAGCTCTCTTCTCTGAACTGTCTGTACCCTACCTGTGCTGTAGATGCTAGTATCAGACACAGGGTTTCAGCAGGTTCCAGCAATGTTGAACACAAAGGTAACAAAATGTACTTATTTCTGCTCAATCAGTATGAGAATCTCATTGTCTATGTGTTTTCATTAGTAGGTCACTGTCAAATGACTACTCAGTCTAATTTCCTTAAAGACTTTTCCAGAAAATCATCCTACTCTGTGTTCGCCCTATAAAGGTCTGTCCTTTTCTGACTATGCAGTTTTACTGTCGACTTTACTGGAAGGAATGTTGTGGGGGTTTTTTTGTATCTGTTGCACAAAAAAGGAAGAAAAAGAGATGTGCCTTTGTGAAATGAATACAATAGTTTATGATGCCATTTTAGATTTATGTCAAAGAATTTTATGTAGATGATATAGTTCTATATGTTGCACCTCTGTTTTAGCAGACCAGTATTGCTATGTGAAAACACTGACACTTACTGTAGTATTCAGACAGTCTATATTGTCTCACACACGTAGTATTTGACCATTGGTGTCAGTTTGGATTTCTAGTGGTGTTTTGACTTCCTCTCATTTTAAGTTATAGTTTCACTTGCTCACTTGCAGTTGTAGTTTAAGTTGACAGTCTGGACAGAAATACATCAGGATTGCTCACATGGCCTAAAGCTTATGTCTCAGTAGCAAATAATAGCTTCTTAAACTTTTCTAGTTTAATTGTTTCTAATTGTCTGACTAGCATACCATCACTTTTAAAGTTTTATTTCTACCTCTTGGCCATCAGGTTGTTACGTGACTTGGGCATGTTGCTGGCCTGCTCTGTACATCTATTTTTCTTTCTTGTCTCTGTCTTTCATATCTGTTTAGATGACAAACTATGAGGCAGGACTGTTTCACAACATGTACCTGTAAAGTGCCTAGTGGTATGGGATGTCTTAAAAACTGCTGTAATGTGAATAACAACTTTTAGGATTTTGCTTTACATTATGGATATTTTGTGCATTTTTGCTCCTGGCATTTGTCTGTTGCCACAACTCTTCAGACATAGGCTTTGTCTAATCAAACTGTCCTCTTCCAGTTGAGTAGGCCCTCTTAAGCTTTCAGGTTAGTGCAACATCCGCTAGTTTGGAAAATCAAAGGACCCCCTATACTTGGGGGCAGTCATGCACACAAATGCATATACAAAGAAACGGAAATATTTCTCTATGTCCAGTCTAATTCACTTCCTAATTGCTCCAGCAAATTAGTTGCCCTAGCTGAATGCACAGTTTAACAAATTTTACCCTGGTACACTGAGTGGAGGTAGCCATCATCATTGCTGGATCAGTCCTCTTTCAGAGTCACTAGGGTATTCATTATCATGCAGCTTTGGGGAAAGTACCTGCAGAGAGGAGCCAGCAAAAGAGTTGCATCAGTTTGGCTAATAGGAGACATCAAATACAGGTGCTTCAGTTCATGTAAAAACAGCAAAGAGTTGCCCATTTTGGTGAACTTCCTCTGCCTTATGATTTACCAGCTTTTTTTCCCTCTGCTAATCTTGCCAACATTCCACATTTCCCTGATAATTCTTTTAAATTCTGTCTAGTCCAGCATTCACTTCCTTCAGTGTCCCTTTTTGCTTATGTTTCTTTTAGTCCCTCCTTCAATCCACCTACCCTTCTCCCCCGCCAAAAAAACCTTACCAAAAGGACTGTATGCTTAATGCCATGTTTATGTTAAACCTCTTTCCCCATCCTTTCATTGTCCTGCCTATTTCAGTTGTAAACTGTTTGAGGCAGCAGCTATTTTATTACAAGATTTTGGCACAGAACCTGGAAGAACAGGACTTGTACTTGACAGGTCCCTAGGCACTATCAGTGTACACTTTTTTTAATACAAATAAATTGGAGAGCCTCTTTGCCTCCTTCATCTATTAAATGGAGAGAGTAACAGTTGCGTGCTTTTAAGAAGAGCCTTTTAGGTCTACAGATGAAAAGGCTTTAGAAATGCTAAATATTAATTATTAGTAGTCATTAGCATTCCTGTCTGCTCTTATCAGTGCTCTCATTTGTACCATATAACATACTCTAACAGCTCCTTTTCCTTTTTTATTCAATGGCTCTCCTAACAAAGAATATTTAGGAATGGTAAATGGCTTTTTTGCAATTGGAATGAGACCTACCTGGTTTTTTTCAGTTTAGCTCAGACATTTTTTTCCACATCGTGTTTTCTGTGTTGGGGTTCTTGTATGGCTGACATTACAGTATCAGGGCACCTTAAAATAGGAGTTAATAATAGCTGACTGCAGTTGTAAGAGTCCTTGTCCTGAGTTACTACCTATTAAGCTTGGTTCAGCCCACAAAACTGGTTGAGAAAAAAGAGACAGGACTCAGGAATGAACTGACCAGTGCTATACTGACAGTGCAATACTGTACATCCTTGTGAAAAGAAAATTGAAATATAAGCATTAAGTGCTTTCCCCATTATCATTCAAAAAGTATGGGATAAAGCTTGGAACTGGACCATAATTTTTCTGTTGTATGCTGGTGATCTGGCCACAACATTATTGTAACAATATCCATAGAACACATTTCTCCAAAGCGAATTAAAAAAATAAGCCTTTTAAAGGTGTATCCTATTATAAGGATGAAGATGGTGTCTTTCTTCTCTGTGTGTGCTATATGTGATGAAAACATACAGAAACTTCTGGATGCAGTTATGGCAGTCTATTTGTTAGATTTTTACCTAACAAATTTAATTTATAGTGCTTCAACACACACACACACACACGCATAAATGGCTTCTATTACCTTTTGGTTTAGTTTGTTTTGCATTTTTAATTAATTTGTGTTTCTTTGAAAGTATGTTTTCTTGTGGTTGTAGAATTGCATCACTTGATTGCAAAGACAATATAAACACTAGCTATGAAAGCATTTTTTCTTAATATACTGTCAATCAGACAAATTCCCAGAATTTGGTTTGCACAGAAAACAAAGAATTAGAAACAGCATTTTCCAGTTAATTTGTGCTCCCTAAATGTGGCTATTCATGAAAGCTCATCAAGCTTCACAAGTATTAACCTAACCAGAGAGCCCTCTTGCTTGTCTTAGAATAAGTGGTAGATACTGGCTTTCAACGTTTCTCGTGCAATGTCTGTGACATGCACTCTTCTACCACGTGGAGACTCGCAAGAATATTCCAAGCTCTCTTGATGTGTTCTGTGACAGGGCATAGGAATTTCTAGTTCGTAGGAATTTTCCAGTGCATCCTAGAAATTTCTGGATATAGAAGCATTCTAGAATTTTCTGAGTTATTTCTAGAAATCTGAGGGCTTTCTGGGAATTCCTGGATTTAGAGTCTTTCTAGGCATTTTTCCATGCTTTCTAGGAATTCCTGAAAGTCAATGTTTCTACTGTGAGGTGGGACTTTTTTTGTGAACTTGGAGAATTTTTAAAGGGCTTTGTAGGATTCTTCGTGTTTTCTGGGAATTACTGGATTGAGAAACTTTCTAGGAATTTCCACACTGTTGCAGAAAATCTTTATTTTGGAGGTAGTTAACAAGAGGAAGTGTATAGTCTCCAGCTATTCCTGTATGCTTTTCAATGGGGAATATATCTCTTGACTAAATCTGGTATTATCTCTTAATCTATATATTAATAAACTTTTAGATGTTTGTGTCAAGTATGGAATAAATTCATATAGCTTATTAGTTTGAACATAAATTTGTTGGGATGATAATGGCTTGTAACTAACTGATACCTAAACCTTTTCTCAATGAATGTATTAACATTAGTCTGGTATCCTTTCAGTAGCTACTTTGAAAATATATGTACATATTTATCTACATTTATTTAGAGAAGCAATAGGTCTTTACGTGCTTAAACAGCACAGGTATGAAAGCTGTTAAGTGACATCAGATAGGTGTCAGGCCTTGGCTGCTCATTTTGTAAATATCAGCTAATTCAAACTACATTTTGTTTCAAGTCATTATCTGTTTCTTTCCTTCTTGGCTATTGTATATTGTGGAGAGATTTTTTTATTTAATACTCAAGCAGTATGCTACATGACTTTTTAAAAAAATTTTTTTTTTATTCATCCTCTGTATGTCACAGTGTCTTGGTAATGCAGACATGGTGTAACTATCTGTGCCTAGTTCACCCAAGACTGTTTCCATGTTGTTCTCAAATACACTGGAAGCCACTGGAGAGGTCATGCCTTAAATGTGTTGGCTTTGGATGTACAGGTTTAAAGTCCTTGGCTACATGAGTCACCTTGTAATTGTAGGTCCAGATGATTTGTTTAGGTAAACGTAGAATAAATATAGAAGAGCGGCTGCAGGCTCTCCCTTCTGTATTTTCACCTTTTGTTATTAAGCTTGAAATTGTTTCTCAAGATAAGTCACTGGTGGTAGCGAACTGGAAAGCTAGGAGTTGTACTGCTGCTTACAGTGGGGATACAATTATTTGGCAAGGTTGAAAGTTGCACATACTTTGGCAGCTTAACTAGGTAGAAAGTACTCATCTGAAAGAGAAATGAAAATTTCTAGATTAATTCTTTCATAAAGTGCTTACATACCCAAGCTTGTTACTAGTGCTAGTTCCTACTGCTGGCATCCTATTACCAGGATATGCATATTATGAATGGATGTGTACTGGTAGCTACTGTGGTACAATTCATCTAAGAATCATCTTTCAGCAAGGATTTTGGTGCAGTGGACTAAGACAGAACTGCATTATATGGTGAATAAACAGGAGATAAATGTTTTTGGAAAAGGTTTATGCATGTAAGTTCTGAAGCCACACTGAAAGCTCAGCCTATGTTATTTTTAAATGGTGCTTAGGAACTTTAATCAGTTAAGCAATTTGATAGCGCTGTCTCTTTCTAGAGAAAACTCAGTGGTTTTTATTCCTTGTTCATTTCTATGTCAGTCTGGGTGCATGGATCTTAGTGCTAAATATCCCATGCATTATCAAACATCTTGTGTTGCTAAGCAAGAGATGTTAAGCAGGATTTATGTTGCCCATGTCTGTCTTAAATTTGTGCTGGAAAACACACAGAGGAAACACTAGACTACTTGCTTGGTTTTATATGTTCATATTGCAGTGCACCTCCTTTTCCCTGAAGCATGTGAATGTTCTCTTTCTATTATTTGAGATCAACACAGAAGTTTTTAATCTTTTTCAAAGTGTAAACTATCTTTCAAAGTCTTGAAAGTTCATTTTATAAAACCAGATCAAATAGTTCTGACATTTGCTAGCTAGACATTTAAAGGCATGCTACAGATGCAATGCCATCTTTCACTGGGTGATTTGCTGTAGATAAAGGACTAACCTGCATCTATCATTATAAACACAAGGAGTCCAGCATGCGTGAGCAATGTCCTGGAGAGAAACATTCCTTAAATGTTAATCCATTGCTTTAACTTTCTTGCCTTCTTATTCTTTCATCAAAGTAGGACTTGCAATCAACTGAATTCCTCTGTTGCTTTTTTAAAAATTTGTCAAAACCTAAAATTGCTTATTTTAGTTTTTGAGTTTAGTCTAATAATTCCTCAGAATAATCTTCGAAGTACTTATTCAACAAATACGCTGAAGTCAAATTGGGAAATTCAAAACCAGGATTGAGTCAAACTAAAAATGAAAGTTTCATCTACCTACGTACATAGACTGTTCAAACGGATATATATGCTGGTTGAGAGAGACAAAACAAATATATGAGTCGATGTTCATTGCCATGGTAGAGGCACACCTACTGGTCATCCCTGTAAGATTTCACTATATTCATTTTTATGCTGAAAATATTTAATTGATTTACGGTCTGATAATTGTAATCCAAAATTGTTAAGCTCATTTACTGAATTAATGGGTAAATTTAAATTCTCTTTAAAACCTTGTTGGATATCTCATGCACTTATCACCGGAGAAGATGTTTCAGTAACTGGTTATCCTTGCACACCAGTGTGTAGGAAACTTGGACTATTCTGGCACATCCAAAGGAGGTGAACTTGGGTAGTACTTCCCTGGGCTACAACTAGGCATACTGTGTAGTCAGGCCTTTAAATTCTTGAAGGAGATGTGACTAGCAAGGATGCTATTTTGAAAGAGCTTTGACTGAAATATAATTAATTTGGCTGTAAGGATTACGTGGCAGTTTTTTATGATTAGAGAATTGAATTCTAAGTCATAATTTTTGCATACCATCAGAAAAAAGAAAAGTAACTGTCGCATGCTCTTAACTGGCTAAGCACCAGTAGGCAACATCTATGTGTATGGTAGAGCGATACTAGGTGTATTGTTTAAGGATGACATACCATTAATGTAATACCTTATTACCACAGGAACCGTATAACTGAATGTTCACATCCAGCTTTTGCTGGGTACTGAGTCTTTGAGTCCAGACACAAGCTAAGAATTGCCTGACTAGTTAGTATTTTATGGTGTTACTTCCTAAGGATCTGTTAGCTTAATTATCACGTTATGTCCTGAGACGTAAGATCAACCATACACTGCAGTCACACCGCTGGTTGGTTTGGCTCACAGTTAAGTTATCACAGTGTTAAATCAGAATCTTTGGAACATTCACAATCTGTGGCCTGAATATTTCAGTCCCTTGACTAGCCTAGATCAGGGACACACAAATGTAATTGCAGTTGCTTTTTAATATAATAGCCTAGATTTGTTTTTTACATACCTCCATGTTAAAAATATTTTGCAAACTGGTTAATTTCTGCTTCACATTCTTAAATGCTAGAGGGAGATAAATATTATTGGCCCAGGTTTACTGACAGGAAAAGAACAGCAGCACTGTCTTGCTAAAGGCTGCATCAGAAATTTGTGGCAGAGATGGATCAAAGGGCATGTCTGCTGTACTGATTGCTGTGTGTGTAGAGATACTTGTGCTCGCTCTAAATGGGACAGTTCAGGCCCCACAACCTATTGGAATGAGACAGCATGTTAAATCTGCACTAGCTGCTCTGTAGTTAATAGCATTGCACTGTTAAATGTTAAGTACTGCCAACGGGTGGCTGATGTTTGGTTACTGTGGGCTGCCTCACTGCAAATTCATGTTCCATATAACCTCATATGCTATAGGAGTGTGCTGCACTAATAGGAATGAAATGATTCTTTTTATTGCTGGGATCAGTTAGCTGGTGCAGGTGTGACTGACACCATTATTTCCCCAATAATATGGAATGTTTGGTGAAGATTAATTAAGTTTTTTTTAAAATTGCTCTCTAATGAACACTAGAAAGAAACTTAGAATTTCAGGAACTACACAGGAAATAAGCTTGTTGTCACACATACAGCCACAGTATAAACCAGGTTTTAATAAAACAGTATTGTCCACTGAATAAGGCAGTGTTCTTGTGGAAGAAGCATAAATGTGGGCATGTAATTAAATACAGCATGAAAATTGATATGCACAAAATGACTGAATTGAAACAATGCTGAAATTAACATTGTTTGCATATCTGTGTATCTGACTTTGAATTACTATCATATAGTGTTCTTTGTAGATAATAACTATAATTAAATTAATCAATAAACAGATCTCACCACAGTATTTATCTGGTCTGTCCTTGGCAACAAAATGAAAGGAGAGTTCAGAGGAATTGCAAATCCTTTGATTTAGTAAATAAAAGCTTGTGTATATATCGTTCCTTTAGTACAGACACGCAACTCTTCAGCATTAGATTTACAGCTACGTGTGATATAGCTAATGGATCCTTAGATTTGATTGTATAACACATATGAAAATAGCTTTGTGGTTGCAAAAATAACAGGAAACAAGTTACAGAGAATAACAGTTTGAGACACTGAAAGCAAATAGAAATGTATAGACAGGATAGGTTAAGGAATGGAAATTAGGTACAGTGCTTTTCACTCCAAATTATGAACTGAAACTAATGGAGACTGGCTGCATTAGTGAGAACCTAGCTGTGTAGTAATTATCTTTTTTTCCTGAGCTTTAGAATACACTTTCGAATGGTTGAGATTGTCAAAGAACTTTGGAAAATTTGAAAATACCTTCCATTAAAAAGTAATTTAAAGTAGAAGTTATCTTGTGGATTACCCTAGGATTCTTAATTCTCCGTGATGTTTATAAGGAGCAACAAAAACAAAATTTTGAACTGGCAGCATTCCCATTCAAAACTAACATGGTAAAGGCTTAGTTTAAACAACAGCAAAAATGACTATGATATCACTTGAAAACAAGATGAAAATAAGCTTATACAGTATAGCTAAATGATCATTTTATTACATGTTGTGTTCTGAGGAAAAAAGAATGGCCATTCTTTCTTCTGGTGCAGAAGTGACAGATGCTGGTAGAGAAGTGACCACCTGTGTGGTCCGAGTGACAGATTATATATTGAATTAAAAACCAAGCAAGGGAAGATGTCCAAACAGTGAGGTCT
The DNA here is from genome assembly GCF_026419915.1 of Harpia harpyja. Lineage (NCBI taxonomy): Eukaryota > Metazoa > Chordata > Aves > Accipitriformes > Accipitridae > Harpia > Harpia harpyja. Next base: position 16,716,751 of record NC_068948.1, read on the forward strand.
ATTAAGACTGTTGAATTACTAAAGCACCAACATTTGATCTATTTAAGAGTCTCAATGCCAGGCTTTGAGAAACACATATACTTGAAAAGTCCAATTGCTACCAACAATTAATATGAAAAGCAGTAAAATATATAGAATGAATTTCCTCCAGTATTGTGGTATGGTTAGAGCTAACATCACAATTTTCAAATAGACTGTGGTTTGCAGGATACCAACTACTTGTTTTGCACTAAAGATTACTAAATGTACCACATGTGTGCACGTGTGTGTCCATGTGTGAGCGAGTGTGTGTATGCAGCAAATGAAGCGCTCGTGTGCCATTAGCAGCCTGGGAAAGAAGAAAGCTGCTGAAGTGGTTTTTTGTTCTCCCCCAACTCCCCTGCTTTTATTGGCCTAGATGAATGTAACAAAGAGGAAACCAGATGTGAGACAGGGATGACTTGAAAGGACAGGTAATTAATATCATCTGCCTTAACTTTCTTATCTTGATGGGCTGATGTTTACAACGCTGACCCTGGGGTGGGGGGAAGCACGACCTCCTCAATATGAAATGAGAAAAGTCCAAAGGCTTTTGAGCTTCACGGAGAGCTCTGCTCCTTCTGTGAAGTGCAAACAGTTTGATTTTGTGTGTGTATGCATGTGAACACTGTCTTGTAACAGCCTCTATTCTAACAGCAAGCTCTTTTAACTTTCTTTTCACTAAGAAAAAGTGTTAATGGTATTTTCATATGGTATGTTACTTTCTTTCCTTGGTTTTCTTTTGCTTTTAATTTATTTTGTAATAAATTCATGTCAAGTGACCAAGAATTTGGGGGTGAAGGGAGGAGAGGCCTGCAGAAAAGCAGCAGTATTTCCAATAGTTGATATCTAAAAAAATTTTTTTACAAAAATCACCTTTTGCACATAATTATTTCTGACATTTTGTCCATCATATTGTAATGAGCTTCTTCAGAGGAAATAAAAACAGCTTGTCTCTTTGAAAGCAGAGATGCAACTATTTTTTTTGTGTTTGTTATCAAAACACAAGCTGTTTTTCCTTCCTCAAAGGATACCTCACTGTACAATGGAAGAAACATCAAGAATTAAATTAGACAGCATCAAGTTCACATGAAAGAAAATACATTTCTTTAAACAGATTTTTTTTTTTTTTTATGGGAGAGAAAAGATGTAAGGGTTTAGTAATCTAACTCTTTTCCAGTGTGTGCTACTTTCTCTGCATAGATGTGATAGTGAGGAACCAAATAGCAGATTTCATGATAACAGTCTAATTGTGAACAAGGGGCTTGAATTAACTTAAGTCATTTGGGAGGTCTTTGATAATTCCATATATTAGCAGGGTCTGGTACATTTTCTGGTTACCTGTGCATTTCAGAATGTGTATCTGACTTTGATAATTTTTCTATATTAGGCATAAATCATGGACTAATTTACTATTTGCTTTGAGTGGTTCTTTTATATAAATCTTTGACAGTTTTTCAGAATCAGCAATAGAGTTTATTTTCTAATCCTATGTACTGAAAGACAATACCATTTCCAGTTGCAGCAACTAAAGTAGGACCACCAAAATATGGGGCAGAGCCCCCGATTGACAAGGGGTTTAGAAGATTTCAGAATATCAGCTCAGTGGCCATGGGCCATAGCTGATTTTTTACAAGTGCGCATGGATCTAGGTACGATGATTGGGAATATCTTTATAAATAGGTAGTAACAGTCATTTTTGTTTTATGAGAGACACGTTTGTGGGTGGTCTCCAAAATTTTCTAAGCCATAGATTTAAAAAAAACCCACCACCACATTTCTTCATATGGTTTGTTTTCATATATTTTGATATACAAAATTTTTAGTTACAGGCTTACATTTTGTTCTTCTAGTTTCTGGCTTAAATGAGTATACTACATGTACATTTGAGGGTGGAGGTGGAATGATGTAGAATAAACTTGTGTAGTGAACCTCTGTTTATACCACAGCAGAACTGAAGTCCTGCATTGTTTTAATGCAATTAGCCAGTTTAAATCTTGTCAAGTACGTTTCCATTTAGAGTGCCTTTGCTCTGTGTCATCATTTACTTATAGATCTTTCCATTAAACAATGAATGAATTGCTCAAACTAAGTAAAAAAAAAAAAAGCCCAACAAAAAACCCTACATTTTTTTGTTGACCAATATGTTAGCAAAAGGACCTAGTTATTATTATTATTGCGTATGTAATTTGTTTGCCAAGAGAAACTCTGTATTCCAAGCTTACTTGCTTGCTTTACTTATTATTGTCTTGATCCTTTATAATAATTACCTTTTTTTGCAATTGATAGTTTTGCAATACTTCCCTTTAAGATTTCAGCATAAGGATGGTATAATAACTAAATAAATGTGTCCTAATTAGTGTGACAGTTTATTATTTAATTGGAGTTGGTATGAAACAACAAGCTGCCACAGAATGGTACCAAGCTGGATTCCGAATTGAGGTGATCATGATACAGGTTCACTTATTCAATCAGGATGCAGTTTTCTTCATTTGGAGCATCAATGAACAGACATTTCAAAGAAACCTAGAGGACTTAAGTGCTTAAATCCCAGTAAAATTGAGAACTGCCTTAGGTAGTCCTCTTTAGATTATTTTGAACAACCCAGCCATTATCTTCAGCCGTGAGAATGAATCCTCACAGCAATAGTAGGCAGGCCACTCCTGCATCCATCTGGCATGGAATAGGTTGAAAGCAGAAAAATGAAGAGTTGCGGAAGCTGCTTGGTTATGGAGAAACTGGGTTTTATTTCTGAAAGTTACTGAAAGTCAATGAAGTTAACAGGTTGGGTCTGAGCTTGATGCTGCATATTTAATGCTGTATTAAATCATCTTTGAATAGTTACCTGAGGTTTGGGATCACTTATTATGTCACTTATATAGAATACATGGAAGAGGGCAATGGGTAGGCAAAACGTCTATTTATAAAGGCAATAAGGACCATATTTTCAAAGGTGTTGAGGTATTTAAGGTTGTAAATAGAAGACAAGCAAGCAACAAAAGTATATGATGATAGTAAAAATTCCCCTTTCATCTCATACTTGCAGGTTTTTTGTTTGTAAATGTAGCTTCTTAAGTAGTTGCATACACCTGTGAATTCATGCATATTGATTAAGTTTGCTCTTTGTAAGTCATAAAATCATAGATACTGATGTTTTCTTACTGATTTTCAGTTCTCTAAAACTTTTATTATTGGGATGATTTTTTTTCTCAAATGTAAGTACTAGATAAAATATTTTAATGTATTTCTGTGTGAGAGAAATGCACCTTTATGATGATGTTTTTGGTTAAGAATCTGAAACCTTCAAAAATCCCATCTGTATTTATATCTATCTAGTTTAGATTTGCTTCCTTCAGTAATGTGAGTTTGGTCAGTAGAAAGTTATCAAATAGTGTATAAATAAGGGGGTAGGAGAATGTAAGTTAAAAAAATTGAACATTGCTCCATATATCTTAATACAGCTTGTTAGAATGTGATATATGAATGGCATTAACTATGTATCTTTTTAAACCTTCTGTTATTAATAGCTAACCACTGCATAGATGGTTTGGGGCTAGAAAGCTGTACAGAGTACAGAAATAATTCTTGCATTCAAGATAGATTTGTTTGGTTTTTGGTTTTGCGAGAACACTCAGAGAATGTGTGTTGAAGGTACGCATCTTGAAATTAAACATTCTGGATCAAAATGTTTTTCTGGAAGATAAAATCAATCAATATTACATAAACTTGTTCATCAGGATCTGTTTTCAGCAAAAAGAACTTTTGACAATCTTCAGCCTTTTTTCTGTCCTGAAGGGAAACCTAAACTAAGCATACTGATACCTTAAACCAGCCTTCTGATTCTTCTCTTTGGAAATCACTGAGGTCTTAGAGAGTATTTGAGATTTTATCTCTGTTATTTTAGCATAGACCAAGTTTATCAATGAGAATGGTTTTGAGGCCTGATGTCCAGAAGTAAGGATCAATGTTTAATTTTGGTATATTCTGTGCTGTTTTATTTATCTGTAAGGCTGTCTTCCATCAGTTAGGCAATATTACAGTCTTTCTTTTGGTTACACGCACAGAAAATGTCTGTTCGATTCTTGACTGAACATTATACTTTTTAACATAATTTATCTCTGGAGTCCCAGAATCGCCTCAGAAAAACATCTTTCATGGCCAACTGTCAAGCAAAAGCATCTTTGTTTCCTGTAAAAGCACCCCTGAGATATGTAATATGCTAACAGTAATGGAGGAGCTTTCTTTTTGCTAGAAATAATGCTATCAGCACCTTAATTGCTTGAGCTAGGTTTTAAAAATGTAAATAAATAGCACAAATAATGAATATTTTGAGACTTTGCTAACCTAGATCTATAGCTGAACTTCAGAAGCAGAGAAAATACGGTAAATGTCAGCAATTAGGTGCTTTCCTAATTGGTCATATTAAAACACGCATGCTATCTGAAATGAATGCTTAATAGGTGGTAGGTTTTAATTTGAACTCTCAGGTGTTTAGTTCTCATGTACAGCAAGTCTAATGCTCAGAAAAAAAATTAGTTGTGAACTGCAGTTCATGTGTATCAGCACTGAATCCTGGTATAGAGCTTTTTCAGACTCACTGTTAGGACCCTGTAATATTTCTTTCTTTCCTACAAATTATTCCTCATTTCCTCTTGCACTCCATATGGCTCTTCATCTCCATGAAGAGATTTGCCTCAAGTCCTGAATACTTGGTTTTGGGATACTCTTCAGTTCAGGAATTCATTCTTTGTGTTATTTTTTTTTTTCATATCATTTGCCTTTCCACCTTCTTAGTAGTTAACAGACTGTAAAGCTGGCCCAAAATTAAAGAAATGTCCCTTCCTAGTCGTGAGTGTTCTGGGCCTTTCTTCAGTTTATTTCACTACTTCAGACGCAGAGTGACTTCAGTTGATTATCTGTAGGTTTTATCAATACAATTAAGAATAACATTCCTCTGCCCTCCCTTTGAGTTCTTAAAGGTAATAAATCATCATAAAGTTCTGAAACTTAATGACAGAGGAGGACCGAGTGGCTGAGGTAACTGTAGATATTAAAGGCCCTTTCGTGGTGAAATACAGAATATTTACTGCTAAAGTGATTTTGTGATGAGCTGCTGCTTGGATTCTTCTCTCTTGTGCTACCTTGTAGCTATTTTCTATCTAGCAGTTCTCTTCCTTACATATATTGATGCCACCTCTGTTGAATTTCAGGTTGTTGATTTTAGACTTTCACTTTATCAATTTAGATTCTAACTCTTCTTTCCAAAGTGCTTGATAAACTGGCTTGGCATTTTCTGTAATTTTTGTTTGTGTGCTTTCTTTTTTCTACCTTGCAAGTAAATTGAAAATAATCAGTAGAACTAAGTAGAAGCTAGACTTCATGGTAACTTTTGGATTGATAAAGTATTGATGACAATTAGCTTTTGGTCATGATATTCCTATGGCAGCTCTGGTCGGCAGATCCATTCCTTTCATTTAGTGTTTGTTGGTTCAGCAGTGGGGCTGTAGCCCTGAAGAAGTTTAGTCCTTGTTGTGGATAAAGATCACTGTGTCGAAATGATGCAGACTCAGTAGGAGGAACCTGAATCCGGTCATAGGCAAAGCTATTATAGGTAAATCAGTAATCAGCAGTACAGTCCTTCAGTTGCAAACACTGTCCCTGAATCCTTTTGTTTGACATTTATTCTTTGAACATTGCTGCACTAATAGCTTGTTCGCAGCAATACTGCCAGAAAACCTTAGTTGTCACAGAAGGAACTCCTCTGTTACTGCCAGCATCTTCTGCAACCCTGCTTGTATGCTCCTAATAACTTTTTTCTTATCCTTAACAGGAAATGGCAGTTGCAGTATTGGGGTGTCCTTGTACCTACACAACTTATTACCTTGACATTGTTCTTTGGAGGGTGGAAAACAGATCATTTTGACTCCTTTGTCAATGGGTAATTCAAGTGAATCATTAATTCAGAAAATAGTGCACATTTAAAGAAAAGGCTGCATTTGTCCAAAGAGAGTGAGAGAAAATCCAGACTGCTCTGCTACTGGGGCAGAGTACTTCTCTAGTCTGCAGTGAGGGAACTGAACATCTTAAGCGAAAGTAGATGAAATCAGCAAGAGGAGCCCTGGTGGGGACCTGGCAAAGACTGAATTCCACAGAGGATGAGAACAAGCAGGCGCCACCTGCACAAGTGTCCTTTTTGCCATGGAATTTTATAGGAACCCATTCAAATAACTTAATTCTCAAGATACCCTTAGTCTTGCAATCCCTTTACACTCCATTCCAGTAACAAGCAGTAAAGTGGTCTTGCTCAATTTTCCTTCCTCCTTGTTATTGTTTCCTGCCTTACTTTGTACGTGAGTGAAACTATTCACAAGGGAATGATATTCACAGTCTTTCCTGAAGGCATTCACAGAGGACTGTTTATAAGAATCTTTAGTCAAGTAACAGTTTTTTCATAATTTTTCAGGTTGAAATTCTTGAACATGAAGATTTTTCTGCACGTGAAGATTTAAAAATAAACCCAGACTTTCTATTTTACTTACTCTCACATATGTAGACTCTCCCTGTCTCTGATGACTTTTAGCTATAGTATTTATTAGTGATACAGTGGAGTTCTGTAATATATTTTGAGCACAAAAGCCTGAGTTCAGCAAATTGCTTCAACTAATACCATATCCAGTTACCTGAACGTTGGAGGTATATTTTGTTGTATTGCCAAAGAAAGCAACTAATGATACTTCTAGGAACTTTAACTGTAGGATATAAAATGTGTGGTGTGTGTCTGTTCTTGGCAATAACTTTAGAGTTAAGACCAGATATTAAGAAAATAGATATCATTTATTCTATGTATGTGCCTGTTGTTTTTTTCACCACAGGTTTGCAGTTCTTTCATTGCAGTAAAATTCTCTGTTATGAAGCAATTAGCTGTTGCGTAATCTTTCAGAGTACCAAAGTATAGTTGAAACTTCTTACAATGTTTTAGATTGTTACATATTGATACTGCATGCTTCAGTGTACAGAACTGTCATGTTTGGAGTAACAACCAAATAAGTTAACGCTACTGCAGAAAATATTTATGTAGTGTAACTGTATAAGAGTCTGTGTATTGGATGAACTTTATATATAGCACAATATGGCTTGATCTAGTATTTAAAGTTAGTGTTGTTTACACATGATCAAAATGGTGGCTTTGTGAATAGGGAGGTGTTTCTACTTCAGTCACACCTTTTGGTTGTCCATGAATTCATCATATAGCTCCTTTGACCTTCACTGGTCTGTAAAATGCCAATGATAATACCTACAACATGGGGATGCATTTATCCCACAGTTGAGGTCTTACGTTTATGGCAGGTTGACATTTAAGTGGTAAAGGGAAATGCACTTAGCAAAGAACCCCAATCAATATAAAATGCAGAGTCCATCAGCAGAGGGAAATTGAGATCACTTTGCAGAAACCATAATTAGACCTTTTGGATTCTAAGGAAAACTAGTACCAGTAGTTCTTAAGGTACCTGCAGAATTACACTGTAATTATAAAACAGAAAAGCTTGCCACTTTCTAAGTGCACATATTTTCAATTTAAGACCCTACACCACAAGTAATAATAGGACTTTATACCACATGGATCCCCAGTGTTTGATTATAACAATAATGTGGGATACTTGGAAAGTAATGGGCACACAGTGAACAATCCAGGCTCGATAGAATTGATCAATTTGTGAGCCAAGGATGTTTTGTAGGCAGCAGACTTCAAGGATGCTTTGCTTGTGGACACATATTTAGCTAACGGTAGTAAGAGCATTCCAGATGCCTTTAGAAGGCCTTGAACAGAATAAACAAGAAGACAAAAAAAGAAAGATGCCAATTAGAAGAACACAGGTGCACATTCCACGATAAAGGGAACTTGGCAAAGAACCTCAATTCCACAGCTTATCTTGACCAATTAGACTGAGACAAGTTTTGCATGTTTTAGTTAATACAACCAATTATGCCTTATGTTTATGCGCGTGTACAGTGTTGTTATAACCAATCACTAGGTGTAACTAGGCGCGTGGACAGCTCATGCTAACGAATCTCTAATTTGCTTATGCGTGAACAGTAACTAGGATGAACATATAAACTGAGCTATCTTGGCAATAAAGTGGCATCTGCTTGATCATATTGATTGTGTGCAGTGTCCGTGACTTCCGCGTCAACACAATAAAACCTCTCAAAGCTTTCTATCAGAGACTTCTAGATAACTAACAGTATTACACAGTATTTAAGACAAGGTGAAGCAGCAGGCACTATGATGGAGACAGAGCAGAGCACTGATACTCTCTGGTAATGGCAGGGATGTTCTGTATTAGGTGCTCCTGACCTCCACTTGGGAAGGCTAAGAGATAGCAATGGCATGTACTAAATGAATTAGAGGCAACACTAGTTGCAAGACAGAGTAGTACAAGGATCACATAATGAGTTATCCTCTAATGCTGTATGAAAATTCACCAAGAAAAGATAAAAAGCAGTTTCACTGATGGGATTTTTTTTCTCTAAACCAAACCAACACCAAGCAACAGTGGTGCCACACAACAGAGAGTGTGCAGAATATAGAGATGGATCATCCAAAAGTTTTCAAACAGTGTCAGATCTACCTTTCTGTATGTGATGGGATTTTATGTACCGAAAGAACAATAGGAGTTCTGATCGAAGTTTAAATTATTCAAAAGGATTGATATTTTTGAAGGAGATTACTAAAAATCTATGACTTGTTTTTGTTGCTTTTGTATTTAGATCAATACAAACTTCTTTTGAGAGCTCGCAGTACAAGCTGTCAGGTACTTATCTTTCTTGCCCATTTAGGCATGCTTTACATAAAACAAATATATGATACGGATTAGTTTGAGTTAGGTGCCCTTTCTGACAGGTGGCAGATTATGATTTTCTTTTGTTAGTGGTTCAACAAAAAACTTCTGAGGAGAAATGTTTCTGTCCCTAGGGCTTCCCCCTCACCCTGTATCACTTTAGTAACATATATTACCTCACCTCATTAACTTTGCCTCAGTAGTATTTTTGAATAGCACAGCTACAGCAACATTGCAACTACAGCATAAAATTATGATAAAACAGATAAGGTATTGTGTAATCATGGGTCTACATTTCTTCAACTTCTTCAGCATTTGTTTCTTATAGAGTACTTTTTTTTTAACATGAATTAAATAATAATAAGTTGAATTAAAGAACTTGAAAAAGTTCCTGTGGCGGTAACTTCTTGAGTTTAGAGACACCGTGAGGTGCTACAGAAACTAACTATACCTTTACCTTCTGTATTTCTTTTAAGCCATTCAGAAAGTGAAATCTAGTCCTCTATTGGTCTTTGATATGTTTAGGTGTTACCAAATAGAGTTGTTAAAATAAAATTATTTCTGTTTTCTGTTTTAGATTGCAAATACCAAGGTTTTAGAGAGTAATTTTTGAGACCAGTTATTCTGAAGATATTTTTGCAATACATTTGGCATGTCTTCTTGAGCCAAATTTGGAAGTGTTAACATTTACCTTTGTAATACAATAGACTAACATAGTGTTTTATCCCTCCAGTGTCTTTTTAATTTGTTTTGTGAAATTGTACATAGATCTGTGCTGTAACCAGAGAATATTGTATTGCTTGCCTGTCTTTTGTTATATTTCCAACAAAACCAAATTATATTCTGTCATTTGAATCAAATGACACAATCTGTAGCCACCTCATATTGTTTATTTGTTCTTTGTAATGTTAGACCTAAATGGATGAAGAATATACAATTTCGGAAAAAATGTATGGTTTAGGATGTAACCTTTTATCGTCTTATTTAAGATACTTCTGTAGCTAGGAAAAACGTTCTTGGCTTTCTGGTACTCAAACTTACATATTAGATATTGCCTTTATCTATGCTCTGCTAAGCTTTCTCCTTTTGTTTTCCCCCTCCTTTTCTTCTTTTCTTTTCCTTCTCCTTTTCCTTTTCCCCTCCTTTTCTACTGAGATAATGAGCAAATGGTGCTAGCAACCACGCACTGCAAAATTATGTTGCATAAACAATAAGTCTAATATGTGCCAATGAAAAGCCACCACAGGAGAAGTAAATCTGATATAGATGTCATCAGATCCACAGATTTTGGATCTGCTAGCTCTGGCAGATTTGTATTGCAGAAGTTTTAAATTTTTCCCTTGATTTTGCAACTGTTGAACTAAGCTGCAGGAAAAAAACAGGAGGTGCCTAATTTGCATATATGCAAAGGACCTAGAAAGGTTTTCATTCCAATCTCAGCATCTGAGATCTTACCAGTTGTATCTGTCAACTCAGTAATGTTACACCATTCTGATTTCACTTGTCCATCTCTGGCCCAGTTAGAACACACTGTGGCCATTCTCTCCTCAGTCACTCATTTAGACGTTACTTGGGATAAACCTCAATCTAACTAACTCAGCCACTAACTCAGCTGTGATGAGAGCCTCTCCATTAGTTATGAAGAGCTAACCAAAGAAGGGTCAATCACAGAACTTCTGCTCTATCTGTTCTTGATACTTTACTCATTTCCCACCATGAAGAGAGCTTCATCTGGCTCCTTCCCCTTATACGTTATTAAATGACTTTGGTAAATCCCTCTTTAAGAAACTTTATGCCAGAATAAATTTCATCTTATAAAATCTCTTAGACGTTTTTCCTGTGCTCATTTTTAAGTGGTTCTTGCTTGGTTACAACGTCTCTGAACAAAAGTATTATGCAGTAGAAACACCCCAAAATGATAACTGATGGTGAAGTCTTGAGGGATAGATAAGACATTGGTATTCCATATTTTATAGCTGTTTTAATATTATTAACAATCCTCAATTTGTAATTGGAAAGTCCCACGAGGTATTACATTAACTAAACACACCAGGGGGATAGTTTGTGCAATTCACATTCAAATATCCTATAGGCGACAACTTGTAGTAACAGCTATAACTTTGTGCTAAAGTTGCAGTCAAAACATGCATTTCCAATGTGAATAACCATTACAGAAAAAGAAGTAAGGCAATGATTCATCTTTATAGGTGGTGCTTTGTAACTGGAAATTGTGTGGCCTAATTGACATGGAAAAACATTTTTACATGTGGATGGGATGATATTTTCTTTACTGAAGTGATACATATCTTCTGGTAATTCATAGCTAAATGGGTTCATCTCAGCTTTCAAAGGCATGTGTAATTTAATTTTGATTCACAATGAATATGTACGGTTCTTTAAAAGGTAAAACTGTTTTGAAGTCATTCAGATCTTGACACAGAAATACAGCCATCTCCAGTCCAGTGCAAAATAACAGAGCTGCTGGTGAACAAATAAAAGAAGAGCATCATGTTTGCCCTCATAAGATCACTTTTTGGTGTATTGCAATTGTAATTTGAAATGCTGGAAAGAAAACAGGCAGCATCATGCCCTGTCATCTATAGTGACCAGTAGGCAGATGCCTTATGTCGGTGCTGCGTGGAGCAAAGTGTGCCTGAACCACTGAGACATGAGATGTTTCCATCTCCGCATCCCAGTGTTGTACAGCACCACAAGGTGGAGATAAGCTGTGGGTTAATTTTCAGGCTGATGGCAAGATCAGAGAAAGAAGCATCAGAAATATTTTATACATGTTGTATATGGGATGCCCCACATACCTCATAAAATCATGAAGCGAATTAAATTGTATCAGTACAGTACCTTGTGTCTGCACTTTGCATTCCACTATTAGGGCATGTGAAAATACAAAAAAATCTGATATGCAATGTTTAATCTTCTTTTACTTGTTATTTAATTTTCCATACAAATGTACAATGCAATACAACAAATATTAAATGTGTATACTAAAACACATGAATTCAAAACCCCATTTACTTTATCAATTGCTTAAGCTCATTTGATCATAAGGGACAGGGAGACCAAACAGCTATAAAAGAGCTCCATTTTCTATCAACTGAACCAAATCCTCCTTTGATCTGTTAATCCCAAGTTTATAAGGTTAGGAGATAAGCAAGCGTAACTAAATTCCTTTTTCTTTTTGTCCACCTAATAGTCTATGAAGCAAAGCAAACATAATAAGCTTCTTTGCTGCTTTTCAGCCTCTTCTTGCTGAATAATTCAAAAAGTGCATTACAGGTTTTATGAGTACAACTGTACACACAAGCAATGTTCCATGATTTTTTTGCATGCCTCAAATTTGCATATATTATATTTTTATTTTGCATTTCTGACACAGAAGCTGACTGCCTACTCGTTCTTGGCTTTTTATTAGGTCTTTGATGCTTGCTGGAGGAGAAGGCCTCTTTTGTCTCTGATAGCCTTAAGGCAGATCTAGGTTAGCAAGAAAGCCAGAGGTTTCAGGCTTGTTAAATGTCACAGTAATGGCTGTCTTTACGCATTGAAATACCAGCCTTCTTCTTTATAGGAAAATGAATCACATTACCACCAAGGGAAGGAAAGCCTTTGTTGGAGGAGACTGCTAGTCTGCTACTTAAGAAGGGGATTTAATTTTCCCCTCCAGGCTTTTTGGCCAGCCCACTACAGTTGCCCTTGTGAAACTCTGATATCATAGCATGCAAAGGATAGCAAACAAGAAAGAGCAATTAGCCATTAATCATACGAATTTTGCTTTGGATGGACAGACCGTTTAAAATACTGCATGTATTCAGTGCATGAGCAAGAATAGCCTGTGTGGACAAAACACGAACGTGTAGTATTTTATTCTTGCATTTTGGATAAGCATTTCTTGTTTAATTCTTAATTCAACGTCACTGAGCTGGTGTTATGCATACTACTTTTTATTAAACTCTTCTCATAAGTTTTACTGCACAAAGAATTAAATTGAGGATTTATATTGCCTACAAAGTACCCATTTTTCATTTCTCATAAAAGTGGGTGGATTACTTTAAATAAAAATGTAAGAACTGCAGTATTAATTCTGCAAACAGAAAAACTTGATTGAAATAATTGATTATAATGTTTTATATTTATGTTTTTTATCTGTTTCATAAAATAAAGAATGATTGATTAAATTACTATGTTGTTGCATATATAATGAAATGTTTATCTTGATAAATATATAGTTAGACTTTGTATTTAATTGCATTAGTATATAGGGAATGAAACTTTTTTTAACTAAATGAAAGTGTGTATATATATATTCATTATTCTGTCAAATACTATTTTTTATTCATTAAATAGCAGCATTAGCATGTGTGCTGGGGATGTGTTAGAAAAAGTATGTTTGTGAAGACCTTTTGCATTCAAGACCAATTTATTAAAAAAGGAAAATACTAACAGTAGGCTGTGAATTGACCTGATTATTTCTAGTTCCCAGGTCCTTCAAGTTCCTTGGACTAGTAGATCTCATACTTCCATTTGAAACCGGTATTTTTATATTAAATGAGGAAAGTAAGTTAGTTATTCTGCTTTTTTAGTCATATACTAAAAAATGAACAGGATGAACTTGACATCGAAGTGAAGTAGTTCCTTTATCTGAAAAGAAAAAGAAATAAAGCATCTGTTATTTAATCTAGCAAAACAGCTTCATTTGAATGCTGACCCAGGTAATTCCATCCAAACAATATCCTTTGCTTTCTGAGCTGCAGCAACTGCCTTTTACTTTTTGGGCTTGATTTATGATGACCTTTCCTATGCTTCACCCTATAAGAGAGCTGAAAGAAATGCTTGTAAGAAACAAAAAGTGTCACTGCTTACATGTCCTACATCCTTATTGATCTGCATGCTTCTGCTTTCCAGAAAGTGTCCAGAGCCTCTCTGGTCTTTGTTTACTGAGAAGAATGTGGTCTCCTCATGTTTGAACTTGTATCTGGAAAGATGCCCCTGCATGACTTTTGTGTATGCATTTTCCTGGTGAGGAAAGCAAGACATCACAATATTATTTTCAATTACTAATGACATTGTTCCTTGACCTTTGCTAATCACTTGAGGGTCATGCAGTAACTGTCTCAATTATGATAGAATCAACAGTCATATGGTTAAGATTTTGGAGATTCAGAGAATTAGTTCCTAGCTCTCCTACAGTGCTCTTTGGCAAGTCACTTGCATTAATGTATCGGTTCCCTAACTTTAAAAATAAGGTTGATGACTTCTTAATCTCTACGGAATGTTGTTGACTGGATATATCATGAAAGAAGTAAATTTAAGGAGAAATTTAAGTGAATTTAAGGGAGCAGCCTTGTTTTCCACCTGAAAAGTTTCATACTGATAAACCACACTCTCCAAACACAGAGGCTAGAAATTTGGTAGAAAAGAAAGCAGAAGTTTGGTCCATCATAAACTAAGATTTTAAGGAAAATATCTACAGTCATGAAACTCTCAAAGACACATTTGGCATTATTTTTATTATTTCTGTTCAGATTTCTTGCCCAAGAAAGCAGAATGAGAGGTGAGTTGTCTCCTTTCAGTATTTCAGTCCTGTGAGCCATTTAAAAGTGAATGCTAGTTCATTTTTATGTAGTGTAGTAATTCAACATTATCTCAGGTGTCCTGAATGAATAAAATTCAACGTGTGTCCCCTGAGGTTTGGCACAATACTGCATGCATTTTGTATTCACATGTATGGCTGCACTTCCTGTGGCAGTGCTGACTGCCAAACTAAATCTGAACTGAAACAGGCTTGAGCATGTCCTTGTGACAGGACAAGGACATGACAAGTGTCTTCCTTCTCAGCTATTTTGCAGTTGTGTGTCTCTGGTTTGTAAGTACCCATGTCTTTTTATAACAAGAGGAACTTGCTCTTGGATGACCCTGCCATTTTAGACATGTTAGTGCTACTGGCAATGCTACTGCTAGAAATAGCAAACCAACAGATTATGTACAATGTTGGAAAACAGGAAAATGCCATTTTGGCAGAATTGACATTCAGTTAAGTAATTGTAGCATACTGTATCATATGCATAACCTCTTTTGCAAATGTATGGCTAATACAAATGGATTTTTTAAAAATAGTTTCTTTCTGTCTTGTAAAAGATAAAAATAAGATCTTAAAATAACTTTGTAGATCATCTGTATGGGAGTTTTCCGATCCTTGACAATTACAGAATTTAGAGTGTACTTGATGAATGTTGCTGCTTCAGTGGCATAGGATTTTGTTTAATTGATGTGAATTTGAACACTTAATAGATCATAATACAATAATCTTATTTTTTGTTAAGGATATTGGGCCTGTATTATTGACATTTTTTAAAAAATGTACAACTTTGTGTGTAGCTTTGAATGTTTCCTGATGTAACAGAAACATCTGGTGTCCAGTTCTCTCTTGTGCAATGGCCCATTCTGCATGTGTGGGTATCTTCTTTTTTAGATGGCCTATTCCCAGTATATTGGGGAGGGAGGAAATTCTTAAAATGTACATTGAATTTGCCTGCTAATGTCCTTGTAGTATAGTAAATTTTACCTGCCATACTGTAACACGCTAACACTAGTTTTCTTTAAATATTGCGTGCTATTTATTTTAATTTTCTTTCATTTCAAACTTGGGAAACACTATTTATTTTTCCTTAATTTTTTTTTTTTTTTTACTTCATCTTATTCAGCACACAACTATATTTTTCTACCTGTCTGTAACATTATTCAAAATGAACAAATACGTCTTTCGCCCTGTGCTTAGCTATTTTTTTTAAATTATTTTTTTAAAATTCTACACAAGGACAGATTACTTGAGTTTCCCTCAATATACTACTGGTGCATATTATAAATAAAGTCAGTAAAGGCTTCAATTATTATACTCTGCAGAATTTACTAAATATTTCCTACTGTTATTTTGATTTGACCTTAACAAAGTAGTACAAACTATGGTGAAGATTATGTTGGAAAACATCTTATCTTATAAGTAGTTTTCCAAGAAAAGCATGTTAGACAAATATCTGTCACTTTTTTAATATATAAATTTTAGTTGTATGTAACCTGGCTGATGTAGGATTGTGCAGGTTATCTGTAGTAACTTATAGCCCTTTTGCAAAAAAGTTACCCCTCTGAAAATACAATCCAGCAAATGGAATAGGGGGAAAAGTCAGGGTAGATATCCTGTTTAAAAACAGTAATAGAAAAGTCATGAGAAAGCTATTGTTCCTTTCAACTAGGCACAGTTACTAACTCAGTGCTACAGATAAAACTTTATTGGAAAAGTACAGCTGGAACAAAAAACCTCCTAAATAAAGACTTTTTTCCCCAAAGTAATAAATAACTTGAGTTCAAAATGAACAGATTATTTCGAACAGTTAAGCTCACAGGTTTGCCCTTATGGGAATGAAGTTACTTGAAGTTACTGGTTGGTTTTCGTTCAGGGGGTTGATTTCTTTCTCCATCCTACATTTTAAAAAATGACAAAGACTTGGTATTGACTTTGAAATAGGAATGCACTAAAAATGGCTTTTTAGTGCATGGTGTTGAATTGATTCTTTGAGTTTTATGTTTGGTTGGTTGTTGGGGTTTTTTTGTTTTTTTTTTTTTTAAAGCATTGGTGAGTGGAAAGTGTTGGCCCAGATTTGTAAATAACTTTGAAGAACTCTCCAGCTTACCAAAAACTAATGTGTGAACTCTTTTTATGATTTCCACTTCGTAGCTCCTTATCTGTTACAAAATACTATTTTTGTGTAAGCTTTGGAGGGTGAGATGGGCAGCGTGTTTTTTGAGGAAATGTTTTCCTATGAATAAAATGCTCAGTACTAAAAGTGATTGTACTTGTGGGGAAAAAATTTATTAGCTGTATTAGCCTCCAATCATGGAGCTACAAAAAGTGTGATATCAACTCACAAATACTCAGATGAGACAATTCTTTTTAGAACAGTGAGCCAGTTACAGTAAACCTGTGTTTCTTATAATAGTATTCCTGATATAATGATGGTATTAAGGTGATCCAAAATCTATTTAAGTCAACAAAGAAATTTCCAGAGGTCTCAAAGTCTCCTGGATCAAGATCATTGACCATAAAGTACAAGTGAAACAGTCAAATAATCTGTCTCTGCATAGAATTCATAGAATTAAAAAAACAAACAAAAAAGTAAGCAAAGGGAACAACCATCATACTTGTTCATTTTTAATATTGTTGTAGACAGGTAGAAAAATAAGACTAGGGTAAAAAAAATTAAAAATAAGTAGTGTTTATTTTCTTTCATTTCAAAATTGGGCAACAACTATCTGACAGAGGACTGAAATATTTAAAAGGATATTGTGAATTATTTTTCAAGAAGAAAGGAACCTCTTCACTGAATATTAGCCATTTGTATGACAGTGTACAACCTTTCCCCTACTACTCTGAAAAATTGCTCACCCATAGCAATTGCAAGTAATTCCAGAACATAGGTGCTGAGTAGCTGTCACATTATTTAATTTGAATAGGGTAAAAGATAACATCCAAAATATTTGTTTTTTGAAGTAGAGAATAAAATACACGTAGTTGCTGTGTAATACTGTAGGATGCATCAAGTTTTGGGCTTGCTAGTTTTGACCAAGTGTGTTTAATCGTATGTCCCCAAAATTTCATACTGAATAAGGAGTGGTGTTTAAAGCAGCATTGAAATGGTTGATCCTTGTAATATAATAGAAAACAATAGCTGGTTAAAACTACCTTCAAATCTTGTATGGATCAAAAAAGCAGAAAATCTGATATCTGCAGTATGTCCCACATACAGAGAGACATACATGTCTCTCTAAATATCAGATGACCTATTTTTGGCATGCTTTACTTCTATAGTTTAGATAACAGTCTTGGGATACTCTTACGCAGTTGGATTGTTGTGCTTCAACCTAAGAACAGCAAGAAAGCCCTTTAAAAAGCAAAAGGATTTGCAAGTGCTGAGCATAGTATGTATAGTATTTTCGTATTTATAGTATTTTCGTATTTCGTATTTATAGTGTTTTTAATATTAAGGCTTAAATTCATGCCTAGAAAAACTGAATTTGGGGCCTTCAACACAACGAGATTGGTTTTCTTCAATGGGCAAAAAACCACTTGTATTTTCTCCACACCTTTTTCAGCTTCTGCATAACTTGACTGATAAATGTGCATGGACCTTGACTCCAGTGAATCTACCATCCCCTTATCTTCATAGATTGCTCCCAGTCTCTCACTTTTACATCGTCTTTATAGCTATATGAGATATGGTGAGTTGTCTTTCTTAGAAGGAGTGAAGACACAGTGAGACCTCAGTGCCAAAGGCACACAGGGCATCTGTGACAGAATGGTGAAAGCACTTCGAAAACCTCATGCCTTGCCTAAAAGAATGTCTCCCTTCTCCAAGAGGATTTTCACTCTTCCTACATCAAGTGGCGGGGACCAAGTGGACATTCCAGTGTATTCTTCTATATGGACTCAACTTCAAGCTCAGCTTTGCCTTGTTCAGAAACTAGAAAAGATCCATCTTTGTTTCACAGAACTTACAGGAGTTCCCTGCAGTGGAGGAACTATTGGGAGTTCAGTGTGTTAGGGCCAACATTGGTTACTAGTCTTGAGGTGAAGAGGGGAGCAGGGGAGGGTGTTCTCACTCTTCTTGCTGCCAAAATGCTACAGGTAAAAGTAGGGGAAGAAATGATCTCTGTGTCAAAAAAGGCAACCAGAGGAAAATCTTTGATGAAATGAGTCAGGGCTGTGAAGTATAAATACTCAGCCAAGCCCTTTCAGTGTACTTCCCCTTGTATATGATCTGTTCAGATATGAGAGAGGCATGCTGAAAAGAGAGTTGTGCTTCAGCAGAATTGAAAGATGTCTTCCAACAGGAACATAACCCCTTTGTGTGCCTCCCTCCCCGTCTGTCTTCTCTTCCAGTATGCAAATGGTTTTTTTCTCTTTTCTTGCACAGCTTGATATGTGATTGGTTCTCTCTTTCAACACAAATGACTGCAGATAGATTTTTCTACTTATATTCGATATCTGTGCCTTGGTTCTCAAACACAGAGGGAAAACAATATAGTTGTGCCTGTAGGAGGTTGAATTTGTAAATATATATTAGTTTGGAAATACAATGAGAGATAATAAAATATTCAAAAAGCACCCTGCACTTGTGGGATATTATTCTGCACAGCCAGGGAGCAGATTAATGACACTACACAGAAAAAAATAAGATATGCACCATAAAATATGGATTGGAGTAGCAATGTGGAAACTAAAATTCCAGTCCTGGCAGCCTGTGAAACACGTGTCTTTTTACAAAGTTTATCAGCTTTAAATTAGCAACACTCAAAAGCAGTCATTATTTAATTGGGAGATGTGGAATTTTCTATCCCAGGCAGCTAACCACCGGCCACAAGAATTGTGCCCTATTCTAGCTGTGAGTGGTATTGTCCTCCTGAATAAGATTTGGAGCTATTAAGTCTATCTTGGTTAAATTTTGAAGGTGTATTTTTATTTTTTTTCAGGAAAGTGTTCTGTGAAACGTAGTGTCAAGAGGCTGTGTGTGAGCATGTAGGAAAAAGGTTGTTATATTTGTCTTAATTTCCATTTCATTTTATACTACAGAACGTAAGCTGCAATCTTTAAGTGCCTTCAGATAGGAGGAGGTAGGAGAAAAGTGTCAGAAGTGGAGTTAGTTTTGCTGGTCCCTAGCCATGTGCCTAGGACACTGCAGTACCCTGTGGTGAACCTGTGGGTTCTCTGCTTTTTCTGTTTGCCAGCTAGCTACTGACCTCTCTGACTGTGACCTTTTGTCTTTAGATTCACACAGGACAATTTCCAATGTGTTATAAAGATGGGAAGTGTGGTGTTGTATCTTAAGTACTCTTTCAGTTTGGATGAAATTTGTCATAGAGCTCCCCCTTCCAAAGCCTTCAGCCCAGTTTGCATTTTAACACTACAGGCAATAAGATGTGGCATTTGCAATAGGATTTTGCAAATGCGTGCATCCTTTAGGCAGTGCTAGTAGCACTACTTGTAGTGAAGCTTGCTTGAAATTTCCCCTCAGAAAATACTTAACTCTTGCTGACAGCTTTCCCAAAATTCAATAGCTTGGTTTGAAAACTTCCCTTCAAGACATCTACTTTTAGCTGACTTTTCCCACCTTAAGCTTCAGCCAAAGCAGGCGTGCTATTTTGAGAATAAGGGTAGAGAGGGAGATCTTTGCGCATAATGAGAAAATCATGATCCTGACATTGAAAAATTGACTGACTCCAAGATGCCAATCCAGGATGCAAAATTTGGTGGGGAAAATAGTGCTGGTGTTTTGTACCAGTGATGTGCTTTTTATTATCTCTGTGGACAGTCACTAAGATTTGGCAAGTGTAGGTGCATTTGTGAAACCTGCTCGTTTTGCAAAGCCAGGCAGAGGCTCCCATTTAATATTATCTGGATCTGCACCTCCTTTGTAATTGCAGTTCTGGACTGCTGAGGGCCAAACAGTGTCTGTGTCTGAACGCCTGAACCCAGACACAGGAGGAAGGGAGGATATTTTTCTTGTGCTCTAAATAATACATCTGTTTGGCCCAGGCCAGGTAGGGGGAGGAAGCAGCATGGTGCAAGAGTAATAGACTGGGATGCAGATGGGGGAGTTAGAAAAGGACAGAAAAAATACATAACTATTCAGAAGCTGTTTGAATTATGGTTGTACACACAAACCTGTGTTTGATAGTCCCCTTTTTAAGAATGCTAGACTTTTCAACTCTCTAACATAAGGCTTTACAATGCTCACTCTCTTTGTATATATTTATAAATGTGTGTGTGTGCGTATGGGTATACACACAAACACACAGAAATATACATAAGCATGCCAACATAATTAATGTGATTTAATAAGAGGAAGGGAGTGTTATATACAGTGTTAGAACTAGGTAATATGTTTTAATAAACTTTTTTCTTTTCCTAATAAATTTTTATAAGTGAGCAGCTGTCTTGAACATTATAATCATGAAGCAGTTCAGTTTATTTTTCAAGGCATATGTAGATTTTGAAACTATGAATTGTTACTTTTTAAACAATTTTTAAAATGTTTTATTTGGGGAAAACTTTTTAATTATGAAAGATTTTAGTCTCCATATTATCATAGTCTTCTAAGTCTCACAAAATTGTACCATATTTCAAAGCATAAACCCAAGCAATTTTTTACAATCCTTTTGAAATTTTCTTCTGTTCTTATAGTGATTTGCCTTCCTCTTCCTTCTTCTGAATACATTTCCTCTGTGCTGCTGAATCAAAGAATTCTTTTTCTTTTTGCTGATTGTTTATATATTTGAAGATATTTAAAGAGGAAGTAAGAACTCCTTACGTGTAATTAAAGGCCTATCCACGGACTACTTCTTTTGAACTTTGGTGCTACGTATGGGTAGATGTAAGCTGTTTCCTCATGCCAAGTAACAATGATAAGATCAAAATGAGATTGGTTTGATTACTAATATGTGTGGTTTTAAAACTTGAATTGTTTAGTGCACGGTTTCTGGAAAATCTCTGGGATTTCAGAATATATATGCTTGCTTTGAACTGTCGTACAAACATAATCCTTTACTTGTTACATTACTGCAAACAGCAGTTAAATCAGACAGTGCTAGATCTTCTAGAGCTGCTCAAAAGTGCTCTATAGCATCAGGATGGGATTCTTATAAGTGCCAATAGGCATTACGTACCTAACTCCCACTGAATGAGTGTCTTTTAAGGTGTCTGATGATGGAATGACCCAAATAATTGGTGACTTTCACAGATCTTGAGTGGAGAATAAATTCATGAACACAAGAACAATTTACTAAGGGGAGTTGAAATGGAAATGAAACAGATGTTGGCAGAGCAATAAAATGTCCCATGAGCTGTGTATCTTTCTGAGGCAGATCTATAGCTGATATAAACTATTTTAACTTGATTGTAGTCTGTTTTAACTGAATGGAGCTATGCTGTCTTGTATTAACTGAGGATCTGAACCAATCTTTTTTATTTCGAGTTTATTTTTGTCAGTGTCATGCTTGTGGTGATGTTCTGTGTGGATTTGGAAAAGACACTGAGGGATATTTGTGAAAAGCAAACTAGGAAATTATATATAATAATTCAATAACCATTATTACTACTTTATTATATTTCTACAGCACAATAATAAAACAGAAGTGCAGGTCTAATGTAATGGTAAGTTCTGATAAGCCATCTTTATAAAATACTGGCAATTGGTCCTATCTGTAACATAGCTAGAAGTATCTCAAAACACCTATATAAAAATATTTATCTTGCTTGTGAACTAAATACCAATGTCCTCCTGTGGACAAAGTCTTCCACTAATATAAGCTGATGTATTCCATTTTACCTCACCTGATGATATGAAGAAGCATGTTATAAAACACCTTTCTGTCAGTATTGGGAGTCTTCCTGACATCTGCAGAGGTTTAATAATATCTCCTCGTCGTTTGCTTTCACTTACACCTATACGAACTCATTGTCTTCATCTTCTGCTTACAGAAGCAGTTGTGCAAAGTCACTGTATTTGGTACTATTGCAAGGAGAAAAATTAGTAGCAATTCTGTTTGCTTGATGCATAAATAGAGAACTGTTTGCATAATGTTAGCAATATGCCTCTGCAGGCTAAAATGCAGCAAAAATGAGTTATTGGAATTAAATAAAGTAGCTAGAGTTCCTTGCAATCTCTGTGGCAGGATTTTTTTTTTTTTTTGAGAAAGAAGGTGTCATTTTTATACATCTATACCATTATTTTCAGACCAGAACTAACTCCTCTTAGCAAACTGAAATCACATTTAATTCTACTGAAACTATTTCTGCTTTGTTGACAACAAACCCAACAAAACACAGAGTTTATAAAGAAAATATTTCTGTATTAAAAACAGAGTCCTGTTTTACTGGGGAAAGCTGCTAGTTGTTTCATGAGTGATTTCACAGATATCAAATTGTCACAAAAACCTGCTATTTCTGGGACAATTATGGTAGAAAAAGGAGAGGGGAAAAAATGCGGATTTCAAGGGAAATAACTTTCTTGGGAACTGGATCTGCATGTTTAGAGCTGAATCCCTAGCAGACTAGCAGAGTTCAGTCTGCAAATATCGATGCAAGAAACATAAGAATTTAAATGGAGGAAAAGTGGGTAATTTGGTTTCAGTCTGAAAGAAGATGCTTACCTCTTCTACAACTATATTAAAAAATAACAAACTGCCACTGATAAATTGAATTAGCATTTATTAGAAGACAGTGGGAGATGCTTCTGGAAAAGGTTGACTAAATATATGTTAGTTCTGTGAACCACCTGCCTAACTGTTTGCAGAACTGAAGATAAGGTCAATGCTACAACTACTTTGCTTTTGTGTTTGTACTCGCTTAAACAAACGAATGTTTTTAGAATTCAAGCAACAGCAAATGTGTGTCACATGAAGGATGATCAGCTGAGAAAAATTATTCCATGGAGCAGTCTATTTAGGAAAAAAAGAGGATAAACTTGGTTGTTAATGAAAAATAAGCCTCAGTTAGTACAGTGATGTTGTAATGGAGATAATAATACTAATAATTTACAGATAAAAATCAGCAAGAGAAGCAGGCTCTTGAATTTTATGAAGACTGTCTTATATAGTTTTTAACGAAGTAGGCAAGGCTATTTCTATAAAGTATTTGTAGATAGGTATTTATAAAGTATCCTGGATAATATTCAAGGATTAACTGACCTAAATTTTTACTATTAGGAGTTCTATAAAGATTTTTCTCTGATTTTAAAAATAGTTCAGATTTATCCAGGTAGCTTTGCCAATCTGTTGTACAGGTGCCAATACACAGGGTTTTGCATTTGTGGGCTGGCGTTTGACATGCTTCTGCATTCTTTCTTTCCACCTGTTTCTTTATTTTGGATTCTCAATTTCTGTGCCTTTTGTTCATATACTAACAGTGAGCTATGCTAGAGAGAACTGGAGCTTGTGTGAAATAAATGGAACAGTTTGACCACTTTCAGATTGAGAGATGAGAAAATCTCAGTTCCATAGTATATAAGACTGGCCAAAATGGAAACCCTGCTGGGCAACATATGCATTTTTATGGCTTATTGTCGACTTCCTTTATTCTAGACACAAATGGATAGAAGAAGATGACAGGATTAAAAGATTAGTTATGTCAGTTCCTTTTGGTTCAACTGTTTTACTGCTGTTTTATTAAATCAAGCTACTGACCAAATGTCTTGTTTCCCCTTCCTGTGAAGGGTGTTTCTTCATGCCTACAATTGATTTTCACACTTTAAGCAAAGACTATTCAAATCTTTCATTAGAAAACTCAGGTGTGTTTCACAAACTTAAAAAAAAATGGAATAAAATGAAAAACTTTTACATTCTAGTCATGGAACGCATCTAAATTGTTTACTTTAATAGACATGTCTTTTTATCAGAGAAGCCTTTTTCCCCACTGGTGTTTTGAGAGAACACTGCCAGAAGTGACCTTTCTCTTCTTTGCGTACCTGCTGCTGCCTGTCTCGACATTTTGCTGTTACGGCACATTTGGAGATAGATTCATAGAATATCCTGAGTTGGAAGGGACCCACGACGATCATTGAGTACAACTCATAATTAATTAAACATGAAAATAAGCCTATCCTGTAGCATGACACAGCAAAGCAAAACTAATGACAAAGCATCAAATAATTCAAGTTAAGCAGGAGCAGTCTATTGGCTGAGCTTACTCACTTACCTTGGTAATGGAAGCCCCCAGTGTTGTGGCTATTGCAGTACCTCCTGCAAATATATCCTGAAATACATTTGGCAATGTGTGTCAGAACTTGTTCATTTGTAACGGGATGGATAACAATAAACCCTGGAACATAGTGTTGATGTCTGTTTTAGCATCAGGTTTTAGCCATAGTAATACTGACATAACATAATGTAATGGAAGACCTGAAACATCTCTATGATGAATGTGGGGGACAGGTGTGGATGCAGATGGTACTTGGAAAGCTTACTTTTGAGATTATGAGGTCACTAAAAATGTGTCCCATTTCAATTTTAATATTTTAAAAGTTTACTTACTCGCATCATCTATTGTAAGGCTTTGATCTTGTAAGTACTGGCACTGTGCACAGCAGGAACTTTTGATTTAGGGTAAGTGCATGCGGTGACTGCCACAAAACTCAAGTGAAACTAAACAAGCAGCTGAGGGCTCTGTATTATTAGAAATCTTGAGCTTCTTGTATACCTCTCCCTTTCAGCAATATTAGGTAGGAAATGAATATGGAGTGTGAACAAGGAAAGGGCTATATAATTATGTAAGCTCAGCCTTCAGCTGACAAAGGAGATGCCTGCTTATGTACTCTGGTTGCAGTGTAGCCACCCCACAGTTCTTTCCTTAATGTCGCAGTGCATTTCTTACCTTATCTGCTTTTCTCATCACCTTTTAACTTAACTGTACATTCCACTGTCTGTTCCTGCATGGTATAAGGGTGATTTCTAGCTAGTAATTTCTGACTGCCTCCCTTCTCCCTTTCTGAACAATTATTTGGCTTTCTTAGTTATACCACTTACTGTGCCCCAGCATTCACAAAGGCAAAGCAATTAATTCAAAGACCCAAGCACATGCTATACACTAGAAAAGCTGCTATTATTTGCAATCACTTCATTTGCTAGAACTAGAAATTCAAATCTCTACAGAGCTCTACTGCAAATAGTATACCCAGACCTTTATGCTTAGCTTATTCTGTCATTTTAAATGGTATATCTGCATTCAGTGGACAAACTACCTTTTTGTGAATTCAGCAGCAGTACTTTGTCATCCTAAAGAAAATTACTCAAAGGACTACAGTATGATAGTCATTTATCAGCAGCACTACTGTATGGGATTGTGGATTGTCTTATATCTTCCTACTACAGAAGTGTCTGCTTTGCTTTCTCATTATTTTATCCCTTTGCTTATAGGCATGGTAGGAAATTAGGATATTTTACTTATAGCTAGTGATGATTGTTATTTTTATTCACAAAAGGCGAGGACTGGGAAGTTATTAAACTTATTCTCTTGAGTGAAAAAGATAATCATCTCTTCATCATTTTTCGTGACTAAGATTCTCTATTTGCTTCACAGAATTACTGTAGTTAAAGGAGGACTGTGTTTTGGGGCTTAAATTAGCATGACAATTAAGGAGATTGAGATCAACAGCTGCTGATATAGATATGATATGTTTAGTACTATTTTATTCTCATGGAAATGAGTTATTTTTCTGTACAGTGCCCACATATAAGATAAACATAATTCCATACTGACATATGAATAGCTGTTCATTACTATCATGTTCTAAGGAAAAGTACTTTGTCTCTTTGCAGTGGCATATGGCTGGAGGTTTAGGATACAAAAGTACAGCTCTTGAATAGCTTGTACTAAATGAGCTTTTTCAGCTGCTATTTGCAGTATTGTGAATAATCTTGTAGTATGAATAGAAATACCACACTGCCATAGTTATCATTAGCTAATGCTTTTCATATATGTTAACATGTACATAACAAAATTACATCAACAACTTTGGCTTAGGTACTCCATTAATTAATTTGATTCTAGTTGTCATTCTGTGTAGTTTGGCTTTCATTCAATCCTGTTTACAAAAATGAAGGGTCATTTGAATGCCAATATGATTTAACATGTCATATGAAGTACCTACTAAAAAAGACCACTACCAGTGATATTTAAATCATGAGTAACCTTGTACATCAAATTCCCCCAATGGGCGCGGTGCATTTGACCATGCATTGTTTGAATTTTTGAATTCTCTTCTTGGTGATTTATTTTTGTCAAAATTGGTAACTTCCAGCAAAACATGCACAACAAAAAGCAACCCCTCACAACCCTTACGTGTTCACAAATCCTTCTCAAGTTATACAATATTCTTCTGTTTTTGGTAAGCTTTGCAGTAAAATGCTTTTATTTTTGGTTTTCTCTATTTAAATTTCTTGTAGTTTGTGAAATTTTTCAGTTTTAAAGTACTGTATATTGTTTCTTTTCCTCCTTTGTTTTGTTCACACATTTTTGAACTTTTCAGTGTGTTACCTGATGTGAGCAAGTTTTTGTTTTCTTTTGCTTGCCATCTTTTTGCTGTTTTAAAGCTTTCTTTAGTCTGGCACAACAAAAAATGAGGAAAAAGTACTACCATATTGGAAATGAAATCACCATTCAAAAGGAAATTCAGAGATTAAGTCATGTTATGGCACCTTACTAAAAACTTAAGAGATCTAGATGCAGATATTTACAAATTTAGAGTCCAGTTAACCAAGGTCATTCAAATAAACCAGGGAGATTACACCCATGATTGAATCTTTATCAACATGGATGAAGGATTGAAATGTATAAGGCATAAGTGGACCACAAATTTTTTGTGGTTGAAGTATTTTATGGAATGCCGCAACTGATGTTAAAATGAAAAATGAATGGCCACAATGACTGCTCTCCTAAAAAAGAAAGTGGGTTTTCTTGATGCATCATACAAGTTTACTGTATGTTTTTGCTTTGGAGTCCTGTAAAAATAGAACAGCATAGAAATAACAAAGTTGCAGCATAGAAATAACAAGGAAGACAAGATGCCCCCAGACCACATGATTTTATAAGAAACAGATTTGAAATCATACTGGATAAGTGCATTTACAAATTGAGGAAATTATGGCAAATTACTTTTGCTCAGGGATGATGAAGAAATATCCCTGATTTCTCTGCCATCACAAAAGTTCTGTCTTGGTAAGATTTTGACATGACCTATTACTGTAGTATCTGTTGTTTGGGTAATGTATTTTAGATGAATACTTTGAATTTCTAATGATATTTTGCTTGTGTCAAGCTTTTGCAAATTAAGAGCTTAATTTCTTTTGTGCCAGAAAGAAGCCCAATAAATCTTTATCTAACAATGATTGACTCGGAGACCACATCCTTCCTTTGTCATGTGAACTATCGGCTAGTCAAAGAATTCTAGTGTTCCAGTGATCCATGACCATGTTTGAGTGGTATTTACACTTTCTAAGATAAAAGTGTTTGGGTAAAGGATCGAAGCAAAGTTTCATCTCAGTCTAAACAAGTGGTCCTCAAATGGTCTGTGTTCTACCTGGAATCTTTGTTGACCAAATCTATAAATATTACACAGATTATCTCACTGTATTCCATTTAAGAAGAATGTTTTAAGTATCAGACACATCATGAGGTTGAGTGTCTTCAAGAATTCTTAGAGGTTCATACAGCAACTTTGCTAGGTTTTTTTCTCTTTTTTTTTGCCTTTTCTACATTGAAAGAAAAAAAAATCATGGTTAGAACTTAATTTCTGAGAGTCTTGCTTATTTGAAAAAGGATCAGCACTGTTGAGAGCCAGTGACTTTTTTTTTTTAATTTTTTTTTTTTTTGCTATGCTAGTATGATATTTAAGAACGCTGAATGCCTCCACTCTGTACATGCAAGCATTTGTCAAGATGGGGATGTACCATCAGATTAGTTTGCTTATGTTTTGTACAGTAGCATGTGATAGAAAGCGTACTGATGCTGCTTTGCTAAGTTTGCTCAGGTGCTTTTTAAACTAGGGTTTTCAGCTAGCACTGCAGTTGTTTAAATTAGCTATGAAATGTTCCAGATAAATGTGCTCTAGCATGGTGTTCTTGTCCTCCACTATAGATACTGGAATTTTTACTGCTGTACTGTCGTGGTTTAACCCCAGCCAGCAACTAAACACCACGCAGCCGCTCACTCACTCCCCCCCACCCAGTGGGATGGGGGAGAAAATCGGGAAGAGAAGCAAAACCCATGGGTTGAGATAAGATCGGTTTAATAGAACAGAAAAGAAGAAACTAATAATGATAATGATAACACTAATAAAATGACAACAGCAATAATGAAAGGATTGGAATGTACAAATGATGCACAGTGCAATTGCTCACCACCCGCCGACCGACACCCAGCCAGTCCCCGAGCGGCGAATCCCTGCCCCCCCACTTCCCCGTTCCTATACTGGATGGGACGTCACATGGTATGGAATACACCGTTGGCCAGTTTGGGTCAGGTGCCCTGGCTGTGTCCTGTGCCAACTTCTTGTGCCCCTCCAGCTTTCTCGCTGGCTGGGCATGAGAAGCTGAAAAATCCTTGACATTAGTCTAAACACTACTGAGCAACAACTGAAAACATCAGTGTTATCAACATTCTTCGCTCTGAACTCAAAACATAGCACTGTAGCAGCTACTAGGAAGACAGTTAACTCTATCCCAGCTGAAACCAGGACATGAACGTTGTGGGATGTCACTGTGCCCTGAAGAAAACTATGGTCCATCTTAACAAACCCTTATGATTTTCTCTAACATCCCATAATTCTCTGTGTTTTGGAGCAGTTAGTTAGCACGTCGAACCTGCTGTAGAGCATGAACAAGATGGTGCACTTGAAGCTGGAGTGAAACAGTGGAACTTGTTTAGCTTGGTAGCTTTGTCTGTCTCTGCAGAGATGCATCTACAAATATAGGAAGGATTTGAAGATGGGATTTAGCAGATTTTGTTCCAATTTTTGGACCATGTATGGAGCAGCATTTTGGGACTTGCCTCGCGTGACAGAATGGTAATGCAGAACTGGGGCACCAGCAATGGCATCAAACCACCAGGATGAAAAAGACTGCTTTTCTATGATTGCTCTTGGGCCCGTACATGCTTTCCCACTACACTAAGAACATTGGGGGGGGGGGGGGGGGGGGTGAGGTTTTTTCACTGTTGCAAGACATTGTTGATGTAGCTGAAGGATAGTCATTATCTAGTCCTGAAGGAGCAGAATGCCACATTCTCTAGGAACTCTCGTGTTGTCAGGAATAAGGAAAAAGATTTTGTTCTTCTGTTATTGCACCTTGTCACTCGTTCTTCTGTTATTGCACCTTTTCACTCTTGTAGAGACAACTTACCCTCTTGCTATTTGAAGTCTTTCAGTGGATGTTTGGACAAGAGACAAGAGCTGTTTAATTATACCATAAGTGGTTGCAGAATGAAGGCAGAATGTTTATTTAGAAGGCTGAAGGGTACATGGTAGTGCTTTGTGACAAGTCTGAGTGTTTCTCAACAAATGGGGTTCCTCTTCTTCGAGGAAGAGTTATCTGCTACATATGATATCTTTCACTTTCAGAGAATGTCGCATGTGGAAACAGGCATTGCAGGGTGAAAAAAATAGCTATTCTAACATAATAACTCTGATTACAGAATGCTCAAGATTCCACTCTGACACTGATATTTAACTCGGGGCTTTAAAGACTTACAGGCACTACAGTAACAACAATTTTACTTAATATGTACCCGTGGAAACTTCAGTTTTCTCTGTTTTTTCACTGTCTGGGGTTTTTTTTTGCTGAGCTTGTGCCATCCCATTTTTTTCTTTTCTTTTAAAAACTGTTAGAAAAAGTGATCCACAGATATTTTTCATAGAATATAAATTTCTGTATTCATTTGTTTTGGTTTGTTCTTCCTCACATACAAACTATATAAACCTGATTCCAATAATATTTTAAAATAAAGCTGTCAGTCTAGTGAGGAAAGGTGGGCACAGCTTTCTCAGAGCCAGCATGTTATGTTGCTTGTTCATTTATAATACTGTGTCGTTTGTAAAAAGACAAAATTATAATTTCATGCAAACAAGACACCAATGCATAACTCAGCCCATGCTAAGGCTTGAAGTAGTTTATGCTTTTCTGCCCAGTTCATTTTGTCTCAGTCACAAAATAATATAAACTGTTCTAGCCAGGGCTATAAACTGTGTAGAGTTTAACTTTTGTACGTGGTAGAGTTTTAAGTTCCAAGCCTTAAAGAGTAAAGCAGATTTCAATTCCTAAGGGTCTTACCATATTTTTAGTTAGGACTAAAATATAACAGTTGCCTGAGGAAGACATTTTAGTCAGAAAATATTTGAGGTAGGCAAAAGTGATGTTTAAATGTTACTAGAAAATGAGAATTCTGTACCAGTTCTCAGAAGATATAACATGCTAAGCCACATGAAATCTGTCTAAACAGTGTTACTAGGTGGGCAACTGAAAGTATTTACTAGAGCTTGTGATACCTGCCAGACAGAGCGTATGGGCTGGAAATTCTTCTGGCACAGAGTGCAGCAGGGTGAAGTTTTGCCACTACTCATCTGGGACTCCAAGAGGAAAGGTGAATTAAAAAGTTCTCTAACTTGTTCTAATGAAGCTACTTGTTAGTGTCTTTTCTGAGATTGTCAGCTGTATGACTCTTGTGATCGTTGCACCTGTCCACGGAGGTGAACAGCTGAGGAGTTCACTTTGTTTTGAATAGGCTGTCAGACAGCTAGGAGATACTAATCCTTCCCGTCTTTCGACAGCCATTGCAACCTCTGCTCTAAATGAACAGCAACCATTGAAGCCTGATGAATGTTTGCTAATGGAAGGGGGAATGTGCATTAAGTAGAACTTTGCTGCTTTTAATTAATGTCATCTTTCCCTTGTCTAAACCATGCTTGCTTGTACCAGGATGAAGATCTATAAGAAGATGCTGTCTATTGAAAGAGACATTGCAACTATTCAGACAGATGTTGGAGCAGGTGATCTTTCAAGGTCCCCTCCAACCTGGGCTGTTCTTTGATTCTATAAATGGGGGCAGGCAAACAGCAAGGTGTGTGCATTGATATTGAGAGACAGGGAACTGCACTTGCTTGGTGTCCCACAGAAGGAGGCCTGTTGCACTGACTAGTGTGTTTGTGCTGTTGAATCAGAAGGGTGCCATTCAGTTAATCAGATTCTTTGCTTAAGACGATGTTGCTTCTTTATAGATATAAGGAGGTTTTATACTACATGCAGCCTAATTATATTTTAAATAAGAAGTTACCAGGGTTTAATTTTTCTGTGACTATTGAGAAGGATGGACAAAGAATATTTTATAATGGACAAATAACTGCCTACTTCAGGAAGCAGGGAAAATAGGAGCCAAATGTAAGAATGAGTAACAGCATTTATATGCGATTGTGATTCAAGGGATAGAGTCACAGAACAACTTCAAAGATTCCTGCTAGTCGACAGGACATTTGGAACAGACTGAGATGAAAAAAAAGCATTCCCTCTGCATTACAAAACTCTGGCATTCTCTTTCAAACTGCTAATTAGGAAAAATAGGTAGCACTCACAGATGAAAGCACTGTATGCATCAGTCTTAGAAATTATTATGGAATTCTTGGTACTAAGCATCTAGATGTTGCTCCCCCATAATCTTGTTTGTGTGTCCAAGAAACAGAATTTAGAGGTGTAAAAGACTAACTTCTCCAAATCATAGTGTAGAGTACATTTTTTGGCAGATTTGAATTGCTTTCTATGTAAAAGATTGATTTCCCCAAGCATTTTTGTGGGGTATTTCTACCTTAATACTCATGAACGTAAATTTATTTTACAGCCAAATGATTTCAATAAAATTGCAATTCACAGTATCATAATATGTTTGATAATGACAATTTGAGGATATTCTTTGAGGATACCTATTAAAGTTTACAAACACATCAACTCTTGCTAAATTGAAACAGAGAGAAAGACATCTGTTCTGTATGAACAAAGACTTTCACAGTCCTAAAACAAAGCTTGACCAAAAAATAGGTGCAGAATAATGATGCTTTTTTTTTTTTTCTTCCCATTAAACGTGTTGCAGATATGGTACAATCCAGACAGGCTAACAGTGCTTGGGAAATGTGTCTGCTAAGTTATGAATTTGATTTCTCTGTGTGTGTTTGTGTGAAATACTGCTTAACAGTATAGCCTTCAATGTGGCTGTTTCTAGCAGCAAGATTGTCTGAACCTATCAACACTGAATAGTTCTAGCCCAATGAAGCAAAGCATAGGGATGGAGCATGGAAAACCCCCAAAGATCAAATTGAAGCAGAAAAGTTATTGGAGATTGTTCTCTCAGCAAATGAGGTATCTGGTGGAGAAGTAGAAGTGAGAGAATTTTTCACTTCTGTCAAGTAACACTGACAAATTATTAATATTCTCAAGGCTGGCAAGTGATCTGGGAACGACTGCATTAAAGGATATATTGCTTTGTAACTCACTTTTTCGAAGAATAGTAAAATGACCGTGCTTCAGAATTTTCTTTGCATAGCCTGAATTAATTCCTTGAAACATTGCATGGCTTCCTCCTATGAAGCTGCTGTTCTGACTGCAGCTACACAGGGCTCTAGGACCATGTTTATGATAAGATGTCAAGAGGCGCGCAAAGACTCTGTCCTAACTGCAACTTAGTGTAGTTGTAATATGGAGCCTGTCTCTTCCCAGAAACAGTAACAAATAAGAGATTTGACCCTTCAGTGCATATATGGACGGGACATCTGAATTTTGTTGTACAGATCTGATCTTGCTGCAGTGATTATATTTGCTTAGTTATCCACTTAAAGGATGTCGTATTTCCCCTTCAAAACTGAACCGAAGTCAGTTATCTCAAGCCCATTATTATGCCAAAAAATTGTCTTATATTTCATCCCAGTTAAGATAAAATGTTGAACTACATACTAGTCACCTGTATATTTTATAATAAAGTGTAGTTGTCAGTTTTCAAATGTATATGAAATATTCAGGTAAATATATATAAATGTTTCACACTGAGATTTTTATATTGCTTTATCTAATGGGAAAGTGTCTTTTATTCTTCTGTGGGTTAATTATTCTTACATAGTATCTTTAGGCACAGGAGTTGTGAAGGTGGCTGATAATCCAGGGAGAGGGTCAAAAGAGTCTCCTGAACAGATAAAGTTTCCTGAATATTCAAATTTGCAAGGAAATCTAAGATGTTTAAATTTGAGGGAGTCTCCCTCAAAAAGTTATGTGGGTATAAAAGCAACATCCTTCCCTAAGCTGAAGTTCTTTGCTGTGAAGGGGTGTAGACCGGGTTCCTGACTGTGGGGGTAGGTAAGCACCTATGACTTGTCAGCCGGATGCAGAGAGGGCAAAGAGTTTTCTTTCCTTTTAGTTAAGCATGATTTTCTTTCTTTTCTTTCCTTCAGTGTGTCTTTCTAGTTCTTTTTAGTGGTGACGGGACTGAATTGTAAATAGTTGTGAAGTTTGTAAATAAATAGTATTTGCTTTCATTTTAATTTCGTTTGAGATAAGTATGATTTCAGACTAAGGGGCATTGTATCCCTGCAAGGGCGGCGATCCTTAAAATCTGGGCATTCTTCTAGTGCCCTGATTTCCAAGACATTTCTCTGTGGCATGTAAAGGATAGCTGACCATACCAGATCTCTGTTGGACTGTTTGATTCAGAAAAGAGTAACACAGCTACATGTGTGGAAGAAGTGCCTTCTCATGACCTATAATAGCCACAAGAATTTGTTGGCATGTGGAAATGTAATGAGGAACACCTGGATCCCGAGTGCAGGAGAGAGTTTGTGGGACAGGAACTGAGCCCAGAAGCATAACCCACTGAAGCTGTGAGTAGAATGACTAGTGACAATGGTGTTAATTACGTGTGTTGGTAGCATATAAAACTACGCCTGTTGCATTGCTCCTTTTTAAGGTAGTTGCAGAAAAAAAGCACCGGATTGAAAGTACGCAGCAAGAGTCATGGCCAGAATTAATTTAGACTTTCATAACTTCTAGTATCTAAGTATGTACAGTATGTAAGTATGTAAATTCTGTTTGAGCTGTACATATCTTTGCATCTAGCTGCAAACTCCAGTTTGATAGCAAGGCTGAGCTTCTGTCCTTGTATTTTCATCTTAGACTAAAATATTTAGTGTAGGACTAAAGCCTTTTGGAAAAGTATAAGGGAAAACAAGGCAAAAAGCAAAGCTGCAGTTTACCGAGACCCAGACAAACTCTGAGTGCACAATCCAGAGCTAATGGGATCTAATGCAGATGTGGTGACAGGAGTGCTCCTAAAGATGTGTGGAGTCAGCTTGAAAGTATAAGGGCCAGATTAAGCAAGTGAAAAAAGACTGCTTTTCTACTGGGAGGTTCTGGAATACCAGCCTGGCAAAGTGAATGCAGTGTGGGAAAAGATCACGCAATAGAGAAAGCAGGAGGCCACTTTTTTTCGCACCATTTATACTCCATGGGGGCTTACATCTGAACAGCAATAGCTTTGTTGGAAACCTTGTCATACAGCTGGTGGATTACTGAACATTTTAATTGCACTGCATTTGGTTACCTTTTCCAGGACCACTCCCCTGTCCACTCAGCATATTGTGCATCAGTCAGCCACTTTTATTTATATCATAATAATATATGATTATTTATATCAGCAAAAGTTGTTTCTGCATCTGTGCGGTGAGTGAATAGCATAACGTGATGTATTCTAAAGTGCTTCCTTGTAATTTTATCACTATGCATGAAATCTCAGGAATAAGGAGGCCACTTTTTAATAAAAATTGCTATTACAAAATTTATTGGGCCCATCAAAGCTACTATCCAAAGCAGATTTTTATGGAGATGATCTCTTTTAATTCCCTGCTCAGCAGAGTCTCAGGTGAGCTACCAGTATAGGAAACTAGCTGCTTAGAAGATGTTTTGCTCCAGACATTTTGTGTTACAGGCAGATGAATGGAAGACTGCATCAAAGAGCTTCATTTTTTTTCATGGTTCAGTGTTCAGGTGCAATATGAGTGTAACCAAAGCAAATGCTGTCAGCCTTACACTCATCTCAGGAACCTTTCCTCCCTTCCCTTGAGAGAAAGTGAGCTAAGAAAAAGGAATGTATAGAGTTGCATCTAAAATTCCCTAATTATATCAAGTGATATTTCTGGAGGGAATTAAAAAGTGTAAGGCTAAAACGAGGCAGATTTTTTTTTGTTCTCTTTTTGTTGCTTGTATATGAGTCTGCCTATTTTAAGGTGTCTGCAAGGCAATATGAACACCTAATTTTGTAGTGAAGAATTATTTGGTTTTTAAGCTACAATAACACTTCCAATGGTCAAAATTTCAAAGTTTGAATTACATTATAATACTGGAGATAGGTGGTTTTTTGTTTTGTCTTGTTTTGTTTTGTTTTTTAATTGGGCACATCAATTAAATATGTGCACTGAGATCTCTTAGCAGCTTAAGTTAGGCAGAGACAGTTGATCACTGACTTCATGACTGCTCAGCTTTCTGCATGGACATTGCTATTTTTGATTTTACTGATAGGAAATTGCATGATCTTAAGTTCTTCTAGTAGTAATATTCACTGTAGTAATAAATTAACTTACTAATGCATCCACATTTGTGAACAGCGAGACAGTTAGCCCCCTCAAAAAACTGCCCAAACTCAGATTTCACGTTGGCAAGTATATGATGAGGTTATGACTGCATAGCTTTAGAAAGTACAGGTGCTAACTGGACAGATTTTGCAGGTGATTGGCATATGAAAGTGGCATATACTTTTGAGGCACTTCAGAAGAAGAAAATGTATAAAGATGGTACTCTCCATTAGTTGTTTCTCTTAAACCATATTTTCCTGGAGATACATCACTAAATATTCTGCCATATGTTGTTGATCTAAAATTCTTACCAACATTGATGTAAATTTAGAATGCTAATAAACTATTTTTCCAAAGCAGCCTGCTTAGAGAAAGTTGCCCTCCTCGTGAGGAGGATGTCTTGCAGCACAATCTCTTAAAAAAGCTGTTGCTACAACGCTGTTCTTTTGAGGCAGTACTTCTAGATCTGTCATAAGAATTATGATAGTACAAACTGCAGTCTCTGAGGAAATGTAGCTGCAAATATACCTGTTAACCTGGTATATCATTTAATGGAGGTATTGAGTAGGAATTTGCCCATCTGTATAGGACCAGACACCTGGCCAGATTTTCACTGTAAAGACAGTCCAATATATTGGCTGTGTCTTTCACTAGAAGACAGATTTTGGTGAAGAATCCTGTAGAGTACCAGTCCTGTTCTTCCTTGCCTGGCCTTTCTTTGGTCTCTCCTGGTCTGCTTTCAGGCCTTGTGTCTTTAAACTCTGGGAAACATTACCTTTAATGGAGCAGAAAGACAGTGAATGAAATATGGGCATATGAGAGAATGCAAGGCAAGGCAAGGAGAACAGAAGCACACCATGTTACCACTTGTGCAAGTGGATCTCTACAGGTGCTGACAAGAGTGACCAGCACGAAAAGTCTGATACATAGGAAGGTAGTGAGAGGGAAGGACATAATCTATTGACAAGAATAGGTCCAGTTTTGTGTAAAAGGTTAAGAACATTAGTAGCAAAGTAATGATTAAACGTAAGGTCTTTGGTGCTTCCCAAAATGCACTGCAAGCACTGTTAAATGTAAACTGAATTTGCTTTTTAAAAAACAAAGCAAGATTAAAACAGGGGCCATGAAACCATCAGTACTAGTGACTGGAAATTTATCATGCAGCTACTGTGCTGCCAACTGGCATGAGGTTATTGAATAGAAGGTAACAAACTGGGGGTTTCTTAAATAGCAACCCTGATGTTGGTTCATTGGGTTTTGCAACTGCATTCACTTACATATTTCCAAACATTTCTAAGATGTTAATTATTTGATTTAATTATTCAATCTAATTTCTGTAGGATAGACAAGTATGTTTATTTTAAAGTTGTGGTAAGATAGAGGAGGATGCACAATGGCCATGTAACAAGCCTATGGCAGATCAAGAATATAAATTAGGAGAGAAGAGTATAGCTTAGGATTTCTGATTCCTGCTCTAACATTAGGCACCCAGAATATTTTACAGTAAAAAAAGTTGTCTCTAGACTTTGGTGTCTATTGAGCTATGTGGCAGCTAAGGGAGAGCTTTCATGATCAGAATTTTGGTCATAGGTATTCATGTTTATTGTCTGTCCCAACCAGACACCTGCTGGGTTTTTTTGGTTGGGTTTTTTGGGGGGAGGTGGGGGTGGTTTTTTTCTTTTTTTTTTAAATTTGGCCTTGTGTCATTAATCCTACAATCTGTTCTTAATCTAAAATTCTTGAATAGTTCTGCCTGGAAAGAGATGGTAGAATTAAGCTGATGGTCAATTTTATTTTACAGTTGGGCAAATACAAACCTCTGTAGTTGAATGGACTTTCTGCTCTGTGGTGTTTTCCGAATGAACCTTGAAGAGAAAGTTATAACTGCTTGTAACATTCCCTTGGATGTCAAAGGACTAGAGGGCTAAATCATAGCTTAAGGCTTACAAGTCAAAATAATTTTTTTCATGATAACCACATCCCCATTGTCTTTTAGTTGTTATGAAATCAAGACTTTATGGTGGAGGAGAGTAAGTTACTGGTTGAGACTGCTTCTGTTCCACAGCATGGCTCATAGTACATTAATATACCTCTTTAGTATGCTAGTTGCTCAATCAGAAAGGTCCATCAGTCCAAGCCATTTTATATGGGAATTACATTTATAATTTCTTGTATTGATTTTTTTTTTTTTTAAAGTAATTCTCTCTTGCTGATGTCCTTGAATAAAGAACTCATTTAAAATGAGTTGTTGCCAGCCTAGGGTCTGGCTTTTATCCTCATTCCTTAACATTAGCCTGAAGGTTTAATTCAAGTTGTATTTAGTAGAATACTTTTGTAGTCCTTCATTTACATGTATGCCAACAAGCTTAAATGCACTGCAACCTTGGAAGACTTTCAAAGGAAGTAATAATTCCTCTGAAATAGGTCTTTTGAAAGCTTTATCTTGTTCTTTCTCTTTTTGTTAATCTTGGAGCCCCTTAGCATGTCAAAGCAATTTTTCTAATGTCACATCTTCTAGACATTAGCATGAAAGAGCTTTAAAAGATGATTTGAGAAAGAATAAATGTTGAATGAGCATTTATTATAGAGCCGTTTATGCTACATTTGCATTTTGACTATATTTTTGACGTGAAATGGTTGAAAAGCAGGCTAATTCGAAAGTCAATAGTCTCTAAACAATGTATACTACAAGTCTGTTTACACTGAACTGTTTCCTTTGTGCATTAATTTACAAAAATAAGATTTCATTAGACTTAAGCTGATTTGTTTACAGGGATGAGATTAAACTAGTCTCATTAGTCTTAACATTGAAATGGTATTCCCTTTAGAAATTTGGTAGTGATCAAATGTTCCTCTTTAAGTTGCATTCAAGAGAATAGGGAAAAACTCATCAGTCAATTGATACTGATCTTTTTTGAGCTCTGATTCCTTCCAATTCAACTATTATGGAAATTAATTACTGAAGAATACCCAGGTCTGGAATGAGAAGAATAGTATTTATTTATTACAGTACTACAAAGAATTTAAACAATATATATTTTTTTTAATTTTGAAAACACGGCAGACTGAAATTGTCTGTGTATGTAGTAGCTAACAGACTGAAGTTGTGCATAATTTGAATGATTTTGTTTATCTTTGTGCACAGAGACTGGCCAGATAGCATTTGGAACATTGATAGCAGTAGTTGTATGCTACCAGGGTAACACATCATGTATTATCCATGTGGGTATGTTATCCAAGATATTCTGGAGAAAGTACCTAAAAGAATTTCATTTTTCAGGCATCACAATATTCTGTATATGTCATTTTAAAAGGCCATGCTGTTGTGGGCCTTCTGGAAATACTACTTTGCAAACAGCTTGCTAATTACCAAAATTTAAAGGTAAGTAAGAAAAAAGGAGGATCTTCCTTCCATTTTTACATTTCCAGTGAAATCTCGGCTTTAGTAGAAGGATCAAAATATTAACAAAGAGGAAAAGAATAAGCAAGATTGATATCTGTAATGGTTGGGAAAAAGATAAAAGATAAAAGTGGGGATGGTGTGAGCACCCAGCAGGCAGTAAAAGAAAGCTAGATGAGCTATAACTTCAGATAGCCACCCTACATCGTAGGCAGGACTCCTATCATAGCCCCCCAAGTCTGTGATATGATAGGAACTTGGAGAGCTGTTGATCTTTTAACTCCAGAAAAGAAATTCCCTCTACTCTATAGAGGTCCAGTAGTCACCTTAGTTGTCACAAATATTGTCTTTTAAAAATTGTTCTGCATATTCATACATATTAACATTAGTTAATATTATTTTTGAGAATTACTGATTTGGAAGGTGTTTTTTTAATATAGCAGGTTTTATCATAATGATGGGATTATTATTATTTCCTGGATGACATTTGTGTTGTAATTTCTGACATGTTCCTGTCACCGAGTCCTCAGTACAGGAAAGACTCAGAGTCTGTATCGGTACAATAACAAAAGGAGGTATAGCATAGAGAAGGGAGGAAGTGAGCATTTAACCATTGCATAAATCCCATAAGGAATAGTCTTCGATTTAAGTAATACAGTAGTGAACCACCTTTTCCTCGTTTTCACTATAGATTCCACTGTTGTTGCCATCCAGAGAGGAATTGCAATTTTTCCAGCCTAGAAACCTTAAAATACTGCTAATAACTCATCATTCTGATGTAAAGAAAGCCATAATCGTTCTAAGTATGGCTAATGTGCGATTACACAGAAGCTGCCCTCCTTAAACAACGCTTTTAAAGTTCTCACAACATACAGAGTGCAAATCTTGTGGTGAAAAGTTGTAGAGGTCAAAGAGCCCTGGTAGCAGCAAGATTCTAAAGTGCCAATAAAATCAGAAAAAGGGGAATCCACAAAAATTAGTAACTTCTCCATGGGTGTTCTTGGAAGGTATATTTTTCATTCCTCTTGAGATATCTGGATTACTTTTTTTAAAAAGCTCTATTGAAATATATATTCTCAGAGCAGCGACTCACTGAAGAAGATTTAGGATACAACTAAATAAAATATGGCCTATGTAGGTGTGGATACATCTTCAGGTATAGAAAAGATGTCTGGACTATTTGATGAGGTGTTTGTATGTGTTTATGTGGAGAGATATATATGCACACACAAGTGTGATATATATACACAGAAGTGTTTGTGTTACATGTTTAAACATACATACATAGTTGCCAACGCTGAGTATCTATCTTATAACAATTATTCCAATACTTGAAGTGACTATCTAATTGAGAGGAGATGTCAGGGAAGGGTTTAAATCTGAAACATAACAGACCTTAAATGGACCCCCCTGACTCTTCAGATGGTATTTGCTGTAAGGGAGTACATAAGGAAAAGTGAAAGATTTACGCTCTTACCCTTATTCTCAGACACACACACACATACATACAGGGAAAGAAAAAGAAACTCTTTATTTTGAGCTTTCTGAATAAGGTAAGAGCGTTCTCTTACAAGTAGGATTTTTAAAAGGGAATTGTTGAAAATGGCCTAAGAATAAAACTTTTGAACACAGTCTCCTTTTTTTCCTTGGTATGAATAAAAGCTCTAAAAGCTGTAGCCTTTAACCTTTTCAGGTCTTTCTATTCATTTTCTGAAGAGATTTACATGAGAGATGTTCTTTTTTGTTTAAGTTGTTTGATATAGGTGATGATCATGTAAGTGCAAGGGCCTATCTTTCTCAGGATCTTAGACCTCAGCACTGAGCTAAAAGCTTGCTCTCAGCAGTGGACAGCAGATGAAAATACCTCTGTCCTCCTTCAAATATTATTTCCCTGGAAGTTTTAGCATTTCAGGCCTAATGCTTTAATACTTGGGTGCCTCCAAACCCTAGCCTTCAGATAAAACTGTGAGGTTGTATGGTACCCTGGGCAATCCTAAGAGGACATCTACTAGTATGAAGTAGTTGCCTGGGGGCTCGACTTCATCAGTCATGATATCTGTAGTAGTCTATGTCCCTTCTGTCTTTCTATATATGGAAGTGGGTTTTGCCCATGCATTTAAGAGATGAGAACAGAAACATTCTTTAAATGGGAGACTTCTAGGGAAAGACAAATTCTGAAGTGAACAGTCCCATTGTCTGAGTAAATTCTTGCCTGGTGCATGCCTTTTGGAAACTCAATCAATACTAAAGCATAGCAATTCAAGAAGCGGAATGCTTGTAGTTGGAATTTAACATAAAGTCCCAATCACTTCCATATATTAGAGATTTTGTGGCTTCTTTTATGGGAATAAATAATAATAGACTAGGCAAATGCTGGCCTTCCTGAAGTTGATTTAAAAAAAAAAATAATAAATTTAAAAATCCCATTCCATTTACTAGGTCTAGGATTTAGTTTATTGGCCCCAATGGATTTTTTTTTTTCAAAGTCCAGCTAAATTAGTTTTTCTGCTTGCTGCATACTTATCTTGCAGCTTGACCATTTCTTTCTTTGTTGTCACTCAAGACTTGCTTTCCAAAATATATTCCATGTTATTTCCTCTTAAGCAGGAGGAATTACTGAGCTATTAGAAGGAGCAGTTCCACAATTTCACCATGTTTCACAGTGCACTGCATAATGACTGCCTTACATTATATCCTCCTCTTCCCTCCCGCAACTCTCACTTATTATATCAGTGATTGCCAAAGTTTTTGTTTGTGCTGCTGTCTGGGTAGTAGCAACAGTGACCGCTGATCTGACAACAGCTACTACTGTATCTTGTCAAGCTTGCTTTGAATACTTTGATAAGAACAAGTAGTTTCTGAGCCTACCTGTGACAGGTGAGTAAAAAAGAACTTTTTTTTTTTCTCCCCCAGTTCTCTGCTCTAATAAAAGCCTTTTTTAAATAAATCTTGCTTCACTAGAAATGTGGAGACATAGGGAATAGAAAGCACAGAAAAACTTAATACTCAGAAAGACAGGAACTGGAAAGTGCACCAGCCACGTCCTCTGACAACTGCCTTGTGCTCCCTCTTGAGCAAATCCTAGCCATACAAACAGGGTCAAAGCTCAGTGTTTAGCAGAACCTTGGGCTGTGTTTACATATTTAGATACGAGCCACACTACGCTATTTTATAAGATAATGTCTGCAATTTCTGCACATTTGGGTCACTTCCACCCTTCTTAAATTATCACTTTTGCATTCTGAATGAGCCCTGGTGTTGCAGGTTAATTTAATCCAGTTCATCTACCCAATAGCTTTATTCTTTGGTAATGCATTCTCTTGATCTTTCTTGACCTTCTCCCCACTTCTGTTTTCCTCATGTAATCCTGCTTTCCCGATTTTAATTTTGTAAGTTCATTCACTTTTTCAGAAAGATACTTTTCAATACATATATATTTTCAATAGTCAAATGTATTGTCCCATTCTATAAATAATTTACTTTCTTTCATGCTGCTCGTTAGTGGCGGTGTTGGTGTTGTATTACTTCTGATATATTTGTGCAAAGCTTAATACACAAAATATGAATAAACAGCAATAAAACCTGACATTTTAATTTCTTTCTCATGAGCATAAGAAAAATATAAAAAACCAGAAATTCTGCTCCTTTGAGATGGATACTTCAGTGTTATGAATATATCCTTGGAAAAATGTAATAATGACCATGGTCAGGTGAAAGTATTAATTCTACAGTTTATATGTTGTAATTTTTAAATTGTCACTCTTACAGCTTCCTTGCTGAAAAGAAATTCAGCTTTTCAATAATAAAACAACTCTGTAGGATAGGTATTGTATTATAGTGCCCCCTTCTACTGAAATTTAGAAGACTCAGAACAGTGCATATAGTCTGAAAGTTTATCAGGTGATTATTTTACAAGGAATCACAGATTTGCTGAGCCTTACCATTGTGCAATTTTCTGAAAGTTACCACTGCTAGTTAATTCTTCTGCAGGCAGACGTTTCTAGTTAAAACTTCTGCCTAGTTGTGTTTTTGGAAGGTGAGGGAATGTTAAGTATAATGTAGCAAAAGCTGACCCCTGATAACTGTGCTCTTACTTAAAACACCTTAAAAAAAAAAAATCACCAAGGGTTGCTTTGTCCACTTCCCTGAAAGTGGAGAAGAAGGAATTAAAAAGAGAGGTGTCCAAGAGACTTTGAACAGACGATTACCTTTTGAGGTATAGGTTAGGAGCTCATGGAAAAGGCAGAAGTCAGACTTCAGGATCAGTGAATCCCCTTGAAAGTTAAACAGCTCACTGGTTTATCAGACTGGTTTCTCTTTGCTTCTGGCCCCCCGTAGGAGCCCAGTAACCTTAGAACCAAAGCTGATCTACTTCTGTGTTCCTCTTTTGATGTTCTTGAACATGCTAAGCTATTCAGGGGGAGAGCAATGTCTGAGGTTGAGTTGTTGACCAGCAATTGAACAGAATATATACATTGACTGGGTGTTAATTAATTAAAATGTTAATTCACAGTGCAGTTTGAGTGATATCAAATGGGATGTGCTACACAAAATTATATTCTAGTAATTCTTCCTGTTGACTGCAGTCTTTTGCCAACATCTCATCTTTTTTCATGTCTCTGGGTCCTGGTTAGTCAACAGTTACTTTGATACTTTTGGTGGTATAAACAAAACTTTCATGTTGAATGGCAGTTTGTGTGCTTCCATGGAGAGAATATACACAATGCTGATGTATATCCAATCCCCATGGCTCCTACATAGTCTCATAAATAGGCATTAAGCCCTATTTATGCCTACTCATCCCTGTTCATTGACATGGAATATAAGAATGTGCTGGTCATGCTATTTTTCCATGTTATAATTACACAGAGCAACTCCAAGTTTCAACACAGTGTGATGAAACTTGTATGTGAAATAGGGCTCCAGGGATGCTGTTTTGTTGACCATGTGACATTGGCATTTGGAGCGCTGAGGTGGGATACAGATGGGTTTCTGTGGAACAAGGCTAGTTTACTCAGCTTAATATCTGGCTGGTGTTTTTCTTTGGGTCCAATTCAGCATTCAGTGATTGAGCAAAACTCCAACTGACTTCAGTTAAGAGGTTGGCCTGAGTACGCACTAGTGTAGCAAGTCTTTTTAAGGTGTTAACATCACAAGTTTCATATGCATGTGGAGGTGAAAACTGTTTTCATATAGGACACTGGAACAAACCCATGAACTGTTCCCAGGCTACTCAGGTCAAAGGTCCCCCATAGCTCCCTACCACCCAAGATGAGTATTGTTTGGGTCCTGGAGGAGGAGAATTCTGCAAGTACCAATAACTGGGACTTGTCTGTCCAATTAATAATCAGAAAAAAATGCAAATATAAAGGGGAACTGGTAGTGATCCTACTA
Source organism: Harpia harpyja (assembly GCF_026419915.1). NCBI lineage: Eukaryota > Metazoa > Chordata > Aves > Accipitriformes > Accipitridae > Harpia > Harpia harpyja. The sequence goes on from NC_068948.1 coordinate 16,761,612, forward strand.
TTAAAGCATTAAATATTTTGTACCATAAGAGCACTAAGTCAGACTTCACTAAAGCATTTGAAATTAGGACCTCTTTAAAAAAATACAACAGTTGGAAGAAAAAAAAAGCTTCAAAGCTGCTTTTTCTCCCCCTTGGAAACCTGCTGGTGTTAGGAAAAAATGAATAGAGAAAAGAGAAAGGTTTGCCTTCTAATAAAGCATCTGTTGCCCACTTTGAACATTTCTTATTTCTTTGTGAGTGTGTCTCTTCAGTTATGGTGACTACTGACAATGAAGAACAGAGGTATAGAAAAAGACAATACCTGTTATATAGCCAATATTTCTGATTTCACGTCACTTTGAACAGAATCTTCATTTGACCGCATGCTGTGTCCAAAAGGAATTTCTTTGTTGGCTGATCCAAAGATGCCGTAAGATGCTCAAAAAAGTAAACTGCAGGAATCTGTTCAATAAGAAAGATAAAAACAAATCTTACAATTCATTCAGTGCACTGCTATCACTTTTAACTTCAGCCTATTTTGGCATGCTGCATAAAAACTGAATTCAAATGACTTGTGCTTTTTTTCCCTTTCTTTTAATGTTGTTAATTCTGGTCATGGACTATAGATTTCCTTCATCTTGGAAATAAAAGGTAATAAAATAAACAACTTCACATAGATTCAAAATGTGAGAAGGAATAAGAGGTGCACATACATCACTGGATTGTTTAGAAACCTGTGGACAGTTACTATTGCCGCTGAATTTTAGCTGCTGTAACCAAGCTTTTTGAGGGCTACCCTCCAAAAAAGATTTGCAGCCTTTCACAGCAGGAGGTTCTCAGATTTGGCTGAGGTACACACCTGAGTGACTCAGCAAAATTTTGGCTAGACCTCAGACACTTTATTTTTCTGTCTTCTGTGAATGCTTACAATTCAAGGCCAAAATGGGAGGACACTGTATCCTAAGGGCTACCTTCATCTCTTCCCAGTCAGCTCTTGTTCTGCTTGCAATGGATAAAGTCAGCTCATGTATGGCCATTGAAGCATTAAGCAAAGACAAGGTAATGAAATATAATCTTAAAGTTTGACCTAATTCAACTGAGTTAATGAAAAAAGCCTCTTTCATTTTAAACGGATGTAGGAAAATATGAAGTTTTGAATATACAAACATTTGGATCTTTGAATTATTTAGAGTAAATAAGGTTGCAAAGATGACTTCCTTTACAATCCTTTTTTTTGGTACTCTTAAGCTCTCAAAACTTTCTCCTCAGATTCTTTCCTACTTTAGCCTCAAGTCTATTTTAGAATTTGAAGAAAAGCACTTGTAAGTTGGGTGATTTTTTTGTGCTTAAAAATATGTGTGCTTTTTCTTGTGAATCACACTACTCACAAATGGAAGAAGGGCACCTGTGGGTCTGGGCATAACTCAATCAAGAGTTGTAAGGCACTCCACTCAACAAGGGTGTTTTTAATTACTCAGATTTAGGTAATGACACAGATTTCCCAGCTGCCTGAATTGTAAAGATGCTCTGAGATGCTCACATAGTACAATAGTGACAGTCTTTAGCACATGGATGTAATTATTACAGTTGAATTTTGCTGTGACTACAGTCTAGTACTATTAGTCATATGAACTATTATATTGGATTTTTAAATATTTAGGCTAGTTTTAATTTCTTACTTGTGATGTCCTCAACATAAGAAATGTAGCATGCTTTTGGAAGGAGTTAAGGCAGGTTATATAGAAATTTGATCTATCGGATACTTTATGGTATTTGTGTGAAGCCTTGTGGTGATAAAGAGAAAACAAGACATGCATGTATCTCTTGCAAATGATACAAATAATTGGCATTATATAGACAGAAACTGAGGCTGATTTCAACAGCAGTGCGGACAATACAGTACAAAAATTGGCATACAAAATCAAACATACCATCAATCAAATTTAGTGTCAGAGACAGCACAGATTTTGCAAGGAATAATCTCGTGGCGTGATCCTACTCTTTGAACTCAATAGGAAAGCTCATTGATGTTAATGGAGCAGGGCTGAGTCCTTGCAGAATAACCTGTTCCTACAGAGAAAAGTGCCTCTCTAACCCTTTCTTTAACAGTGGTTTGCTTATAAACAGACTGATGAGGACTTGGATCCCTTCTAATAACAACTTAACCTACTTATTTTATAATGATGTTCTTGTAAATATCTAATTCCTTTTTCAATCTCATTCATGTCTCAGACTCAAATTTGTCATTTTGCAGTGAGTTCCATAGGTTTAATAACTGTTTTGTTGATTGTTTCCTTTTGTTAGTTTTATATTTATGCCTCTACTTTTTAATACACTTTACCTTTGTATATATTTTAAAAGAGAGCATACAAGAAAATTCAATCTGTTATCCATATCCTTCATTACTGCCAAATACCTTTTTAGGTCACCTCTCATTTCCTTCACAAAACAGGAGGATTTTCCTGAGTCCTAAGTAAGTTTACCTGAGAAAATACTTGTGTTGGCTTGCAAAAATTCAGGAGAGATCAAAAGAATAGTCTGAAAATAGAGTTTCTAGAATATTTTCTGTTCATTCTTTAATATTCTTAAATCCATTTGTTTGTTTCTCACTGAAAAGTTAAAATACTAATTATGGAAGCCCTGGAGTCATGAAGGAGCAATGCATCTACTTCATGTAGGTGCTTGATAAAAGTCTAGAAGATCTTGGCCCTTTGAGAAAAGATGACACAAGCTTTGGAAACACAGGTTTGCGCATGGCATGTAAGATGGACAAATGAACTCTACCCTTGTATAAGTTTCTCCGGATCAGTAGTTCCTTAGTCTGGTACAGCAGAAACAATCCGGTTCTACTGTGAAGCTGACCAGGCTGGCTCTGGGAAGGGGAGGAGTGGCAGGATTTGTGCTGACAGACCATATTACTGACCAGACTTGAGCAAGAGTCCCTTCCTTTCACTGTTAAGTTCCATTTCAAATGAGGGCACAGCAGATACTCCCATTTAATCATTAACAACTTCCCTCTAGGCTGGCCATCCTCTGTCTCATTTGAATTCCTTGGTCCACAGCTGCTGCCAGCTTTCCCGGGGGGTTTACTCTTTGAATTATGCATTCCTTCTCTCAAGTCATCAATAATGTTACTCAGAGCAGATGTATGTTCTGTAATTGATTAGTTATCTCTTCATGGCAAATAGTAGAGTTTGTGATCGAATAAGCAGGTTCATAGATTCCCTTGATCAAAGCATCGGAATCTGATTATGCTTCCTATAAAAAATGTCCTTTGAAGTGGATCAGCACTCAGGTAATTCAATTATCTTCTTTCTGGAGAATTCATCGTGAAAGCAGGTCATTTGCTCAGATACAAAGAGGTGGAAGATACTGTTTCTGTTATGACCCATCTGGTGACTTTATGTCAGCCTCAGAAAAAAAGGAGTATGTGAAGATTATTTACTGTATCTGAGAGGTAAAGATGTGATCATTTTTTAATTCTGTACCTGAAACTGATATGATAATTTCTCTAAAATGGATCCTGTATTATATTCTTCTGCATCTGACCCTTACTATACTTCTAGAAAAAATGAACAGTTACCAAGTTTAAACTTAAACTGTAGTAGGACTTTTCAGAATGCTATACAAACTCAAATTTTTACCTACATTTGCTTGTCAGCCAGTTCATTAGCTCTTATCCTCCTCATAATTCTGGATGGAAGTCCATTTCTCAAACTAGGCATCACCCTTCTCATTAGGGACTGCCAGATAGTACTTTAAAGCTGAGAACTCCCAAGAAAAGTAACGGAAAAAAGTAAAAGGCATTTTTAATTCAAGCACTTTTAAATATGAGAATTATGTTATTCATTTTCTTCTTAAACATGAACTTCTTACTGTCATTTATACTTGTCATGGTTTAACCCCACCCAGCAACTAAGCACCACGGAGCTGCTCGCTCACTTCCCCCCCCCAGTGGCATGGGGGAGAGAATGGGGGGGGGGGGGGAAATAAAACTTGTGGGTTGAGACAAGAACAGTTTAATAGGACAGAAAGGAAGAAAATAATAAGGACAATAATAATAGTAAAAGAATTGGAATATACAAAACAAGTGACGCACAATGCAATTACTCACCAACTGATGCCTGGTTAGTTCCCAAGCAGCGATCCCCCTGAGGCCAACTCCCCCCAGCTTATATACTGGGCATGATGTCCCATGGTATTGGCCAGTTTGGGTCAGCTGTCCTGGCTGTGTCCTGTGCCAACTTCTTGTGCCCCTCCAGCCTTCTTGCTGGCTGGGCATGAGAAGCTGAAAAATCCTTGACTTTAGACTAAACACTGCTTAGCAACAACTGAAACATCAGTGTGTTATCAACATTATTCTCATACTAAATCCAAAACACAGCACTATATCAGCTACTAGTAAGAAAATTAACTCTATCCCAGCCAAAACCAGGACAATACTGTAGATACATATGAAGTTTGCAGCACAGTTCCCCAATGCAATGGACAGGTGCTTCAGACGAGGTCTACAGAAGATCCCGTTAGTACCGAAATCTTTCTTCAGTTCTCAGTTAAGAGAATATGATGGTGCATAATTGCTCTGTAGTATGATAGATTTCATCCTGAGAGCATCAGGAACACTCCAAATGGATTGAAGACATTTTTCCTCAGATGTGGAGATAGTATAAAAATGTGCTAAACCAAAATAATGAATTTGTTCTTTTTTCCTTCTACTCCACAACACCCCTGCTATAATCTTTCCTTTCCTCTTCTTAATGGGTAGATCAGATACTAGAAGGACTTTTTTTTCCTCTTTAACATGGGTCTCATGGCTGTAGAATCTGACAAACATTGCAGGGTTAAAAGCTAATGTGAAGGCTGAATGAGTGAAAACAAGTCAGATTAAAAAAATGGAGAAGTCAGCCTTTTAAAACAACTATAAAAGTAACAGCCTCTTTCTGTGGCATGTGGAATATTTGAATGGAAGGGTAAAAAAATCAGGTAATCCTTTATTCTTTCTTTCTATTTTCTTTCCTTTTTTTTTTTTTATTTGTTTGGATGAATTCTGTGGCCAGAATAATGCCCCAGTTCCTATCTCTGTAACAAACAAAGGGCAACACAACCTGACGGGATCCAGCAGGGAGCTTCCAGTTAGGAGTCTCCACCTCAGTGTTTTCTTTCCTGTCTTTCTTTAGCATTGAGGACCACGTCCCCCTAGGGCTGAAAAGGGAAAGATGTGAAGGTATCATAACATTTATAAATAAGTTCTCTTGCACATTCTTTGTTATCACTGGACATCAGGGAACATATGACAACAATACTTGCTGAAGTGGTGGTATACATGGTATATCTTTGTAGTTAGCTTGAATTATGTGAGGTTTCACTTTAGACCTTGTACCATCCTCTGCTGGTGGATGTTCAGTGGCCCTTGGTAAATCTGTCCATAGTAGAGGACAAGGTGGTCCCCAGGTTCAGTGTTTGTAAGAACTGGCAAGTCCTGCCACATACATGTTTCTAGCCAGAAAGAAGAACGATAAAAATGGAAATAGCTGAAGGAAAATGAAAAATAGCCAGCCTTTGAGAGTTTTAAAGGGAGTAGTTTCCTTTGACCATGTGGAATTTCTGAAAGAATTCTTTAAACCTCTTTCTGTGAAGAAATGCCTTTTTTTTGTGATAAGGCAGGCAGGCCCACAAAAGTATATTGAGGATTTAATATCTCTTCTTTCTTCTCTCTTCAGTTGCTGTCACTTGTGTCTCCTCCTTGCTCTTTAGGCTCCTCCATGTTTGCCTGCCTGTGGCCCCTTTGAGATACTTTCTGGGATAAGAAATGTTTCTTTGTACACTTTGGATGGGAACTTTCAAGTGGAGACAAAGGCTTTGGGCTCCTTGCGCTGGCTGTTTTGTTGTACATTAGTTTTTTTTCTTTTGGGTGACCTATGAGACTAGCCCAAGCTAATTAAGATTTCCATAATCTTCCATGCATACATACACACGCACTTTTTGTGTTAAAAATATTTCTGAAACTGTGAAATCAGGAAATTCATGTGCAAACTTAATTCAATTTTCTGTACATCCCCTGGCTCTGCTCTGTACCCATCTCACCTGTTCTACATTTCTGATCTCCTGGGGCATATTTCTAAGTATCTCAAAGTATGGTATGTAAACCCCTTTATCTGAATGGTATGAGGATTTTTCCTAGTGGAGTATGCTTACAGCACTCTGTTTCCATAGAGTAAGGTTGATTTAGGTATAGTTTCAGGAGAAAATGAAATAATTCCTTTCTGCTCTCCAGACAATGATCCGCTCTTATGACTAAGGCATTATCTTGTTTGCTATCTCCATAGTCTATACTTTAAAACTCATAAGAGTGTCTAAGAAACAATTGTTCTTGATTCTGGTTTTGCATGTCCTTTGTGCTTAGCTACAAATATAAATGTAACAACAATAATTCAACTGTAATTTTTTGTACATTATTCCTTTAAAGAAATGCAGTGTCTTTCCTTATTCTGAATCTTATTGATCAAAGCTATACTTTGTATGAAATGTAAGGAGTGATCTGACAGCAGACTTTCTTCCAGATACAGTTGGTCCTACTGGCCAGAAAGATACTTTGGCCTAAAAAGAGAGTTCATGCATCCTTTAACAAAACAAACACAATTTTAATCCACTCTTCCCCTTCCTACTGCAGGGAGTGCTGAAAGCTGTCTTTGCTTGTAGCAAAGGAAGTAAATTTTGTGTTTAACTGCTTTAAAATCTGGGAGCAAGCAATTCACGCTGTCATTAAAATCCTTGAAGTGACTTCTTGGGCTTGAGGCCTGAAGTTATGTTTATTCCCAAGAGTGGGTGTAAGTATTTACAGGAAATTTTTTGGTCCTGTTCCATTGTGGTGGTCCCCTTTGCCTGCCTGAGCTGTGTGTTTCAACTGTGTGAACCTGGGCAAGAGGTTCTAATTTAGTTTGCCTATGTCTGCCTATTCTGTAAACTGAGTAAGGCAAGACAGGGCTGCCTGTTCCAAGATGTCTCTAAAGCACCTACTGCAATAGGATCTTAGTCTTGGTTAAGTCTCCTAGACGCTGACATACCATTACTAGTGATAATAATGAATAGAAGATATTAATTAGTAGTCTGCATTTTTTCCCAACACTGTTGAATAGAATGCTCTTCTTTAGGAAGCAGTTAGTGTGGGAACTGCAGAATGAGACTTCATTTTTTTGGTTGTATGCAGTGCAGGCTATATGCAGGTCAAGCTCTGTTAGGGCTGTTAGGCCTGTTGAGTCAATACCTCATCCTCCATTACAGACATCTCGTATGAAGTAATAATGTGTTGCTTTGGCACAGTTGACCTCATTTAATTATGACTATTCTACTCACCTGAATCTAATGATAGTATTTTTCTCAAAATGCTCATACTGTGAGAGTTCCAGACTTACTGCTAAAGCAAAGGTCTGTTAACTTGGTTATTTTATTTTTAAGTTCATGGCTATGTGTGATATGACCCCATGTAAAGTATTTTGAAGTGGAAAACTATGATCAGAAAGAAAAAAAACAAACAAACCAGAAATTAACTGCTTCTTTGCTTCTACTGCTGCTGAAGGAGTAAAGTCCATTTAGTATAATGAATATGGTAGTTGCATTACAGTATGTGTGTGACCAGGGAGTTATTCCCATGAAAGCCACGGAACACTGATAAAATGTAGACATGGGAATGCTGGAGCAGTAGCCAAGCAATGAGGAAATTAAGTGGATGAGGCTGTTGGAATGAAAATGGAAATCATTAAAAATAGGTGTCAGGATTTTAACATGTGACTGTGATGTTAGGCAGTTTTGGAACTGATACTGAAAAGAAAAGAGAAAAAAAAGAAACATCCTATTAAAAGAAAAAAGTTTTCAAACTTTGCAGACCAAAAATATAAGCCATTCAAACAAATTACTGAAAACACTCCTACAGTTTCCATATGTTATACTTTTTGAATAGATGTGGTTTGTAGTGGCTTATCAATGGAGTGGCAATGGAGCATCTGGAATGACCAACTGGGGATGCCTGGAGCCCAGCTGGAGTAATGCTGCTCCCCGCCGTGTCAGCAGGGCTCAAGCCTATGGGCTCGGGAGCCCTGTCTGATGGGTGACTGAAATGGATGCTTAATTCTCTCTACTTCTACTCTCTCTCTCTCTCTCCCCCCACCCCCCCTCTGCCTCTCTGCCTCTCTCTGTATCTTACACAAACTTTGAGTCATTAGTGGGCTGCCTGCTGTAGAGATCTCTGGGCTTTACACTATCTGGCAGTCTCTCTGTCACAGGAAAGGAGTTCTAAATCAAATCACAGCAGAGAAGAAAAATTTCTCTTATGAGAGCTGTCACCTTGCTTTTAAAGATGGCTAGGATTTGAAGAGGAAAAAAAGTATTCAGAAAGAATGTATTTCCATAATCCAGCAAACTTTTTCTAGCTTGAAATATTTTATCATTGTACAGGGAGTTTTCTTTTGTCTCCTTGGTCTCTGTGACCTCATATGAGACTTTGGTACCTCACATCATGTTGTGCACAGTAATCTTAATCCAGCCCATCTGTGGGAGACAGGAGCCCCTGGCTGTGATAACTGCTATGAACAACTTTGGGAATTAAATAATGTTATATTGATATCAATCATAAATGTTATAAATATACATCGGTTTACCAGCTAAATATTGAGTCTTGGGTTTTCCAGAATAAATGGAGCTGTGGATCTGATAGCAACAGAGCTGTGGTATGTCTCTTTTCTGTATTCCATTTTAAAATAATTATAATAAAGAACTCTTAATTATCTTGAACTCAGCACTGCAGCTGGACTACAGTAAAGATTTGAATTATCTCTCTACTGTGGTGAAATGTGTTTTGTTCTGCTTAAGAAATTTTGCCAATATCATGTCTACACCTGTTCATTATGAATGTACAAGTCTCCTTGTGACTTTATTTCATTACACTGAAATTGCTGTAATTTCTTTTTTCCTTTGTCTCTCTTCATGTGAAGAAAAAAAAAGACAAAGAACCCTACCGTGCTCTGGTGCCAGGTTGTACTGCTAGAAGCCCCTCTGGCACCTGACAGAGTGAGCACCTAACTCAGTTTCTTGCACTTTTGGCAAATCAGATTGGTATTTACTGCAGTATATTTTTCTTGATATGAAAAAGCTTTTAGCAGCTTGGTTAGGACTTTGTCTTTCATGGTGCTGTGTTCATGTTGCTGTCAAGTGACATCTGACATAAGTTCATGATCTCTTCTTCCTCTTGTGAATATTCTGTATGCAATATGTACTTCAACTTCTACAAACTTCAGTTGCTTTCTAGAATTACAAGCTACAGGACATTTCCAATCAAAAATGCTTCATTTAAAAATTAAGTTGTCTACTAAATGATAAAGCATCCCTTGTGTCCTTTTGAAAAAGTCAGGCTTTAAAAGGTGGAGGAAATGAAAACTCCAGTATGACAGCAATTCCACCCAAGCTGTATGATTAACGTGCTGGGATGGATTCTCAGCTGTGCTGAGTTTGGCCTTCATGAAGCTGAGCAGAGCCAGAGAGAGCGGTGGCACTGAGCCACCTTTCCAGTCCTTTGATCCTGGGCCAGCCAGGGGCAGAACTGGCTGTCTGCGTACTTTAAAGCAACCTAAGAGGTGTTTTAAACTGTGCAGTTATAATGATGAGGTAGGGGCTGCTAACCCAGATTGCTACCCCAGCCCCGCTTCAGTGGTATCCTGGGCATTGCTCTCTTCTACTCCCCAGCCTAGTTTGTGACCTATCACTTGTCACCAGGAATCCTAACTGCATCTTTAAAGTTACTGCTTTTAGAAGTAAAAAAGCAGCCAGAGACAAAAACATTGCCTGTTACATTTACACATAGAAGGAAATACCTCTTGCACCAATACATTAATCTTATTTTGGAACAAAGCCATTTTCAGTTGTTCAGCTTGATTTCAACGTCTAAATCCATCCTATTAAGTGTTACTATTAATCTTGAATAAATATTTTATTTTTAAAAATTCTATTTACCATTAAGTGTTTATCATTACAGGTATTTGAGGAAATGACATTCGCATTTTTGGAAAGCATTCATATATTAGAAAAACATATGTTTCCTGGATTAGGGTGAAACACACATATTTTGGAGTGAAAATGTTTCACTTGTTTCTTAAGTCTATATAATGTTACTTCCCCACTAGGGTTTTACTTTGTGGTAGTTTTGTAGTGATCTTAATTCTGAGAAAAGACTCTTTCTTCATTAATCGTGTTCATAGATTACATACTCATGAACTGTTCGAGATTAATGTGTTTATGACAAAAATATCCTTCAGACTCTTCTATTGTTGTGACGCAATTTTCTGGATTTGAAATTTCCAAACTATTCCATTAAAAGTTTTCTTTTCAAAGGTAAGAGCTATTTAAATTAGAAGGCTTGCTACTTGCTGCTACCAGAGTGCTCTTTGAACTAGGTTGTCTAGATTTTTCCCTTTGGATGAGACCTTTGTGGAAGGAGGGACAGATGATCCTGTGTATCTGCCCAGTGTGCGGTTTCTGAAACATCTGGTGCTGGCTCTGTTGGAGACAGAGGAGTGGGGGGACAGGGGAGGGGGGAGGAAGCATTCTTCTGGAAAAACTGTTTTTTCTCTTTTGTTTATTTTAAAATCTTATTCTGAATGTCTTCAGATTGCTCTAGTTCTGAAATTTCTGGCTTTCTCTCCAGTTGATATTAGTAAGTTGTTCTGTCCTCATAACATGTAAGTGTAAAAATAATTAAAAAAATGAGAGCTCTGTGGTGCATTGTTCATGAAATAATACTGTTCAGTGATCAAGCTAGCAAAGTCTGCATCTTAGTACAAATCTATACTTAACTTTCACCTTTGTAAATTGTGACTGCATTACCTTGCAGCTTTAATGTTCCATTATCCTATTTATTTTTTTAGAGCTCACTGAAGGAAAAAAAAAATCTCAGCTTCAAGAGTCAAAGAAATAATTTTTTTTTTAATATAGGCATTTGATTAAAATTTTTATCCTAAATATTTGTTCAGCTTCAGTATTTTGCTAATTCTTTTCAAGGTTTTGTGTTTTGTTTTTAAAAAGTAAGTTCATTTTATAAAATGCCTTTATTTCACCGGATGCCATCAGGAGGCCTTTAAAAGGCTGTATAAAGTGCCTACTGTCTCTGCTGCAAGACCAGTTCTGTTCAGTCCACACTTCATGAAGTGTGAATGCCTGATGCCCGTCTGCTTTCTCTGTGCATGCATGAAGGTACTGCACAATATGCTGCCACCCTTCACAGTGGAGGAAGTACTACTCCCACCCCAGGCTGTATTAGGTGGCATAATGGCACGGCCTTTCTTTCTCTTGTCTTGAACCACTAGGAAACAGTGATTGTAGCTCAGATGTTTGAAATCTTTGTATCTTACTTCATCCTGGAAAAGCAATGCATTTCCCTAATCCTCTTTCAATCTCTAGATCTGAAAGGAAGAAGTTCATGAAAAATAAGTTAAAAAAAAAAAGCCTCAAAATATATGAAAAGCTATGTGATGGAGAAGTGCTAGTGCCCTGTTACTTTGGAGCAGGGACATCAAATTTGCCAGGAACAATGATACCTTCAGATAAACCTTTTTCTGTTCCCACGAAAAACTTACAAGTTATTAACAGCTGAAAAAATGTTTGTAAATTAATTCTCATCTGTTTCTTCCTAAATGGCCCAGTTCTAGGGGACAGAGTTTTGAAACCAGATTTGGAGGTTTGGAAAGGAAAGGCAGCACTGCTGTAGGGATGTGTGGATAAAAGCAGGAAGCTGACTGGGACAGGGATCTTCATAGAAGACTGAGACCCAGAGGGCAGCATTTTGGAGGGAGGAGATGGAGTTCAAAGGGAGAGTATAGGCAAGAGAGACTTATAGTTGGACTTCAACTTCTCTAACCAGCGAAACAGAAGCTCTGCGCTAAACAGTCCTGACCCAGCTTTATCCTGAATCTCATTCTTTTCTCTCTGTTAGAGAAAATAGCTTTTATTCATTGTCAACAAAAAACATCAGAGTGTGTTCACAAGGGAGCAACATCTATTGCGTGACTGGAAACCCCTTCATGCCTTTTCTTCTGTTTCCATCACTGGTTTAGGAATATCTTCTCTTTCATGACTCTTTACTATTCCTATTGATGGCAGTGGACCAAATTTTTTTCCTCTTTTTATTTATTTTTTTTTTTTATCAGCTTCCAGTGGGAAACCATAAAGGGCCTAAATCTGATACCAGGATTTGAGGATACTTGGTACTTGAAAGAATCAAGACCTTAGAAAAATTACTTCTCATAGTAGTGGTAAAGCTGACCTAGAATATTTCCAAAAGAAAGTCTTTTCTGTGAGATATTAAGCTAACAAGAAAGATGTGTTAAACTCGTGTCATGCTTTGAAAGCTTGAGAGTTTAGAAGTGGGAAGCTCTCTAAATTCACAAGAAAGATGAAAAAGGAGAGAAACAGAGGAACAAGAAGGGAAGGACAATGTAAGGCAGTTTTTCCTAATCCTCTGTGACCAAGGCAGGCTCAGAAAGTTACAGCCTGTCAGATTGATAGGCACAGTTGGCAGTTATTTTACTCAAGTGAGTAAAATTTCAAAAATGGGAAAAATAATGAAGGGCTGCATGTTAAAGGTTTCTGAAGCTTTCCAAGAGCTCCTCTTCTGACAGTTACATTCCTGTACATAAACTAAGATGGCTTGTAGTCTCCTGAAAGTTTTCTCTAACACATCTTTCTAGAAATCCTTAACTCCAAAGTGTAAATCCGTAAGTATCTTTACAATGTAAAATTGATTCCTAAGCAGCTGTGTACTACTTGGAATTTTTCATGTGTTATAAAAAAGTAATTAATTTATCTTTGAGCAAATTCCCAAACCATTTGAATCTTGGACAGCAGAATGAACGTTGCTTGTGTACTACTACATCAGGTATCTTGGATGGGTATTTATTTGTTATTATTATATATGTAATCTTTTGGGTAAATGCCTCAGAGAATAGGAACAGTAGGTATACCGCAGTGGGAAATAGAGAAATACAGACTTTTCAAGTCATACTTGCTCATGTGCAGAATGGCACTGCTCTTTCCTGCTTCAGCATGGCACTTTTCAGGCACAGCAGGTTGACAGACAGCAGTGCAGACCGGGAAAGCAGCAGCAAAGCTGTGCTGTCATGGGCGACATGCTCGTCAGCAGTGTCCTTCCTCTGAGCATCCTCCCTAGCACAGGAAAATGCTCCTCCCATGACCAACCACCCCACTGTCTGTCCGTTATATGAGTCAATGCATCAGGGTCACACTGAGATGAGAGGATCAGCCATACAGTATCGTCATCCCCAAGCACTGAAAATTAATGATATTTCAAATAAATAAAATTAGAACTTTGTTTTCTGGTTTGTGGGATTGTAGGGTATATTTGAGTGACTTTTCTCAGAAACCGCAAAGTTTCCTTCTTTTATGAGTCTTATGTTATTAACTGGCTCCAGATGTTGTAACTGTAAGAAAATAAGTACTGGGAGAGTTGTAACTATATCATTCATGTAGCAACATTGGGAAGAGCAATCTGAAGAGGCTGATAGTCCTTCCTTCTCAAAGAGGCAACATTAAAAGCAATTAGGTGTAGCTGAGCAGATAAATATTTGAGAAGTAAAATGTGGCCATGGAGGATAATGAAAGATAGTTTGGGGTTTCTTTGAGACCACTAACTACAGAAAGGTCATCAGATTAAACTAGAGTAAAAGCAAAGCAGGTATCCATCCCACTTATTTTCTGCTTCAACACTGGGTACAGAGGTGCTTTAAGGGAGCCTTTACAGAATGCATCTTTGAGAGGCCAAAGTTTACTGTAAAAAGGGGAAAATTGTCTCTAGAATAATTTGCACATACATAAAATATAGATTCAAACTTTGCATTCTCTTTACATAAGATCTGAGGTGTTTTATCTGTACGAAACAGCATATTGCTGGTCTTGCACTGCTAATACAGGCTCTACTAATGCATGTGAATAGACATACTTGTAGTGAAATGTTTAAAGCATAGAGGTTAAAAAAGATGTCATTAGAGTGATGGGTTCTCCAGAAAACATTCCCTTTGAGAAAAGGTGTCATAGTATATAGTCTCCTCTATAAATTGTACTAGTTTGTGGTTTAGAAAAACTGCAGGGAAATTGGATATTAGAATTGGGTTTCCTTCCTTGACTGTGAGAAATCCTGGCTTAATAGCAAAATTCAAGACAGTATGTGAAAAGTATGAGGAAATCAACATATCAGGTCAGGGTAGGCACAATGTATTTATGCACTTAGTGCTTCCTTTTGGACTATCTTATTAATATGGCTGGGTTTTATCTGATTACCACACTGATGCTCAAGAACATGGACAGACTAACATACACTGAACTCTTGTTAAAGCATTTTGAAAAATAGCAGGATATCAATTAATTCCATGCAAACTGCTGAAGTAAGCTGTACTTCAGATGCAAATCCCTCCCGATGCTGAGGACGACAGTTGCATTCACTAACATGCATGTGGAGCTGTACTTGAAGAGATTATGATACAAGAAACAACAGAATTGTAGTGAATTAAAGCAGTGTTGTCAGATGGGGTTGGCGTTTCAACTTTTTTTATTATTTGTGAGGAGAGCAAATCTACATTTATTTTCAGGCAGTTTAGAGGTTGCCCCAAGAAGCCTGGCTCAGATTCCCAAGTCCTATAACCTTCTGCATATGCAAAGCGTGCAGAAGGGGCGAGGCGGCACTGCAGGAGCTGTGTGGGAAATGTGGGGCAAACCGCTGTGTGGAACAGCCGCACCAGTACCTGCGCCCTCACCGCCAGCTCCTGCTGTGCCTGCCCCTGCTCAACACACAGGTTGCCAGCTGCACTGCCCTGTGAATTATGCACTGTTTATACGCTATGAAAATCAGCTTCCAGTTAGGACTGCGCGTATACCACCCAACTCATACTCACAGAATCTGGGGCACATTATACACAGGTCTCTGAGATGAAAGGCCAGCCATGAGCTAGCCATTCTCCCATCAAATCCTTTCAGTCAGTCAATCTCTAATGAGAAACACTAAGGGATATGTTTCCAGGTCTTCTCTGGGTCTGGCCAACTTCTAAAACGAGGCTAATTGTCTACATGTGTGGTGTTCAGTTGAAACTCTGTTGAGAAAACAGTTGGTCTGGCTGGGTTTAAAAGTTAGCTATAATCCTGTCAATGATGTTACTCTAGTTTAAGCTGGAGGTAAAATTCCATTGATATTTTAGGTGCATGTTCTACTACAATGCACAAAGAAAAACTAAGCCATTTCATTCAGTCCGAGACCCCATTGAGTTAATGAAATGTTCTTAAAATAAACAGCTCGCTGGTGTATTTGCTAGCTGAGTAATCAACGTAATGATATTGTTTTGAGAACATAGCCTGTAAATAAGTGGGCAGAGTTGACAATACTTCTGTAGGTAAAATGATATCTGCCTACTTGCATAATTTTAAAAAAATAAATTAAAATGCTCTTTAGTGCATTTGAAAGAGAAAAGGCGTGTTTTGTTAACAGCAATTTTTAAACCTTTCCCACCATTAGAAAAAAGGCTTTTTTTTTTAATATGCATTATGTCATACTACAAGTCAGTTTTCTTTAGCAGCAAGAAAGAAGTTCTTAAAATGAATACAGGTTCACCTTATTCATTGTCACAAATTAAAATCATGACTTGTTCTGCCTATGTTAGCATCTGATTGTTAATATATTTCTAAAGATAAGCTTTAACTTAAAAATAAATTCTGGAAGCTTTTTGCTTTTGATCAATTATTTTGCATTGTCCAAAGTGAATAAGTGTAATAGAAATTTATTTAACTAGATATCAAATTCAATGCTAGCCAATCTGGGTTTGTTGGTTTGATAGCTTAAGCGACATATTTTGTGCTTTTTTGTTGCCCATACTTTCCACATGCACTAAAGCTGTGTTTTGCCTACTGGGACTGAAGTTTTGGAGAGGAATAAAACAGTCTTTTCCTTGCTATTTACTTTAGAGAAGAAAGCTACATGGAAGCTCTGATATTTTTGGTAGGCACATGTGGAACAAACGTGTAATTTTATGACTGATCCAGCAGATTGTTTAGCTGTATATTGTGGTATGTCATTTAGGGGAACAATTTGAAGTATGAAACAAACTCAAGTATGTGTGAAAGTTCTGTGGAGCAAAAGAAGCTTTATATATGAAAATGCCCCACTGACATACCCCATGTGTAATTATGCAGACTATTGCATGCATCTCTATAATGCACACATTTTATTTTTAATCTAGTCCAATCCGCTATATCCATGAGAACATACAGATGAAATATATATTGGTCATTTGCCGGATGACTTAAGATGATGAAGTGGCGAATACAGTCCAAGTAGATGGAACATCACAACTGGGTTGCATAGGGCTGTAGCAATGTGATGTATTGTGTGTCTAGTGGCCTTCAGTTATTCTCACTTTCATTATAAGCTGGAAATTCTTGGGATAAATTAAATACCTGTCCTGGGTTTGGCTGGGATAGAGTTAATTTTCAAAAGAAGCTGGAAGGGAAACAGCCAGGATAGCTGATGTAGAACTAGCCAAGGGGGTATTCTATACCATATGATGTCATGCTCAGTAATAACCTGGAGGAGCTGGCCGGGGCGGGGGGGGGGAGGAGGAGGGATTATGGCTCTGGAACAGGCTGGGCATTGGGTTCCTGGTGGTGAGCAGTTGCACTGTGCATCACTCACTTTGTATATTCTATTATTATGATTATTTCTTCTCTCCTTGTGTTGTTGTATTAAACTGTCCTTATCTTAACCCACAAGTTTCTACCTTGTTCTTCCAATTCTCCTCCCCATCCCACTGGGGCAGGGGGGAGGAGTGAGTGAGCAGCCCCATGGTGCTTAGTTGCCGGCTGGGTCTAAACCATGACAGTACCCGCAAAGGTGTTTGGCATACATACCGCATTTATTTTATTTTTACCTTTTTTATCTTTTGAATGTTACTTCATCAAACAGTTCCACAAGGTAAAGCTACTTGTTGAAGATACTGCGAGAATGTGCCTTGTACTTGTGTAACAGGTCTGTCTGTTTGTTTGGTTTTTTTTTTCAGATGGTGCATCAGTACTGCAGGTGGCTTATGCCTCAGAGTACCTCAAACCTCAGTGTACCTTAAAGCACCCTTAGAGCATGGTGACACACAGCATCCCGGATCACCTGGAAACAGAAGCATTACAAAGCGGCAGCAACCATCTGTTATGTTTCTGACATCAGTGAACTACAACAAGAAAAGGTAAGAAGAAACTAGGCTGTGGGACAGAGAGCTTAAGCAGCAAGTTCCTGGCCTTGTTTCTGTGCTATGTAAATAGAGAGAAAGTGCAGCAGATGCATTCCATGTCTGCTATGATATATTAGCATAAATATAAAGGAGACATTAATGCTATGAAGTAATGTTGGTAAGTTAACAATGTGTTGTATCACTCAAAGTATTACTATAACTTCAATGGAGGTTAGATAACTAGATATTATTGCTATATAAATGGACATGTAGAACAGTGTCTGCCTTCTGCACAGTGCTACCTTAGTAGCTTTTTTAAGGAGTGATTTGTTTGCTGGTGTCATGTGATGTGAGTTGCTGGTTGCATGTAAGTTCTCTGTCGACTCTCCTTTCTCCCGAAACATTCCGTAATAGTTCTGTGCAATACTGTGATGTCCATTAATACTGGAAAATCTGTGATCAACAGCACTGCGGAACACTTACTTCTATTTTACAAAGGAGGCAACTGAAGCACAGGCCAAATCTTGCCTGAACTCATTTAGTGGCAATGCTAGGAAGAGGAATGAGGAGTCTTGACTGTGATCATTTCAACAAATTGCAAAAGTTGCTACTGTGCATCCCTTTTCTTTATACAACTTGACTGCAACCTAGAGGTTGCTATAAAGACTTGCCTAATCTATGGAGATTTGCAAGAACAATTTGAGACTCCAATCAGTGAGTCAAGGAAATGAATAAACAATATCTTCTTACAATGATTGAGGGAGACCTAATACAGTTGAAAATAGTTACTCACATTTTGAGGACTACCCATCTGGTTCTTAATGTTATCTAATATAGAAGAGGCCAAAGAAGCAGATCTTCTATATATTTATAGAATGTTATGTATATAAATTTGCTCTTCATGTAGTTCACCTGTTATCAATTGCAAAAAAAAAAAAAAATCTGGAAAAAAAATACTCGGAACAATTCAACAAACTAATGCTTATTTGCTTAAGTCTTGTGAGCCTGATTCTGCAAAGCCAAGCCCTCCTCAAAGGTACCAGGGAATCTCAGCTTTTGTGGCTGCTAAGGAAGCTGAATGTGCTCAGCAGCACTTCTCTGGATTGGAATTTAGGCCACCAAAAATCATCTGACAGATTACAAGATCCAAAAAATTGAAAGAAAAGAGCAGATCTTAGAGATAGTATGTGGACTGTTTGGGAAAATTCTGTTACACCTTTTAATCTGACGATAGATTCAGTTTGGCTATTGTTCCATTCTGACCATATTGTGATAAAATGTTTAAACTAGCATAACTATTTTACTCCCTGGATAATGATTTGAAGAAGTATTCTGATTTGGCAGAAAAAAAATGGTGAAACAGCCAACACTTTACACATTGTTTCAAGTGTTTGCATGTTCACATCAGGTAGGTAAAACGTTCAGAGAAGTAAATTCTGACTGATATGACTGAATTCACACATATCATACCTGCACAGGATTGATAGAAATTTTGAGGTAGGTCTTATCTGAGTTACTCAGTATGTCTACAAATGTCCTAATTGTTTGTTCCTTCCATTAGGCTAGTGGGTGGGCCCCAGGGGTGTGAAATAGTTAAATGATAAATATTTCAGCACTTACACATTGCTTTAAGAACAAAAAGTTTCAGTGGAAAATGTTCCTTTTTGAGGTAAAAGCTTGTTTTTCTGTGGGAAAGGTTCATTTTGAAGAGATAACAGCTTAACAAAACTGAAATCATCTCCCAAAGGAATGCAGGAAATATTTGCAACTAAGTGTCCATTTACAAAATGTTGTGAACTCTTCCCTTTGAAAATGATTTCTAAAGTTCAGAGGAAGAAGTCCCAGTTTTGGGGGTGAGTGTGTATTGCTGTCATTAGCATTGCTGTTAATGGGGAAGAGTGGGAAGAACCATGAATACTAATTTGTTTGCATTATTCAATGTAAAGCCATCTGCTTTTTGCTGTAATGTGACAGACATACAACTAGAGCAAATAGAGACACCACCATCCCTCCCTTAACAAAGGTCTGTGATTTCCAACGGGTATTGATTTCTTTTTAATACTTCAAAGTAACCAACCAGCCTTCTCCGCCCAACTTTAGGCTCAAGACTTCCGAGCTTTTCTTTTAAGGCCAAGTTATGAAGTGCTGAAATGTAAAGGTTTATCATAGAACCCCCAGTGCAAGCTGAGCTCTGGTCATAGTACAATTTAAATTATTTATGCACAGCGCTGTGTTCAAACCATGTGCACATTTGTCCTTGTCAGTCAACAAGTGTTCTATTAATCAAACAGGAACCCTGGCGTGTTCATTACAAAAGTAAGAACATTGAATTTGGGATGGTATTTTCAGTGCTTTTGACAGACAGGGATTATTAAGCTGTCACTCCCTCTTTTCTGCCAACTCCCCTATCTTCCTCCCCTTCTTCTGCAATGCATTGTCATTTTATTAAGAGCACACTAATAGTTAAACGACAGGAACCCTAAACCCCTGACTAGTTCACTGACATGACAGGTTATTTTTTCCCTCTATTCCCTGTCCAAGAACTCCTGCTGATCTTCCCAGCATGCAGTGCTGTGTGACCCTTAACATCTGGCAGTGATTAATTGTCTTAGTGTCATAGCGATCGCCTTCCTCCCTCTGATCCTCACTTACTTTGTTCTCCCTTTTAAAGCCAGTGTGCTGGAACCTTTTCTTCCCACTTTTAAATCTGTCCAGTATCCAGGATACTGTGTGTGTCTACCGCGATACAACTTGAAAGAAACCGAAACAGTCAGTTATCTGGCCCTGAAAGTCTGGTCATGGATTCAGAGGGCTTTCTGTTCACTGAAGGGGTGTGCTTGAAAAACAGCACTAACTAGAATGACACAGATCTTGTTGAACTTGATCCGGATCTCAGGTCCCTTCTAAGCAAACAATGCAATTATGGGAAACACCATTTTCAGCAGACACATGCGGTATTGTGTAGAAGGCTGTTGGCTGAAGCTTACACAACATTACATAGATTAAGGGCCTGACACCTCCCGACAGCAGTTGCCCCTTTGTGCTCAGCTCACTCTGCTGTACCATGCTGCTGCAAAGGTCTGAGCCCTGTCTGGGCCTGAGCTCTTCTCGCTCAACTCCCACCGAGTTAGGCAGGGTTCCTGTAAGTGTACTGAAGACTTATGTATAGGCTTTGGTGCCACGATCGCCTCAGGTGACAGCTAAAACAGACATGGTATTTGCAAGTGAATTTTATGGCTGAGCAATATCTGGGAAGTATTCGTACCTGCTTTAGATGCTTGTCTAATAAGAATATTGATGGAAGAGAAGACCGTGCCACCAAGATCAATGTCAGATGTCCTCGTTCTGCTTTCAAACCTCACTAGACATCCCATGTGATTTTCAAGAATCATTTTAATCCCTGCCTCAGTTTCTCATATTGGAAAATAAAGACAGTAACTGCTTTGCGGTATGGGAGACTTAATTAACGTTTTGAGAGACCTTTACTTTTCCTGTACGAATATGAAGTATTACTAGGCAATTATTTATATCTGTGTATTAAAGACCAGCTGCTAGGCATGGGGGGAGATGTGTAAGAGGGAGGAAGGAGGCCATGTTGTGCAGAAGTTTTTTTTAGATTGCTTAGATTCAGGATGCCTGTGATCTAGTCACAGTTTGGCAACTTGCATGGGTAAGTTACCAACTGCTCTAAACTTCCATTTCCTTGCGTGCAAACAGCAGATGAGCTAATAGTCATCTGCAAAAAACCCTAACCCTCTTAACATTTGAAGATGAAAGGTAAAAATAAACAATTGTTTTAAATCCTGGTTGAATAGCGGAATACATGCACTGAACTTAAACTACTGTTACATTTACATTTTAAGGCAAAATATCTGAAAGACAGTTTCTCCTTCATTTACCTATTGAATGTTGAGTTCAGAGTCTCTCTGTCTCCTGTGACACACACTCCTCACAAATAGATTTCTCCAGAGCAGCATTATGTTCTAGCTCTCCGTGTATTTCAAATAACTATAAGGCCATTTATTTTCTATTTCAAACCAAAATAGTAAAAGGGAGTGCATGGCCTTTTCTAGTTGCTAAGCAACACTTTGTAATGTGCATCCTGCATTTTGCTGTGCCATTTGGCAATTCACATAAGATCTTGTTTGTTCATTTTCAGTCTAGTAACATTGGTTGCTATATTTCAAGTGCCAATGTAGATCAAAGTATTTCCTAGAAGGATAAACATGTTAACTGGCAGAGAGTGAATGATTAACATCAAGCACAAGCCTTTTAGTATAAAGGACTTGGCATGTCATCCGTTGGCAAAGCTATTCAAATGAATGCCATCTATACCTAACAGATGTGCCACTAAGGAGTTATCCTCTTCTTTCCAAAGTATTGCTTGCTGTGCTGGTGCGACTGAATAAGGATGATAGCCACTGCTGAGCTTTGTAAGCAACTGAGCCAAATGCTGTTGTCAGCCGTGGTAGTGTATCTGGAGATCTCTGCGGACTTCGCTTGAGCTACTTCAGTTTTGCATTCATATAACTAATGGTAGAATTACATTCAACTGCTATTTTTTCTTCCTCTGCCCTTTATGACTACTTATAAACAAAGCAGAGTCTAATGTTTAACTATTTAATATTACTTGTGTCCGATAAACTCTAAGTGTATGCCTAATGAAAGTTGTCTTTAAGTAGGGAACACTCGTTCCTCATAACAAGGCAGGACATAGCTGGTTTTTGCTATGCTCTCTGCATTTCCGAACTTCTGATTAAAAACTGCAGATGATCTGAATCCCTTTGTTAGCATGCAGTTTGGAGGGGAGGGTTAAAAGAGGGTTGTTTGGGCAATGCTTTTAAAAATATGTAAGAAAGACTATTTTTAAAAGCTGCATATGGCATGTATTTTTTCCCCTTGTGTCTGTTTTGTCATCTCTAGCTACTTGTGCATTTGTGTGGCATCTTTAATTTGCAACGTGTCAGAATCTCAGTGGTACTGTATACACTGGACCAAATGTCAGATACTGACAAACATATTCATTAAAAGTACTACTAAGTGAGGAATGGTGTGGTGCAGTGTTAAGTCTGACATGGGTGGCAACAATTATGACTCAGTTAAAATATTCCAAACCCTATGGAAAATCTGAGGGGAATTTTAAAAAACTGGTATTCCTTTTGTAGAATGATAAAGGATAGTTCCAAGAAGTGAATGTTTCCCATTACAGCCACTAAAATTACGAGATTATCTAAGTAATTCTTATAAAATGTTATTGGCTTAGTCAGTTGTGTGTGGTGAGTATATTTTATAAAGTTTCTCTGGATGAAAATTTACCTGCCAGCAGTACTGGTGGAATTGTAAATACTAGAAGTGA
This sequence comes from Harpia harpyja, assembly GCF_026419915.1. Classification (NCBI taxonomy): domain Eukaryota; kingdom Metazoa; phylum Chordata; class Aves; order Accipitriformes; family Accipitridae; genus Harpia; species Harpia harpyja. The sequence goes on from NC_068948.1 coordinate 16,784,212, forward strand.
TTTGTTAATTGAAGAAGCAAGCGTGGTACTCTCTTGTTCATGCAGTCATACTATCTGAACCTGATAGAATGGCCAAGGTCATCCAGTGATAAATCTATTTATACCTTTTTTCCTTGATCATATACCCTATCTCAGACATGGTTGTGAACAAGAGGATGAAGAGACAGGTGATGCAGATTTGCCTTGTGTGATCAGAAAGCAAAGGCAAGAGGCAGATTCTTTACACTGCCAGAAGTGTGTAGAGGGCTGAGGAGAATCAGCCCTTTCATTTCATGGCAAATAATCAGTTTCATATTTTCTGTGGCAACCATTAATATACTACAGCCTTAGCTCTAGGCCTATAGGTAAAGCTATTTGCCGTGACTGCTTTTCTGTTTGTCCCCAGAGAGCTGACAATTCTTCAGCGAGTCCATGGTGAGCAGAGCAATGTTCTGTCCTGTCTGTGACACAGCAGCCAGAGCAGACTCGGGCTCATTATCCTGTAGCTGTACTGGTAGATACTTCTAACTGATCTGAAAATACATTAAAGAAGCTTTTTCTCATACATGCACAGCTGGAATGCACATAAGTCAAAAGATGGTATTTTAAAATTGACATGTACTATCTCTAAATCATATTCCCTGTTGTTCATTTTGCTTTTTCTTAATATTTAATCATTATACTGATTTCTACTGAACTGACTAGATCCTTTAGCCAAGCTGTAATGCTGAAGTAGTATGAAATGAGAACAGCACCTCAATAATACTCCAAATGCCATGTTTCCTAAATAAGTTTTAATTTCTAAACTGCTCAAATGTTGATTTGGGAGCTCATAATTTGCTTCTCAGTGTGGAGTATGGTTTTGTAGAGTATGGGTATAATAATTGTGATTAAAAATAAAATCAAATGGCATGGCAAAAATATTCTTAAAAGATTTAAAGTGTTCGTAATGACGCGAAGAAAACTAATTTGTGTACTCTTGGCCCAGACTTATGCAACTATCTAACACTGATTATAAGCTTATATGCCCATAGTGTAATGTCAGCTTTTCAGTCCAGCATTTGTTTTTGAGAGTATCTAGCACACCAATATAGACACTGCAGGGATTTAAAAGAACAGAGGATAGGGAGTCATACTGCTCCTTTGTTATGTTATGCTGCTTTGGGCCTCAAGTTGAAGTGCTCTGAATTGCCTTTCTGTGTATATCTTCTCTAAGTAGCAAATTTACGCTCCTAATGTTTGCCACTGTGCCCTGCACCTAGACCGTATGCCTAAACCAGCCTTACGTAGATGATGTGACGACAAGATGACATCTTTTTAGTGTCAGATGATATTTTGCCATGGCAGATATCCACCAGTGAGGAAGCAGCAAGCTGTACATGGGAGCAGCCACAGCGGTGCCTGCACCGCTCATGTCAGGGGACATGACTGGAGGGGGTAGCAGGGTCCTTGCAGAACAGGTCCCACACCACGCTGTGCATACACACAGTGCACACGAGCAGCTCCAAGGCAGTCTGCAAACGGAATTGAAACAGTCCAGCACTTTCTCTGTGCTATGTGAACGCCCCCACAAAAGGCTTAGCGACGCTGCTGCTGCCCCGATGACACCTAAGCAAAGCAAATCAGGGAGATTTTTCTGCAGAGAGACCAAGGCTAAAAAAAAAAAGTTGGAGACGCATATATGTCTGCCTCACCCAGGCACTTCATGAGCATGTTTGCCCCACCACCAGAGCGGTGCTGCCTGCTGTGGATCTGTCCTGCCCTGCGTGGGTGTCACTTTGGCAGGCAGGAGGTAACTTATGTTTGGAGCAGCAGCTGCTGTTGTCTGCAGCCGTGGGTGTGACTGCAAAGGCACTTGGGCATAGTTGGTCTTGGAGGGCAGGACTCGGGACGGCATCAGCTGTAAGGCTGCAGGCAATGACACTAAGCTCAGGTTGTCATTTTAACTGAGTACTATGTAAATCAAATAGAGTAACTGTTAAATTAAAGCATAAGAAGGTAATGCCTTCAGGTAATGCCCACTGCAGCCAAGGCACTGGATTTTAAAGAAATATGGAATTTGTTATTTCCTTATTTCTTTCCATGGGACATGGAAGTAAAGGCTTAGAAAAAAACCTGGTTATTGACTTCCCCATGGACACACACTGGCAGCTCCCTACAGAATTTAACAGTGTTGGGGCAAGCCAGTGTGGCCACAAAGCTGAGCAGCTTATCGCACGGATCCTTTCAGAGGGAAAACTAGACCCATTTTTACATCCCGTGGGAAATAAGTGGCTTTTTCAACAGGGCTTGCAATAATTAAGAATTTCTCAGAATGGAAAATTTTAAAAAAGTTCTGCCTTCAGAAAGCTCCATATGAAGTATGTTGGATACTCAATCAAATACCAGTTCTGATATGTCATAGGAAAATCTCATACGGAATGAAGCATGTAAAGTTAAAAATATTTATTCTTATTTATTTAGTGTCTATATTAGCTTTGAATGTTATGTAAGAAAAATCTCACTCCAAAAAATTAAAACACTTTTCTAAGGTTAATCTATTCATTACATACTGTTAACTATTCCAATTAATAAAGTTTTTGAGGCATAGCAAAGGGATGAAAGTTCCAGATTAGGACTACATCTTAGTGATATTTTAAATTAAAATGCAAGTTTAGGTTTGTAAAAATTTTCAAAAAATGAAAATATCTTCTCACTTAAAAAAAACCAACAAACATACTGTTTTCCTTAAAAAGGAAATTCTACCATTCTACCAGAATGTTCCAACTATTGTTAAAGTATTGAGAAAACACTTCAGGCACAGACCACTGATGGTGCTGTAATGCAAGGTGACATTGATACTCTGAACAGTTAGATTAGCAGTATTGCTGGGCACACTATGATTACCCTAACTCATGAGATTTTTCAAGATTTAATATTTTTCCTGGAGCTAGGATGAAAAGCCAATCTAAATATTATTCAAATGTAAAATCTCCTAGAAATTTGGACTGAGTCTATTGAGACATTCCAGTTTTATTTGAAGACTTTCAATGTTATAAATTCAATTTAATCTACTTTTTTGAAAATCTGAATGAAAAGGGGACCTTTCTCATTTGAAGATATGTTCTTTTAATTTTGATACCTCTCTTCCATTTTCCCTCCTTGTTTGAACAGACTTTTTTTTTTTTTGAGCTTTTGAATTTTTAATGAATTGGCATTTTCAGATGAAAATGCATTGTGAAAATATTCCTGGCCATCTCTGTTTAAATTCTATGCATATTTAAAATATAATTATCAGTAGTTTGGGTGCACTTGGAATTAGATCTCAAACTCATGTTTATATAAACACCCTTTCATCTGTCCCATTTTATAATAGATAGTTTACAAAATGTTTTTTATAAAAGTAACAAACAGCAAAGATAAAATCACAGTGGAGGAAAAATAATTGAGACAAGGAGATAGTTCTCTCCTACAGATTTTTACTGTTGGCTGCTTCTTGTTGCCTTGCTATGTGTTTGCATTAATGCCTGAAAAATAGTATATGACCAGGTAATTCACAGATTAGACAGTCACTGACTGAAATAATTATCCTTCTAGGAGGCTTGATGCGTACTGAAGACTGAATTTAGTCTTACTTTGCGGCAGTGCAAATTGTCAGGTAACTTCCTAAAGTCAGAGTCTGATCTCATTTATGCCAAAATAAATAGAGTGTAACTACACTTGCATCAGAGGAGCTACTCCAGGTATACACTGCTTAATTAAGAACAGAATCTAATCCTTTATCATCTTCATTCGTGTGTGTCTTGGTATACACTGACAGGAAAGCAGTCAGTGGGGTAGTGGTTATGTCCAAGATAACTCTGAGGTAGATTTGCATTGAACTTTTTTAGTCCTTTGCGTTTGAGAAATCCCTCTCCTACTTAACCAGGGGTGGTGGTTCTCTTGGGTGCCAGCAGCATTGCAGCAGGTCTGCTTCAAACACAGATTACTCGCAGGAAATACCACTGATTACCACAGGGGTTTCACACCTGGAGCTCTTGGAAGCTGGCCAAGAGAGCACCCACAGATTAAATCAACATTGTGGTCTTGACAAACGACCTTATAGTACAGAATATCCCATAACTTCTTTTAGATATCTGGGACATCTTAGATCCCTATGATATACTGTCTAGGAAGCTGTGCTGCACCAACATGGGTGGGTAGCGTTTCAGCCTGTACCCAGCACATTAACTTCTACGGAGACTAGCTTGGGAAGGATATGTGATCTTGGTAGCCTTAGTGAGAAAAGCTGTGATGTGGGCTCCCTTGATATTCTTAGGAATCATAATGATTCATGTACAAACACACAGTTTATATTCCCTCCGTAACCTTGCCAGCAAGGGAAGGAAAACTTCTATCCCTTGGCAAGAGTCCCCAGTGTACTCAGAGCTGTTGGCTGCATTTGTGTGTTTATGAATTCTAACAACTCCATCACAAATGTTGTCACCAGATACCTGGGCTCTAGCCACAATAACTACATTTCCAAATGTTTAAGCACGGTTTGCTCTTAGGAACGTGCTTTCAACTGTATTATATAGTTACTATAAACAGTAAGATATGTGATGAATTTATTTATTTATTTATTTACTCCCTTATCTTTCTAGTCAAGGATGAAATACGCATGGCATTTCTTCCAGGCTTCTTGTGTTTTCTGTACTTCAGTGCTATAGAAATGGCTGTCTCTTTTTTTTCTAAGACCTTATATCCTGAGATACAGAGCAGAGAGACACAGTAGAGAGACCACCACCACTGGAGTTAGTACAGAATGTGCATCTGGCATTTTGAAAAAATTGTTTGGCCTTCTGGAGAGAACCAGTATAATTTTTCATCTGGAAAGTATTCAAAGGGTGTTTGCTGGGAAGGAAGGTTGTAGCTGTGTAATATAATTATGCAGACAAAGGTTGCAGAGACACTATCCAAAGAAAGTGACCTTACGGTATATGGGGGAAAGCAGGATGAGAAAAAAATAGTGATTAACAGTTTTGTTGCAAAGGGAACACAATGTGTCTTCATATTGTTTTGGATCAATAACAATATCTTAAAAGACAGAACTCTGAGGGAAAAATAACCATCTCCATAAGAAAGGAAGAAACTTATTATACTTTGTGTACCATTGGAAGGATCACAACATGCCTATCAGTCTGACCGATAAGTCAATGAAAACTCTCCTTTTGATTTCCACAGACTTTGGCTCAACCCAAATCAGCATAAAGGGTTCTGAGAGGATTGAAGGGTTAAACAGTATCTTCTCGAGGCCAAAGGAAAGCAGCAGAGTAGTAAGAGCAGAACATCCCATAGTGGCAACAGGGGAAAGAACCTGCTTTCTCTAGATTATATGGAAATTTCCAGTACAATGTTGGTAATTAGGATTTTAGGGATGAGACCAATTTTTGGCCTAAGGGATTCTGTTAGAAGTGTATATAAATAAACAAAACCAATTTAAATTTCAAGTAGGTTTAAAAAAAAAAAAAAGTAGTTTTTAATAAGTACTGTGAAGCAGAAAAGAGCAAAAGTGCAGATATTTAGAGTATTTTATTCCTTGGCTATAACTCTGTTTTGCAAATCTCACTGAGAAATATTTGACCACTCATGTTTTCTTTCAGTATGGTAAAAGCTCTGATTATTCACCTCTGAGTAAAAACAAAATTTCTGTATATCTCTATAGAGATTTGTTACCCTAACAGCTCAGCTTCAGTGTGTTTATCTCAGGGAGATAATATGTAGATAGGAAGAGACCAAGTGACCAGCCTAAAGTCACACAGGGAACAACCCATTGCAGAGCAGTTAATCAGTCTGCCTGGTGATAGACTGTCACGGTAACCACTGGACCTGAAAACTTGCCTGTTCTGCAAACAGACCTAAGCACTCTATGTGTGTGTTAGTTTTGCCTGCCCACTTTAATAACTCATCTCTTTTGCCTATTGCAGGGTGTTTGTTCATTTTCCGTAAGGAATCACATCTAAGTTTTGCTAAATGCAAGAAAGGGACCTCAATTCCATTTGTGTAAGATCAGCTTTTTGGCAGCCATACAGCTTTCAGGAGAAAAATAGGAGTACGAAAAGGAAGAGCCCATTAGGAATAAGAAGATGTCAGGCTGTTTTAAGTGCAGGAGCTGTTCAAACAGCAGGTCCTTGTTAAAGTGTGTAATTTTTGGACATGTCCCTAGCCTAGACTATGTGCAGCACAGTAGCATTTCCAGAAGTGAGTAATGGGAGGGGTTTTTATCATTAAATCGCACAACATAAGACAAAATTTGTTTTTTAAAACCCCAAAGTCTTTGAGTGCATAAAAGGCATTATTTCTGTGTGCTTATTTTTGTTATCTTATTATAAGCTTTAAAAAAACCCAGCGGGTTTTTATTCTTCAGTTTTGGAGGGAAAAGTTGCTTCCAGGGTGAGATTTGGCATGCCAAGTCTCTGGCCAGAGCAAATTTTTAAAGCTGTATCATAAACCTCTGAAAATAGGAGTTTATAATAGAAATGCAGACATACAGTTAATTATATCGTCATGAATGGCGCCACTATAATTAGCTAACTTCTATATGATGCCAAGTTTTAAAGTATTTCACTTTTATGGCACTGGATGTCAAAAGCTATTTATGTTAGCTTCTTTCATTTTTTCTTTTATTGTCTTACTGACCTGGCTCACCAGGTTAGGAAAATGGCTTGCAGATTTTTCTTCAGCTCTGAAGAACCTTTGCAGCCTCGATGGTTAGCAGATTCCTAGAACCTGGGCTGTCAAAGGGAGTGGATTCCCTCCAAAGGCAGGCAGGAGGATATCAGCAGATGCAGACTTCTCTGAATAACCTCAGACTTGTGGTTCCCATTGAAGGGCTTATTCTGAGATCACTGACAATCTCAGCTGGACAGGAATCTGCTAATATTTGGGTATTATATATACTTTTAAGGTGACAGTTTTAAAGAAAGATAAAACACAGAGGAGAAAGGGAACATAATCTGTTTTATAAATACAGTATTTCCTACAGGTTCAAAACCAGAGAAAGGTGCTAACAACAGAGCCAAGGAGATTATGGGATGAGAAAAGCTCCTTCCTTAAGTTTCTGTTTCCAAGTAACTGTAGCCCTTTTGCAGCTTATTGCTTTTTAGGTGCTTTATAGCACACACAGGGATCACTGTTTCACCCATCACTGAAATCCAGTTTCCTCTGGAGTTGAATACAAAAACCATTACAAAAATGTGACCAGGGCTACTGTTTAGGTTGCAAAGTAAAGATGAACGTATTGTTCAGTTAAAGAACCAGGAGAATCTGTGAATTAATGACACATGGTCAAATATTTGAATTGATAATGATAGCTTAACAAACTTAATCATTCAAAACAGTCATCATAATTTGAATGTCCAGGCAAAGTCTGTGCCTGCTTTTTAAGGTAAGTTGAATTTTCAGAATTTTTTTCAAAGTGAATTTAAAATTTTCTTTTACCAAAAAATATCCATATGCATATAATAGTAGCCTTAAGTTACTCATTGCCCTTTTTATTTAACAAATCCATATTTATGTGTATATATTAAATTATTAATATTAATATGCTTGATATCAGTTTTCTCAATTATAACTGGTAAGGATCTGAAGGTGAAACTTTAGTTCAAATACACTGCAACCTGTAGGTTGTTGCTTTTTAGGGATGGTCTAAATTGTGCTGCCCTGGAGAGGTATTTTTCTCTATGGATGATACGTAAGGTGACATGTTAAGGCAATCCTACTTCTGTTTTTTTGTGTGAGGCTGTGAACTAGTACTGTTCTAGGAGTGTTTGGGCGAGCGGATGTTAACAGTCTTTACAATCTGATAGTCCTGAATTATTATGTCCAATAGGCTGTTTTCTGCTGATCTGCATTTCTTCAGATCTGCCATCTAATTCCACCTCTTCCAATAAAACTTCCAATGATAATTTTTCAAGTAATTTGTTATGCAGTAATCAACAACACAGTAGGAATTAACATGGATTGTGCTGTACTTTTTGGTCAATCTCTTCCTTCTCTTGGCCATGTGCTTGTCACCTTTCCATGATAGCTCTTCTTTTTATGATCATGTTTATATGCTATATGCTATTTACTGGCTACAAGGAGTTCCACACATGCTGTTACCTTGTACAGAGCTGATTAATGCAAACTAATGACATGAGCTCAGTTACAACACATTGCCTTTCTTCATGGTGGCTTACTAAAGGATCCTCACGTGGATCCTTCCAGCTCCAATGCGTATGAGAAATCCTGCTGATTGCAGCAGAACTGCCCAACTGAGTAAGGAATGAGGGACTGGCCACTAAGTGAAGAATAGTAATTTCTGCTCAGACAGGGCATGTCAAATCAGTGGCCACCAGCCGGTGTGATGGAATTAATGAGGGGAAACAGTAGCCAGCACTGACAAGTTGGGATAAACTCACAGAGTTGTAGTGCCACATCCAATTACTGTATTTCATTGTTGTTCCCTGGAGATGGGGACCCTCTGACAACCTCCATGAAAGCTGAACTGGAAATCCTGGGAATAGAAAGAGCGAGTATGAGTAAAGCTCATGCTGATCTCCTTTAAAAAAACCCAACCAAACAAACAACAAAAAACACCCTAACACTGAAAAAGCCTTGCCTTTATTTTCTGTCTCTGACTTTGCTACAAAGTCTGCACTTTGCTGCCTGGTAGGAAGTGTTAAAATAAATTGCTTTCAAATGAGAGGAGAAATAAAAGTTAGAAAAACATTTTTTTGTCTGTGCTTAATTTTGTTGTTCTGTTGGAAGTGACACTTTTACGTTGTGACGCAAAGCATATTTTGATCTAAACTTCTTGTATAAACCAAATTGGACTATCAAGATTCCTGGGACTGCTTTAAAAAAATAAAACCTAAGGCATCTTTTCCCATTCCAAATAAGGGCATTTACTACTAAAGGAACCAGAGAATTAGTCCAAATTGTGCAAAAAACTTGTTGATGCCAATGATATTTTACTCCATAGAGTACTTCACTCAACCATAGATTCCAACACATGTGAACAAAATAACAGCCTGGAGGAATGATTCATTTGGAATTATTTAACTCTGCTCAGCAGAGTGCTACTTTTAGCTGGGAAAAATCTTCTCATAGACTAGTAGGCAACAGAATATCCAGTACAAAGCCAAATGACATCACCAGCTTCTCTGTGTAACAAAAGGCCAATGGCATCCCCCCTTGCTGAGTGAAAATTAGCAGCAGGTCTTTGCACAGTGCACATACTTTGAGAGGAGGGAATTGTGTCATTGTTATTTGCTATTTCCGCAAGCTGACACTTATCTTGTAAGCACATCAACTGTTTGCTTTAGCTCCACAAGTCGTTTCCTATACATTATATCAGTTAGTCATGCTGTTCTGCATTGTGTGCAAAAGAGGTTAAATTCCACATGTAGAGAAATCAAAGATGAACGAGAACTATCTAAATAATTGTTCTAGAATGGGAACAACTATTCATTTCTTTAAAAAGTGACTGTGTGGGTAAACTGTTTAAGACTTTTGCTTCTACTACATTTGAAGCCAGATCAGCACAACAAAATCCTAAACTCCTGAAGATAAAGTAAACTAGATCAACTCAAATTATGCCAAATGACTAAATTAGAATCGTAACTTTTTCTTATTTTTACCTCCCCCCAAAAGCACACAGTTATCGCGAGAAAAAACAACATTGACTATAGTTGCAAACAGTAGAACTTATCAGGGTTTTTTTTTTAATATATATTTCCATATGTAAAGAAATGCATTTCTGTAATCATTGCATCTTTGCAGACATTGCCCACTTTTATTAGCAAATATTTGTCTGCTGTATTGCTGCTGGGGAATCATTGTATCCTTGCTAGGGAACTGTAGGTGATCTAGTAGGTTTTTTTCCAGCTCTAGTATCATTGAAGCTTTGGATTTGGTTCTGTCTTTTTACAGTAATGTTTGCTTACTGTTTGTTTTTATTTAATTAGAACTATACTGTCATGCAGTGCTACACTGTACATCTGAGAATATACCAAATAGAACTGTAACTCCTCAAGCACAAGGGGAAAGTAAGAGGAGCAAAAGAAAGCAGAACTATAAGAGAATACAGCATTCTTTGGCAAATAATAATGAATATTTTATTCAGCTTGATTTGAAACATAGCATTGTAAGCTTCTGTTAGAGAGCTACAATATAGGCTTCTTTCAGTCTCTTGGCTCTATAATAAGAGCCTGAAAAATGAATTTCCTTAATCCATGGTTGAATACAAACTTATCAGTCAAGATTTTCACAGTCTGTAGATTTCTGCAATAGAAAGTGTTCAAATACTCAAGTGATACAGAGTTCACTTTTTTTTTCTTGTTCTCACTATCTCATTCCTGTATAACTGTATTAACATCACTGCTCTTCATCTTTTCTTTATTTTTAAATATCCCACGACAATACTATAAAATCCTTGTGGAGAGAAATGTGAAAAGTTATGGCTTCAATTCACCAAACACTTAAGCAAGTGCTTAATTTAAAGCATGTGGATAATCCAAATTTGCTTCAGTCATTGGCTTCTGGACCAGAGCCAACACATTTGGAATGCATCCTGCATATTTATTCTACTATATACATGATTCTATCACATGTGTGCAAAGTTGTTTGTGATTAAATTTGTCAATTACAGAACTGGATTGAAATTTAACCTGAGAAAAATTTACAGTGAGAGACATTCCTGCAATAAAGGTAACACCTGAAGACAGAGAAATCTCTCATTTTTCAAAAAAATCCTAGCATTTGAGGCAAAATAGCTATGTAAATTTTGTTTTTTCCTTTCTTGAAAAGTAGTAAAAAAATTTAAATTGGTTTGGTTTTTAAAATAAGGAAAAATGATCAGATCTGTTGCCTTTGGTATTCTCCAGATATTTCTTCTGATGCTTAAGTGTACTAGAATTACCCGGGGAAACTGCAGCCAGTTTTCTCATCAGATTTCTCTGTAACTTTCTGTTTGATTCTCCAAATATCGCCCAGAATACATTCTGTGGAAGAAGCTTCCATTTTAGCAGTTCATCTGAAAAATGTTTCTTCTTTAGAGATTTGATATTGATTGTTTGCAATATTAAAATGAAGTGCTGATGTTCGAGGGTCTGTCCTTTGCACCTGTCCTCCCTGGTGAATGTTTTCTGAAAAATGTAACGGGTGGTCTGGTAGCTAAATGCCACCTAGATCATGTATGCATATTCCGACTCTGTACATGTGTTTAAGTGTGTGTATATATATATTCATATATATTATATATATATGACAGGGAGAGAGGAAGAGAATTCCTATTCCATTGGTAACAACTGGCTGGTAGTAAAGACCAAATAAAACGCTCTGAAAAGAAGATGTTTCTAAATGATCTGGCCGGACTCCTGCATTATGTACTCTTATTCTTAAAGAAGCTGTAATCTCCATCAGTTGCTGTTCTGCTGTGTCATTGCCTGTATAATTTGTTATACAGAACAAATACAAGAATATATTTTTCTTTTGCAGAAAAGTTGCATGGGCCTAACTGATAAAGTCTATCCTTTGCCATTCAACAGGAAGGACTGATATATTTGTATTAGTATTCATATCATTCATTTCAGAAACATTGTTGGGGGTGAAGGGCTTCCAGGATGGCTAGAGTGACCCTACAAAACGTTTGATGTACTACTCTCGGAAGCAGAAATTTCCTTTGGTTTCTTCGGTTGGAAACTTAGACTCTTTGTTCCCTAGTTCTCTGATTCCAGGACTACTCTCTTCAAAAGAAATTTCAGCTTTTTGTGTTATTTTTAAAACAGGAAGAAACAGTTTTTCTTTGTTTTTAAGTTTATCACTGAAGGCAAAACTTGAAAGCACTTTTTAACATAAGTATAAAAACACAAGCATCTGTTTTCCTATCACTGGTGAATAGTTAAATGTCTCAAAGGAAGCTCCATCCCAGCATGACTTGCTCCCATCCACACCTAAGCTACCAGCATATGCTGTAGCCATCAGTGGCATTGGGCGAGCTGGTATTGCTCGGGCATGCTAATGAGTGGAAACCTTCCTCGTGGAAACTTCCTCATGGAAATGGTGTACAAAGCTAACTATTTATAAAGTGCTTTTAAAGGAGATACTCGGATAAAAACCTTTGGTATTCGTGCAAGGTCACAGATTATTACGATCTTCTAGTTTACAGGGGCCAGATTCAAGTCAACCAAAGCATGAACACCAAAGAGATTTTTCCTACCGTGCTCTGATCTTACTTTCAGTTGCATGGGATCTGGCCCAAATTCAGGGAATTTTCCTTCTGAAGGGTGTCAGCAGTGGTGCAGGCAGAGGAACCTACTAAATTCATGCTGACAAACAGGAGAACTTTCAGAAACCTGGATGTTGACAGGCTGCAGCTGAATGCATAGAGAGGATCTGATAGGCAAAGCAGGTGGTTTATGAGAAGTGTTTCATACACAAAAATGTAAGATGCAACCTTTGTTCTTTTAGGAGACATTGTTTGACTAGAGATAAGATACTGAATTTCAAAGAACTCAAGTACTTACAAACCCATGGTGAAACAGAAAACTAGTTTGGTTACTCAGGCATGCTGAGAAAGCCTGACTGTGGTGGGAATGCGTGTTTTATTAGCCTGAGATTGGTATGACTGTGTAAGTTGTGTGACTGTAAAATTTTAATGAATTTTCATGCAAATTCCCTTAAAACACCATCCTTAAAACTTTTAAGAAATTACCTTCGTGCATGACTTGAGTTATATTTTGTAGGAGAATATATATTACAGTTTTTTTGTAATAGATTTTGTGTTCTCCCCGAGCAGTTTCCTTAGGGGCAAGAGTCTAACCCTCCAGGCCTAGGAAATGGAAAACAGTATTGCTTGAAGTTACACTAAAATCACTTTATCTACCCTCCCATCTGTCCACAGTAGCTACCTGGCTCACATGCTTTAGTAATTAGGCATTATAGCATAACAATGTGATTTCTTTTAGGCAAAGTGTTTAGAGTTTTACAGGTTAGAACAAGTGCAGCGCTTATTTCTGGAATCGTCAGACCTGTGTGACTGGCTGGCCAGCTGCCCCGTTGTGTGTCTGTTGCAAGCAGGGGTTTCTGGTTTTCTATCACTTTTCACAGAGAAGCAAAGATGAAGTCTGAGACAGTCAATACAATTAACAGAAAAGTGCAGACATTCTATAGAATTAAACAAACTTAGATTAAAGGCATTGTATACGAAGAAATATTCTGAATCAAAATATTTTGAATTATTTGTGTACTTACAGAAGTAAATATTTTTTTTTTTTTACTTAACCAAAGTACCCATATAAAGATTCTATACGTGCTTTTGCATTTTGAAGGCTATATATCTCCCAGTGGTAATTGGTGCTGGGGGAAGGAGATGATGAGGGAAAGAGAGGATCAAGGAAACACCTCACAAAATTTCCTCACTGAAGTGTAGATATGAGATAACAGCTTGCCATTGACCTTGCCGACTGACTACATTCTCGCATCCTTTCTATAAAAAATACTGTTTACTGGACAGGAGCTTCCTAGAGCAGTGTCCCAGCCTGCTGACAGAACCATGTTACAGCACAGAAGGAGCAATACCAGGATGCTGTCACAAAATTTCTAGGGATGCTCTGGACCTAGCACCTCAAAACAATTTCAGTGTGTGAATTGCAGGTTTGACTAAGGGGATATTAGGGGATGGGGGAGGAAACAATTATTCAAAGCTACCCAATATGTTAATTAATAGTAGGGAAAATGCAGTTAGGCTTGGATGATTTCTAAAAATAATTTTCACGCTAACTGGATTAATTCAGCTATGCAAAGAGGGAAATATTTAAATACACTGGGCCACAGTCTGTTTTGGCTTATAGGCTTGCTGTAGCTACTCCCCTGAAGTCAGCGTAAAGGTTGGGAGTGTCCACATTTTGGAGTTAGATGCTAACAGCTGGCCAGATCTGTGATCTTTTACCTCTTGATCTTTTCTTAATCCTCCAAGTGTACACTTAGAAGCAACAGCTTTCTATGCCAAACTATAACTGCTGATATTTTCCAAGCCCTGTTTTCCAGCTCTAATAGTTCTGGTACAGTTAAGCTATATGTTTGACAACATACGACTTTATCATCTGGGAAGGAACATTACATTTGGAATCCAGGGGGAACAAAGTAGAATTCAGTACTTTCTAAAGGGAAGTTGAGAGTTTGTTGTTTAGGACAAGTACACCAAGTTACTATAAACTAAAAGGAGAGACTTTTGTGATAAATTCCTTCAATGGTTTTGAAGATCATTTTAATCTAATGTTATACTCTAACAAATTTACAAGCAACAATTATGAGGCAACATGATCTCATCAGAGATGTGGTCTATACTTACAAAGCTCTTTAATTGCTATGGGTAATTTCTGTTTCCTGGAGCATTTTATTTGTACTGTTTACTTTTTAGGGTCTGTCATCGATTAAATAAATCTTAGGGGCTTTTCTGAAAACTTACTAGAGTACAACCTCTCCATGCATCCTTGTTCTGTTTTTCTAAAACTACTCCAAAGTTGGAACCAAAGTATGTGTGTGGGAAGGACATATGGCTAGGTAGAAGACAACATATGTCTTTAGCATGCACTTACCATGCAGTTAGTTTAGACAGCATCTGTTGTTTTTTTAAACAGCTTTTTTTTTTCTTTTTGTAGGGGGAGGGGTGCAATCTGTTTAAAGGGGACCTGCAAAGAGAGGGAGGGGAAGAGTTTATGTCTGTTTTCTTCTTTTGTTCCCTTATGTTTAAGGAAGAATTGCTTTGGCTTGCCTTTTGCCTTAGAAATACCAGGACTTTGAAGCATTACCTTTCATGGTTTTGTTGCAGGCATTTTTGGATCACCGAGGCTCTGGGAGTTTTTGTCAGCTTTAAATGGAAGGGGGAGTAGCTGTGGATTCTTAACAAAGAGCATTTCTCCAGGGTCTCCCAGTGAAATGCATTTATATTTCTGTCACCATTGGAGCACTCAGCCACCTCATGTGTAGTAGGACCCTGCAAGGCTGTTTGGTGTCATGTACCTTATTTAACATATGCGTTTGTCATATATTGTAGTGATCTGTTATTGCAGTTCAGGCTGCACGTATTTATTTGGTGAGAGCAGATGTTCCTCCTCCAGCCCCCTGGGAGCCCCTGCTCAGCAGGTAGCTGCTGCTGTACCCTGGCGCTGAAGAAGCAGGAGACGCACAAGGAGAGAGGTCCGTCCATTCCAAGTGCTGGACTGATACAGCTGCCCTGAGCTCTCTGGAGCTGCACCCTTCACTGAGTGGGCACCTACCTGAATCCACAAGCCTTAGCCATCTTGAATTTGCCACCAAGTCTTCCCTTCCCAAAAGCCTGACATACTCAGCAAGCCTTGAGTGGCTCCGTGACCTCCCTCCCCTGCATCCATGTTTTAATGGTCATGAGCCTACAACCAAAATCAGCTATTACAGAATTTACACCAAACCTCACACGTGGAGTAGGCCAGAACTTGGCAACTGTGGCAGTGTTTTGCTAAGCAAGTACAAATATAGAGGCAGACTCAATTTTGACAGGAAAGAATTCCCAACTCAGTTAATAGGCCCTTCATATGTGCGATCTCTCAGATGTCTCAGATCAACTGGTTTGCCACTTGTCTTCTGATTTCCAAGGAAAAGCAGAGTAGGCGGACCTGGATTTCTATGGTGCTCATTGTTTTAAGAATTCCCATACTAGAAAGAAATAGAGGAGACAGAAGGAGAGGGGAATGTCATTTGTCATATAAACATTGTAATTGCTCAAATGAAAACTTTCAGTATTTTAATTTGAATTCTCCTAGGGCCTCTTAGTATTATGAAAACCAATGTGTTCAGTTAGGAACTTCAGTTTTAAGTTGTCCCTCAAATCTCACAGGCTGGATAAAACCCCACAAGTTTGGGTGCAACAGACTCCGGGAAGTCTGGTCCATAAGTATGCTCCCAGGTTCCACAGCCTTGAGTGAGACGAGCACACAAATCAATTAGCTAAAGGAAGACATGTTTTTAAAATGTTTCACTATTGTTCTCATTCGTTGTTTATCCATTATTATTTTTATGCTAAAGCCTCAGCCAACAAGCAGAGTGAATACGTTTCATAATTTAAAAAGAGACAATAAATCATGTCTTATTTTTAGTAGGAAAAAGTGCCCTTGATTCTAGTAACTAATAAGGGGAGTAACTTCTTCATGGAGGCAGATAGGTTGCTGTCAGAAACAGGAAGCAGAAGACAGAAACAAATTGAGTAGAAAGAGACCTTTGTCACTCTTTCCATACACTTTCTGACAGTTGTGGGAGAACTATCATACAGCAGCATCAAAGATGTCCTCCTTCTCTATAAGTCATCTTTGCTACAGAATTCACATGAGGGAGCTCTAGGGTGACTGCAAAATCAGCTGGAAGATGGTACTTGAAGAGTAATCACCAGTAGTTCCCTCTCAAAGTGCCTGTTGGGATTCTGCAAACATCTGTTACGGATCCAGTATGGTTCAATAACGTTATCAATGATATAGATGAAAAAGTAAGCATGTGTTTTGGATATACAGTGGTGGGAGGCTGCAAGGAGGTGGGAAAAGAGTGTTAGAATTGAAAATGAGTTTGCAGGCTGGAAAA
The DNA here is from genome assembly GCF_026419915.1 of Harpia harpyja. Taxonomy (NCBI): domain Eukaryota; kingdom Metazoa; phylum Chordata; class Aves; order Accipitriformes; family Accipitridae; genus Harpia; species Harpia harpyja. The sequence continues at coordinate 16,800,802 of NC_068948.1, forward strand.
ATGTCCATGTTTACCTCTCTCGGAGAAAATGCACTTCTAGCAGACTCATGCAAAATACTGTGCAAATAATGGATGGGGACAATCAACTAGCTAATTTTTATTGCAGACGTATCTGAGGGCTGTAGTAGTTCACAAGCTGAAAGTGAGTCAGGAATATGTTTATCTTGCATAAGAGTATATTGCATAAGAAATTACTTGTTCTTTCTGCCCTAGTCATCATGCATATAGCCTTGGCTGCAGAGTTGTATAGGTGTGAACAAATTGGAAAGAATCCGGAGGAGAGCAAGGAGAATGATCAGAAGTGTTGCAAACATGACTTAGGAGGAATGTTTGAAAGAAATAGGGTTCTCTATTTAAAGAGGACTAATAGAAGATGTAATATGCACGTGTGCAAAAGCTGTGAAAAGAAGAAAGGAATAATCTATCCTCCACATCTGTGAGGCACAGGAAGGGAAATAATGAGCTTAGCTTGTGTCAAATGACTTCTGGCTTAATGTTTTTTAAAAAAATATCTCTAATAGTTAAGATTAAAAAAAATCCTAATGTACGGGGAGGTGCTGAAGCTTCATTTTGGACGTCTTTAGATAAACGTCTGCCAGAAATAACAAGAGTATAATTGACCCTGCTCTGGGAGTAAGGCTGCACTAAATACCTTTTTGAAGTCCTTTCTGGCCTTATTTACCATGATTCTTTACTTCTGAGTGCTTCAGGCTCAGTACATAGCTTGCTTATTCCTGCTTCTCTTCTGTGTATCTTTCCGCGTATCTGTGGAAGGCCAGGGTACCCAGTTTGGGCTCAGGATACCTCAGTTCTCCTGCACCATTAGGCACAGTGAATTTGTTTCGGTAAACGCCGTGTTCCTTTTAGACCTACGTAATTTGAATTCAGTTTTCAGCAACTTTTCTTCCAGTGAAGACATCTAAATTCCACTTTTGGACCCACTGTGCAGTAAGTACACTGCCAAACCTTCCTGAGTGCTGATCTGCATATTCAGTTATAAGAGGGGGACACCCTTTGAAGATGTGTATGTTTGAACACTGGTTTGGCTGCATTAAAGGAAAAATGAAGACATGGAAATATATGAAGCAATGTTAAATAGTTGCTAGAGGTTTGGTTGAGGCACTCTAAGGAACAAATGCAAAATTTATTTTTGGACAACATTTAACTATTGTATTTGAGTATTTGTCAACTACCAATCCATATAATATGCCTTATATTTTAAGATTTTTTTTGGCAGGAAGAATGCAGAAATAATTTTAATTTAAGTAATTTTATTTATACGCACCCTGAACATATTCATATACACAGGGAGCTCCAATTACAGTGTAATTAGAGTAATATGAGAGCCTGAAGATCAGGAGTTCAAATTTATATTTGTAAATATTCCACTAACTTCTAAAACACTCTTCAAAGATGTTTATTAACTCCATTTTCTGATTGATGGGGTTGTCATACTTTTAAATACAAACCACACTAGTATTAACAGAGAGAGTTTCACCTATACACAAGACCTTTATTACTTGAATGTTTGAATGATCAGAACTGTTAAGATAATTGAAGCAAGAAACTTAGATATGTGGATGGGAGGACGAAAAAGGTAAAGAGCCCGCACACATCTTTCCATTGCATCTAGATATAATCTAGCTTGTTATTATTTTTACTAAACACTAATAGTTGCTCATATAAAAAGCAAAATGAGATCATAAGCAGTCTGGCAAACTGTGGTTTTATTTTACAGGAAAGGTTTGGGGATTTGGGAGATGATGCAGACTTTCAGATTCTTGAAAAAAACTTTGTTTTGTAAAGTATATGACAACATCTATCCATCCAGTGCTGTCCAAAGAAAATTTTGTTCTACGTGATCAAGTTACTTATTGGCATGCAATGCGGGAAGTGATATGTGTGCAGCAGATTCATCTATTGATTCACATATTACCAATAGGTTGTGGCACAGTTTAGTCTCTGGATATTGTCTGTTTTATTTCTTTCAGGAAAAAGTCTTTCAGACTGGTTGCTATTACTGGAAATAACCCTTTTGGAGAAGCCTGGGAAATATCTGTTGATCCAAGGCAAATGTGGAAACACAGGGGTGTTTTGGCAAAAACAGATTAGAAGTAACATTTCTTAAATGATATGATTTTAAAAATCTGTGCTTACGGCCTTTACTCAATTAAGCTACCATCAGCCTTAGCTGGGATTTCTGTAATGAGGTCTACAACGAAGGATTCTCATTTTCTCTTTTTGTTCTTTTGCTTTTCAGTAGTTGATTCTGGGGAATATTTTATGATTAACTGATTACTGAGAGTGGTTCAGCTTTACATCAAATCAACTCTTTTAAGATTACTCACTCTGGAATAACAGGTTAGGATTAGGGTTTGGGAACTGAAGGCCTTCAGAGCTGGAAATCCGCTGAAGTCTGCTCAACCAGAGAGCTCAACCACCAGTGTGATCCATTCTGCTCTGCTGGGGGTAGGGGATGGGGTGGGGGACCAGAGGCTGTCAGAGCTGGATTTCCTGCGGAGGTATGCACAACCTGGAGACCTGGGATGAGGGCTGGTTTAAAGATGGAGCTGTAGCTCGATGCACGTTTGGGCTCAGAGGGACTGAGTCAATAACTTAAAGAAGTTTCCATTTTTGATAAATAAATACCTTATTCCAGTGTATTTTTAAGACATTCTATTTGCAATTACTGTAGAAAGTCAACGTTGTGTTGCTGTTGAGGTGCCTTGTAGCAGAAAATATATAACATTGTTCTTCAGTGAATTGTGAGCCACACCTGGTCTAATCCTTGGTGACTACTGTCATTTCAAAGGAGCCTCAGTTGATCAAACTTAGTTTTAATAATAAACGAGTGCAGTAAAGCTTAGACAGCCATTTTTGGTTAGTTTGCAGATTTGTTTCTTCTGACATTTTAAGTAAAGAAATTTATTTTTGTAGGCTGTTGGAGAAAACATAAACTGAAATTATTTTTTTCTTTGGGAGATAGTCATTCCATCCGCTAATTTATTGTCCAGTGCAGCCATATTGTCAATTGGTTAACCCTTTCAGTAGGGAAAGAAAGAGGACAAAATAGTCTCTCTCTTGCTCTATGGAGACTTCCTAAAGCTAATATGTTCCACTAGTTGAAAACAAAAAGAAGGCAAAAGGTATGTGTTCCATAACACCGTTGGTATCACATACATGAAGGATGAATTCCTCACACAGCAAAAGACCTGAAAGAAACATCCTTAGAATAAATAGATTAGCAGTAGCTCTGTTGATATGACTAAAATGGGGTGGGAGAGAGATTATTTTAGTAACAGCTAGGATTAGGTTTGTGGTTTCTAAAAAAGATGAATTTCTTATGAGGCCTTCTCCCTGCTGCAGGACAAATTAAGTTGAATCTGGGCGTGAAAACAGTTGCAACGGCTACAGAGGCAGAGGGCTCTTTCCGAGACGTGCGTGTGTAGGAGGCTGGGCACCAGCCCATCTCTGGGGAGGTGGGGGGACACTGCTTCCATTTCTCCCTCCACATATTTGGGTTGCTTGGGATCTCTGAGGAGAAAGAATGGCTTTGCTGCAATGAGGTGCCAAGAGAGGTGGGATGGAGCTGAATCTTAAGAACTGGGTCTTTACTTGGTCTTTGGAGCTTTTTTATTTTTGTGTTGTAAGCACCATTCTCAAAACCTGCAAGGAAGGAGAGGTCTTTTCTCACCTTTTGGAGATTGTTTTTGCCCTTTCTAGCTATGGATGTAGGTCCAGAAATGACTCTGGTAGTCATCGGGTCCATAGTCCGATTATTTTTCCTATTCTGATCCACAAATATGAAGATAAACAGTGTTCTCTTTATTCTGAGATAGTAATCCTTAACAGAAAATGCTTTTCTAGCAGCATTACGTAAAACTGAATAAATGTGTAGCAAACCATGTTTCAAAGACATGGGTAGGGCCATGGCTTCAACAGGAACTGGGGATGCACTGCTGTACGGTCTATGGTATGTGTTTAGCACCAAGAAACGTGACTGACTGAATGTGAAAGAGCACAGGCCACAGTTGTTGCAGTATATAATCTAATGTGAAAATCCAAACAACTGGGATTCACCCAGCACGCAAAAAAGTTTAATGGGACTAGAGGGAACAGTGGACTTGAAACAGTGCTGGTTTTGGTGAAATCTGAGTCTATGCTGGGGGTGGGGGAGTAGCTGGTATACTATCGTCACTCAATTGCTGTTTATTGCTTCATGGAATTCTCTGCAATTCCTGCTTCTCCCCATGTTTTATTAATCAAAGTGAGGAATTATGCTGAAATGCACAGGGTGTTCCTTCTGTACCACTTCCTTGAGTAAGGAGGAGGGATTCACTGTGCCTTCCAAGGGTCTGACAAGAGTTTCTGTCCTTTCCTTGTTCCCTCCCCCAGCCTCCATTTTATTGTGGGAAAAACACTGCTGGAACACACCTGTGGGTAGATGGACTAGAAAGGGATTTAGTGTTTCAAATGCCTTTGACTCAGAGATGTGAGCACTATCTACTGCTCTTCCTGTCTGTCTGTCTTGTTTAATAAATTCTTCCTTCCTTGCAAAGGAGACTTTGATAAGAGGACATTATGTCCTCAGCTGAATCACTTGCCATGAAGGACTATGAAGGAGCTTTCTTCAGTTCATTCTACCTCAAATGTTGGCTTTTAAGAAACTGTTACCTAGTAAGAAATGCTTCTTGAATCAGTCTTTTTTTTTTTCTCTCTTAAATGCAAATCTCCTACTGTGTTCTTAGCACTTTGCATTTATATGACACTTCATCCAAGGCTTTTAAACTGCAGTGTGTTATAATTTTGTTGCAAGTAAGAAAATTTTACCTAAGATACATGTTTTTAATTAGACTAAACAAACAGTAACGAAATCATGGCCCTGATTCTGCAGGCTGATCCCACTGATTGAACCCAGCTCTCTCATGAATTCTTTGTGAAACAGGGGCCTAACTTCAGATGCCTTTCTTCTGGAAATGAAGGAGCTCAGCTGCACCTCATGACTAGTCTTTTAAGCAAATAACTTTTTGGCTATCAATGGAGGGAGCCCAGGAGGAATGACCCACAGGTGTGGAGGAAAATTTAACTTCCCAACCATGCAGTACTAATTCTTTGTTCTGCTGATGCAGGATTAAAGCTCAATGGGAAAGAAAAAGATCAATGACATTTAAGGCTTTGTCTATACCAGGGTAGGATTTTTATGTTCTCAGCACCCATAACTGGGACCAGACTTTTCAGTACTACTCAACTCCCGCTACATGCTTAAGTATATACTTGACATTAAAAACAGCTCAACACCAAATGTAGTGAACTCCTGAAAATCTATCCACTTATTTGTATATCTAAGTTCTCTTTCCAGAAATTTAACTCTCTATTTTTTTTCACATTCTTAATACCCCAAAAGAGCACATAAAATGTGTAGTGTGGGTGATACTGCTGTGAACCTAAGCTAGTTGCAATTAACAGTGTCTGGTCACTGTTGTGGAAATTCCATTAGCAAAAATCCCAAAGTAGACCCAACCTAGAGGTAAGCAAACTGTTTAGGAGAGAATTAGAAATTATTCATGCTGTTTCTCAAGATGCTATGGAAATGTAAACCACAAAACTCTTTGAAGTTTAGAACATTCTTTTATTAGTAATTCATTTTTCTGATTTCTGGGATTCAGATAGATCTGAATAGATGATTTTAAACATGAAGATTTTATCCCCTAGTTTTTTATTCTAAAAGCAGCAAAGTAACTTGCTGAAGAAAAACTAGGGGTTTTTTTTGCTTTGACCAGAAGTAAAAACTGTCTACGACTGTCTTAGGAAAGATCTGTTAAAGTGCTTGCATTTGGCAGGTATACATGTATATAATATTTGAAGGAGATTAATTTAATGGGTCATAACTCATAAGACGGCCAGCACTCTGAGGTCCCATTAATCTAATTCTTAGAGTAAAAACCTGATTATTCAGGCAAATTTGAACCCGTTGACAATACTACAGTCATTTCTGGTGCCCATGTTTTTGAATTCTTCTAGAGCCAAGTCAGTGCTGTAGAATTTTGCCCTCCAGCAGCCTCTCTCCGAGTGCTGAAGAGGTGGGACTCCTCTGAAAGCATTGCTGACATGACACCTAGATCTGCTGGTGAGACTGCTTTACAAATATGGCTTGTTTCACCTGAGTGGGAGATGTCATAGTACTGTAATTATACAGTTTAGCTTTGCTAATGTAGCTGAGAGCCCATGATGAATACTTTGCCATGTTGATATACAAGCACAATGATCACAAACACTGTGGAAACACAGCCTGGTTGGATGGTTCAACTAGATTGACAGGTTTCCACTGCTTATGTGATTCTTTATGTGATGAAGGTCAGTTTATTTTGAATTTTGTATTCTGCTGAAAAAGTCTGTTAGTTAAGATTCCACTTCGAGGGGCTTGGAAGTTGTGGGGATTTTTGGTTTTTTGTTTTGTCTTGTTTTGAAGATATAATGAGGACTTTGCACTGGAAGCCTGCAGCAATCCTGTTATGCTGTGATTAATGTCACTGTATAATTCTGACAAGCTGAAGCCCTCCCAGGGTGCTCATTCATCATGGATCTCTCTATAGCTCTTATTTATTTATTGAACAACATGTAAGCACAGTTCCCTTTTTTGTTTAATGTATCAGCATTTCAGTGTATGCGGACTTCAAGGTTTCAGTTTTGCTGACAATAATGAGATCATCCAGACAATTATCGTTTGATTTTCACTTCACTAGTGAGGAAGATTAAAGAAAAGTTAAGGAGCTTTGTCTGTTTCCTGTTACCCATTTACTGAGGGGGAAGAAAAACTAACTGTTTAAAATGTATAAATTATGAGACTTTAGATCACGCTCAAACAGTACATGAGGAGACTGCATACCATTAGTTCATTGGAGTTTTGAACGGGTCAAGCTGGCTTTCTGCTTAACTAAACCATGATTTAGATCCCCGCTTAAACAGCATGTATGAGTTAAGGGCCAATGTGTATCCTATGTGTGTACCATGTATGAGCATTTGTCCAGCTCATACACCATCAGGTTCTTCACAGTGCAGAAATTCCTTGCTTGCAGAAGAAGGATCTGTACCTAGCATCAGCATTTTGTTAAGGCATCCAGGTTCCTGCAGGCTCCCTGCACTGCCGTCTTTCATTTGGAGAATAAAAATGGATGAGAAATTGAACATGAACTTGTAATAGGATGCCACAGAGGGTTCCAAAATCAGGGACATGCAGTGTCATAGGCCAGGCTGGGAACAAAGACACTGGTCACATTCTTTAACATGTTGGAAACTGCTGTGATAGGTGATACATAAGAGTCTGAAGAGAAAATGATTCTCAATACAGAAGTAACACTACACCTGTAAGAGAAAGTACTGGTACGGATACTCTAAGATCAGACAAAAGTATCAAGAAGTTGGAGCGAATTCAGAAAAGAGCCACAGACATGGTTAAAGAGCGTTGAGAGATGATGGCAAGAAAAGATGAAAAGAACTAGACGTGCATAGCTATATGATAATTAAGAAGGCGCATAAGCCTCTACAGCAAATTGAAGGGTATAAATGTAAAGGAAGGAGCATAACTATCTGGGGTGTTATGAGGGCTTGTAACTGGGAGTAGTTGGATGAAATTAATCAAACAAAAATTTAGGTTGGGAAATTTCCAAACAGTGGACCATATGTTCCCTTCTGGCATAAAAACGTGTGAAGGGGAACAAAACACGCTGAAAGCCATGTGGCTTTTGAAGTGCAGCTGTTGTTCCACATTCTCTCCCCTGCTCTGCAAAGCTAAGGGCCAGGGCCAGTTTTCTGAAGTGCACATACTATCAACACAAGTGTTAGAAAAACCAGGAAATCACCAGTTAAGCTTATCCGCCCCTTGAAGTCCCAGTTACAAGTTGTACCTTTGCCTTTCAACCTTGCGCATTTTTACTTCCCATGTCTCCTCCGTCCACCCAAACCTTGACTCCCACTGAGACAGAGTGTTTAAAAAATTATGTTTTTGCTTTGTTGGGAAAGTTGATTGAGGCTTTGAAGTATATGATTAATGTGTGGACAGCCTTTCAGTTCAGGTTATGTTCAAGTGTGCAGTATTGAAGGATGAATAAAGAAGGGAGTTATACAGTGTTTAACAGTATAACAGTGTTTAATACCAGTCCTGATTAAATTTAGTACCTCCCTGCCCTTCAACGGCTAATGTATGTGGCTGAAGTTACCACATTGTATGGAGGACAGAGTTCTTCATGTCTTCTGGTTAGCAGGTAGAAGTGCTGTACAGAAAGAAATTTATTTTTATACCTTGCTAGGATAAGAACTCAGTACATAATTTCTGGGTTATTTTGTCTTTGTGTACAATACAAATACATGGGTGACCTCCACTGGTTTGTGGTTTTGGGGGTTTTTTGGGGGTTTGTTTTTTTTTTTAGTTGCTGGGGGGAGTTGTTTTACAATTTTAGGAAGACCGTAAGCAACTATTTTGGCAAACTTAAGAATAACTCTTGCTTTTTGATGGGATTCTCAACCTTACATAGTCCCCGATGTCCTCCAAATTGCCTGCCCAAATGCTTCCTAACTTCCCCTTGCTCCACAGTCTCCACAGCTGCACTCCAGATTGTCCAGTGAAGAATTACTGTGTCATGTTTGGGGACTAAATCAAATCATTCATGTATTTCAGCAAGACTGAAATCTATTTGTTTAAATGCATGTCTCAACATTAATTATGTAGTCATTGCTGATTTCTTCTCAATAAAAGCCCACAAAACAGAATATGTCATACAGCGATGGTATTTTAATTTTTCTGTTTGCATTTTTTGAGGGGAAACACTTTCTCCAAAACAGTTCTCCTATTTCTAGATTTTAAATAAACATTGGCCATTGGAAAGTAAGTAGGCCAAAGGAGTTTGAGGGAGTTCAGAGTATTCAAAGCAAAGTCCTTTAAAAAATAAATGGAGTTTACATTTTCCACTAAACCAGTTATATTTAGATGTAATTTGCTGCTGATATAAAGAGGTAATTTTTGCCAGCTTACAGCACCCATCAGTTTGGTCTACAGCTGTTCAGGGTAGTCTTCATGCCTTTCTATTAAACTGTAAAAGCTATAGACCATCTAAGCATTATTGGTGATAAATTCTGACAATAGTAATTGCTCTATTTTATAAACATTTAAGAGACCATCAGTAGCTTTGAGTTTTCTTTTATCAATATATGCAAGTAAATAACAGCATATAAACCAAAACCTAGCAACAAGTCTTTTTTTTTTCCCTAATGTTAATTTTAATATTCTCAAACACCAAACAATAAAAGAAATAGACCTGCACCCAAACTGATTTAAAATTTCATCAAAAGCACAAAGGGAAGAGAATTCTGAATTTACTGAACCTTCGTCTCCTGCTGTGTATCTAGATGTTGCTGGAGTTCCCTAACCTTGATTAGTGTCGACACCAAAGGCTATATGTTATTGTAGATCAACTCGCACAATTACTACTGACATCTTTAATCTAGCTTTTTAAGCAGAAAAAAGCTATAACAGTCTAGAAGCAGGAGCTAGACAAATTCAGAACCGAACTAATGTGCCCATTTTTAACAGGAAAAGTAAATTAACCACCGGAACAATTTACCTAGGGACACATTGGTTTCTCCTTACTGGCTATCTTTTCAAAAGAGGTGCTGTAGATCAAACAAAAATAATGGTTTTGATGCAGAAATTAATGGTTGAGGTTCTTTTGTCTGTTACCCAGGAGATCAAATGCAATGGTCATAATAGTCTATTTTGGTTGCAACATCTAATGATTCAGGGACTGAATTATGTATTCACCAAAATAGCTATAGACAAATAAATACTGAGATACTTGGCTTTCATTTATTTGTTATTTATGTGAGATAAGCATATCTTCAATATTTTCTGTGAAGAAAAGCAGAGTCTAGATTTAAAAAAAATAAGATTGACAGATAATTTAACTAACATACTGCTTCACCTACTTTATTTCAGTAAATAGAAAGGTTTCATGATTATGTTACCATGTAAAGTTTTTTTCAAACAAAAAATGAGCTCACAATTGTAATAATGTCTATTACAATGCCAAGATTTTCCAGCTTCTAAAAACTGCCTTAAAATGCGTTCACACACATAGTGAGGTATTTCATTTCCCATTTCACCAGGATAGTTTAACAGAGAGGTTTGATTAATCTCCAGACATACAATTTGAAGAGCATGTATACTGAGTGTATGGGCTTTTTGTTTTGTTTTATTTTATTTTGTTTTTAGCAATAAGCACAATGACTTAATTCAATTTGTTTAACAAAGTAGACTGGGACTTGGTGAATCACCTTAATAGGTTTCAGAGAAGATTTTTTAGTTCATTGCCGTTCTTAAGCTATTGAAAGCAGAAAATTAATAAATTATGTCTTTTAAAAACAATAACAACAAACTCATGTCTAATGACTTCATGGAATGATTTCAAAATAACATTGCCCCTGGTGGAAAAATGGGAGCTGCCTGCTTTCCAAATGGGCTGCACCTGTGCAGCTTTCAGAGAGGTTAAAAACATATCAAAGAGTTTCATCTGTGCAGGGCCTTCTGGGACGTGTTAAACGGATTCAGAAGTTGGAGGAGGATCAGCACTCCTGGCATCGAGTGCTGTGTTACTGTTGGTCCTTGTTTCCTGTTAATTGTGATACTGCCAGAGAAAGACTTTTTTTCCGGTCTCGTATAAATAAATAAATAAGAGTCAGCCTGCAGGCATGGGATCTGATGCCTTTTCTTGCTGTGGAGATGCAGTCATCTGGTTTTAGTGCTCAACATCTAATAGCTGGCATATGGAGAGAGCACAGCATTCTGTGCGGCTCCCCTGGCTTCTCATAAGCAGCAATTGAGATCCATTATTTCAGCAGGTGTGCTAATATCTGCAAGCATGGCTGCCTCACTCTGAGAAACTGAATCTTCAATGTGGCTGTAGCCTCTCACATAAAAATGTTAATAAAATGATTATAGCACAGAATGGGTTACATTCCCATTCTACAAAATGGCTAGTGTCCTTGGGGAAACACATGGGGTGAGACTCTTTGTTTTGTAGTGCTGTAAAACTAACTGAAGAATGATAAAATTAATGATAAACCCCAAATTATTTAAGTATTACACATGTATATGCTCTTAAGGACATATTTGTCTTCAGGAATGCGGTTGTATGCTGAATGCATGTGGCTTTTTCTTATGTTTGTACTTCCTACCATTATCCTTTGTGCTCAAATTAATGTAACTGGTAGAAACCAGATATTAGAAATTTTAGTATTGGCCAGGCTTGGTAGGATTTCTCTTGCAAAATAAATTCAACAAAGGGAAACTGATGTACAGCTCCCGTCATGTTCCACCTCTACCATTAACAGCAAAGTTTGAATAAGATGTGTTGGTAACAAAGCTGTTGGAACTAAAAGATGGTGGCAGTAGCAGGAGGCTGGTAACATCCCATAACATAGTTATTATGAAAGTGCACATATCTTCAAAAATGTACTTAAATTTCAGAGTAGTTCCTTCCCCTACAAACAAGAAATTCCGGTAGCACATTTAGTACTATTGCCCTCACCAGCTGCCATATTTTTAGTAAGAAAATCAGAAGAAGCAGCATTTATCTTTGTACATCTGTTTCCGTGTTCCAAAGTTACATATCACATGATATACAGGGCAGCTGAGTTAGTAATGCCTGTAGAAACTTTAATGTTTGTATTTGTATTTATTTATTTTTAGACAGGCCTACTCTTGTTTCATTCTTTGCAATTCGCTTCATTTCAAGAGGCAGGGCGATTCAATTGTCTAGTTACAGGAGAATTACAAGTGTATTTTATGACAAAGTTGGCATATATATAACGCTCCCAGCTAGGAGCATGGTCTTGAGATCATTTATTCCCTGGAACATGAGGACTATGTATGTGAATAAGCCTCTGCAGGATGAGGCTACATTCTTGCAAGCTTAATGAGACTGGAGGGATTGAAAGAATGGACAGCTACCACTTAGGCAAGGCTCTCTTTGAATGGAGACATTTTTCTGCAGAGCTGCTTAAATCTGTACTATCTGAATTGCAATGGCTATAATGTGTGGCTCAAAGACAAATAGCTAGACCCCAATGTAGCTAAGCCTGGAAAGTCCAACTTGAAATCAAGGAACATTAAACATTTAATTCATTACAAATTAATAATCTTGAGCTCAAGCTCGACATTTTCTGTATATAAATGAATACTGATTAGATGTAGCAACAAGATACCAACACTAATGGTATAGAAATCACATCTTCATTTTTTTCCAAGATTAGTGCTGACATGCTATGGTGTACGTTAGAGTACATCCATGACTTCTTCATGCTAGCTGCCAGCCACAGCCCTGAGTGCCTATGAGTGCCTGGAGGCTGTTGTATATGCTTCCCAGCTGCCTGATAGCAGGAGCTCTAAAATCACAAGCTCCAGAAAAAACATGGAGTGATTGTACAAATCATCAGATTTGACTATTACTTTTCCTCTGCCTTCTGAGTTTTTTAACTATAAAGGAAATCACTAAATTGACTAAATACCGCCAACAAGGATGCCTCTAGGTGGAGTGATTTCAGCTAGAAAGTTCACCATGGTTGCTATGTACTCACAGAATTTGAGGCTCCAATGCAATGTAGATGTTATTGTCTCTAACTCTCCTATCTTATGAGGTCTTTCACTACCCTAGACATCCTTCCTGATTGTTTGCCTACTCCTCTTTCATGCCTATGTTCTTCTAGCTAATTCTCTTCCCCTCATTCTGTTTCCTAAAAGGTTTGAGTGTGTGACAGGAGGCAGGGCAAACAGTGTTGTAGTTTACAAGATGGAAGCATGGAGCCATATGGAGTGAAAGCAGCTGAGCTTCAAGCTGTGAAAGATATGGCGAAAACTGCATCTTTATTAGAGGTGGAATATTTTTCATGTGCAATTGAAGACTATCTATAACTGAGGAATTTTTGTCCCAAATCTATAGAGGAAAAAAATGAGAGGTGATCATATCCTTTGTAAGCAGAAAAAAAGTCATAATGCATTCAAATTTATACCTGTATATATGAAGAAATTTTTAAGCATCGCTTTAGAAAAATGGAATTGAAATGGTGAAAGCTGTTTAAGCTTTTGCAATTTCTTTAGACCTCAGTGGATATACACTGGTCATGCTCAGAAAGTATTTTCTTCTCTTATTATCTAAGGAACTCTCCTCTCCCATAGACTGTTACCTTGTTACTGAAAGGGAAAGAAAATAAACTGTTTAAAATGTATGAATTATAAGACTCCATGTTACATCCAGACAATAGGTGAGGAGTCTGTGTGCCATTAGGAGTTCTGAATAAGATAAACTGGTGTGTGCACTTGGTTTGTCAATGAGTCAGCCCCCGACTTAGAGTATGATTCGATGGTCAAGATGCATCTTCTGTGTTGGAGGTGTTTGTCCAGTCCACACACTGTGAAATTCATTACAGTGTCAACTTTCTTCTCAAAAAGGATTTGTATAAAGGATTTGTATATAATTTTAGTCTCTTGCTAAGGTCACCATTTAAGTCTTTGGAGTGGGGGCAGGTGTTTCAATTAAAAAGCAAATGTTTGTGCAGGCAGAAAGGTGTTTTTCTAAAAGAGCAGTATGCTTAATAAAAAGGTCAGTCAAATCAACCAGAAATAAAGTAGAAAAATCTCTCCTGTTTTGAGTGGAACTCAGATTTTGATGTTTGCCTAGAAACAGCTCTAGACAACACCTGGTTTTCATTTGCCAACACCTGGTTAGCAAGACTTTGAAAGCTGTTTCTACCTCCTTCCCTCCCTCCTCCTTCCCCCCCCCATATTGCCCTGAATATATTTCATAGTATTCTGAATACAGGCCTATGTGTTATCCCAACATTGCTTCATATTAATGCACACAATTGTCAAGCTTTAATGTTCTTCCTATACTACATGAAGATATATGATGTAACGCTTTTGTGGAATTCACCCTGAAAGGTAAGACATTCCTCACAGAAGAGATGGGATTTTTAAGTCTCCAGGACAGTATATTTCAAAACAACTGAGCTTGCATGGCCTATAGTTTTCTCCTCCATTGGAGCAGCATCCTGTATGAAGGAGCTTGAGAAGGGGGGTGTGACATGTCTTCTGCAAAGGGATTTTTTGCAGTTTCTTAATCCACTGCAGCTCAGAGAGACACCCAGTTGACTACCAGCCATTGATCTAATCTGCAACATCAGGCATGTTAAAAAAGTGCCACCGACAATGGAGCAGACAAGGTGACTGAGCTAGAAATCCCATTCCTGAACAGTTTACTCCATTTGTTAGACTTATCTTCTTTAATTGAAATATGTTGAAAAATTAGCCTTTATAAGGCAAGCTGGTATAGTGTAAACACAATCTGCTGGACAAATTCACAGTCAGTTATGTTTGTTAGCATTTAGAAAAGGCTGTATAGTAAACCCATTCATCTGTTTTCTTTGGCTTTTATCTTTGGTTGTGAGGATGCGAAATTCCAGGCTCCCCCACAAAGCCAGACAGGATAGAGAAGTGTCCTGGTTTCGGCTACGACAGAGTTAATTTTCTTTCTAGTAGCTGGTATAGTGTTATGTTTTGGGTTCAGTATGAGAACAATGTTGATAACACACTGATGTTTTCCGTTGTTGCTAAGCAGTGTTTAGACTAAGCCAAGGATTTTTCAGCTTCTCATGCCCAGCCAGCAAGAAGGCTGGAGGGGCACAAAAAGCTGGGAGATGACACAGTCAGGGCAGCTGACCCAAACGGGCCAAAGGGGTATTCCATACCATGTGACGTCATGCCCAATATATAAGCTGGGGGGAGGTGGCCTCGGGGGGGATCGCTGCTTGGGAACTAACTGGGCATCAGTCAGCGAGTGGTGAGCAATTGCATTGTGCATCACTTGTTTTGTATATTCCAATTCTTTTACTGTTATTATTGTCATTTTATTATTGTTATTATTATCGTTATTATTTTCTTCCTTTCTGTTCTATTAAACTGTTCTTATCTCATCCCATGAGTTTTACTTTTTTTTTTCCGATTCTCTCCCCCATCCCACTGCGGGGGGGAGTGAGTGAGCGAGTGGCCGTGTGGTGTTTAGTTACCAGCTGGGGTTAAACTGTGACAAGAAGAGACTGTCTTTTGGAGAAATTCAGAAAAAAAAAAGAGCTAAAATAGCTAGATGAAATACTGTTTTCCTTATTTTAATAGTGTTTCTTAACGAATGTTGTCATACTACAGTCACATACTATCTAGTCGTCAATAGCTTGTGAAAAAAATGTGCATTGTGATTCTTCCTCTAGGTATTCATTTTATATTAAGACCTGCCTACTTTTTATCCATTGTTCTTGCCTTTTACAAAAAGCATGCCACTAGACATGCTGAGATATGTAAAGAATATTTGCACTGTACTTGAACTCTGACTTGGGTGTTTAGAGACTAACTTAAGCTTTGTTCTTCTCACTTCTTACAGAGCTTAAACTACAGTATGTGATGCTTTAAATATGGTCCCTGAGCCAAGTTGTTTCCTCCCTAGAACATGCGTTAGGCATCAGCTCTCGCCCGTCATTTGCTGGGATTGATAATGTGCCAAGTGTTGAAGTCTTGACTCAGTTCTTACTCCGACAAGACTCCCATGGAAATCAATGGAAGTTTTGCCTGATTAAATACTTCTGGATTCCTCTCCAAAACACTTGGCTTATTTATATCAGGCACATTTGGAAAAATCCAACATTCTAGCCCCTGTAAAGCAGGATTATCAAAATCTTAACTGATGAAGGACATTCTGAAGGCAAAATACCCAGGGGCCTGCTTGCTGGCAGTGGAACACTGCCTGTGTTTGAAAACCAAACCAAAACAAACCCAAAGCCGTTAAACTTATCTGGCAGTATCCACACAGGGACAACAAGAGATGACGGTGTCTTCTTCCACTCTAAGGTGATTGATTGATGACTTGTGTTATTCAGAGTTGCTTTGAAACTAAACAATAGGCTATGAGACATTATATATAAAATTTTACTCCTTTTTGTGAAAATTAGAAAAACTAACTGTGCAACAGATTCATACAGAAAGATGTACTGTAGTTTAGTAAACATTTCATTGCAATCAATTTCAATGAACACCAGAAAAACACTTCAGGATTAACATAATCACCAGAAATAAACAGAAATTAACTTTAATGATCAGCTTTTAATGTATGACTATCAACCAACTCTTATTTTATAAACACGCTTAAGTTTTCATGAAACTTGGTATGCTTTATGTCATACAGTACATGTTGCTTTGAAAACAATATGTGCTTTGCATCTGGAAAAAGAAGCCATTTGGGGGTATAGGAAAAAGTAATGTCTATACTTTCTCCATCATTCTGCCATGGAGTAAATCTTGTTATTTCGAGACACATGCACTTTCATTTCTTAGTGAAAGCAAAGGAAGAGAAACACAGTTTTCAGACAGAGTAAGAAGTAACATCACATGAACCAAAATTAGATGTAATTTTTTAGTTATTCTACTAAATCTGTGCAACACTGTGGAGCATGAGAATTCTGTTCTGTACCCCTCAGTTCCGGTGGTACAAGCATCCCAATCAGGCCCTGCAGTTCCATAGGATGGTGCACATCTTTCTTTGTTGTGCGTTCATTTGGAGCCAGAGTACATCCTTGTGTGGTGTGTGTAATGGTCCTGCTGCAGAGTATGCTTGTCCTGCAGCGTAGACACAGCTTATTTACGATAGCTCTGATTACACGAACCAAGATCAGGTCGTGATTCTTTCCATTGCCTGGAGAGATGTGTCAAAGGAGTAGGGCCTTGGCTTTTGGAAAGCAAGCATATCATATTTTTCTCCAAAGACTTTCTCCAGCTGTCCAGGAACTGCACAGTGAGACTGTGGGATTATGTCTACACTGTGACATGAAGAGTTGTTAAAGCCTACTGAACCCTATGACTCATGCTTTCTTTCCCAATGACTATTAGCCCAGCTGCAGTTTTGACTTGGAGCATTCACATATTCAGGAAGAGCTGGCTTGTGTTATCTCTTGGCAGACTATTTTGTAGCATGTATGGTTTGCTTGAGTCTGGTCCATCCAGACTTATGAACAATAGCTTGGGCCCATGCTAAAATACCAGGCGTGCTTCAGCAACTATAGGCACTGTTTCCTGCTCTGATACCTGCCTTTTATTTTCCTTTCTTTTACTATCAAACAAAGCTTATGATCTTAGAACTGCTTTACTGTTGCTGTGTAACCTGCACAGACGTTACTTTTTTTTGTGCCTCCCAAAAGTACAGAGTTTAGGCTGAGACAGACTCAACATGGTCATGAGGTTTTCACTATGAGCTGGGGGCAGGCCAAGCCCTGAAAATGCATATAAAAAAGTCAGCAAAGCTGGCTTTGTGGCCATGCACTGTGACAGAGCATAGGAAGGGTAAGGGCAAGGGCAAAAAAGCTATTGCGGGGGAATTCTTTAGGAAGGGAGCTGCTGAGTTTGAGATGCAACAGGGCTAGGCAGGAGCCCAACTTGCTGTCTGCAAAACGTTGTTCCCCATCCCTACAAGAGCAAGTTGGGAGGGAAACTGCCTCCAGTCACCTCACATCTGTGTTTGGAACCAGATTGCACTGCAAATTTTGAATGCTTCTTGCTTTAGTTCCTGTATGGTCAATTAGCAAGGGGAAGATATATGTCAGGAGGACAGATGCAACAGTAATGACAACTAAATCTAGGGAGTCATTATCTGGTCAACTGTTCTCCAGACTCTTAACTTTTATGTACAAAGAGAGTAGTCCTGAGGTCTCTAAAAACACGAGCATGATTGCACCCTGAAATACAAGCGAAGCTACCTTCTTTGAAGCAGGGTGACGTATTTTAAAGTTTTAATTCTAATTTTTTTCACCAGTTCATTCATCTTTCTACTTTCCTATCTAATATCTCTGGAAACCCCCCGGCTTCCACAGGGCCTATGGGTGCTCCTCACAGGCTAGCATCACTCCCTGCTAAAACAGAAAAAGTTGAAAAGCTTTATGCTACTTCCATTCTTTGAATCTCTTGGAGTGAATCTGTTTTATCTTCTCTGCCTTTCAGTTTGTATGCTCTTTTGGCAGGAACTGTTGGCCTGATTCTGATTGTCTCTGAAGTGTGTAAATCAGAACAAAGCCCCATGCCTTTGAGTGAGATATGGGAGCAAACACCCTGGCACGGTGTATGGCTTTATATACTGCCAAGAATTCCATTTGATTCGCAGCAAAAGGGAATTCTTAACCAGGTTCAGTTAATACAAAGGGCAGTTTGCTACTACAAAGGGAGTAAAATAAATAGAATGACTCAACACTGAAACAAAAGTGGAGGTAGGGATCACAGTAGTGAGTTTTAAAGGTATTTATTGGAAAGGCTATAGAAGGAGGAGAAAGTGAAAAAGAGGATAAGAGTCAGTTCAGCACAGGCATGAACAGCCAGTATAGACTAATTTTTCTGGAACATACTAAGCTGGTAAGACACCTGGTATTTTGACTCAAATCCGATGATTATTCTTTCACTGGCTATTATGACTACGCTTAAGCTCTCGGAAAGGGATGGAGGGATGGTGGCATGAGACTGAATGGAGAGCAGCCATGGTAGTTAAAGTCAGCATAAGTAAAAGCATAATTTTAAAAAGAGTGATTTTCAATTTTAAGGTTCAGTGTTCTGGCCAGCAGTGATTTGGGCAGGAATATAGGAGAAAACATACAGCATTTTAAAGTGACTAGTGGTAACACCACAGTATTTAATATTTAGTTTTGGACTGACACAGCTTTGCAGTTTGCCTTTGATCTTAGAGGTGGGCAAGGAATTGTCTTTTGGGGAGAAAAACCCACCTCTATTTCAAAATTTTTTTCTTTGCATTTTTGCAGTCAATGCTTATGTACATGTATAGATTTACCAGCCAATCTATAATATATTATGATAGCTATATTGCTGTAATCCTGGGTGAACTGCCCTATTTTGGAGTGTCTTCACATAAAAAATTATACCACTAGAAGTCTAGTGCAAAAACTTCACAGGGATAGTTCTGATTGTAAACTTTATTATGCAGAGAAATTCTCAAAGGATGCTAATATTTTCTATCTATCTCAACAGCTTCCTTGCACTGGAAAGTTTGAAAACATCCTCGAGATCTGTTGCCACTGAAGTTGCATAAATCAGCTAGCAAAGTCATGCATCTTAGTCTCTCTTGCTTCCAATACAATAATGCTAAAACTGGGAGAGCTTGGTTTGTTTCACTTCAAGTGAAGGAAGCACTTTTTCATCATTTATAATACAACTATGGCACTTACCACCACAGAATTTTGTGGAAGCAAAAGAGATTCAAGAAAGGATTAAACCTATGTCTAATTAAGCACTGCTGCTGGGTTGCAGACTCTAACTCAAAGAGTTCCTAAACTTCCACTTGTTGGAATCAGGAAGGATGATGGAGATAGATAGACCTGTGCATGCCTTGTTCTTCCCTTAACAGCTTGTAGTGCTTAGAAACATGATACTGAATCATTAGCTTGACAAAGTGTTGCAGATCCTACACTTTTAATACTCATGAGACTCTTCCTGGAGATGCATAGTGAAAGGTTGAGAAGCGGTGGTCACAGGTTGCACCAAGGGAAATTCTGAACAGGTATAAGAGTAAAAAAATTTACAGGGGTTTGGACTAGATGACCTCCAGAGTCCCTTCCAATCTAGATTATTAAATAATTCTGTGATTATCAAATTGGAAGGAACTTGGCAGTATGTCTAAATAACTGCTATTGAAGGAAATATCCCCTTTCTGTCTCTTCAGTCTCTTTCACAAGTTGAACAAATTCCCTCTTCAAAATAGTTGGTAGGGTCAGTGGGAAAAAAAATATCTAGGGAGATTTCCCGCTTCAGCACGCTGTTCTCTTCCTCTTCCAGGTTAGGTCCAGTCTTTGTGATTTGAATGGCAGTAACATCTCCTTATTTTCCTCTTGACATAGGACTAAGGACCAGATACCATCAATCTAGAGCTAATGTCCTTTGACCCACACAGCTGGGGATTACCTGACTGAGCAGACCTCTCTCTTCACTCCAGTAACTTAGGAGTAATAACAGTTTACGACAGTGTGTCAACTGAGAGATTTCTAACTGCATATATTTGCCAAAATTAAACTTCAGGAAGCTTACCAGAAAGAGATTAGGACCTTTTGATTAGTTTCCTTGCTTTGTCTCTTCATAAATATTGAAACTAAATTCCTTTTCCATTCATTATGCCTTCTGTTCCCAGACTACCAAACTGAGGATCCTGTCCTGCCTGCAAATCCCCTGTCAAAGCACTCACTCTTACCTCATTAGACAGCTGGATGAACTCTGCTCTGCTATGCTGATAGAGAAGCCCTAAGCTACTCAAGGCTCTGCAAAAGTGCAAACATCAAAAAAAATCAAGAAAACAGTAATTTTTTTCATTCTTAGTCTTAAACCTGCACTATGGTTTGCAGAACCCAAAATGTTATGCGAGTGTCATATATATTTCATGCATTTTCAGTATTTCCCCATACTTTTCAAGAATAATTTATGCTCATTAGTTCCCTTAGTATTGTTCACCCCTGAAAGATTTTACATGAGAAAAAAAGTCTTTTAAATTGTCATTATTCCAGCATGTGTAATGTAGGTGTATTATAGAGGTGTTCACTTGAAAAGAATGTTTAATTTAAATACAATCTAAATGTTAGAAATGTTTTTCTTTTACCTGGCTCATCGCCTATTGTAGTTCACAAAATACAGAAATCTAGTTGTAGTACTTTAGTTCATAAAGTTTTTATTTTCAGTCTTACATCTTGCAATCTGTACTTCAAGTCATGAGAACAATACCGGCAGTCTTAACTTTTTACAGCTGCCCAATCCTCTTGCTGATTTCTAGTTGATTTAATACACTTCCAGATGAGCAATTGATCCCTTTGTCTAGTCTGTCATTTCCCGAGTGAAAAGAAGTGACCCTAATAACATCCACCCTCTCCGCAGCCCAGCCATGACAGAGCTCCCTGCCCGTTACATACAGCACTTCTCTCTCACAGCAATTTGCCTTCACAGGAATTTCTTTCATAACCAAGTTTGGCTGCAAGAGAACAGACTGTGGCTGTCCCCTGTGGGTATGGAGCCACTATTTTTGTTTTGATTTGTTGATTGGGTGGTTTTTTTTGTGTAAGTGTTCTACATATTTGGCCTTGTCAACTATGTTTACTCTAGAGTAGGAAAAGAGAAGCTAGTCAGAAAATGACACAGAGTTGAGCAGTTGCTGAACTGCTGCTTGTATCATTCTTTAACTGTGTTATCAGTTCACATTCAGAGAGCTGAAACCTGATATTCCTGCATTAGAGGCACAAGCAGAGCTTTTGATTTGAAGTGTATGTTCTCCATATCTAGCTATTTCTCTGTGATATTCATCTTGAGATTTCAAGAGGAAGGTTAAATTGGAGACTTATTTTATGGATGACGTTAGGCTTTATGCTTGCTCTACTCACTCACCACGTGATGGGCCTTTCCTGTACCAGTGAAGTTCTGCACTCTTCCACAGCCCAAGGTGCAAACTCCAGTTTTCACTGTTCTGACCTCCTTGTCAGAGTGCACTAGCATTGCTGCCTTCTTTGCCTCTTTGAAGTGTAGAAGTTGGTAACCCAGAGTAGGCTGCCAGAGAGTAGGGGACATTAGAATGAAAAAATACTGCTCTGAAAATATCATCTTAATGTTGTGTCCTGGTGTTAAAATTCATGTAAGTAGCTGTTAGTGTGTGCAGACCAGGAGCTAAAGCTGTTTGTGTGCTGTATAACATAGCAGGGGAGTCTTTTGATTTACTGAGCAGCTTTGTCTAGATCCATAGCTGCTTCTTTGCATGCTTAATATTATCTTTACAGTTCTAAGAACAGATAAGCTGTTCTGACCCTCCACAGGATCATCAGATAGATCTTCTTAACAGCTATTATACTGATTATTTTTTTTTAATAGCAAATGCACTCACAATTCTGCATTAACATTGGGATTATTTTCAAGATACAAACACCCTCAGAAGAGCCTTCAGAGTGAATAGAGCTATTTTCCCATTTTGTTATCTTTATATCATCAAATATAATCTACCAATGAGTTTATCTGCTCTGATCATCCTCTCAGCATCAGTTATTATCCTGCAATAGTCATGGGGTGTCATTGGCTGAGTACACTAGAGACTAATCTAGACTGTTAATGCTTTGTGGGTATCAATGTTTTGCATACTTGCTGGATTGCTTTCAAGATTGGTAAGTGTCCGTCAATGATAACTGAATAATTTGTGGTTTTATGAAAACATCTATATGGTTAATACTTCAGTTAAGCATGACTAACTTATTTCCAAGCACTCATTTAGTGACCCATTTGAGGAATCAATCCTCTTATAAACTATAGATCTATTTCTGTTACGAGAAGCATCTGCTATCTGATCATGAGCTAATATTTTCTATTTGTTCAATAGCCCTACTTTTACATGTGACTCTACTGATAAATACCTGGATTCCAGTCAGCATTACTGCTGTGATGCTGCTAATGTGTTTCATCCCATCCATGTTATACCCGAACCTAGTATAGTATCTTCACCCTAATGCATTCTAGGCTCTTAACTGGCTTAGGCAACTTTAACAATCTCTTCCACATAACTTCAGGATTTGTTTAGACCTTCTTCCTGAATAACACTGTAACACAGTCAATCAAGATTATCTTACAACACAGTTCTTCAATCCAGGCGACTGTTCCTTACAATTTACCTCCAACTGGCTTTCCTTTTCTTTCCATCATGCTCTGTGGCAAAATGAGGTCATGCTCCATATTTTGTTAGCTGAGGCTATTTGGAACAATACCTAGGTTTTGTTACGATTCATAGATGTTAATGCATTTGATGAATATAGTACGTGTAGGCAGGGCGAGATGGCATTGTGGCAGGAAAATGGATTTTGCATGGATACTGTGAGCTGTGTTAAAAGGGTGTGTCAGGCCCTAATTATTCTTAGCATGTGGGGTTTTTTCCTGTGATGAAAACAGGACCTACGGAATTGGATCTCTGAATCACTGTTGCCATTTCATATGGCTAAACCTTTTGGGAAGGCTTTGAAAATAAGAAGGAAATGGAGGTGACTTGACTGGAAAGCAGATATTGGGAGGTGTTAGCTCATAGGTCCCTTGATAAAGGCCCTATTTTGTAGCAACTTTTTGATGTCTGAGCTGTGTGAATACGTGTCTCAAAGACACAGAAGTGTTCAAGTGTCCTAGAAGTGTTTGTTCTGGGACGAGCAAATCAGGGTCACTTCCACTCTACTCTGTTTTGGAAGTTGGAAGTTCAGAACTGAAAACTGGTTTTCCTTCTCCTTTGTGAAAGGAGACTATACCTTATTTTTGCTGCAGGTCTAACTTTGTTTAGTAATCACATAATAGGATGAGCAAACAGCTTGAAAAGAGATATAATGAAATATTCATTGTTAGTCATTTAGAAAAACTCATGATCAGGGTCTTTAGTAAGACTAAAGACTTCATCATCTAAACTAACACACAATATAGATGTCTGTTAGCTTGCCAGCTTCAATGGACTCTTAACAGCAACAGCTTTAACCAAAGTATTTCAGTCTCTTCAAAGGCCCAGTAGTCACTCATACATAGTTCTATATCCTGCACCTTTATTTCATTTTGAAATACCAGGATTTCCTTCTGTGATGGGAAAAATCATTAACCATGATTATCTGAAGATGAACTGCATATTGGAGTGCTTTATTTACCAGACAATTTCACTGTGGCTTACTGTTCTGATATGGCATCCCTCTTAGGTAAGTATTTTAGCACACTATAGGCTATTCTTGAAAGAACAAATCCATTGTTCCAGTCAATGAAGTGGGAACATTTTCAGTTCTGTAAATTCTGGGGGTACTCATGCTTTTTGATGAGCCAATTCGTTCAGGTATATTTACCCTAGATATTAACAGGAGTTAACAGAGGCACAAGGAGCCATCTGGTTTTTGTCTTATGTAGTTTTGTTTGGATGACTTTACCTGGTAATTGCTCTGGTTGGGATAGCATTTGCTGTTAATTTTTCAACCTAGTGACAATGGACAAAACATTATTACCATCCTTATATGTAAGCCCGTTTGTGGTTTAAATCTATAAAGCTTTGGCAGCAATGCATGGTTTGTCCAGATCATAAATTTTCTTTCCTGAAAATTCAAGTAGAAATGCCCTACTGACCTAAAATCTGTTGCCAGGAGCTACAGTATTATGGAACATAAACATTACCTCTACTAAAGCACCATTCTTAGTTCTGTTGCATGCTCACCCTCCATCACTAGTGTTGTGGTTTAGCCCCAGCCAGCAACTAAGCACCACGCAGCCACTCACTCACTCCCCCCCACCCAGTGGGATGGGGGAGAAAATCGGGAAAAGAAGCAAAACCCGTGGGTTGAGATAAGAACGGTTTAATAGAACAGAAAAGAAGAAACTAATAATGATAATAATAATGCTAATAAAATGACAACAGCAATAATAAAAGGATTGGAATGTACAAATGATGCGCAGTGCAATTGCTCACCACCCGCCGATCGACACCCAGCTAGTCCCCGAGCGGCAATTCCCCACCCCCACTCCCCCCAGTTTCTATACTAGATGGGACGTCACATGGTGTGGAATATACCGTTGGCCAGTTTGGGTCAGCTGCCCTGACTGTGTCCTGTGCCAACTTCTTGTGCCCCTCCAGCTTTCTCGCTGGCTGGGCATGAGAAGCTGAAAAATCCTTGACTTTAGGCTAAACACTACTTAGCAACAACTGAAAACATCAGTGTTATCAACATTCTTTGCATACTGAACTCAAAACATAGCACCATACCAGCTACTAGGAAGACAATTAACTCTATCCCAGCTGAAACCAGGACCACTAGACTCTGGGTTCAATCTGTAAAAACTTTTGACTCATGGGTAGGCTAGAAATGGAGCAGTCTTTGTGTGTGCGTGTGTGCATTTGTATGTATATGTGTATGGAAGGGATGAATGAACTCTTAAAACTGCCAAATCACAATTTGCTGACCACTAAAAGGTTTTCTCTTTCTCATCCAGCCTATGCTGAAGTTTTCACATACTGGCAAACTCACAAATAAGCCTCCTATACCCTTCGAAGCTCTGTGTATCTATGATCATCTGGGGACTTGGCCAGTTCTCTTTAGTGGCAATTTTTTCATGCTACCAGGTTTAATGACTTCATTTAATGTTTCAGTTGTTCCCATTTACTCTTTTTTCTACCAACTGAATTGATTGCTTTTGCTAATTGCACAAAAATATCTCAAAATACCTCAGACTTCCTCTTTCCCGAAATACAGATTGGGCTCTGAGTTGTGCTGCCTCAGCTCAAAGCAATCAGGTTGCATCTTTTTCAGCTCCAGTTGCATTCCTGTTCAGTGGGCTGCTGAAGGGGAAAGGGAAAGGTTCAAGTTCTATGGGCAAATCCACAGCTTCTTGGAATGACTGTTGCCTCTTTTTTCTCCCCTGATCTTGATCTGCAAGTCTAGATGCATCTGAGTGTGTATAAACTGGTTCATTGCCTGTTTATCTTGGAAGACCTTACAAGTACTTGAGTATGCCAAAAACACAAGTTTCCTCAAGTCCTTTGCCAGTTCAAGTGGGGTCTCTTCCTTCCCTCCTGACTTCTACCTCTTAGTTGTGCTGTGGCCAGCTATGCCCTGTGCTGGCTGGTTCAAGTGTATTAAGGGCTGGTCCTGGATTGGAATGATTCTGGGTTTTGGAGGGGAAAAAATTTTTGCAACATCATTGGTGCTAGATCAGACTAGCTGACTGCTGAAAAACCTCCTGCCCTTTCTGACCATCTTGTGAGCCATTCATTTGAGTTTGATACTGAGCTGAAAAAATGCCAGAGCTTGCACGTTGGCTTAGCAGGAATAGCAACTTGAAATTTCTGTGCTTATACTTCAGATCTCATTGCTAACACTACTAATCCCTTTTTGACCTAAGGGGCTCGCCAATTTTAGCTTGTTTCTGTTGGGAGGAGAAGTTGACTATGGAGTGAAGTATTTCTCTGGGACAAATCTGTTTAGTTACAAAGAATATGCACTGGGGCCTGTTTGCCTGAGCACAGCTGGGATTAACAACAGGACTCGGAGATCCAGGCCTTCGTCCAGCCAGCCCTCTACTCTAAAACTCTTTTTCTTAACTCTCCTCAGATCATGTGGCCTCTGTTTGCTTTGGATTTCTTTTTGCTGCCTTCATCTGTTCTTTCACTGCTTCTTTCATATGCTCAAAGACGCAGCACAAAAATTCAGTACCCCTCTGTCACTGCATTTTTTAATTTAATCCCAATTCAGTTTAATTACCAAGTTTTTCCAGGGCTTCTTTTCTTTCAGTTGTCACTTAACCAAAGGAGAACTAATTGAAATTATCTCACACTCAGTAGAATGACTTGTTTGTCTGGTGCCAACGAGAGTATTTTGAAACAAGAATCCACCATTGATGTTCACTGGAGCAAACAGCCAACAAATGGAGTCACATTTCTGCGGGCATATCCTGGAAGTTGGTGCGTGTCTGCAGAACTGTACCCATTTAGGAATTAACTATGGTTTTGGTCTTATTGTGATGAAAGTTATAGATGAATTTATGGAGGTGGAAGTAGAATGAATGCATCACCTCAGTTTAGTAGAATGGTACATCACTTTTGTTCATCTACCCGAGAAAGGACTTATCTCAGAAATGCACAGCTGAGTTGGGAGTGACTTACTCTTGACTATATGTTTCTTGGCTATCTTTTAGTGTTTGGGGAAGAAGGTGGGGGAAGATGTTCTTAACAGAGGTGGTTGTGTCAAAGATTATGTCCTACTTTTTTGCATCAGCTGAATTGCAAGTACAAAGTGAGGATGGGCATTGCAGTTTCAGCTGTGGTGGACAATCTCTAAAAAGGGGTGGAAAAGAAAGTTCTGTGACTGTTCAGCCTACAAGTCCTGGTCATCTCTAGCAAACTTACAAACTAATAAAGATACTTTGTCTGTACTCTATCAGTCTTTAATAATAATTCAAAATAATTTGTGATAGTTTCATCCCAGAGAAAATAGCAGGTTACACAGAAGTAGTGGCATCAAAAGCACATGGTAGTATATTAAGAGGTATTTTTAAAGGTTCTGCTGGGAAGGAAAGAATCTGTAGAGATACAATCAGGAAAGTTTCTATAGCGCAATACAACTCTAATATTTTAGTGCTTATGATCATATTTCATTTGACTTCTCAATGTGAGCAGTGCTTGTCTCTCCCTGAGTGTAGGGAACTTGCTTATTTCCATGCTCTACAGCTGGAGCTGGTATCTCTCAGGTAAATTCCTTGTGACTGACCAAACATAGACTGTCTCACGTTCAAATATTAAATTTTTATTTCATCAGTTATAACTGGGTCCATTATAAATGCTCTTCCTGGAGAGCTGACAGGAAGGCCAGAGCCTTACTCACAGCAATTTGGAAGTGTTGAGACTCTTAGTAATTTTTAATTTAAAAAAAGAATACTCTAGAAAGGAACGTGTCTAGTGAGCAAAAGAGACAATGAAGAGCTTAACTGTAGAGACGATCAGGAAATATATTTCTGATCCTCAAATAGAATCAGTGGAAGCTGAAAAGAGAAAGAAATCTCAGGCAAAATTCCATCTTTTCTAGTTTTGTGCTGACATTATTTTCTACGTTCTTGATCTTTCTATACTATGAAAAAAAATTTCCGTTAAAATGTTTGGGGTTTTTTTACCCCCCAAAGAGGAATTTTTTTGACTAAAAAGGTTGAATAACAAATTTCAGCCAGCCTCATTTAGTATTTTATATATGTAGCTGTGACCTTGGATGGTCACATGTTCAGAATATATGACATTTCTCATTCAACCCTAGAGTTTTCAAGGATGATAAACTAACTCATAAAAAAAGGAAAATTAAATCTTTTTTCTCCCAGGTATTTTGTTGGTACTGAAAAATCAAACTGAGAAGCAGCACACACATTACTTGGGAAGGAGGGAATCTTCCAAACAGTTTAGGGTTTTGAATAGGTTCACCATCATGTACCAAAGAGGTGCTATCTGAAAAGCGCTATGAGCAAATGAACAGTTTTTGATGGTCGCTATGATTATTTCTCTTTCCCCTGAGCTCTTAGTACCATCCATCACTCAGCGCTACTTCCCCTGGACTCTGATGTTCTTAGTAAACATAAAGCCAGTTCTATTTTGGATAGCAGTATGCTTCTGGCAATCATTATGAACTTAAACACATGTCAAATTGGTTGGAGAAAGCCCTTATTTAAATTTAAAATTTGTGGGGCACCTATTAAAAACTTGGTCTGCCCAGTAAGACCAAGGCACACAACTTTAACCAAATGCTACTTGGGAAGGCCTTTGAATGAGAATATTCAGATTCCAAATCATAATGAGGCTCATTGTCTTTCACCTTGTCAGTAAAGTTATTTGAGTCTACATGAGTAAATAAAAAACCACAAGGCAAATATGTTCAAGAACACAATCCTGTCATCTAGAATTCGCATGACATCCAAACATCAGAAGTACCCGTCCCTCTCCTCCTCCTGAGAGACAATTCAGACTTTATCACTATTTCAGACCTTTGTGAAAACAACCATAAATACATGCATTTGGGTGACAATCATAAATATGTGAAATGTATTGCATACTTTGAAGTCTGTAGAGTTCAGTCTCTGGAAAAAAAAAAGTAACATATAAAGAGTTTATAGAAATGTAGGAGCAAGGGAAAGAATTTGTGCTAAAAGCAAAATCCCCAACTCCGTAAATGTCTGACCATTTAAAACTAGGGGAATCACTGTAAGTGCTTCATACTCCCTAACACATCCATTCTCATATTAGATGATCTCTGTAGCCCTTTGTACCCATTGTGGCAAATTGCCAGAAAAAGGCATACTTTAGCTGCTCCTCATTAAGAAAAACATCTGAGGAAAATTTCTGAGAACTAGACTTTCAGCTGTATTTCTTCTACATTTTCATGTTCTTAAAAAAGAATTTTTATTGCCACCAAAGAATCTTCAGCACAAATATCTGCAGGCTTGAAAGGAAGAATGGAAAGCATTGTTTACCGATAATTTGTAAAGTTTTGTGTGAATTTTAGAGCACATTTTATGTATAGAGAATGTGCACATCTGCGAGCAGAATAAGGGCTCGTGTCTGAACTGCCAACAGCAATAGACTGCGCATGTATCAGGAAGGGTTTGTCAACTGCTCCCTTCTTTTAATTTGCACGGTTAGTGCTGTGAGGTTTATGCAAGGCAGCTCTCAGGGGAGGGGACTGAAAGTTCTTTGAAGTCCTTTGTGGTGGCTGTCTAATCTGGAGAAGAGGATTACTTTCTTTCTGCCAGAAGCACATGACAGTTTGGTAATTAATGAGCATCATAAAGTTCTCTTTTTCTATTAGATACCCATTAGTAAACCTGGGATGGTTGTCATTTTGGACAAAACCATGCATATCCTCATTTTATCCCAACATCAAAGGGGATCTCCTACTGTCTGATGCTGAATGCTCTAATTGTGTTTGCATTCGGTGGAGTTGGTGCAGAATGCATCTGAAACAAGTCTTGGCATAAACTGTAGGTCCTGTGATTGGACACACAGCCTGAGCCTTCCCAGAGCTAACAGCTTAAATGAGTGGTGGGTTTCTCTATTATTTTAAACGTACTGCTCTCTTCCTCTCCCGTCTGTCTGTTTATGCTATTTGTTTTCCTTTGAGAATACAGGAATTAACATACTTTCCACATCCATATTGTGCTGAAAAAAGGAAAGCACTGTGTTGGGCTATTTCCCTTTCCCCTTTTGATATAGTATAACAAAAAGTCTTTCTTTAGGATTTAAGAGCATTTCAGGTATTAAAGCTCTCTTGGGTTGTCTTTTTCACATTATTCTGAAAGTACAGAATGGTTTCCTGCTCTTTATATTTGGCTCTTTTATACTGAAACAGTTGAAAAGTCCTAGTCTGTGGACTTTTTCTTTTTGAGAAAATGTCACCCTTTCTTCCAAAGGGTCCAGTTTCTGAATGCAGTGTAGTTTCTTCAACTGCATTTAATCTCCTTTAGAAATAAGAAGAATGGCTAAGCAGCCTGTTTTATATATTCTGAATTTAAGATTTTTTTGAAGGTCAGATGATCATCCTATACTCAAAATTTATGCCGAATACAGACAGGAAAAATCTCAAGGATATGCAGGCACCTTTTGTATAAGTGAGGTTGGACCAGAAAGCTCCACTGTAATGAAATGTGATGGCTTCAGAGGGACTGTACAGTTGTAAAGCCAAAAGAGGAATACACATATTTAAGATTCCTTTTGTTTTGTTTTCTCTTATATTATTTTATCTTTTTTAATAGGATTGTGTCTGTATTATTTGTAGTATCTGATGGGGACAGAATTCTTGTTCAGGGTTAGTCTGGATTCTGTACATTGTGACTGTTAACTTTGTATTAGCAAACAAAGTATTATTAACTTTTGCATCTCGTGGGGAAAAAGTCCTGGTGTTCTAACAAAGCAACTGTAAACATCTTCAGTTTAAAAATGCATAAAATAAAGCCAACTGGCTTTAGCTAGCGAAAATGTTTAGCATAATCGGAGGCATCCTGCAGTATGGGTGGAAAGGAAACTTGCAAAAGTAAGATGTTCTTCCTTTATAGTAAAACTGGAATAGAGAGACTGAAATGCTTCTGAAATTAAAGTACCTTCCTCACTAAAATCACTGGGAAGATGAACTTAGGTAAATAGAGAGTCAGATTAATCAGAATTGGAAAGTATTTTTTTCATGTGATATCTTAAATCTTTAAAATATGATAAAACAATAAATATAGTTATTGTATTTGTTATACCTAGGGCCTGGACTTTCAATCATGATTTTCTGAGTCATCTTTGCCCTTAGGAGATAAAAGGGATGAGTAATACCATTGAAGATACAAAACCACTTGTAAATATAATCCCTGTATTCTCTCATGTTTCAGACTGGAACTGGTCAGAAAATTTACTGTGGAACAGCTTTTCATTGCAAAATGACAATCCATATAAATGTTTCACTTTTGACAATTTTCTGTGTATCAAAAATATTGGAGCAGGATATTTGAATAGACTTGAAACAGAAGTTCTTTATATTTTTGGAATAGAACATGTTGACCTTGTAAAGTAGCTTTTTAGCCCGTTGTTTAAAATTAGGAAGACAAACTGTGCTTTGTAATAGAAGCAGCCTAAAAATCAGAATGATCAGTTTCAACCCCAAAAGAACATTAAAAAAATCTATGAAAATTTCAAGAATTTTTTCCTGTTTCAGAATGATTAAAAAAATATCTGTGGAATTTCCTACAAAGCAGAAAATCTACTTTCTGCACAGCTCTGATCCCAGCTATAAGCTTGACAAAGGCGTGGACCATTGTAGCAGTTTAAAACTCTTTCATTTGCTTGTAATATTTACTTAAAATGAATGCAGGGAATCACATCTGGATTCTTTCAATTGCTAAAGTGAAAATTAGGATGGCTGGGATATTTTGTAGTCCTTGCAAAATCAGTCTCTCCTGCCTGTTTGTACACAAAAGGCCGACCCATGTTTACTTCTGAGATTGGTACATTTGTAATTGACTCTAGACACAAACTCCAGGCGTGTTCCACAATGTGGCCTCTAGCAACCCATATCAATGCGGGGCTGGTGCTGGGAAGGCCAAAGCCCGCCTGGAGTTGAATCTGGCAAGGGATGTGAAGGGCAACAAGAAGGGCTTCTGCAAGTGTATCAGCAGGGAAAATGTGGGTCTGGTGCTGAATGCGGCAGTGGGCCTGGTGACAGAGGGCACAGAGAAGACCAAGGTTCTCAGTGTCCTCTTTGCCTCAGTCTCTACTGGTAAGACCAACCTTCAGCATTCCCAGTTTCCTGAGTCCGGTGAGAAAGTCTGAAGCAATGAAGACTCACCCTCAGCGGAAGAGCATCAGGCTAGCTAACGTTTAAAGAAACTGGATGTACACAAGTCCATGGGAGCTGATGGGATGCACTCACAAGGGAGCTGGCTGGTATCCCTGCGAGGCCACTCTCAATTATCTTTGAAAGGTCATGGCTGTTGGGGGAGGTTCCTGAAGACTGACATAAAGTGACTGGGAGTGGTCATTGATTTATGAAGGGAGGAAATAATTCCTGACAAGCCTGGTAGCCATCTATAATGAAAGGTGGATGTTGCAGTGGATATTGCTTATCTTGGCTTTAGTAAGACTTTTGACACTGTCTCACATAAAATCCTTACTGACAAACTGATGAAGTACAGTCTCGATGAGTGGACAGGGACTGAAAACTGGCTGAACTGCTAGGCTCAGAGTCTTGTGATCTGCAGTATGAAGTCCAGCTGGAGGCCAGTCACCAGTGGTGTACCCAAGGAACCAATACAGCAGCCAAATACAAATAACATCTTCATTAATGACCAGGGTGTGAGGCTATGTTATCAGGTTGTTAATCCTGTTTGACCTGATTTAAGACTGATATATTTAAACTCCTTAACTATTTGCTGGGGTGCCATAAATCTGAGAATACATTTCAATTGTGTGAAAGATTAGCTATTAAAGTATGAGACTTTATAGTAAAGAGAATATAGAGTTTATAAACAAAAGTTACATTATCCATCTCATTGGTTTGTGCTACAGAAAAAATTCTGTGGAGAACCATAAGGTATTCAACAATAATCCAATAGCAGGGAAGAGCTGAAGTACATTCTTTTTCCGCAGAGATTTATGCTGATTTGTAGAATTTTAAATCCAGTTTTATTAATGCCTTCCCACTCTCAGTAGGAAATACTCAGAACATATGAGGAAACTGTCTTATGAAACAAGATTTTATTTTAATACTGTGGATATTGTACAGCTACTCAGACATAAAGAGAATGAATTGTACCTCATGGGTCTCTTGAAATCAGTATGGAGTCTCCAGACCAGCTCAGTGGCTTAGTTGAACTTGGTGCAGGAATTTTATTCCTCTACTCCATGGGGACAACACTAATTGAACTTCTTCAATTGGTCTCAAATGCTCATGATCCACTCTCTTTTTTGTGGTAGGTTGTTTAAGAATTGCTGTACAGGATGCTGATCTCTAACAGTGACCAAAAGCAGATGCCTGGGGAAGAATATAATAACAGGGTTAACGTATCATGATACTTCCACTCAATCATCTCTTGGTCTCTAACAAGTTGTTATTCAGGGAATTCTTAAGTTTGAGATGGCTTCTATGTATTTAGAAACTGCCAGTAGATTTCCCTTATGTTGGTTTGCCCAATCTTTCCTTGAGCCTATGTAAGCTAGGGTACTCCCACTGTTCAGTTGGTTAGGAATATCAGAGGACTAGAGATGACGTAGCTGCTCTTTCATGTATTTTGTCTGCTGGAGGCTGATAGGAATGGTTGGTCTGGTTGCTGGACAGTGCCGTTCCTGTCTGCACAAGAGGGCTGACTAGAGCAGACCCTGAGATCAGAGCACTTGGAAAAGCCTTTATTGATACAGTGGTTTTTATGCTATTGAAACTTTCTGTGGTGACATTCTTAGTCCTTGCAGAAACAGTAAATACACCTTAAAACCTTCCACAACAGCCACAAGTACACATACAGGAGTTGGCTTAACACATATGTAACTTACATATTGACTGTCTTCTGTATGAAGGCAAAGGTGTGATATGCTCACTTGAGCCTTGTTCAGCTTAGTAGCAATTTTTTCCCTCTGATCTCCTAAATGTTTTGCAGTGTGTAGCATGCAGGAGTATATTTTTGTGTTTAAAAAAAATCCTCTCTCCCTTTGAGACCAGAGGGAAAAGGAACCTCAAGTCTTACACCATGTACAGGGAGTGGAATGCATCTCACCCAACTTCAGCTGCCTACAATATCTTCACTTGATCTAGTCACCTGGTCTCCCCTTATAGCCAAGGGAATAGCCATTTCATCTGACCTATTTTAAATGTCTGTGTTAAGACGAGACAAATCATGTCCTAATAGGTACTTTTAGAAAATGATTCATCTGAACTTAATATAGACATATAAAATAGGTCACATGAACCACCTATTTCTCTCCATTGACTGTAGAGGGAGATGAATTCTACCTAGTATGTTTTCAGGAATTTGTTTGTATTTTTTAAAATCTGAATTTGGTTGAATAAATAAGAGACTGGGCTATTATTGCATGAAGGCAGTATTAGCCTCAGTGATTCAGCCCACAGTCCTATAACTGCCTCAAAATACTGAAGGAGTCCTATAGGGAAAGATTCCCTTAAGACGTTGCAAGAAACTCCCACAAGTGAGGGCAGTAGGTAATGCTGTGAGGAAGTACAGGGCGTGTGGCTAATGTGCCAGAGGTCTTTCCCTTGTCTGACCTTCTGCTGACAGAACAGAGGCTAAAGGGAAAGCCTGCTATGATGCACCCAGCCTTTGCAAGATGCTGGCAGAAATGCTGCCTTGGCTAGACGCGGTCTGGCACGAGTTCAGAACCACCATGGCAAAATTACTGAATGCCAGGAGAAGAATTGGGGGCTTGTTAGTTTTATGCAAATCCCAGAATTCCTGTAGCTTCTATCATGTATTTGAAAATACACAATGTAAAAGGACACAGAGCACGGAGCAGAGCAGCAAAGTGGAACTCCATGGGTTATCTTCGCTTCATTCAAACTAGTGCAGCCTATCTGAATGCCATAATTATGTCATTAATGCCATAAGAAAATGTTGCAGAGGTACAGTGAAGAGGCCACATATACAGCCCACAAATTAGATCAATGTGCAACGTGCTGGGTAGATGCAAAGTCTTATAACACTTCCAGTTAATGGTAAAAGAAAATCAGAGAAGTATAAATTAAATGTGCAAAGAGTTTACTTGGTCATCTTCTATCTGTCCATCTGGCAGGACTTCAGATGTTTCCTTGTAGGAGTGAAGACGACTTTGGTTTTCAGCTCATTTAAGATAGTGCCTTATCTGTATGAGTCTTGTGGCTCCATTGGATGTATCTTGTAAGAAAAAACTAAGTGAAATTTGAAAACAAAGCTGCTTTTCACAGCAAAGTTCAGAGAAAATAGGTAAATAACAAGGACCATTTAGATCAAGCTGTTTGTGCTGTGCTGGTCGCAGCACTACAGTTGAACTGCGTTGGTGATTTGTGTTTTTCTTGCAAGGAATTCAGTGCACACAGGGCTCGGTCTGTGTCTCATCACCTGGAAAGCGTGTGTGTGGTGCTAGGCAGTGCTAACGCGCTCTTTACTTCTGCTGCGTGCCTCCACCTCCCTAGGTCCATGTCTGAAATGAGTCTATTGCTGATTGAACAACTTTGGTAAGCTGCACAAATGCTGAGCATTGAGCCAGGAACATGTTTTCTGTGCCCCTTGGGTGAAGTTACAGAGAACCTGTAGTTAACAGTTTGGATCTTTTCTGTTTAAGTCTTGTGTAATTCATCACCAAGACTGTCTGTAGGCTACAGGCAGCCAGGGTCTGCTCTGTGTCCAGTGGAGCAGTAACACGCATATTGAAATGGAGAACGGCTGTTGTCTTTGCCACCGCTCCTCACCTCTATCAGTCGCTGTATGCCTGCTACATCACAAGCTTTGCATCAACACCATCCCTTAGGGTACACAGAATATCTGTGGGGAAAATAAGTAGTAACCAAAGATTCCACGTGTAAGCAACTTAAAAATAGACTTGAAGGTTTATTCTGCTGTATCTTAATGTTCAGAAGAAGGCATTCTTTTACAGCCAAGTTTATTTTAGAATGACACAACACCTGTGGCAAGTTACTGGTGCCAGATTTGTACAGTGACATGGTGGCCCAGGCATATTTTTTAGAGCAAAGTTTTCTTGCCCAGTATGACATGGTTATGAGTGAGTTTGCCAAAACACTTTGGAATTCTTATAATTCACACAGAGCTTAAAAGACAGTTTTACTAACATTTTTTATCCTTTTCAGATATCTATTAAGTTAAACACTTCTTAGACTTACTTATTTGTAAGCACAGCAACAACCCTGTTTACTACAGCAACAGAACTTCAACAAACTTCATGCTTATTTTGAAAAACCAAGCAAAGCTAACATAGAAGTGCTGTGCTGAACTAACACGCATTGAATTCAAGCCTTTCACATTTCATGAGAGTTTTGCAAAGGCTATCATATTGAAAATCAGGCCTGGGTGTCTGTCAAAGTCTGCAGTTTCAAATCTGCTGGTTCCAGAGATGGAACCTAAATACAAAATATAGGTGCAGATCCTGATTCTTACATTCTCTTTCCAAAGTTCACAGCTATGTCAACATGTAACAGTATAACTAAGTGTATAAGAATTTACTAGGCCATAGCTGTAAATAATAGGATGGTGACCAAGCAACTTTCTTTCTCCTTCCTCCACTCCTCACTGTGGGTTGCCACTTCGTCAGAAGTGACTTTACACAAGCAGTATGCTCTGTGTGTAAGGCCTGACTGGTCTTTTTCTGTTCTCATGCCAGTTATTTTTCTAGACCCTTTTCTTAGAAAGAGAAGCAACAGCAAGTTACAAAATGAAAAATGGAAATAAAAATCCAGCTTCTTGTAGTTTAAAAAAACTCCAACAACATTGAGCAAGCAGCAGTAAAGTGGAGTTGCTCAGCTGGCTTATCTGACAGTAGCCATTTGCTTTAATGCAAGACACGTTTCTTTTGTCCACGTGCAATGAGTATCCTCTAGAATGGATACCAAAAGTAATAGGGAATTGTATGATTTAATGGTGACCCTCAGTGCCATGCTTTGAACAGACCTATGTTGTCTATATTGTCAGCTGTCAGGAGTGGGGCTCTCTTCAGTCATCAAAGCATTTAGCAGAGTTTACAGTCTGCTGTTTACATCACTGGCCAGTACTTTACTCTCCTGAACACAGTTTAACTATTCCACCACCCCTGTGATGAATATTCTTTCCAGCAGCAGCAGTCCTCACCGCCTTGGAACATTGTTTTTGGACACAAACATACACAAGTTATTAGAACACAAGATCAAAGGAGGTGTCCCACTGTCTTCCTTTCAACGCTCCCATTGTGTTTGTATGCTGAAGCCTGCTAGAGAGTTAGAACCAGAGAAGGGGGAGAAGGGGGGAGGAAACCTTTGTACAAAGGTACTTGTCACTGAGAGAAGCCCATAAAAGATGATGTGAGAAAAGACACCAGGTGGAGTATGAACCACCCTTATTGTTAAGAAATGCAAATAAAAATCTTCTCCTATATTAAAACTTTCTTACTTGTCATTTCTTAGATGCTAAAGGAAAGGTTCTGATTATTGAAGTCATGGCACTACTTTTTACTTTGCTTCTTTTCTTTTTATGTGTAGCACACTGTATGTGATGTCGGCAAAAGTTATTTTTCCTCTTCCTCTGCATATTGTTGTAGTTGTTAGCAAATTTCATCTCAGCAAAATATCCATTGGAAAAAACCCTCAGAAAAATCACACTTTAAAATATCTGAAGGATTACCTTTTTTATGAAGGACATCCACAGTGTTTCAGATTTGTAAATAAACTGCAAGTTCATTTTATTTGGATAGGAACTGTGTTTTCCTTTGGGAAACTTTGGCAGAAAAATTCCTGGTAATTCTGTATGATCTTTGAATTCCTTCTGGTGGATCTCCAGTCAGATTCCAAGCAAACAGATTCTAGACCCAACACCCATTAAAATCTACTGAAAAAGACAGTTGCTTCTAAAGTGCTGGGAAAGCCCTGGTCCAGCTTCCTTGGCTATAGATACATGGTAGCAAGAGTCTCTCACTTGTGTTAGGCATCATCTGTTTTGTTCAGCTTTCCACTTTTCTGATGAGCTGAGGTCTGGATTATTGAGCTGGCAATGCAAAGTCCTTTGAGAGACAAGTTGCAGGACAAAACAGGTGACAATTAGCAGTTCACAACAACAAAGTGTTTCTAACAGAGAAGTCTTCCAGCTGCACCAGAACTCAGGCCTTCACAGAAGGCAGTTCCTGACACGGACTTTCAGAGTAATAGGTGGCGAGAACAAAGATTAACCTGGCACAAGCCTATATCCTCATCATTGTGGATTCTTTCATTTTAAGACTTCTTAGATTAATTTCCCTGAATACAATGCAAAGAAGATGTGATACTACCTGAAAAGGAGTATTTTAACGGAGGCAGTACAAAGGATACCTAGCTGTCTCCTGGTTGTTGTGGGAAGCAGCTCATCTGCTGAATCAGCACTTGTCACCCTGAACTACTAACCCTTAAACCCAACAGCTGTCTCTACGTGATGGGTTTTCTTGGCTTTGAAGAGAGGTGAAAGAGAAAATACTTTGATGATGGAAACTATATCCACTGGAGTAGGGAGACATAGTGTTTTAACAGTCTGGGACTATGAAGTTTGCCAGGGTTTTCTCCAGCCGATCATCACAGGCTCTTAGAAGAAGTATAGGGATAATCTTGAAGAAGGCCTGGAAAAATTTCTCATGGTACCTGAGAATGTGCAATACCTGGCACGCTTACGGAGAAGGGCAAGTGATGTAGTGAATGTGCTCATTTGTGATAGACATCTTTCTGTTGCACAGACACTGTTTGAACTTGCTGATCAGTCTTTCTTCCCCCTTAGGGTCAGGGCAGTTGCTGACATCCTAAAAAAACCAAAGAAAACCTGTGAAGCAAGTAGGTTTGGAGTTGAAAGGATGCCACAGTGCAGACTCATGCCAAAGCTTCGAGGCAATAAGCCAAGGCTGCAAAGTTGCTAAAGCTAGTAGGTGCTGACATGCCAGATTGCAAAAATGCCTGAGGCAAAAGTGCTGAAAAAGCTGCCAAGACCATAGGTACCAAAGACAAAGACCCAAAAGCTGAAACAGTGTCTTGTGACAGGCATCCCATTTGTGTGTGTTGGGAATGAGCGATCAAAGCACTCATATGGTCACCAAAACAAAATTTAAATGTTATTAAAAGGATCAGTCATACCTGCAAGAGCAGGATTGAGACCCTAAATACATCAGCAGGATAGTAATTGAAGCAATTGTTGAAGAGGTATTGTTGCTGTGGGCAATTCTTTGTTGATGGAGTAAAAGGGGATCGATTGGAAGGTGGTTGAAATGGAGGTTGAGTGAGGTTTGTGACCCTCTTTCTTTGTGATTTTTGAGAGTGATGAGGTTCAAAATGCTGTATCAGTTGGATCCTGGAAATCTTAAGAGCTTAGATATATCTCAAGTTGTCCCTGACAATGGTGCTGAGAGCACCAGAAGCATGTTTAGAAACATGCAATTATATATGTTTTCCCTTTCACAACTGAGCAGCCTTTTCTAAAAACACTTCTGTAAAATATAGACATAGATTATTTAATGTAGAGGAGGAGCAGCACAGTTTGCGCTTTGCTGCCTCTGTGTGCACAATTTTTTGAGAATTACGTGTTTTTTTCCTTTAAAAAGTACAGTTCAACCCTCACTTCTGCTGGAGGTGGTCTAGCATGACCTGCGTGCTACTTCCAGGTGGAAGAGTACAGCACCCATCTAATACTTTGGGAGGCCAATGCCAGATTTCTTTCATTTTCAGTTGGATGGGAACATGGTAGAAGAGGGGAGGAAAAGGAAGGAGATAAAGCTGAAAAACTGGAAAGCGGTATCCTACCACTTACCCCATTACTCAGACAGGAGAATCAGTGTGACTCTTTCACCTATCATGTGTATTTGCCCTCCTCCCTCTGCTCCTGCATGTAGGAAATAGCAGTGTGGCAGAGCGGGTGCATCACTGCTGTCCTGCCTTGGGCACCAAGCAGAGCCCCGCTCTTCGGTGGGTGTCAGTGGTTCTGGCATGTGGCTTGTGTGCTGTGCAGGGCTGGGCCTTTTCCACTGGCCGTATGGACTTTCTGAGTGTGTCAGCAAAGCCTGCATAACGGGGAGGTGAATCTCATCAGCTATTTATGTTTGCTATGATAGGCTACATCTGTAGGTCCGCATATTATGTGATGTCTTGACTAAATTTACCAGTCTAAAGCCAGGTATGCCATTAGTGTGTAGTGTAGTATTTCTGCCCTGGCCTCTAAACAACTGTTTTTAGGACACTTGCTTTTATGCAGCCTTATACCATGTTTAGTTATCTTAAGGTACATGTGAATCTGAACCCTTTCAATGCTGGTTTATTTTACCATACGCTAGGCTAGCATTTATTTTGCCCGCTGTTCTGTAGCTAATATGCAAATACAGAATCAAACTAGACATGTGTTGTTTTGGCTGATATCATTGCATAGAAGTACTCCACTCTTTGTCTGGACATCAGAACAACCTTCAGTGGTACACACAGGGTTCTTCTCAATCTAACTGATGATATAACTCTTGCTATTGCAAGTATTGTCATTAATTTTACTGTGCTGTTGAATATTGAAAATTAATTCCCAGAGTGGTCTTATTCACTCGTTCCTTGGCTAAGATACATTTATTTCCTATCATCAACTAGTTTATATTATATCAAGGTTCAGAAGGGTTTTCTGTCCTCTGAAGAAGTAAAGTGTAGTCAGCACTAATGAAAGGGCAATGAATAATACTCTACGTCATGGCTTTCAGACTTCAAGAATTCCACTGGGGTCACTGGGTTGAATTAGAGACCCTTTAATCATTAGTACAGTTTTATGAATGGTGTACTTTACTCTGATATTTTACTAGACGTCACTACTTAACACAATTCTGGCTCCATGGAAGGCAAAACAAAAGGCTTTGTGTGCCTCAAGGTCCCTGTAGTTTTGAGGATCATTATAATTCTACTGAGTCAAATCCTGAGGTCCCTGTTTAGTTGTTATACCCTGCTAAATCCTCTTGAAATCAACTGGAATTTGTCTGGGCAAAAACACGCTAAGAATCTCAAGATTTGGCCCTTTAAGAGTAGCTAAAGCTTTCTCTCTCCCAGGTGGAGGAAGAAATAGCTGCAGTTGTGATTCCTACTCAGTGTAATGTAACCAGCTTGTATTTGTGTTACTCCTGTGCCCAAACATGGCAGTCATGAATCCCATTGTGTGCAGAGTCAGTTACTGACATTTGGGATTCTTGTGTCAGATTTGCTCTCCTGTGAAAACCTTGGTTTTGCATGGTACGTTATTGACTGTAACTACAAAGGGCTTGCTTTAAACTCTTAACAAATATTGCATATGTGAAAGCAGTACCGCACAACAGTGACTGTGTTACAAATGCAAGTCCCTTCCTTCATCACTGTAACTGGGACACAAGTGGACCTCTGTAATCCTCTGTGAAAGCAAAGCCTTCTTCCCCCAGTCGCTTGTTCAGACCTGCAGAACTCATGACATTTCTAAGGCCTCGTTCCCAAGAGCTGAAT
This sequence comes from Harpia harpyja, assembly GCF_026419915.1. Taxonomy (NCBI): domain Eukaryota; kingdom Metazoa; phylum Chordata; class Aves; order Accipitriformes; family Accipitridae; genus Harpia; species Harpia harpyja. Next base: position 16,842,109 of record NC_068948.1, read on the forward strand.
GATGGGAGCACCGTTTCACAAAATAAATGAATAAATCCATACCATTTGGGGGGCACTTCCACTAAGGTGTTCTCTATTTCTCCTAAACAGTGAAGATAAGTGATATCCCAAATAAAGCATTTGCTGATGAAGTTAAAAAAGGGTACTCGAGTATATGCCAAGCTGAGGAGAAAATAAAATTGGTATTACGATTTCAAATTTCTTAATATGCATCAGAGAGTTTTTTACAAGTTTTCACAGTCTAGGTGAGGCTTATTCCCCTCTGCTTCATCTAAACCACTTTATTCCCTCTTGCTTCTCCCCAAAACAAGAGGCAATCTTCAAAGGAACAAATATGTCACTTTAAATACACAACATAAAAAATGGGCCAAATAAATTATTAAAATACATAAAAAAAAGATTCAGAAAAGATGCATGTTATTAGCTATTTGACAAGCAATTGATGCTGTTGCAATGGCTGCATTTCACAACGCAAGTGTTTTCTTTGCTAGACAGATAAATAGTTGAAATAATGTGAGAAATGACTTTGCAGTCATCCAAAGAACAATTTGGCTTTAAATGGTTCATTTAATGGCTTTCCACTGGCTGTGCTGCGCAGTCATTTCATACCAGACCTTCACCACATCCATGTGCTTTGGAATTCCTTCTAAAAATGAGCTCCAAGCCTGACCCTCCTCTCCGCGTCCCAATTCCCTGCAGAAGTGTTATACATATGCTTTGAATCTCTTTTTCAGATGAGCTCCCAAGTCTAAGTCCTTCCTCCCTGTGCTTGAAACGTATGGATTTGAAAGCACAGATGTGGCCTTTAAGTTTTTGGACCAGGCCCATCTGGGTCACTCCCTACATAGTTTGACTAGTAGTTTCTTGAGTAAAATTCTCAGAAGCCTTCATTTTTTCTTGTTCTGAACCTACTACACGCTCCCTTTTATCTCTCCTAGTTGAACTACAAGGATCTCGAGGGAGATGTGATTTTCATAAACAGAAAAATAATGACCAGCCAGAGGAAGGAAACAAATTTTTAATGTCTGTGAGAATTGTCTGTATGAAACAGCAAGTTTCCTTTTAGTTTATTCTATATGTAAAAAAGATACCATTCATAAACTGGAAAAGAAGGGGAGATTATTTTTAAATCTCATCTACTCAATTAATAACAATAATAATAATAATAATAATAACAATAATAATTTTAAAAAGCCGATAGAGGCTTTGTCCTCCTGCTGCCAGCATTTTGAATCACTGCGAAAGGCTTCCGGATCTGACCCCGAAAACTGCATTTTGGCATTAAGAGTGACTTCAGTAGGATCACTCGTGTGCGCAGAGATGCCCGTGACAAACAGTTTGCAGGACTAAGTCAATAGAGCAACTGCTTTTCCAGACACGCTTCGCAGTGAAGATACCGCTAAGTAGGAACACGAGGGGTTCAGGAGCGCTTCGTCACCGCATCCGAGTACCAGGGGTGATGGCAGGCAGCTTGCGAACATCGCAAAGGGCGTGGGGGGCGTCCAGCGTCCGGATCCCTCCTGCACCCCGAAGGGGCGGCCGAGCGGCAGGCGCAGAGTCGCGGCTGGGAGGGAGACCCTTCGGCCCGTGCGGGAAAGCTGCTTTTCCGCGACTGAAGGGGGCGGGCCCCCGCGGGCGCGGAGAGCGGCACCCCGCAGCGCCGGCTTTCAGCGGGGGTCCGCGCAGCCTGGGGGGGGGCGGCGCTGCCCGGCGGGGCGGCCCCGGGAGCCCCCGGCCGAGCCGGGCAGGGGCGGCCGGCGGCAGCGGCGGCCGGCGGCAGCGGCCCGGGCCAGGAGCCGCCGGCGGCGCGGGGCGAAGCGGGCCGGCTCCGCGGGCGCGGCCGCCGCGGGCGAGCAAGGCGGGGGCCGGGGCCGGGGCGGCGGGGGGCAGTGCGGCGCATTGTCTGCCCGGCGCCCCCGGGGCTGCGCGGGGAGCGGAGCGGGGCCGGCCCCGCCGCCCGTGCCTGGCTGGAAGTGAAACGCGCCCCGGCTGCTCCTTTTTCTTTTTTCTTTCTTTCCCTTTTTTTTTTTTTTTTTTCCTGTGGAGCCTCCAAAAGGCTCACTCGCTCCTTTCATCTGCCGCCGCGGCCCAATGGGAAGGCGGAGGCTGCCTGCAAGTGGTCTAATCTCAATGAGGTGTCAATCATGTTCCCCGGTGGGTGAAGTAAGGTCTTTTGTAACCGCCTCTGTCTTTGGGAAAGAGAGGAGAGAGGAGGAAGACTGGAGCGGAGAGGGGGACGCCGGACCGTGCTGCAGGAGAGGAACTGAGATTCGATCTCGCTTGTGCGTTAGCAGGGAGAAGCGGAGCACATGGATTTCTAAACACGCTGGGATTTTATATATCTACAAAAATAACAACAAGCGAGCCTGACCCTACCGCAAACAGTCAAATGAATCGTAATTGCAGATCAATGCAGAGAGATGGGGAAACTTCACTCGAAACATGGTTAGTTCCTTTCACTTGCTACTTCCTTAGCCCCTTCCCCTTATTCGGATTTTACTCGGTTTATTGCTGTGATTTTATACTGGTGTCTAATGATCTTCCTTTATTATTCCCCCCCCCCCCTCCGGATCTGCCTAGCTGCCGTTTGTAAACCCAGAGAAAGTCCAGAAGGTAGGGATGGCTCCTTTACTGCTAGTAACTTTGAACGCCTTCCCCCAGTCCGGGTGGCTGCTCCCGTCCCCCTGCCCTCTCCCCTCAACTTTCCGGCGCGGTTTGCCCGCTGCGTGCCCCTCCCGGCCCCGGCCCCGGCCCCGGCCCCGGGGATGGCCGCGGGGACCGGGCGGGCTCTGCGGGCGACTCAGCGGCGGCATTGTCTCCTCTTTTCTAGGTGATAGTTTTGCTGTGAACGCCTCCCTGGCTCGCAAAGGGCTGGAGGACTGGATGGTGAAGCAGAAATACTCCGGGGGCAGCAGCAGCGGAGGCAGCAGCTCGGGACTCCAGCAAGGCTGCCAGCACCGGGCTGTTTGCAGGCTCTCCAGCGCCAGGGTATGTCAGCTTCCTCGCTGCCCCCCCCCCCCCCCCCCCCTTCTTTTTTAAATAGGGAAAACCAAATGCTCTTTCTACATCCTTCTGTCCCTCCCAAGGGTCGGTTATGCAAAGGAAGGGTTTTCTTTGCCCTAATGCTGCTCCAGGGGGCTGCACCGTGGGTGGTTTCCTTCAGTCCTTTGATGAAGTTAGGAGCTGCAGAGCAAACTTGGTGCTTGTACAAAAGCCAGAGGAGTAAGGGGACCTGTCTGCTACTGTCTGAGCAGTACGATTAGAACAAAACTCTTCACGAACAGGAACAGAGAATCTCTGGGAAAAGCCCAGCACCCTGCTAGTGTGCACGAGCTTGTGAACCCTGACTGGTGCACAAGTTTGTCTGTGACATTTTGGCAGAGGAATTCAGGAAAGGAGAAATCCCTGAAGAGTGTATTGTTATTTATTTGCTCTTTGCTAATAATGCGTGGCTGACTTTCTCCGTAAGAGTAACTGCACATGTCACTTGTCCTGGCTGTTACCACACTAGTCACTTCCCACCCTCTTTCCTCCTGTCCTCCCATGTAAAGCTGGACTGGAGGAAATGAGGAAATGTTTAAATTGCCTTTTTTTTTTTTTTATGTTGTCTCTTTAAGCAAAAAGACATGATGGGAGGTAAACAAAGTTAACAATTCTTAGATGTAGTCCTCACAGTGTTTCAGGGTATGATCCAGAGTTTATTGATGTTTACTGAAAGACTCCCGTTGACTTCTGTGAGCTTTGGATCAAGCCCTGAAAGCTTCATCAGTGGAAAAGTAACCTGAGAGACGGGGAGATCGGAATCTGTGTTTCCCAGCAAGGAATGTTGCTCTGAAAGCACAAGCAGAGCAGGGCCACCAAACCTCCTGCAGGCTCTTCACTTTGTTAGCCACCAGTTTTATTGTCAGAAGCCTGGACTTCTGTGTCTCCGGAAAAATTAACTCATGAGTGGAGAATAGTTCATTTTAGGTGGGGTGTTGAAGTGTGTAGAAGATGTGTAGTATGGGAAAAGCTAACGATGACTTTTTAGATTCCACCAGTATTGTATTTAGAGGAGGATAAATTGTTTGGGAGTCAGTAGAAGTAAGGCACAGAGAGTAAGATATTGATGTAAGTGTTTGTAATTGACGAGTATAATCACTTCACATTCAACTTGCAGGTATGGTTGGTTGAAGTGATTTTTATTGAGCTTTACTTGGAGACAATGTGTCCAAAGAAAGAAGTTCTCATTAATAATGGTACATACGTGTATGATACAGATGCAAAGAGTAAAAACATGTGCTTTTAATTATTTTTCATTATCCCATTTTTGTGAGTGAAGCTTTTTAGATGTGTTCTACCTTTCACGTATATATTTTCTGGGAAAGAAACTCAACTCACCAAACTAAACATAGGTTTAAAATACAAGAGTTAAAGGTCAAAACCTCTGACTTTAGTTTTGTGAAATGTATTTTCTTCCATAAAGACAGTTTGCTTTCTGGAAAGAAGAAAAAAAATCTTTTGTCAAAGATACTTTGCTATTCACAAAACTCTTCTTCAGTTTTCAGTTCCATGAGGTCTGCTCAGCTGGAATGACAGTAGAACAGTATTTCTCTTCTTACTCAAGGTGTCCTCCTCATGATAGCTTAGCAATTAGCAAGCCATTAACTAAAAATTACAGTTCTAGTACGTTATAAAACTGCAAATAGGTTTAAGTATGTTTAAAAGCACTGCTCCCATGAGGCTTTTTACTGTCAACCTGATAGAGCTGTTTCTGAATGTTTGAAAAAATTCGCAATTTATTGCCTAATATATTTGGTAGTATCTGTATGAATATATACCCTGCTAATTGATTTAGTTTAATTGTCATCCTGTCACAGGCACACTGTGACAGCTACATTAAAGTTCCTTTAAAATATGAACTTTTGGTAATATGGAAGGATGCATTTCTAATCCTACATTGGAACCAGATGTGCCATATGTACAGTCTTTTTGACAAGGATTATGGAGTCACAGCTATTGACTCTGTAACTGAGATTGCATGACTGTTTCTCTTCTGAGATCTCTTTGATCTCTTGTATAATTATACCAAGTACAAAGCGAATTGTAGCCTAACCTCTTGGCTCTTTATTCAGCTCAAGATGTAGAAATACTAGTCACTTCTACTAATAGTTAGTCACATGGGATTGTGTGGGACAGTTGTGTATTCCCCAGTAGTGTAGTACTGTTGCACTTGAATTGACCAAGGGCTCTTCTCCTTACTACTTCAGATTTCCTCCTAAAATGTTCAATTAGCTTACAGGGCTCTGTGGAATGGTACAATTTCATTGTGTCACAGCTGAAACTTTGGCTTCTCATTAAAACATGTTTTTTTCCCTGAAATAGCTCCCAATTGCTGCGTTTATGACTTATGGCAGAAAGAGTTAGATCAAACACTGATGAAAAATATCTGCATTCAGAGAAACATCCAGTTGAGTTTAAAAAAAATAATGGTCCTAGAAATAGTTTTCCTCCTAGGAATCCTTAATCAGAGTTTTGTTGGTGGTGGTTTTATTAGTATGTAGGGCCCTATTTGGTGAAATCCAGTGTACCTCCAAAGACCTGTTGATGGAAGAGGAGAGCACTCAGTTGCTTCCAAGTCTGAAACGTCAAAGATTTGAATTGTTTTGATTAGAACTTGAATACAATAGTGAAATTTGACTGACTTTGCTCTATATAAGCCAAAAATTCTGTCTTGGCTGTAGTTGGAAGGCTGTTTTCCTCAAGAACAGAGACACTGAATTGTTTTGTTAAGGTTAGTCATCCAGGGGAGATGAGACTGAAGTTCAGGGGGATTCATGTAGCATTTTATAAAGAGGAATGAGTGACTAATACAGGAAAGCAATAAAATTTCATTTATGCTCCTCTCTAGAATGATTGAATTTACAATAGTCGTGGAGGAGGAGGTCTTTACATCAGTTCACTCAAGGGGTGCTTGACACGAGGAGGGTTCAAGAATACAACACCTTTTCTCTAACTGAACTGAAGTTTTGAGAGTTTCTTGGTTAGAGCAGAATTCCCTCAGCTGTCGTGTCGTCCATGTCGTGTCCCGTCCATCCGTGTCTCCCCCCTCCAATTCACTGGAAGAACAGTAATTAGTGTCCAGCTATTGCCAAATGCATCAGTCATCTGAGAAGGATCTCATAGTAAATTGTTGGGTGAAGGCATGAGCCAGGGGAAGGGGAATGTATCTGAAATAGGCACTTCTGGTGTGTATACAACTTTCTGTTCTGGGCTGAGCTCTGATCTCATGAAATTGTTGCCACCCGCCCAGCAGGCGCTGCTCTGCTCTAAATGTTTTAATTACTGTGGAGGCTGAGGGCTGGGTTGCAGCCCTCCACATCATGTAGAATTAAAGAAAAAAGCAATTCTGTTGCACCCATGAAAATATGAGGTCCAGAGTCATCTTCTAGTTTCAAAGCTAATTGAAACCACTGGGGCTGTAAATCTGTTAGAGCAACTGAATACGCTTCTTTTGCTGCTTTACGAATGAGTTAACTTGTGCCCAGAAAGGTTTTTTGACACTGTGGATTATCCTGTATAATTCTTAAGTTTAAATTTATTCAGTGTGTTTACTTTTAAAAACTATTTTTGGAGATCAACATTGTTTGCAAATATTCATGTATTTATTTATTTAACTGAGAAGTAGTTCTATGCTAGAGGGTAAAATATTAAATGTGACATTTGCTTAGCTCAATTTACTTTTATCTTCAAAGCCATAAGAAATTTTACTAGTTTCTTGCATGTCTCATTGAGATCTGTGCTTGGGATTGGAAAAAAACCTTGTATTTTTAATTAAATTTCAAACCAGCTCACAGTGAGCCAAGTTGTAAGTAATCATTTTAGGTAGAATAGAAAAGGCTTTAGCTTACCACTTCTGCTGGGCTCTTTGGTGCTAGTGATCCTTATGTTCAACCCTAATTGATATTAATTAGAGTTGAGTATCTGGTCTGGGAATAATACAGTGTGAAACGCTGAGGCACATCACTGCTTCAGAGGTGGGGCTTGTTCTCCATTTGTTCTGTGCCTGTAACTGCCAGTGACATTAATGGGCATTCCTTGCATGGCTGAGAGCAGACTACGCCAGTGTCAACTCCACTGCTCCTCTAGCATGATCTTTCTTAAATTAAAAAAAAAAAAAAAAAAGCCCTTCCCAATCCTCCACTATTAAATAGCATGTGCGTGTGTGCATATAAAAATACATGCCTTATGGAAGACACAGCTGGGTAGGTCATTCATCCAAAATGAAAATAATAAACAGGAAAGATACTTTTTTAGTGGTATGTATGTACTACTGCTTAAAGGCCGTTGAATTGGAAGATTTAATTGTAGCACTACTTTGGGGTCATCGCATGGGTAGAATGACATTTGAAAGACTGCCTTCTTACTGATACAGTGGCAAAAGCAATTAAAATTGCCTTGGGTGCTATCTTGTGTAACTGCTTGAAGTGATCTTTTAAAATGAAATATTTTCAAGTACAGTATTGTATAGATAATTATTTGTATTGACTCTGAGGATTAAAAGAAACAACAGACGCAGCAGTGCTAGATACTGGTATGACTAAAAAAATATTTTGATACACAAGATACTGTGTATGGTATTTAAAATAAAATTGCCAAACTTTGTATTGAAAGAGAGAAGCAGAATCTTATTTAGTGTTGAAATTTGGTGCCAACAAACCAAGATAATTTAATTAGTGGTGCACACAGTATATCTTGACAGCTCTGGTTTGGGAAAATTATAATATGAATATTAACAATCAAAGAGTCTCTGAAAGTATTAGTGCCATGGTGATGAGATTAGTGAATTGGCCAATACTGTAGCAGAAAGCTGGATTCCAAGGGAATTATCCTTGAATGATACCAGTTGGTTCAATTAAAAGCCACAATTCAGTTGCCATATGGAAAGTGTTAGGCATCCTTACATGGTTTCAAAGCTATGTGCCGGAGGTTAAATTGACATATGAAGAAAAGCATAAATTAAATATTTTGTGTTATGAAATTAAAAGTTGACTTTGCTTGAGCCATATGGAGGAGGTGGATGGAAGACAGTCTGTATTTCATCAGGGCTTGTTTTATAGGTGTTTCAGATTTAATGTGGTGCACTTTTAATTTGGCATGTTGATTGGAAAGCTGAATGGCCCATGAAGTTTCTGCAAACAATCTCATTAAAGTAACTTTTTTTTGATCTCTAACAACCCTCTTTGTCCCACCCCCTCTAAAGTGGAGTTACTTAGGTTGATGTTTGTAAGAAGGAAGCGTGTTCTGTGTAGTAGCTAGGTGAAGTCCTCATCTAAGCAATACAATCTATGTCTCTTGGGCTATTGATAGTCCCTCTTGGCTTAGTGAAACCTTAATTCTTCTGAATGAGGCGGCCTTGGTTATGGAGTACATTTTCTTCTATAAATTGGGATGAAAAGTAACAACAGTATGTTATATTCTTTAATGACTTAAATGTTAAATAATGTAGTCCAGACTTTACACTAAAACTTTGATTATGACAAAAATGGGAAATTTGTAGCACATGATTGTCGACATATGGAAATGTTCTTTACAGCAGCATTCATTAACAGAAGGGTTTTCTGTAGGTTATGTGAGATCTGTAATAAGACCCAGGAGGAGCTTGGTAAGTAGCTGTTTGTAGGCACCCTTCAGAAGAAGATCTTGGTTGACTTTTATGGTTTCTTTTGAATTGGGTTATGAATAGAGGAGAGAGAAGTCTTTTGAGTATTGAAACTTTGTAAGAGTTAGTTTTTCCAAAGTTGGGAAAATAATTGTTTGGTGATATTTAAATCAAAATGGAACATTGCTCCCTGTGCTGCAGATGTTGGCCTTTATAGAAATCCTTGTGGATGGATTTTGCTTCCTGCATGTCAGCATCAAAACCTGGTTGGAAAGTAAATGGTAGATGCTGAAATGTACAAAATAGTTGAAGTATTTTTTTGTAACTAAACCACATTTCTAGTTAATATACTAGTTGCTCTGAATACTCAGGAGTTTTCAGACTATGTGATATTTATAGATATCTTTTCATGGAAAATGAGGTATAGTTTTAGTTCAAAAAATTAATGTGAAGAAACGGTCAAATAGACTTTCTCTGTGAATTTATTTAGTCATATCTGCCAACACTGGCAGCAAAACTAAGCTTGTATTTACTCCTACAGAGTAACTACAGCTATGGGAGACTGAGTTGGACTGTATTCCATTCAAGAATTATTAACCAAGTTCCAAATGCAAAATCTTCATTGTGTCTGATTTCTGAGCCAGCAAAGCCTGTTTGTGTTGGAATATCTCATGACATTTGTCTTGCAATGGTGGAACACCAGTGGTGTTAGCTGTGGTGAAAAGGCTGTGCCGGTGCAGATATTTTTACTACTGCGTAATCTAAGAAAGAGAGGAAATGACTTGTGCAGGTTCAACTATTGCTATCCTGGTCTCTCTGCAAGGGATACATCTGCAGTGCATTTGCTTTTTGTAGACTTCTGGATTTATTGTCATCAGGGCTATATGGCATATATTTTGTCTTATAATTTGCAGAGTAGCAATGACATTTCTGAACATGTGAGAGATACTTTTTTGAGTTGGAAAGTCCTGTGTAGTTAGTGTCTTGCAAATACACTGCTGTCATGTAACCTCATGTCCACTGTTTAATAAGGACCAGTCCATTGGCTTGCCATGGGAGTTGGCATTCCAACAGGCTTATATCTGCAAGTAAGTGTTCAGCCAGATTTCTTAATACCTATATGTGTGCATCTCACATGATGTGGTACGTGCCCATCATATGTGAGAAATACTTCTGTTTTAGTCATACAGAATCTAATTGTTTGTCGATACCGGGACATCGTTTGAGGAAGGGAATGATGCAGTGTCTTGTTGGGAGGTCCTATAACAGCTGTGAAATTGAGTACCACTGGTTTTGTTTGTGTGGTGTGGCCTATTGTATATTATAGGGCAATAAATGATCCTATTGTTTTAGTCTATAAAACTTCTGGTGGAGTAAATCCTTTTGCTCTTCAGAAGACCAGACTGTGGCCACAGGAGACTGAAATGCCATCAGTGCCTGAGAAGCTCCTCAATGGCCAAGAAAAGCCCTGTAAAAATACAGCTAAAAGATCCCACCACACTAACCCCTCAGCAGGGATAATGGAAGACCCTGTGGTTCCCTGGTTCAAACCAAGGTCCCTGCCAAACATAAATGAGAAGGAGTTGTCCCTTAAATCTGACGCTGTTGTTCATAAAATTTAAGACTCGTGAACAAGACTTACCGGGCAAGCAGTTTTTCTGCTTTTTGTCAAAGCTCTGATAGTTTGATAATTTTCTCTGATAAACCTACTTGATCTGAAAATTCAGTGGAACTCTGAAACTCTTCGAGCTGACTGTGAAAGGGTGTCTTGCTTATACCTTGAAAAATGCTATCTACCAGTCTTGCTTTTGTTTTTAATGGGTTTGGATTTAAATGCAGGCTCAGTGGCACTGGTCCCTTAAATCACTTGCAATAAGTATCCTTTGAGAATGTGAGATCCTTCCTTAAAATGTGGGAGGAGATCAGTTATGTTTCTAGCAAAATTTGCAGCAGAGAACTTTTAAAATGGCTGGGATTTTCAGCCATGTATCCTTGGACATCACACTAACAAATGCGGGCAGTGTATGTTGCTTTAGCTCAGGGATGGATTGGCATGCGGTCAGAACAGTCTGTGCGCTGTCCATCCAGAGAAATACTTTGTGTTTTGTGATTAGGGTGGAATTTAATGCATTTGGGGGCATTACTGTGGCAGTTTTTAAGGGATTAAGTATACTGAGGTTCCTATTAAAGTATAACATTGTGATTCAAGATCTGTGAAGGAAAATCATGCATGGGTGTTTGATCTTGGGGTGCAGCCACACATGCTGTGAGGCACAAAATAAGGGGATAGACTCAGTAGGGAAGTGACAGAACAAAGTACTGTCTTGCAGGAGAAATGGGATTTGGGAGCAGCCTCGCATCTTTTGATGCATACTCTGATGCGAATGATGAGTGGTATGGAGGTGACAGATTTGTCTTGGGGGAGGAAGGAGAATGGTGGGTAGTGTGTTGCATTGCCCTCAGAGATAGTTTGCTGTCTGATTCCCCAAAGACTTGATAGTGCTAGGTAAGGACTAAGGCACTTCTTGTTGTCCTATCTTAAAAATCTTTTATAATTCCTGGATGGTTAGTTTCAAGACAGTTAGGTAAAGAAGGTAGTAGCTGTAAAGCTAAGCCTTCTGTATTAAATGCATATAAAGAGCAAATGCCTGTTTGGGGGAGCAGGAATTTTCTCTGAGCATACAGTGCCCCAGTCCTGAGCTCACAGAATAACAAACAGTCTCTGTATTGCATAAGATGCTGCGGTTAAGCCTGTATCAGTGTTTCTGTAATAAACTACTCTTTTTGAAACAATAAATAATAATTTTGTGAACTTTCCAAGTCTCCCTCTGTTCACATAGTGTACGTGTGTATAGACTACAGACACTCATTCCCCTAGAAAGAGAGAACATCATAGTCTACAAACAGAATATCTGTCATTCCAGCTGAGCAAAGGTCTAAGGCAATAACCCAAAATATCCTGGAAGAAATTCTAAAAAGCATTGAAGAAATCAATCGTCTGATCCTAGAGGAAGGTCTTTGATGTAATCCTGGTAAGTTTATACTGGGAGCCTGCCTATTTCTTTATGGTCAGCCCTAGACTTTCTATATGAAAAGTGGATCAAATAATTTCATATGCTCCTGCTTTAAAAAAAGATGGTTGATAGTTTTCTAAAGCGTACACACAGTTTAAATGTAGATTGTGGCTTTTAGCCGAAGGCCAGGTGGGGAGGAAAGGCTTTTCAAAACAAGTACTTACAGGAAAATAAATAATACTTTGATATTTTTCCCATGGAAAAACTGTGCCTCATTTAGCCATCCCGAATATTTAATTTTATTTTGAGGATAAACTTTATAGGTTATCTCAGTTAAAGCCATTTTTATTCATGCAAAGCTTATGTGCAAGGTCTTGTTCCTGATGTGGATATATATGTAAAAGGAGTTTTTCAGAATACCATAAATAAATTACTTTTAAAGGTATATTTTAAACTAACTCAGTGTAGTTAGGTAAGTCTGGTTTTATCAGCTTGAAAAATTCTGCAATATTTCTCTGTTATGTTTTGATGCGAAAGCCCTGCTGTAATCGAGGGGAAACTTCTCATTGCTTTCAGTGGTTTTGTATCAGGTTCTCTGCCACATCAGTGGAAGACAAGGGAAGGTTCAGGTGGTGAGACTGCTAGTCTTTTTATCTAGCAGCAACATTGCTGGTGGAATGGCAATGTATTTTCCCCTACAGATGCAGATTATCATCTGATCACTTTATGACAGGTTCACAAAAGTTTTTTCCAGTGGTACTGCCACTTAAATTCCCATTTGTAATTAGCAATGTAATTTTGCAGACGGGTTTAAAAAGCATGTTTGGAGAGAGGCTATTCCCACAGCACTGCTTAATACCCATTAAAATACCACATTTTTATTGTATGAAGGTGTTTTTTATCTAATTAGGTTGGTTTGTTAAAGTATTGCACCACAGTCTCATTCTTTCTTTTTTTTTTTTTTTTTTGTTTTTTCTTCTACTGTAAGGCTGTTTTTAATCATTTGTTTGTGACCAGTGGGAAGCACACAAAATCTTTAGCTCTGGACTAATGCACAGCATAAAGAAGTAAATGAGTTCTCTTCCTGCCTAAGCTATTTCACAGGGCTTTTCTTTGAAAGGCAGTCGCTCTTGGATTAAAACATGGTGACGTGTAACAGAAAAGAAAGAGAAAACACCAGCATTTGGAAAGGAAGTATTGCATTAATTGATGCTCCATAGACTTCATTAGAATTTGGTCATCGACCTTACCACGGCACTCTTTTCCGTATGTGCTGTTGGATTTCTTTTTTTAAAGTGCAATTTAGAAAAAAATGAATGAAATAAATTTTTGTGAGGACTGTGTGATGAAAGTCAAAAGTATGGCACACTGAAGTAGCTCTGTGTCCTTGGACATTTGCTGTTATCCAGGAGGGACTAGCTAGACTGCAGCATGCTGGTGTTGCCCGTGCTTAGTCAGTGAACATACATGTGCTGTTTAAACACAGAATAAACCTCTGCTAAACCAATTTATCCTTAATCTATGGCCACCTCTGATTTTCCCCATTTTGGAAAGACAGAAACTGAAGACACTGCAGCGGGAAGCCCCCTAGATTTGCCAGTAAATGAATAATGGGCAATGGATAATGTCCTGTGGGAGTAGCAAAGAGACTGTGAGGTCCCTTATTAGCTCTGCAACAGTAATCTGACCCTCCTCATGTGTGTTTCTGATGGCAACACTGACAGTCCTGGTCTCCTCAAAAAATGAGGAGAATTTCACCACCACTGGGGAAAATAGGAAAGCTTGTCAAATACCGAAGAACAGAATGGTTAGACAAGGAAAACGCTAATGTCATGCCTTTAGGGGTATGTTTTAAGCAAGGAAAGAGTCCTGGCCTACTGTACAGTCAGAGTGTCTCCTAGTATCAGCAGGAGCCCTATCCAAAGACAGGGTGAGGCTTTCTCCTTCCACGCTCTCAATAGACAGGGCATCTAGTCAAAATATGCTGTTATTGTGTATCAATTCCAATATCCAGTAGTATCAGGAATGGATAACCAGTTCTGCCCTCAGTTAGAAATATGTACAGAGACTTTTGAGAGGCGTGCCAGTCAGAGAGACGTGCCTCTCTGACTGGCAGATCAGGGGCAGGATTTGGCTTTAAATTGTGTTGGCACAGCTTACTGATGCTGGTGGGCTGGGTGCTAATAGCTGACGGCAGAACTGGGCGGAGGGAAGTAACTCAGCTGAAAAAGCAGTCTTCTGATGTTCAGTCTCATCTGTCTGTAAATGGGGGGCGGGGGGAAGTGCGTGTTACCTGGTCTTAGCCATCCATAGCCAAGAATCTTTCTTCTCATGATGATGGTGACTACCAGTGAGTATTTTGTGTCATACCCGGCTGCACGCCAAACTATATTCTAAGTTTTGTGCAACACTGGTTTGCAGTGGCCCTTCTTGCAGGGTGATGCCTGCCTTCTGTGTCAGTGCTGCTTTGTCCTGGTAAAGCACCCTTTCTTCTGTTGACCAAGTTCTGCTTACAGCAGGGTTTACCCAAACTTCACATGCCTGTTGGAATCGCATGCCTGTGCTGTACAGAAGGTGAAACAGTACGGGTTTTGCCACACAGTTTTTTGACTGTATGCTATTGATAGGACAGATTTTGGAGTGAGTGATCTTTGTGGAATATAAAGGGTTATGTTGTTGAAGTTACACAGGCGCCAATCTACTGGCACACCGCAGGTGATCTCAGAGTGAATGTTGTTTAAAGCGCCTGTCCCACGGTTTCACAAATGTGCTCTGACCAGAGGATGTTTTTCTAACTTCAAAGGGCTTCTCAGGCTGGCTCGGTGCCTCACAGACTGAGTCCACAATTCCTCTCTGCTCGTGATGTGTTCTAACCATGTGTGATTTTTTTGGTATGTGATGTTTTCTTAAAGCGGCATTGACCTGTGTTCAAGTGAAACTTGCTCTTAAGCTTGTAAACACAAACTTGTCGTGTGGGCAGTTTTCATCTTAACCTGATGTGTGTATTTGTTTTAAGAGCAAGAATAGACATCAAAAGGAGGAGTAATTTATAGGAAAAGAAGAAAGAAAAGAAATAAACTTGCAGCAGCCTTTTGAGTTGCACCATCCAGAGGCTTTTGCTTGAAGATCAAAGTGTGGGTCCTTTGCTGGCCGTAAGGAGAAGAGCGTATTTCCACCTGGGCACTGCTAGTGTTACAGTAGGTTACTTTGTCTAATATGTGCCTCTGCACAAGGGGTGTGCAAAGGGGGAAAGCAAGGCAAAAAGGAGTAGAAAGTGGAAAGAACCTAGGACACTTATCAGTGACCCAATTTTTTTTTCTTCCCTCCCTCTTTAGCAATCTTATATTAAAATAAACTTTTAGGAACATGATTGTATGTTTTTAAATATTAAAGGGTTTTTTTTTTCTGTAGTACTTTGTAATATAGTTTTCTGAAGGGGATTGTTTTCAGGTTAATGCAAAATACACATTCTTTTTAATGCTGAGAATTAGAAATGGCTGAGTTTTTGTGGGCCAAATTCTTTTACTGTTGAAGTCCATTAACTCTCCATTAACTCTGCTGAGAGCAGGATTAGGCCCTGAAATATCTCCTGAGGTACACTGTGCTACATTAGCTATGGTTGTGAATCTGAGAAGATCTCGTGTTCCACTAAGTAAGTTGCATTGGTAGGCACTGGTTTTGCAATGTTTGTGCATTCATTAAGGCTAGAAAAAGTAGGCTATTTTGAGGTTTTAAAGTCATCATTTTTAGTTTACTGTTATTACTATTATGGATGTTTCTTAGTATATTAAAAAACCCAAACCAACAGCAAAACAAATCCTTTCTTCAAAGAAAACAATACCTTACACACCAGACCATAATACTTTCTGTTTGCCAAGTGATTGAAAAGGATCATCTGCTGTGGGCATAAAACATCATACTGTGAATGGCATGCCGTGAGCAATATCTCTCAGCTGTGCAATGAAGTTTTTCTCCTCATGACTAACAATACCACAATCTAGCACTTAATAATTAATCCAGCTTTCAGATGCAGCTTGATCCTGAGGCCCTCATCCAGACGAGATTTTGGAGAAGTTAGTGATGTCTAGGACTTAAACCCTAACAGCAAACAACCTGTGCTACCCTGCCATCCCATGGTTATCGACAGGAACCATCCCACCACGTTTATTTTGGCTAGTTTTAAAGCAGGTGGCCAGGATGAATTCCTAGTTTCAAAGTCACAGCTGCTGCTTTGAAATTGTGTAAGAAGGGCTTTGGTTTCTTAACACAAAATAACTGAGCTGCTGTTTGGTATTAGAGCATCATTATTCTGGGAAATGCACTCTTCATTTTAAAAATATCTTCTGTATGGAAGTTGAAAGTTTATACCTCATGATTCTAAGGGCAAAGAGCTGAAAAGGTTCCTTGTTTGACTGATGATTGTATATACTTAAGAATTCCTCAGTGACTTGAGTGAATGGAATCTGAAGGTAGTATTAAAAATTAATTGCAATATTAGAAACACACAGTTACTGCAGGAATCTCTTGTTTGTTGGTATTAAATAATTGGGAGGGGGGATTTTTGGGGTAACTATAAATTAAGATTTTTCTCTTTTAACTGGATGTCTTTGTGGCAGTTACCCCCAAAATGTTATATCTTTATCATTAAATGAATTAAAAAGACCAAGTTGGCTTTATACCATCACAGTAATGATGCTGTGATTAAGTAGAAGGAAATGTTCCATTACAAATCCACATTTCCTCTCCTTGTAAAATTTTATTTTAAAATGAGCCTTCTTGGGTGACTTTTTCAGTAGCGTCAGCAACAGTGTCAGCAGAATGGTGAATTCGTGTCACTGGAAGTATAAAGAGAATTCATGAAGGAGTTTGTGTTAAGCATAGTTTTCTTTTTTATAAAGAAGGATTGTATTCACTGTGGTTTTTTTTCTTCTTTTGTATTCCTTCCTACCTTATGATATTATAATGTTTTTTGCCTACATTCAAAATTTCATAGATATATATTTATAAAAAATATATGTCATGTAAGCCTTTTTCTAGTGTAAAAGAAAGTACATTTTATGCAAGGTACACAGCATGGGGTTTTCTGGGCCTTCAGTCTCATGTGATCCTGTCTCACAATAAATATATCAAACAGGAATGAACAAAATGCAATCCTCTCAGACTGGGTGAAAATGCGCTTTTAAGAAAGAAGATGAAGGGGGGCTGGTTAGAGGAAAGGCTAGACCTTTCCTCTGAAAGGAGGCCTGAAAAAAGTGAGCAGGCAGAGAATGGAGTGTTTCTTCAGCTTATGTAGATAGGCTTGGTAAAGGATGGAAAGGGCAAAATTAGGGTTTATTTGGTATTGGGGACACAGTCAAAGAAATGAATGCAGGATTTGCATGCATAGGATGTAACAAAATTGTTGACCTGGTTGTTAAGGGGAAGGGATGAGAATAGGCATGTCAGAAGTACAGGCAGTACAGAGAGGACATCTTAATCCTTTTTGCTTCAATCATAAACCAATTTTTGTTTGTATTTTTATCTTGTGATAGTAATTACTAGTAGCGCTCTCATCTGTTGGAAGCTGCATGTTCTAGTGCAGCACTTCTTAGATTTATCCATTAACAAGTGGTGCTGGACCATATTTTATATATAGGTATATATGGCAGAAAGTTCCCTACTAAGTTAAAGCTCTCAGTGGTTCAGACACAGACTTACTGTGCAATCCTTGCATTTCTGATAACAGCGTGTGCCTTTGCTAGCTGAGTTGGCTAACTGAGCCTCTTGGGTCTCTGCTTAGTGGTTGGGATTTGCATGGGTAGGATGTCAGCCCTGTTGTACTTAAGGAGATAGGGTAATAGCTTAAATACAGCTTTCTTAAGCACTCTGAATCAGAAGGTAGGGAGGCTTTGAAGTCAGCTGAGATTAGAAGACTGGTCTCTGGGCTTGCATGTGAAGTTGGGAGGTGTTTGTCATGTGGGTGGTCACAGATGGATAGCCATTGCTGTAGTGCTACCTGGTCTCTGAAACTGTGAATTTATGGTTTAAGAATGAGATATAGGAACCATGTATTCTAGTCTAGACCCTAGCTTTAGCTGTATATCCTTTCTCAAGTTGCTCAAACGTGAATCTTCAGAGACACCCAAGATAGCTAAACACTTGCCACTCATTTAGTCTCATTTGTCTTCTCTTTGAAACTACCAGTTCTGTCTACTTTTTCTCACTTCCCCATCAGGGAAGTGGGGATAGGTTTTATCCTTCTACCTACCTAGGCTGTTGAGGTAGACAGAGAAATATTTAAAATTCAGGAAGAACTTCAATGCCAGCTGTACACTTAATTCATTGCTGTGTTTTTATGAATAAGCCAGGTATTTATTACCTACTTTCCTGAGCAAAGAAAGAAAATAAGAATGAAAAAGAATGTTTGAATTCCCCTGGAGTTTATATAATCCCCCTTTGCAAAAAAACCCCTCTTACATTGTTTTTTCTTTTGCTCTACAGTAATCTTCTTAAAATCCTTTTGGAAGGGGGCCTTTCTGAACTGTCCAGCTCTCATCACAATCCATTGGTCCAAGAAGTCTAACTCTAAAAAGTTTGTATTAATCAAAGCAGTTTTAACGTATGGAGAAAAAAGACATTTTACTTCCCACTCATCTGAACGAGAGCTTGGACGAGGTTAGAAGGTGGTGGAAGGGACATGTCTTTAATGTATGAGCTGAATCTCCACTCCTTGTGGAGGCCTGCCCGAGGACACGTGCATTCAAGTGCTTATTGCTGTACCTTGCTTTTGGTACTGCATATAGATTCAGTGCAAGATTAGTAGGAATGTAGGGATAGAGCGTATGGCTAACATATGTATAAATCATAATAGGTAAATAATATAGGATGAGGAGGATGCCAGACTTTTACCACCGTTACTAGATGAAATGGACTACACAGACATAACTAAGGGGCAAAGGAAAACATTTGTTAAAATTTGACTGAAGATGAGCTCTGGTGCACAGCTAGACTTGAGGTTTTTCAGGGAGATGAGCTTTTTTTCTGGTGTTTGCTTGAATAATGAAATTACCCTCTCTTGAAGGTTATTCTTTGGAGCAGCAGAGTTTGTACATAAGTGAAACCCATGTCAAAATGTTTACAATGAACTGAAGTGGAGTGGTGAGTCAAAGCAGTAGGCTTTTGTTTGCACTGGCTTTGTAATGGAGAGCCTTATAATGAGGGTGAACTATGCCTCCTATTCTGGTGGGCCTTTGTACTATCTGAAGCACAAAGTGGAGCAGGTTTACAGGTTAATTAACACCTCTTCCCTCCTCCTTGTGGTGCTGGCAGTGATGTATCACCCAGGGTCATGTTTAGAAATGGTGACTGCTGGTTAGTGATGGATACTCCCAAGCTTTTTAGTGGTTGCCACTGAATTCTCTGCTGTGAATATCATTTGTTCTTTTAAACAATAGAAAGCACAGTTAAATGTATGGTGCTGAAGAGGCACTTATTGTCCTGGTAGCCTGGCAGCAGTGAGCACACCCCTACAGCTGTGTGTTTGCAGCCAGGCACATCCCAGCCTGTAGCTTCCCCGCTCTCCCCTCCTTATAAATGTGAAGAGAATTCAGACAAATTCTGCCTCTCTAAAGAGGATTTAATGGCATCTCAAACCCCTTTATTATGTGTTTAAAGATGATTTCTTTGAATATTGAATTGTAAGGATGGTTTTAATCTAGCAGCTCTGTGGTTTTGGAGAGTTTGGTCAGTCTGGCTGGAATCATTGTACTTTAGTCTGTGTGTTGGATATGGGCATTTGTTGTTGGGTTTTTTCCCCTCCCTTTGGAGACTTCAAGTTTTCTCTGCCACCTATTGCCCACAGATCACACTTTCTCAACAGTTGCCCTGTGCTGCTTTCTTTCCCTCCCAGTTCCTCGGGTCTCAACACTGTATGTGTTAGCTACTTCTATTTTAACAGCTATTGCCTTTGCCTTAGCTTGATTTAAATGCTACGTTGTTCAGAAACTAAGTCTTGGTGGAGAAACAAAGCCATGTGGTAGTCTAACTAGCAGGGTGCACATCTAGGTGTGGAACATCAAGAATCCTTTTGCCATCTTGCATCGGCTAGCACACCATACTGTAACATTTGAGGCAAGTGTGCACCATGCTGCATAACCATACCATACCATACCCACTGTACAGATTGCTAACAAAAACCATGTGTAGCATATATGTATTTTTGGAGCTTAAAGAATTTCTCCTCACACGTCCCAGTTCCTTACTTGCCTATTTGTGAGTGGAAAGATGGTGGAGCATAGCTCAGCTCAGGAGCAGAATAATTTCTGGAAGAGGACAGTGCAGAGGCAGTGCTTGCTGCCTTCCTTAAGGCAGAGGGGAAATTGGAAAGGAAACTGTGATTCAGTGAATCATAGTCATCTCTCAGCTCCAGGGGCAGTGCAGCTCTCAGCTGCTGCCTTGCTCACAGTAGATTATGGGGTCATAATGCAGCCCACTATGGCAAAGCAGAAAAGCAGTAAATTCATCCTCGGGAGCGGCTTTATGTTGTCTAGAAATGAAGAATTCCTCTGTAAGAATGTAATGCTTTTTATCCAACTTCCCAATTCCCATGCTTCAGCGGTATATTTATCTTCACCATTTTCATGCTATGAATAAAGGAAGGCCAAGAAACATGTATAAAGGACTTCCTTTACAGCCAATGATATGTGCAGTACAGCATCCTATAAAGTTAACAGGGATTAAGGTGAATGATCATGCGAACAAGGGAGGCATCCCATCAGGAAATATGTGTTTCAGCGTACCAACTAAAGCAATACTATCTACAGACTTTGAATCAAAGGCTTGGACAGCTAAACAAAGCTAATCCCCAAAGATGTACTATTAAACTCATTTCCCGTGTATGGAACAAATATTGTAGGAGTTTTGAAAAGCATTTTCCAGCCATTGTTAAGAGAAGAGTTGGGGTGTGAGCTATAAAATTCTGATCCGGGTTCAGACTTTCTCCATAGTTGTGGTTTTGGGTTGAGCCTGTCCCTAGTTAGCAGGGATATAAATGTTAAAATTTACCCATGTGGCTTGAGAGCTGTGCTAGTAGTGTAAGTCTCGCTTTTTCAGCACGTCTTTATTTTAGAAAATATTTCTTTCTGCTGGAGTCAGATCCTTTCTTCGACTGGGCAAACTCTGAATATTCTGGCAAATAAGGACAACTTGACTAGGCCTAGTAGAGCTGCAAATGTAACGTGTTAATTGTCTATGAAAAATAATGTTTCTTTCATAAATTCTCTCAAAGTGAAAACTCAAGTTTGTATGCCCTTACAGAGAAGAAAGTAGATGTCCTATCATGTTATATTTTAGGAAAGCTTTTATTTCTTTGTTTCTTTGTTTCAGCTTTTGATATATTGATATTCAGCTTGTTATATTTCATTACTCAAGCAATTGAAATTAATTGATATATGCAAAAAGGTTTAAACTGAATAACAAATATCCTTGGTTTTGGAGAACTTCAAGTGAGAAAGATGAGCACTAAGAACCAGGTCCTGTAGTGAGCAGGAGTATGTTTTGTTAGGGGGCTCTGGGGGTGGGGTTTTTGTTGTTGTTCTTGTTGTTTTGTTTGTTTGTTTGGGTTTTTTTACTTTGAGCCTTCATGCAATTGGAAGAACAACTCTCACTTTGGGTAAAAGAGTTGTCTGCTCAGATCTGTTAGGCTAGGTCTGCCTGGGCAGTATGTTTACGGAGTGGGAGGTTAGGGCTCTAAATTTGAATTCTTGTCAGAAGACATAATTTATGAACGGCAGTGAGAAATGATTACCCAAATGTGAACAGAACAAATAAGCTAGGCCTTGAACGTGCTTTCTCCTGGGCTGTCACCCATTTTATCTGTAGCCTGGTGTGTGGCACTTAATGTAATTTCAGACTGGCTTCATTCTGAGCAAAGGCTGATAATGTGTGAACATGTGTGATGGTTCTGAGATGATGGCAAGCAAGCCCATCAGACACTGCATGGTGTCTGTTTTCAGAGGGGATTTTAGTGCTGACTTCTGTAGAGTTAGGCTCTGGCAGTCATAACTGTGTAGCAGAGAATATTACAGAAACGGGTATACAGGCATTCTCAAATGCTTGGCACTTTGTCATAAATTTAATCTATTTACATATTTCCTGTACCACTGTACAAACAAACCAGTGGCAGAGTCCTGAAACCATTTTCTCAGGCAAAGTTCCAGTTGATACCAAAGAAGTCGGGATTGAAAATAATTGCTTGTTTAGAAGCATTTGAATGTGACCTTTAGAGAAATCCTCTTTCCTTTTGCTGACTTTTTGAACCCCTCATTAGGGAGTTATTGAAAATCGTAGGAAATTTCAATGAGTTCAGGCGACAACCCCAGCTGAGTTGTCACTTGCTGTTCCTTTCAGAGCATTGCAGAGGACATCTCTTCTTCAGAAACTAGCATAGACCTACAGTATTGTTACTCTTCCCTGTTTCTCATTCCTCGTTGAATTTGCAAGTACTCCTCTGTTAGCCATATTAGATCTGTAGGTAAAAGCACGTGTGGTGAACTTATATGTGTTTCAGCATAGACACTGAGGCCAATCCAAGTCTGGTAATGTTTTGCATGCATGCAGAGATCTTGGCACACAAGCAGCATGCAATGTATGGTTCTCTGCCACCATTACAATATCCTTTTGTTCACAGAGAACCCCCCCCAAAAGATATTGGGCGAGCCTGAAGAAATTTGTAGATGACCTAAGGGTGGTTGAACTAAGATGACTGAAAGAGCAAATTATTTGCTTCTTGTGTACATGAGGAAACTGATAAGAAGACTTCTTATTATCGACATAGAGTGAAAGAATAAAAAAGTACTTTTATTTATCAATAATTTATGTCCTTACTTATACAGACTTTTATTGTGATACAGCGTGTTTGTGCAGCAGCTATTCTGGAATACCTATTGCAATCAGTTTCCATATGTAAACATGCCAGTAAATACTACTGAAGCAATGACTGAATGGGAATTTAGTCTATATTGTTTGAAACTGAAGCTTAAAAAAGGTTATTTAGAACTGTGAAGGAGTACGATTAGGAATAGCAACAGGAGAACTTAGGAAAGATTGTGTGTAAAGACATGGTAATGGAGGTCTGTTTGAATGTGGAATAATTCTTGGAAAATGGTACAGGTTTTATTTTCTCTCAGAACTATTAAAACTGCACAGTTTACATCTATGACTTTCTCAAGTATGTAATGGAAAAGGTTCTTCAAAGTTGAGTCCATTGAACTCAATCCATTTCAGTTTCTTTTGCTGAAAACAGAATAATCGTGTGCATCTACATCAGCAAAATTGAGATTTATGGGTTTTTTCTCCCTTCCAGTGAATATCTTGTACACGATACCATTCAACATAGAAGCACTGTTACTTTAGGCATGGCTTTAGCAGATTATGCTGACAGCAGTTAGTTGTAACTCAGAGTTCTGTCCTTTATGAAGATTAATGACCCTTGAAATAATAAATATATTGGAAATGCCAACTCTGGAAGTTATCTTCAATTCATAAATAGAATTGTTTGTGTAACAGCAGACATCTTCCCCTGCTATTTCCTATAATAGAGCAGAAGTAAAATACTAGAGCAGTAAGGTTTCAGTATCTCAAAGGTGCTGTTGGAGAGAAAAGATCCCTTCATGAGGAATATATGTGTTGGGAAGGGCAGGAAGAGGGTGATGACAAGCCATTTTGCAATATCACGTTTGCTTATGGCTTACGGGGAGCGCTGCAAAGAGCTTGAAGCTTTTAACACATCTGAGCATTGTTGACTTTTATTCTGGTTGCCATCATTCAGTAGGCAGAAAACAGCTCAGCAGGCACAAGGGCCAAAAGCTTGCTTGCCTTCTGTGGGTGGGCATTGTTTTGGGGGAGAACCAGTAACTTATTTTTAAGTCTGTTACAGTGTAGACCTAGCAGTAAATTAATCATGACATTAAGAGGGAACGTATGTATAGACATTACTTCACAGAGTTGTCATAAATTCTGTTCTTGCCATATTTTAATTTCCAAGGCGTTTGAATCCCAGACAAGGTGCTATAGATGTAGTTATTAAATTCTGCAGAAATACTTTTATTGGGTAAGACATTGGTTGATGATGTAGCTATGAATGCCAAATTCAGAGACTAGCAAAAGATTCTTTATCCATGCGTTTAGGATGAAAAATATTATTTTGTAACACTCACTTATTATTGAAATACCTGTTTTAAATTTACCTTCTTTTTCCTGAATGTTTGTATGTATATATATATATATATATGTAGTGTCACAGTTTTGACAATGTAGGGTTTATTCTCTTTGTTATTGGGTCATCAATAACACACAGGTGGAAACACAGCTTTGGAAATGGTGATTCTAACTCTCGTGGTTCAGCAGACTCTTGCTACTGTGGAGTGACCTGAGGACATACTGCCCTTTTTCAGCTTTTCTGAATACTCTCAAGAGAAGACACTGGATAGGATGTAAAGAAAAAAACCTTTTCAAAAGTTTACAGTGTACTTCTTTCAGTGCAAAAGTTAACTTATGTGGGGGCTGAGTTAGACTTAAATATTGCTGAAAAAACAGTGTCTAGTTCCCTGGTTTTCCAAGATTTTTCCTTCATGTACACTGAAAGGGGAAGCCATGTTCTCTGCACCTTTCTGTACCAAAACACATGTTGCTAATTATTTGGTTTCCACTGGGGCTGCTCTTTTGGGTGGTGGTTTGCCTTTCCCGTTAAGCATATAGGGACAGCCAAATCAGCGGAAGCTGAAAACGGGTTGTCTGCACTGAGGATATATTGGCAACCAGGCAAAGAATAGAATGGCAAAGTGCTGGAAGAGTTAAACCCTACCTCATGCCACCTGATCTGTGTAGCAAGCTGTGCCTGGCTAGAGTGGAGATATCTTAGGACCAAGTACCTTGAAGGCTGATATGTGAGTTTGGTTGCAGTTTTGGGGCAGATGGTCTCTGGGTAAGTGAGGCTGTGGACACACCCGTAATTGGCTGCTCCAGGGAGTCCTGCCTGCATTCCCTGACATGGCATGGTAAATGCAAGGTAATTTGAGGCAGCTTATGCCTTTATTTACCCCAGTGGAAGTGTTGACATGAGCTATTACCATGGAATGCCTGCCATGTAGCCATACTCTCAGATGTCCTAATGTTGAGAAACTAGCCCGAAGCACTTTGAGGTTCATCCAGTAAAATTTCCTAGCTCTTAGTCATTTGTTCCATAAACCATGATAGCAGAGCTGTATCAGTTGGCAAAGTCCTACAGCTCCTCGCTTATAGCTTGGAACAAAACTTAAGAGTTATGTATCGAGTGTAATTTGATGTAGTAATAGTTTATATAGTGTAAACACGCTAGATATATATTCTGTTGCTGGAATTAATCAGGAAAAAGTCATGTATGTAGAATTTTCTTCTTCATCTTTCTTTTAAAAACACATACTTGCTCCTGGTTCATATTTAACAGCACTGGTAAATGTAGTCCTTTGCCACAAAACAGGTGTAAGCCACCGCCCTGCCCTGCCAGCTCGCCTCGGTCATGGCTTGGAGACCCAGAGCTTGGCCTGTCTGGTGAAACTGCCAGTTGTGTTGCAGACACTTACTTAACAGAAACTGGAAGTGAAATCACTATTTCATTTAACATTGGCCACCTATTGGATAATAACTTTCAGCTACCATAAGACTGGGCTGCATTTGAAACAGCAGCCTTTTATTGAAAGACACTGTTTCCCATTCTGATCTGCTCATCCTCCAGAAGCATTTGAAAAAAAATGTGAGTGGAGGGTAAGAACATGAAATTTCCCTGCCGCTTTAAGTGTGTTTGCCTGTGTCTCGTTCTCACATGCACTGTATAAGCACTCAGTTTGCTGTTCAGTCTTTATTTCTTAGGTGCCATTTGGCTTCAATTTCCATGCAAAATTCATGGAAACCAGAGATGATTTGGAAGGGGATGACACCCTTGTCCTACAAGACCCTTCCTGAAGCAGGCAAATGGTTTCCGTTCTTGTAAGCAGCAAGCGAGTGCTCTGAGCCCTCGAGAGCCATCTTGTTTCCTTGCTCTTGGCACACACGAGTCGGGACACTTCTGCAGAGAGTTTTACTTGCACTTATGTTAGCGGAAATGTCCCTGATAAGAAGTAGACATTGTTGAAGTCTTGTGGCTTTGACTGTGAAGGCTTTTAATTTTTTTGCATGAAGACTGCTGATCCATTTATATTTGTTGTTGTTATATAAAAATGTGAGTGAGGGTTTATCTTTTCCTTTGAGATGTATGGCACTAGCTCTGGAATTGCTTCCAAGTTTACAAAACGAGTCTGTGGTTTAGCCCCCTCTGATAAACATTTTTCTGTTGTTGTTGCAAAGTCAGATCAGATTTTTGTTGTCATAATGGTTGGTGCACTTGGCAGCTTGTATTTTAAATAATTAGGAGATAAAATTGGACTGTGCTTGAAATCCAGCATGTCTGGTATTTTCTTGCTTTACTTAGTGATGCTTTTAATCCCCCTTTTAACTTTGAAGACTAATGTAAGGCAGTTAAGAACAGAGGGTTGATAATTTTTTTGTCATTTTTGAAACCTAGATCCAAGCCAGCTTCTCTTGCAATATTTCAGCCTCACCCTCCCAGGACACTTTGAGATAAATCAGTGTCTTTATCAAAAGAAGTAGGCCTTTTGTGGTGGTAGCATTGTAACATTAAATATTCATTCTAATTTGCAGAGTTGAGACAATTATATTGAAGTTCCCAATAAACTTTACTTTGGATTTTGAAGCTTTAAAAACATGCTGCTTGCTTAAATTCATTCTTCAGTAACCAGTAACCAGTAAGGCAGTTTACTGCTCAGATGCATTGGAAATGAGATGTTTTGGAAAGCTTGTGGAAAATCTTCTGTGCCCTTCACAGCACATGAAACAATGTGACAAACTAAAAGGCAGGCATTGGGGTTTTGAGGGTTTTCTCTCTCTCTCTCTCCCCCCCCCCCCCCCCCCCCCCCCCCCCCCCGTTCTTTTTGCTGGACACAGTGCCATAGGAGTCGTGAGGGAGGAAGTACAGCAAAACAGCAGGCTAAATTGAGAAACATTCTTTCCACTTAAGGAATCTTTGCTGCATGAAATGTATATGTTGAAAATATTCTTTATATTATTTTGAATCCAGTCACATTGAGGAAGAGGATCCTCATTTACAGTATTGTTCTGCACCTCTTAGGAGCTATTGGTTCCAGTTCTGGTCTAGAAGTGGATGCATTTTAACAACTGGAGAAGTAATTTTCTGTATCATTAGAATCAAATTCTAAAAAAAAAAAAAAATAAACAAACCCCAACCCCCCTAAAATCCAAACCAAACTTGGCCTAATTGACCATAATTTGGCAATATACTCTGCATTCAGCAGAGGATTAACAAGACAAAATTTGTGACAATGTGGCTCAGGCTGTATCTTCTATATCCAGGCTTGGGAAAGGAGGTGTGTTTTGGAATTAAGAACATAGACTGCAAGTCAAAGTCTAACTCATACACAGATTTTTTTTTAAATTATTATTATTGTCTTGATTTTACTGAGTTAACTTCTTTAGTCCAGAATAAATCATGTGAGGAAGGAGAACTTGAAGTCTCTGGTTCATAGCCAGCTATATAACTACAAATGCCACTTCCAACAAAACATTTTTTGTTAACAGTCTACCCAATATGCCACGGAAGGATAGTTGTGGCACCTGCTTTTGCTTCACATTCTCATAGGCATCTTCAAACATAAAGCATAGCAATTCAGGGACTTTGAATTCACCTTGTTTCCTTTGTACTGATGGTCCCTCAAGTACGGAATTGAGCATGGCAGCATGGAAGAGCATAACCTTGCTCTCATCTGAGCTGAGTCTGTTCTGAGGATAAATTGACTACTCAATCTGCTTTCTTTCAAAGGGTCTATATTCACTTTATTCTCTTTACAGTTGATTTTCTGTAGAGATTGGGCCTCCCAGTTTTTTCCTCTGGGCAGCTTGTGGGAGGAGATCCAGATGCATAGGCAACTGGCAAAGCAATTTTGTTCTGTTGCTGGTGGCCTTAATTAATCATGTCTAGATTAATTAGCTGATCCATTTGTGGATGCAGTGTTTGGGGAAGAAAGTAACTGGGAGTGTTGTGAGCCAACAGTTAGGGCTCTTGCCCAAATATGAATAAGAAAACATAAACTAGCTGATATTCTCAGAGCAAGCATGCACCCTCTTTCTGCTTGCTGTGCATACATATACGCAATTTTAAACAGTGAAAATAGAAGTTTAAAAAAACCCACTAAAGTTTGAATGGTAGAAGTATATACATAAAATCAAGCTGTTTCCTTGTGGAATGTGACTTATAGAGAGGAACACCCAAGTTTTAAACTTCCTCCTTCAAAATTTATGGAAGCCTCAGAAACTTTCCTTTTTTTTTTTTTTTTTTTTTTTAATGTCAGGATCCGTTTCAGGATTCAACTTTTTTTTTAAACATGTATAACTACAGTACGTTTCACAACTTGATTTAATGCAGCTTCCATGTGTCTTGAATACAATAGTAACTTCTGAAACCAATATTTCTTTAGAGAGCAGTAAAGTTGTTTCTTCATGACACCAGTAAGTAGTTTTCTTGCCAAGAAGTATATTGTAAGATTTATTAGACTCTCCATTGCCCTCCCCCAAGTAACCCAGATTTTAGCTTCAAGTAAAGCAAACATGTTCAAAAAGTACTCTTTAACTTCAGGCTAGGCGGATACAAAATAAAATCCTCCAGGGGTACATTACAACTAAAAGATTCACAAGCCCTCCAGGGGGTTTAACTTTTTAAGTAGGCATTTCACAAGTATTTGTTGCATAAACCATTATATGCTCCAGGCTGGGGTTCTTGGAGATTTTTTTTTTTAATATAAGACATGCAGCAATAAATATATTTTTGTGAAAAATAATATCTCATCTTTGCTTAGAAGCGATGTTCCGTGCTTTAGAGCATGTGTTTTCTTGGTTTAATATTTAATATCAAATTTCTTGGATTGTCATTTTAGTCCACTCAGTAGCTTGAGATGCTGCTTAATGGAAATGGGGACCATAAATTCCAATTAACTCCCTTCAATCATTTTTCTAAATTGAGTGCTTTTGGTCTACTGCAACTCCATCTTTGGCAGTTGGAAAAACAGGTTTTGGAGACTGCAAAGGCAAATGACAGCCATTTATATGTTCTCATTGCATAATTGAATAGACCAGATGGGCACAAATGCCCTGGAAAATAGCCTATCAGAAAGGAGATAGGTAGCCTTTCAGTTTTGGGACATCTGGCCTCACTTTCCGTATCTTTCAGAAACTTCCTTGTAAGCCTGGACAAGTCGTGTTTCTGTATTTTACATGTTGTTCGTCCTTCCCACGAAGATAATTATCCTTTATTTGTTTCTTTCCATTTTTAACTCCTGGGGCAGAGTCCCTCTATTCAGTGCTGTAATGTGCAAACTGTTGTCTACAGTTTCACTGGGACCTCCAAGTGCTACTGAAATGCAAATGACAAATAAGAATATGAAGAAGGGAAAACAAGTAATGTAAGACAAAAAAGGGTCCTTTTAAGATTGTAACAGGAAGCAATATAAGAAGTTTAATCCAACCTTGAGCCTTCCAGAAGTGAATGAGGAGCTGTAACTCAAAGAGTTTTGGAAGAGAAGCCCTTGAGTATTACAAGCTACCAAGTGACAAGAAAATGTAGGAAAAGGAGTGTTGATTGTCTTTTTAGACAACTTGTTAGTTGAAATGTTGCATTTAAATAAGAATGATGATCAGTTCGAAGTAGAAAGAGTAATAGAAACCCTTGCAAGAAGGGAAATGATGTGTCTGTCAGAACAGTGATATTCAAATCATCAGACATGAAGGATAAAGACAAAATACCAAAAGCTTCTGAGAAACAGGAAAGGAATATAAATCCCAGCATATTTCTTTCTTTCCAGATCCGAGTCTCTTACACAAGAAAGACGAGAGCCCTGATACCTGTAAGAATGCCGCCTTGAAAGAGGGGTTGAAGCCAAAATATTGTGTGCATCAGAGCTGAGAGTCATGTAATAGAAAGTGTTAGCTATTTGATAGACTGACAGAGTTCTTGGTGGACAGAGACAGTCATCCAGTATCCAGAGGTATTTTGAGATCTGAAGGTAGGAGGATAACTACTAGACATTACTAAAGTGAAATAGTATTTGTCCTGACACTTTAGTGTTGGAGAGGCACTTGGTAACACAAGCTCTGGACGCGGTCACTCCCTACACCTCCATTTCCCAGAAGAGACTAGTTCTGCCTGTTTTTTGCAGGAGCACCCCTATCTCCAACAGGAGCTCATCAAGGTCTGACAGCAAGACAGCTATAAGTTTGTTTCTACCAATCATTGCTTTCAAAAATGTAATCCAGGAGCAAGTCTTGCATTAAAGCCCCAATTTGAAGGAGAAAGATGAAGCTCTGCCTGCACTGTAGTTTAAATACTTCTACCCTGGCTGCATAAAATTCAGTGGTATATTGTCTGACTGCCAGACGACTTTGCTTATGCTTTGCCTCACACAGAAATTTGAAAACGATTAATGAGAAAGCAGATTTGCTCAATTATTGATTCATTCCACATGCTGTATGCTTTTAAGTCATATTTTGCATAAAAAGCACATGGCTGGTACAATCACGGGGACATCACTAGTTAATCTAGCTGGCATGGTAACCTGCTGGATTTGTGCACAGCATAAATATGATTGGTGTTGGTGCCTGGAGAAGTATGAAATTGTTCCTGGTGTGGGCATGTGGGCAGTAGGAGGCTACCATTAATTAGAATATGGTTTGATTTTTTTTTTTTTTTTAAAGCAGAAGCATACTCCTTGTGATAAATCTTTTTTTTTTTTCACATCCCAACTTTTGTACTCTATTTTACCTTTCCTGCACTGGAGGACTTAATTATGTTGACAGGCTTATACTCAATTATTTATCTTCAAGGATGTTTCTCTGTAATTTTTGTAAACGTTTTGAAGTCTATTGCAGATCTTCTTTGAGGTTTTAGTGTTACGGCTCCATTTGCATTCTTGCATTTGGACCTGACAATGTATATCCATTTCTGCTGTGGTTATAGCTGATGCTGGTTTTCCATTTTATGGGCCAAATAAAGTCCTTGTATGTGTACATGCCATTCCCATTGACTTCAATCATCTATATATTTTATTTATAGTCTTTTTTCCCCCCCAGACGCTCGTCCTTTCAACATGACAGTGGTATCCAAATGTTGCAACCTCCTGGTCTCCTATGGCCTAAATAAAGTGAAAATGAGCCAAATTCTTTTCACGTTTACACACAGTGCCTCACTTTGGGACTGAATCTGTGAAAGAGAGATTTGTTTAAACATGCCTGAGGCTTTTATATGTCATCCCTGTTCAGACAACTTCTGCAATTTTTGCAGTCTAACTACATTAATGACAAAGCAAATTTGATTATTAGGAAGCTGTGCTGTTAGTCACACAATATGCAGGAATGAAATAGTTGGCAGTAATAACTGGTATTGTTTCAACTCTGTCTCATTTAAAATTACTAAAGTGAAATGTAAAGCACATAAATAAAATTACTAGAGAGGCTTTGAGGGCATCATTGTTATAGAGTAGTTCATTCATTGTTCACCTGGGATGGAAAGAAATACTTGAATTTGAGAGGATGCATTTACTCTATAATTCAAGCTCTCCTGCTTCATGGGTAGAAATACAGCATAGCCAACTGAGGACTGTTCTACTTGTTTAGATATGCATTTCCAGTGTCTGAATGATCCTCTAAGAGTTTTTTAATCTTTTTTTTTTCTTCTTCTTTTTTTACCAGCTGCTTACTAGAAATAAAAGTCACTAATAAGTTTACTTTGCATTTAGCTTGGAGAGTGTGTTGTTCATGACATAGTCTACAGAACAAACAGTTCTACAAACAAACGGGAGTTTCAGGGTGCAAGATCAGATTTTCTGCATCTGTGGGAAATTCATTGGAAACTTCACATGGAAAGAGAAAAAAATCTTAGATATCTTTCTGGTGAGCTTCTTGGTTTATGTGAATTATTTTCTGAAACAGAACAAAGCCAGGATATATTTGCAGCCATAGAGGTGCTAGGATGCTGCCCCAGCTTTGGCTCCTGATAGCTCACCAGCTCCTCTGTAGAGTACCCTCTTCATTGGGTCAGTCCTCCTAGAGAGTTGATGGAAAAATCTAAACCAACTTTAGGTTGCATTATCTCTTCTTTGGGGCTAAAGAAGATTTGGAAGGGAGCCAGGGTGGTGAACCTCATGGGTTTTCTTTGATCTCTTCCTGCCAGTGTGATATAAAGCAGTTCTTTAGGATGGCCGAGCAGCAGTCAGTCCTGTGGCTGCAACTGAAACTCATTTTTGTGTTGCAGATCCAGCTAGTCTCCTTCCTACGTTTACTTACAGGAGAAAGGGTGGAGATTAACCTCATTTTGCTGCCCACATATTACCTTGAACAGGATGGACTGAAATCTGAATAGTGTGCTGTTGAATTCTTGCTGGTTGATTTCTGTGGAGAGACAGCATGTCTCATTTTAATTTTTCTTCATTTTTTTTATTTTTCTTTTCCCTTGATTCTTTCTTTTTTCAGTCATTTGAAATAGGGAATGTAACTTGAAACTGGAAGCAAAAAATTTGCTTTGAGAGATCAAGAGTCTTTTAAGCAGCTTACTGGATCAGCAGTTGCAAAGTTATCATGAGGCCTGAACTCTTTCTATGGGTTTAATGGAAGCAGCACAGTGCAGGAGCAAACATCACCACTCTGTATCCTCAAGGGAAGACTTAGTGCTTTACACATACAAGCAGAACTAAATACTGTACTTTGATGTACTCTTTTTTTTTTGTTGTTATTAGTTTCAACCTGTTGGGAGTAAGTTTTTCTGCACTCCTGGTTAAGATTTCCCTTGATGTTTTGTGGATCTCATGTACATTATATAAAACTGGAAAGAAGGACACTTCTTGTAGATGGTAACCATCCTAATAGCTATAAGCTCTGCGTTTATGTCAGTGTGAGTTTTATACAGTTCCACGTGTAAAACAGTAGTCATCGTGTGACAGGATCATTGCAATGTTTAATATTTGATGTTTGCCTGGTACTCTTTGCTGTCTTTGGTGAAAGCAGAATGGATGCCCAGTGTCCATTTTGCAGGGGTGGGCTGAGCTGTTGTTCCATGTGTTGAATTAGACTCAACGGGTCTCTGATCAGATGCGGTACCAGGACTCCAGTTTTCAGACTGTGTGTATGTGGCAGGTGGTTACTGCAGCACACTGTACTCTGTTGCTAGTCATTGTATTATCTGGGTATTGACAGGTGGGATACAGTGGACTTCACTCCTGCAAAAGTGTATTTTTAAAATTCAGGGTACTAAGTTGTATGAGCTATCTTGAGGTAGGAGCACGTGAAGACAAGGTGCTTCAGCTTTACCAGAGCGTTGGTTACACGAGGGCAGCAGCAGCCAAGGCGTGACACTATCTAGTTTGCCATGTGTTTAAAAACCTTGTATCTCTATCTGCATTAGAAAAAATTAGGCAAAGGGCTAGAGTAATCCTCTGGGTTGTCAAAGTTATCCTCTGTGGTTACAGACAGTCATGCCATATAAGCACATTTATACACTGACCAAGATCCACTAAAATAAAATAACCCAACAATGCTCCAGGGATTTTGATTGTTTGTTTTGGGGGGCAGGGGAAGAGAAGATGGCCCCATTTTTCCTGTTCAAAAGGTGTTCTGTTGCCTAACCTTTGGGTAGCAACCTATGTATAATTCAGCCTAAATTAGTTATCCTGGAATATAGAAACACACCTTTTTAATAGCAAAACCAAGGCCTTAGAGAAGGAAAACTAATGGCTAGTTCATAGAAGCACTGGGTTTCAACCACTGAAATGCCCTGGCACGACAGATCCAAATCCTGGCAATGTCTGTGTTTGTCCTTCAAAGGTAAATAAATTAAGTACTATGGATTTCACTGGCTGGAAATCTGTCATGGGAGGGTAGAATTTCCTTTTGTTCATCTTCTTTTAGACCATAGGATAGTCTCCTTAATAAATACAAATTGCCCTGATGTCCTTGATTTAAATTTTGTCTTTCCCATTCTCCACTGTATAATGCTCTAAACTGATTTCATCAATTCACTAAATGCTGTATGTCAGATACAGGCATGTTGAAACCTTCCATGAGATAATGCTGGTATGCTGTGGAAATTCAAGTGCAAAATAATAATTTAAAAAATCTTTATTGTAACAGTTGAAATATGTGCATTTGTGTCGACACAAAAAAAAGATATTTTGAACCTTTCCCAGGGATTTTGTGGAAGGGAAAAATTTACAGTAAAAAATCTGTACGTATTTCTTGTGAGGTTCTGTGGTACCTGCAGTACTCCTTCATATCCTGAAATCTTGACTTAACCAAATTTCCTACTGAAACCAGTAATCTTCCTTAAATAATATCAGTAAAGATAGTGAGAAAACCCCAAGGTTGACTTGTAATCCTGCTGTGAATTTTATTTCTCAGAGAATCAGATGATTTGTCAAAGTAGACACACTGTGTGATAAAGCTTAATTTCAAAAAATGTCACATTTTATTCAAAATTTCTGAAACATCTGATTGTTACATGTTTGAAATGAGTCTTTATTTCTAATGTTTGAGCAATTTTTTGTTCGGGTATTTAATTTATAGCAAGTAAACAAGCAGAGGAGATTGAAATTGAAACAGAACTGTTTGGAAATTATCTAAATAAATCTCTGTATACTTTGATTGACCCAGGAAGATTTTTAGAAAAAAAATTAATATGTCACTCGTGACATCCTTTTATCCTTCCTTAAGATGTGATTTTTTTGAAGTTTTGAAAATTCTTGTCCAGCTCTCCCAGGTTTTTCGCTCACATTACTGTATGGAAGTCCATGTTTAAAGTCTGCTTTGATCTTTCCTTGTGTATAGAACTATATGCTATGAACATTTCATAGTTTGATTGTTGCCCAAAATAATTTGGGCCTGCAATAATTGTACATGCAACAGCACTGTAGTGAAATAATGCTGAACTTCCCATGTGCAACACAAATGTTGCCTCAGATCCAAGGACTCACGTGACAGCTCTTCAAGAAGGTTTAGCTCTGCTTGGCTTTAAAGGGTGTCTTAGCTAATTAGTGTATTAGAGCTCATGGGCCACGGCTTGTGAGTTCAGAGCTTCTGCTAATTAAGTTTTGAATGTAATTTTAGTTAAACTATTAAAGCTTTGTCCCAAGGCTGTTCTCATTAAGCAGAACTCCAGCTCTCCTGGATTTTCTTTGTTCAGAGCTCTCTTGCAAGTGCATAGAGGCACATCTGGTATTGGCTATGGCATTCACATGGGTCTAAAACTGCTGCAAAAGAAACAATGCAATGAAATTTATCTGGGAAAACAGTGAGATCACAGTGTAACATTTCCCTGGAGAAAAGCCTCAACCTTTTTTATGATCTGGCTTAGTACTTTAGTACGGTACCCTTAACCATCAAACTTCAGGGCGTATGAAATCCCAAAGGATGGAAATGGAAATACTTTTTGTTTTGTGAAGGCTAGAGTACACCAAGATAATGATTTCATCTCCTCCTCCAGGAATCATTTAGGGGCCTAAGCCCCACTGAGTAACATGTACAGAAAAAATACAGTAGGTAGTTACTGCAAATGGGTATGGGATCACATACTATGAAGCACCTGTGACTTGAGATACATTGAAACCTTGCAAATCTCTGTTATATTTCTGGTGTCATAATATCACTTTGTTTACCAGCTTTGGGCTTTTAATTAAATTTTACAGGATACTTGCCCACAATATGGATTAGGCCCATTACGTTACTTGGGGGAAAAAAAAAATTATTATCAAACACGAGGCTTCAAAATTGGCAGTTGCTCAAATTTATTTTTTCTTAAGACTTAATAGGCATGTCCAAATGAACATGGCAATTTCTTTAGAATAGAAATGAATACACTGTTTTGTTGTATCTGAGATCTGTGTAATAGACTGTGACATCTCCTGCTGTGATACCAGGTGAAAAATCCCTTTTAAAAGGGCCAAAACCCAACCGTTCCCATTGGCCTATAATGCATCATTCTCTAGCTGGCGGCCGTAGCCCTCTCCCTGCAGCACTGCTGCGTGCAGGGGGGAGGCTGCAGGTTGCTGAACTTGTAAGTTGGCTGAACTTTCACACTAGTGTTGCTGCATAGAACACAGATATGGAAAGATAAGCGGAAAGATAAAACTAAGATAGAAACTTGGGAGCTGATGTTCTGTGCAGGTGAACGGAAGTAGTTTGTTCTAATTAGATGCAAAATTTTTCCCTTTTTATCTCTATGGAGAGCCCTAGTCGCAAGATACCTGTTGTTACTGTTTATCTTCAGTTCTGGTGTACTAACTCTTAACACCTCTCCCTCCCTCCCCGTACCTTCTGAACTAGTTGTTTTCTTTCCTTGTGGTCATGTAGTATGTCGTCTTCCTGATTTTAATTTTTTTTTCCTCTGTACCTGCCTTTCCCCAGATCTTTCTTATTTCCTCTGTATTTCTCATTTTTCCTTTCTGTCATCCTTTCTTTTTGCTTATGGAGCAAGAAGCTGCTGGTGTGACAGCATAGAGTTTGGACTGCTATGCTAGGGCTGCAGCTGCTGGTCACTGTGGTGGTTCACCACTTGGAGGGAGCTGGAGGCAGGCTACCAGCTGAGAAGTGGAGAGCGAAGCCAAGAATGTGTATTTGGTTTGCCACACAAGAACACTTTGCAGCAAACAGTACCCAGCACCTCTGCATGGAGATCCTACCCTGTAGAGGTGCTGACAGATCATTACCTTTTCCTAGGTATAGCTTTACTAGGGTGTTCAGCCGTGTTTCTGTGTGTATGATGAAAATGAGTTTTTCCTCGAGTGTTGAGTTTGGCTTGGAGTTCCTGGATTGGGCCAATCTGAAACTCCAAAGGAACTTCAGAAGCTGCTCCCTGAGGAAACCATAGCCATGGCCTTGGTTTATCTAAACAGTGGGAACTCGGAGTACTCAGCTCTCAGAGAACCTTTTGGTCATGTTCAAGGACAGTGTTTGCCCTTAGCCCTGACTAGCGGACCTCTCTTCTTAACTCCTCTTCCATATCAGCCATAGTCCTCCTGGTTCTTCTTGGGGCAACTCAGTCCAAGCAACAGCATCATTTCAGATTTCAACTCTTTCTTAACGTTGTTTCTCTGGCAGCACTTGTCGAGACTGTGGCATGTTTTACTCAAATTCTGGTTTTCTTTTTTACCAATGAGAAACCACACCATTCCCTCAGCTGGGCTGGCAGACTACCACAGTGAGTTAGCAGTCTGAAGGTCTGTGAGGCTCCTGTTGCTGCTCAAATTTTTAACCCTTTTATTATGTGTCATGGAAGAGTTGCTGCATTGAGACTGTAACAAGATAGTACAACTCTCATCCTGCTAGGCTGATGGGCTGGTTTTCATGTCTTTGCTTCCTCTAAATTGACAACATTGAGAAACAGTTTTGCAGAAAAGGTTTATGTATTTCACCTTGTATTAATTTTTCTTTTCACGTACCCCAAGCTAAACATCAAAAAGAAGATAATGGGTTGTTGGTTTAGTTTGTCCTCTAGTAAGTCTTTACTTACATCTTTGCTATTAATAATCTTTGATTCCTTTTTTTTTGGGGGGGGGGGCAAGTTTTAATGACCAACAGAACTTGGTGAATATGAGACCAAACACAAGGACAGTGCTTGTCCTCCTACAAAGGAAATCTTTGCATAATGAATGTATTAGTGTATTTCTTACATATCGCCTTGGGATGAGACTATAGCTCTTGGAGGCAATAAACAATTCAGCTCTCATTTCCTGTCAAAAACTAGCACCATGTGATCGATGGAAAAAGTGAATGCATCAGCAGATCTGTTTTATGTAAAATCCGATTATTGTATTCTTAACTTACTCTAATCGTTGTTCCTAAGGGGTGTGATATCCATGTTGAGGCAGAAGTTCATGTTAATTTGGTGGTGAGATCATTACTAATAATATTAATTGCGTCTAAACAGTATTTGGCATGATAGCCTAAAACTGTGAGTGGTGTGGATGATTAGAATGCTACTGTGTCTGGCAAAGAAAGTATTCTTTGAATGGCTATAACTGTGATCAGAATGGGCCAGCGTGCACTTGTGTGCCATCCTGACTTTTCTAAGGTAAACCACCACTTTCCATGGAGAGAGAATGAATTGGAGCTGGACCTGTTTCCCCAGGCTTTTCATCCTCTTATTCCTTTCCCTCACTACAGTAAAACACTATATATAACAGTACGGCAGCAGGTCTCTCCATCAGCTCAGTTACTGTGAGACTGCTCATTCCTGACCATGCTCAGTGCAGAACTGTTTCTTACAGCAACCTGGTGTTATTGGCATATCATTCAAAAATGTGCCACAGAAAAGAAAACACCTTGCTGAAGTTGTCTTGGAAGCCTAGTATTCAGAAGAGAAGTTCTCCTAAAGACATCAGCTAATACTTTGTTTAGCTGTGTTAGGTCTTTGAATTGATATTTACCTTTCCTATCTCTCCCCACTTTTTCTAATTCTTCTTTTTTCCAACTCAGCCTCTAACCTCAGCCTGACTTTAACATTCCTTTTTCACTTCCTCTTCCATGTCTGCTCTTTCTCTCCATGTTCATCTATGTTGACATCTCTGCTCTTTGAAAACCAGCAGAATTTCTTCTGTGTCCTAAAGCAAAATTACACCGTAAGAGATTTCTGCTCCAGCACCTCCAAAGCTAGACCTGACTGTGCCTTTTCTCTGTCTTCCTCATAGGCATAAAATATCCAATGTAGACATGTGGGAAAGAATAAAAGTTTAACTTTTCTTTGAATAATGCTAAAACTGCCTGACATTGTCTGGCATTGTGTCTGTGTCTATTCAAAAAGGGTGACAAAGCGAGTATTATATAGAACATTTTATCATGCTTCAGTAATTATATACAGCCTCAGGGTCATCATTCAGGAGATGGGATGGAGGGACTTCCACACTATTTTCGGTCTTCTAATGAACCCTTGTGTGACTGGGAATAAGTAGTTTCACTTCTTCTGGATCTTTTTTTCCACTACTATGTTTACTTATGTCTCTCACCTATTAAAACTGTGTAGGGCAGGATATATCTTCCACTTGTATTTAGAATCTGAATATTATCTGGATTTTTAGACACTTCCAAAATGCAACTGATATTTTCAAAGTTTGCTTAAGTGTGTAATCAACTGCATTTCTATGATTATACATTTCTCTGTTGTCTTAGCCATGAAAGATATCCTTGAATCTCTCATATGTTCTGTTCATTTTAGAGGAAATAGACTCCCTTTTGTATATATCAGATTTGTTTAATGGAATTAACCGTCCTCCTTACCAGAATTATTTTGATGATTTAATCCCTATGGAATTTGATAGGAAAGGTAATCTTGTTCTTGTATGTAACACTTTAGTTATGATCTTCACAGCTCTGAATTGGGTTTCCCTTATGCCTGTCTTACTTTCCCTGTCTCTGTTAATACGAATTTGGCCAAGTGTGGTTTATAGTTAGATTTCACGCTCGTTACAGTGTGACATGAACTGGTAGCCTGCTGAAATGGGCATTCAGAGGCTTAAGAGACAGGAAGGCTTGCTAGTGTGTTCAAAAAATAAACACTGCAAGGAAGTTTCTTCATTAGATGGAGCTGGGAACTGTAAACCCTGGGAATTTGAGAATTATCTATGTACATATCTGAGCACATAGAGCTAAACCAGGGAAGGTGTGAGATTTCAGCTTTAAGTCATACCTGTCAAGGGTTAATGGGAGTTGAAGCTGGGCTACTTCCTTTGCAGCAGTATCCTTTTACATACATGCTTTTAAAAACCTGCTAACCAAATACAGTCTGGCCCTCACTTAAAAACCCGTTCTCACTTTCCTAAGGTTTAACTAGGACTGTCTGTCCAAATCTGCTCACATACCATTTGATATCACATGGGAGAATCATAACTACCAGTGGAAAAGGCCACAGATTTATCCTAAGAGCAATGTCTTCCAAGAGTCCATATCCCACGTGACACCCGAGCTGAGTTCTCAGGATTATACCCACTTGGAGACGTTCCTTTGCAACTTCAGTTTCCCTTAAATTTGGTATTTGTATATGAATGTGCCCAACACTTTACAAATACATTTTAAAAAAATATTTTCCTGTGTGTTTTCCAGAATTTGCCTTTATCGTATATGTTGCTCTGCTTATTAATTTTTAATGAGGACATCTGATTGCTTGCATGATTGACACAATGAAAGGAAAACTCAAAACAGAAATGCAAAAGCACACACAAGTTGATCAAAAAAGTAGATTATAAAATTAATTAAGAATTGCATTTTTTATGAATTTTCATTTAGGAAGATATTTTTCTGAATGGGGGTGTAGATTTGTCTGTTACAGCCTTCTCCTATGACTAAATCTGCTAGAGGCAACTGTTTTCTTTTAAATCAGATCCATGAATGAGTATCATGAGTGTTGAGAAGAGCTGTCGACTGGAAGAAAATTGGCTTGTAAAAGGAAGAGTTCTACAGGTTACCAGATGTATGTGGGTTCACCCTCATTTTAAAGTTCGAGGTTTGAACCTTTCTCTGTGACAGGTATGAATGATTACTCGAATCAGTTTGAGGGATGTATGTAAAAATCAGGCTGGCTGTTTGGGTTTAGTTTTTACAGTGTATGGTGGGCTAGCCTCTGAACTCTGTTATCTTACTGCAAGTCCAGGGTGTGCCAGAAAACATGTAGTGCCTAAGCGTACCTCTAACCAAATAGGGGTGAGAGTTGTTCTTCCTTTTTTGCTTTAATTAAAGATTTTTCTTCCTAAATTATATAACAATTTTTCAGGCATCTTGTTAGTGCAAAAAAATTGCTCAATGTTTGTAAAACAGCGAGAGATAATTTGACTCCTGCCTTTAATTTAACCACAGCAGATGCTGCTAACTATACTCTGCTCCCCAATGAAGTAATTTACCTTGAAGATGGGAAGTGGAAACATATTGTTTAAATAGCTGACTTGATTGCTTAGAAATGAGCCTGACCAAAATGAGTTGATGACTTGTACCTTAGGACTAGGCTATTAAACAAAACTAAATATACAATAATATCAGCAAAAGCTGTCTGGGAGAATC
Source organism: Harpia harpyja (assembly GCF_026419915.1). NCBI lineage: Eukaryota > Metazoa > Chordata > Aves > Accipitriformes > Accipitridae > Harpia > Harpia harpyja. The sequence goes on from NC_068948.1 coordinate 16,882,930, forward strand.
AGACCTCATTGCAATGGGGATGTTATGAGTATTTTTTTAAGCAAATAAGCATGCTGAGTCAAGCACTAATGAAAATAATGCTGCGATTTGCCTGCAAAACTACCATTAGAGGTCAGGAATGAAAATAAGTGGGAAAAACAGCAGAGCTCCAAAAAAGAGGCTACTGGAGGCATGAGTGTTGTCTGTAACAATGAATAATAAAGACAAATGGATTCGTTAATGACTTGAGCTATCAAGAATTTGTAAATTACAACTAAGATGGAAAAGTTTCAATTGCTCAACTCAGTAAAGTTGGGGTCAAAACCTGCAGTACCTACTCAGCTAAATTGCCATGGTTGTCTTTATTCTAAGACTTCCAGCTTTGTCTTGCTAGCACCCCTTGTCACAACTTCCGAGGCACTGTGCAAGTACTCTGTACTTCTTGTCATGTCTTGAGCTAGTTATGCTGTCTCCTTTCATCAGCGGAAAGAAACAGAAGCTTAAGTGAGGTCATTTTTAACATTTGTGACTGTTTCTGGTAAGCCATGTGAGCAGGAATGTCTATTTTGCTGTTTGTGTTACGCAGAGCAGAATTTGACCTCATCTCTGGCTGGCTTCTCTGGGTGGTACTGTTATATATAGGCCATGGGTGAGAATTTTCTTACAGCATTGAGACCATTGTTATTTTTGAATATATAACAGGAGGTAAGTAAGGTAGGATTAGCTGCTCAGTGTCTAGGTGCTTTGAAATTTTACAGTTAGTTGTGCTATTTTAACCAGAGGAGATATATCAGGTTTCCATGGATAGAGTCATGTCCACTGTGTGTGCTGGAAGTCACTGCTGTGTCCAAAACTGTCACCCTCTTGCAGGGAAAACGAAAAACCCAACCATGTTCAGTGGCTGAGAAGGAAGAAACTTACCAAAAGAGACGCTGCAATACAAATCTGGGAGAGGATATGTATACGTATACATATAAAAGGAGAAGAGCAGATGACAGAAAAAGGAGAAAGGAAAGCTGCCAACTGTCCTTTATTTATTCATTGCTGCTTTAAGGAAGGCCATTAAGCTGGAGAGCAAATTGGAATGTCAGCAGTGACACGCAAGCACTAATCTCACGTATCTGAAAAGGGGTAGATTTAGGAACCTTTGACTGTGAAGCCTGGCCTCTGTTGCACTTTGTCAAGTGTGGGTGTTTAAGGGAGAGTGTGTTTCTGTGTGCATGTGTCAGAGAGAGAGAAAACAGAGGCCCAAGGAATTATCTTTGCAGAACCAGAACATGACACCCTCTATCAACAGTGGGTGCATCTCCTCTACTGATAGAGGGGTTTTGTCCATTGATCATCTTGTTCTCTGTGTTTTCAGTGTTTGCCTGTGTGTCACAGAATTGGATAAGCACTCAGTACTTCTCAGCCTTGTGCTAGGACTATGACTTATCCTATATCTCTTTGTATCTGCTTTTTACATTGAACAGACAGAAAATCCTTGCTTTTTTCCCCAGGAGCACAGGTCAAAGTAACAGCTCCATTATGTTAGAGGTAAGATGTATGCCTGTAGGAAGAAGTGTGTTTGTGTAAATAACTTGAACAACTTTAAGCTGTACATTTTTTTCCAGAATGATTCAAAATATTGAACGTCTTTTTCACCATATGTATAACTAGCATAAGGAACAAGTAATCACCCTGTCAGTGCTTTGGAAGGATTATTGGCCAAGAGTTACAAAGTAGGTGAGGTTATAAGAAGTCCTGGGTTCTTTGATCGGTCCTCTCAAGCCCTTTAACTTCTGCGTGCCATGCTTTATCTGTCTTGAAAATACCTTTAAACTTTTTCAACTCCCATTGCATCCTGTACCATCCTATCACCTGCCATCACTGCTCACTACCACAGCTAGTTGTCATGCTTATTTTATGAGGTTATGTTAATGTCTGTAAAGCAGTTTGTACTTACTTTCAGTCATGGACTTCAATATTTTATCTTCCCGATGGCATGGTATTTAGAGACAAGATTTTGTCTGTTGAATAACTTTTCACTTGAGAGTGAGTAATACCACCAGTGCTTGAGACTTTCTTGAACAAAAGATGATGTCAGCCTCTTGCAGGAAGGAAGAAGCCTTGCCTGTGTTTTAGTGGCATAGATAAGGGAAGGCGAAACAAAAAAATTCCTTCCCTGAATACTTGTGCTTGAAGTAGGAGGAGCACCTATCGCTCAAACCTTGAGCTGCTTTATCGTAGCCTGGTCTTCCTCTTTGATGCCTTTTTTCCTTTAAAGCCCTGTAGTTAATTAACTCACTTGATTAAAAGCAGAATGTCCAAACTCACGGGTCACCACACTTGGGAAGTTTAGATGTCCCATTTAAAAATAGGCATCAGCACCTGATATGCCTTTTGAAGACAGTGGGAGCCAGTCCTGCATGAGCTGGCTAAATATAGCAGCAGCCGCGCCACTTGCCAGAGAGATTAATAAAGGGAAGAAATTCCATTTGGGCAGGTAGGGTGCAGCAGATCCAGAAGATCTCCCAGCTGTGCTGTCTGGTGGCATGGGCTCTTAGTAAGAGGAAAACTGCTTTGATTTTTATTTTTTCAATATAGCTGTCTAGATGTTAAGTTGTGAACAAGGAGGATTTTGTATACCTTTTACTCAGTTATTACTTGGACAGAGCAGAAGTACTTGAAAACTGCTTTTTTGAAAACTGAAAACTTCACAGGTACTTGCAGAGATCAGCCCTGTGTGCAACCTTCGCTTAGTGAGACAATGAGAAAATTAAATGATCCTAATTGCACAGTGCACCTTGACTCCACGTTTCAGCTGTCCTTCATTTTAGTTTTATATTTACTACCATTCTACACAGACCTGTTTTTTGTCTCATTTGTATTATTGTAAATTAGTGGCATTATCCAAAGGGACGATGAAGGTGAAGTTAAAGGAGCTGGACTGGTGAATTACTTAAACTAAAGTTTAATTCCGCAAATTTATTTCTTGCGTTCCTCAGTTTAGGCATATGTTTTAAGTCTGTGAGATTTGGCAGGTTGGAAGGTTTTGATGTATGTTGACTTCTGTACATAAACACAAGCCACCAACTCTCCAAAAAAGGAGAAGCTAATCCAGTGAAAAGGCTAAGATCTGAAATGAGAAATAGAAACAGTGGGTAAGAGAAGAAAGGGGAGAGACTTGCCAAGTTAAAGCAGCTTTTGGAGTGCTTTTACTCCACACACTTACACTAAGTAATCCATCCTCCGAAATAAAGCCTGAAAAGTTTCACTTGCATAAGCCAAAAAAAAAAGCTTTAACTGAAGGGGAGGGGAAGAGTACTATTGTGGAATTTTTGACCTGTATGATCAATATAAACTTCCTTTGCCTGACTGCAAAGTTAACCTAACATTCCAATTTTGGACAGAGTACTGCTGAGTGTAATGTCCTAATATCTGCCTTAGTCTGCAGGCAACACCAGAGCTTCTTGTTGCTGCCACAGTACTCTTACATTTCAGAAGTGTGAGCGGTGAGTGTCCAGGGCAGTTTGGAGCAGCATCAAACAGTATTCTGCTGCTTAGGAGAAATTTGTAAATCCTTCACACGTCACTAAAGGTGTAAAGTAAACTTAGCGTCGACCAGATTTTGACACACAATACAATACAATAGTCCACTGTCATAATTCAGATTCATCAAAGATCAATCAAATGCAGCAAAAAAATCCAACACAGGAGGCCCTAAAAAACTGCCAGAGACGGTGCATCGCTGGGAGTGTGGCACCTCCAGCAACCGAGAAAGAGAAGGTTGATTGTTTACCATTATATTGTCTCTGTACAGATATAAAAATAGTGTCATTTGACCCTATCATTGCATTTGGTGTATAGTGAACAGCATACAGTTACCGGGCACTCCTTGGGAAAGAGTTGTATCTGAAAAGGAACTTTTTAACCTTGATTGCTAAGGTTAGTATTTGAAGTACATGGTATGAATAAATCTTTCACCTTTGTATTTGTAGATTATTTCATCTCTTCTCCAAAAATCTGATATTTAGAAACACACCTACTTACTGCATACAGATGTTCTGATCTGGGGACCCTCTTCAGGTAATAATTTGGCCTCTTTGAACATAAGAGCTTTTTTTTCCCCACAGACCACTTGAAGCTGAAACAGATGCTTGCCTGACCAGGAGGGCATGCTGGTGAACACCAGACTGTCTAAATACTAGCAAAAGAAGGAAAGAACAGTGATGTGAAAGGGTGGGGGAAAACATACTCTAAAAAAACCTTCTATGGCCTCTGTATACATGGTCAAAATATGCTGAGAATTGCTTAAGCACACATAACACGAAGGTGGCACTCCTCTTGGTGAGCTCTGTCCTGTATTTCCTCCCAGTAGATGCATGATGCAGGCAGGCAGATCCAACATTTCAGGTGGGGCTGAGAGCTAAAATTTCTTTGCTTTAATTTCTGAGGTCAGATTAATAAGCCTCAGTATAAGTTGCTGATGAAAAGTCTTTACCATTGTCACCTTCTCCCTCCACACTGAAATACTGCTGTTGAAATAATGCCCTCTAGGAATTAAAAAAAATAGAGATATGGAGCTATTTTTGTTTTGTCAATATTGTTGCTAAGGATGGGTGGTTTCTGCAGTTGCAGGAGAGGCTTAGGATCCAGATGAGTACTGCAACTGAATAGAGAAGAGGCTGAAAGAAGTATGTATTCCATGGGGACCCATAAAATAATTCTTGCCCCTTTCTTAAAAAAGAAAACAAAAGCATATTCCGCAGGCTTTGCTGCCATTCTGTTCATTCTCTATTTATTTCTTTAGTATGGAAAAGATAGAGAAGCTCCTTCCAACAACCTGTCTGCATTAGGCAAAAAATAAATGTATTTTTAGTACTTGTGCAGCCCTGGCGGTGGCTCATCTCTAGAGAACCTCATGTAGAGCTGCTCCCCTCTGAGATAATCTGGTGCAGTTAAGGCAGGGTGGTCCTGATTCTTGGAGGAATGCTTTTTGCATGGGATGACAAGGAGTTGTTTGCACACAGGACAGCCAGGAGCCTGGTCCACACTCACAGGCTCATTGAAGTGGTAGTTCAGTGCTTAGTGCGAGAGCGTTCCAGCTCATTGCCAGGTCATGTAGGCATGGCTGCAATGCAAATAATTATTGTTACTGGCCTGTCACATTTGAAGAGTAAATAGACATGGAAGCTAAAATGCCATATTGAGTGAAGTTTGAAATAGAGGCAGCAAGGAAGAGTTCTACAGCCTGTACTGCATAGGGGAGCACATCAAGGCTGTCAATCTTATCTACTTTCAGGGGGTCTTCCTTTGTGCAATATGTTTATGTAGAAGTCAGTACTCTGTAAAAATCTACTTGTGTTTGAACCTTCTGGACTTTTTTGTTAAAAGTTTTACTGTTGGGAAGCTTGAGGAGAGGAAAATACCCTTTCTTTTCAGAGTATATGCCGGTAGCATCTTCCAGATACTCAATCTCCTCATTTTTCCTTTGTAGTTACATCCTTTCCCCTTTTGTGGAAGAGGGTTAAATATTTTTAAGTGTGTTATATTAATCTTTTTTAAGAATTCAAGAATTTTAAGGTTGGAAGTATGCAAATTCCAGGTTGGCCTGGGTGTATTCTCCCAAGACATTGACAATATTTCTAATGATGGCTTCATTTTTACACAGATATTATTTAAAATAACAAAAATACCCAACCTTTTGAGTTTCTTTGAAACCATATTGCCCTTCTGCCTCTATTTCCCTTAAAAGTAGTCACCCAACTCTGAAGTCTCATGAAATTGCAGAAAGTAATTTTTTCAAATGACATCTGGTCTTAAGGAGGTATTTTCTATTGTCTGTGCTCTAAAAACAGTATTTCCCTTTCTGAACTCTTGAGCTGCTTTTGTTTCTGCTGAAAAACTTGGCCAAATTAGATTTAAGAGAAAGATTAACAGAAATAAGAGGATAGAAGGTCAAGAGAGAAGGGAAGTATTTAGTGGCATTGCTAGTTTTAAGAGCCTTGTACAAAGATACTGTCATATCAGTCTTTGTGTAGTCTGTGCTCCTGTGTAGTTTCTAAATGTGCATATCTCATGAGTTTATAGTAAGGAGTCTATTAATTGCTTTGTTTAACAGGAGTTGTTTCTTTGTAGCCTTTCCCAACTTTTCATTGGGTCCCAAAGAAGTTGGATAGAAGCTTTTGGAAATTTGCAGCATTCCCCTATGCTGACTGTGGAACAGATAGGTAAATCCTGATAGACCAAGACACATTACATGCACTTGCCTGTCTGTAAGAGACAGTAATATACTGGAAAAATATTTCTTTGCCAGCACCTTTCCCACATTGATTCATCTCGTTCCAGCAGCTTAATCATGGCCATTTGAATGTGCCATTGCAGATATTAATTCAGTTTGACACATCAATTTTCCATACGCTTGGGAAGGAAATCTCTTTCCACTGGTTCCCTACTTTAAGGCACAAAGCAAAACAAAAAACAAAGGAACATTATGTGATTGGTACCAGCACCAGTTGCTCTATTTGTTTGTAAGTTCTTGTTCTTTTTCAAATAAGCTTTAGTGGCAAGAGAGGCCTTTAGACAATCTGGAGGGGATATAAAGAATGTGCTTTGTTTATACTGAGCAAAAATAATTGAGCTTTTCTGTTGCTGCCTGAAAGCCATGTCTCCTGTTTCTGGGACCTGTTTACTGTGTACTGTACAGAGCCTGCAGCCTTTCTGCAGCAGATCGGGACTCCCCTAGCTTTTCTGCTGTTTCCTTTTTTATGGTTGGGCTTTTGAGCAGCACTGGTATGCCCCAAACACCTGCCAGATTTGCATATCATTCTTGCTTGGCTTGAGCATCCAGTGCAAAGTTGGCACATGAACTGTGGAGAAGCAGGGCTAGTGTTTTGATTGTATGCCAGAGCCTGATACTGAAATAGGCAGTGGGAAGGAATCCAGTAATTGTTGGCCTCTGATCAATGAAAACTGTCGTTAGGCCAGTAAATCGTCGGTATGTGGGCTTAGTTCTATATATCTTCTTTGGGCTGGTGTCACCCTGACTCCAGGACGAGAACATTATCAACATGTCATCAAGTCTGCTGGGAGCTTTTTATTACTTTTTCTCCCTTTGATTTATATCCATTCTCAAATTTCACACAGGTCAGGTTCGACAACACACTGGAGGGATGTTGAGGGGATTGTTTCTTTGGAGCAGAAATAGATTTGCCAGTGCCGTCTAGTAGGAGCCCCTCTCCGTCTCCCTCTCCATCTCCCTCTCTGTCTTCCTCTGCCCTGTACACCCCAAATTGCTGCTGGTAGAGCTCTGGCCTGGCAGAGCTCCCTCCCTTGTTGCTAATTGCTGTGGCAGGAAGCAGAGCCTTCCATTATCTCCGCTCAGACTGTTCGCTGGGATTGTAGTGAGACGACACCTGATTAGCCTTGGCCTTGTCCACACACACGAGTGGCACAACTTTAGTTTATTTAAACTGCTACTTTAATTTGGATTGAGTGGTGAAGACTCTATTGTGGGCATTAAGGATTCTGGCTATCTTTTTTGTTTGGCTTAAAATGATTCTGAATCAATTAAGCCAAAGAAAAATAAACCACATGAAATAAATGTCCACACAGCTCTTTGCACTTTAACTCAGTTTGAAGCTAAGCCTCCAGTTTAAATCCAGCAGAGCTTTCTTTTGCAGACAAGCCCGTGCCACCTGTAGTGCTGTGGGAGTAATGCCGGAGCAGCCCCTCTGAGCAGTGCAGATGTACCAGCTCAGGCAAAACTCTCCCCTGTTGCCACTGGGAAATTTAAATCTCTGCTGGCTACAAAAGCTGCATCTTCCGTGGCTTTGCGTAGATTTTTCTGAATAGGTAAATGGATGGTCATTGCTATGTGTGGATGTGGGATAACATAATTTTCTTCTTTAGGGTAATTTATTGTGAAAAAAAGACTTGCAGCAGCACCTGTGAGAGGGAGATATATTGCTAAAGCAGTAGCAGAATAATCATAATTGTGGCAAAGACCTAAACCTGCTTTAAAGGAAATCATGAATGTTCTCAGTGTAAAATACTGGCCTTCTCTTTGAGCTGGAGATGGGGAACTAGGTGGTATTTCTTCAGTAACTTTTTCCTTTATTCCTAACTGTATCCTGTATTTTCAAGGCAAAGTAAAGTTATTTTTCAGTTACTGCTCATGCGAATGATTAGTGTTTGAAAGTATGAGGTGTATGCAGTTAAAGCCTATTGTAGTGTAAAGGTTTGAATTCAACTCCTTTTGCATACAAAACCGACTGAAATCTGGAAAAGATCATAGTTGAAAAGAATTTGGCCAGAAAATATGGATGTTGCCTGTTGGATTACAAAAGCAAGACAGCACATTCAGAGTTAAGGCTGAATGCACAAGTAGTTGCAGTATATCAAGGGATTATATGCTGCTGCCTTCTACATATAGGCACAACGAGTCCGGATACGGTTAAGTGTCCAGGCCCTGATTTTTCCCACATTTAGCTGAACTTGAAATGTTCTCTTTAAAATAACTCTTTGTGGATCCCTTCCTTATATGTAAGATAGCTTTATTTAAAGGCAAAGTTAGATAAACAGTTGCTGGTTAAGGTGAGTGGCTAGCTTTTTACAGGCTGAGTGGCTTTTCTGGAGACCTTTTATTCTAATGAGTAAATCCTCATTAAGGGACACTGTTTAAATCTGATCATGGCCTCATGTGTGTGCTGAAGTATGCGGGAAGTCAGTGAGATTACCTGGATGTATAAAGTTAAGCAAGTGCAGTACCGAACTGGGATGTGCATGAGCACAAGATTAGTTGCTATACAAGTACAGACCTTATTACTCAAAGTTAAATATTTGGAATTCTTTTTTAATCTTCTTAATGGGAAAGTGAGTAGGCTGCCTTGAAACTCCTTTCTTGCCAAATTCCATTTTTTAAATCAAAGCTGACATTTGAGTTACATGATCACAAAAAGCATTATAAAGTAATAAACCTCTGAATTTGTTTACAGTTGTATAAATTGAAAAACAGAGAAACCAGCTTAAGATTTCTTTGTTGTTATTTTTCCTTTTCTTTTTCTTTTAGCATTTACTTTCAGGCTTGGGCCTTTGAACTGTGTTCTTTCCTCAGCCGCATCATGCTTTTCCCTAGGTCGAGCAGGCAAGGAGGGCTTGTGACAGCTGCCTGTACCAAACTACACAGCTAGCCTTGTCACCTCCATGCGCACAAACTCTCTTCAAAGGAGCTACTGTTTTCTGTCAGTACAGTTTAATATGTCCAGCGTGACGTACCTACCTGACCCAGTCAGTTATCAGAAGGCTTAAATGCAGCCCTGATCATAGAGGGCGGCACGACTGCTTCTAAATGTCACAGTGTGGTGACTTGCTCGGTGCGTAATTAGGAAAGTTGTGTTCTCCCTGATTTCCCTCCTGCTTCAGTGAGAAGAGCAGAACAGACAGTGTAAGTAAGTGGAGAGCTAAGGCTCTATGTGCAGGGGCATAACAAAAATAAATACAGTGATAATACATTAGGGAAAAAAAAAAGAGCAGAGGTCTCTAAACAAGCTTTTGTGTGTTATCTCCAGCAAGCTTGTAAGAGAACTTACAGCATGAATTTGTGTGTGTGTGTGACCATTGGCTTGAGCATGTAGGCTTTAAAGTCTGGTACAAATTGTATTTGTTAGTATTGTCTCTTGTCCTAAATTCTATCCAGAAAGTGAGATCTTGAAGCTGTGATAGTTTCCTGTTCCATTTATTTATTTATTTTAAAATCTTTTAAGTTTGTTACTCTTCAATGGAAAAGACACCAAAGCAGAGAAGGAGCTTTGCCCATCAAAACAGGCCTATGGAAATATCCCTAGCTAAAATAAACAGAGCTTTATTGGGCACATTTAGGATTCAGTCAGGATGCAAAGGCATACCCAACCCATAACAAGCTCAGCAGCTGCTAAATTTGCTTTGCAGACATTGTGTAAGCGATTCACAAAACTAAGCTGTTAGCAGGGATTCTGCTGCCACATTACAAGGGGTAAATATTGGGTATGTGTAGTTATTTGCCACAAAAGCAGAGAAACTTGAAATAAAATGGTCTGTTGATAGTACAGTGTGAGTAAATGGAGAATACCTCAGACTCCAGTGCAAAATCCGTATACTGCCGGCCTATGCGAAAACTATCCCAGCCACTGTGTTTTATGATCTAAGCCAGATTGCGTTCATGTTTCCTGAAGTCAAAAGCTTGTCACGTTGACAGACACTGTCCTCCTAGGCTTCCCTGTAATATTTGAGTCTACAATAGTCATCAATTCAAATGGACCAGAAAGTCGTGTAAAGTTCTATTCCTGTGCACTGGAAACCCCTCTGTGCCTTGTTTGCAGAGCTTAAAAGTCTGCAGCAGGTGGCTTTTTAGGGACACTGTCCTCTAGCTCAAGCTGCTGGGGCTTCTGCTTTGTCCCTGGAGACCCAGGAAAAACTGTACATAAAAGGTTTACAATGAACATCTGAGCATTGCATTTTTCCATAAACTTGGTGTAACTTTCAGGGCCTTTACTTCCATCATGATAGCTGTTTTCCTAGCCTACCTCTATGCGCTTTTCCCATTCCTCAGGTTTTTGTTTTGTTTTGTTTTGTCTTGTCTTTTTTTCCTAGCATCCCTGTTACGGATTACTGCCTTTGAGCAATGTCATTAGAGATGGTTACTCCTTTCTGCCTCATACAACACATCTGAGGGGGATGTCTATACCATAAACACTGATGTAAGAGCAACTCATGTAGAAACTTTGAGGATTGCTTTAAGATGGTTGCTCAGGTACTACGGACAGTGCATGGCAGCACAGGGGAGCTTGGTGGTGGGTGAGGTACTGCACTGTCAGCTGGCCACACTGCTTCAGCAGGGTGACACTCTTTGCAGAAATTTGTTAAGATGGACGGAGAATTAATCATCTGCCTCTTTTTTCAGTAGTATAGAGTTGTAGAAAAGCTTGACTAAACGATGTCACTCACAGAATTATTTTCTTCATACCCAGTTTTCTTTTGAATTCTTGATATTTTTTTTCTAGGCAGTTCCATGTGTATGTTAGGTGTTGATATCTAACTTTATTTTACATATACATGATCTGAGGAAAGTTCATTTACATGTTAAAGAAACTTTTCTCACTGCAGCAGTGTTCTTAGTGCTTTCTGAAGTGTCAGCCAGCAGCCCATCTCATTTCTGTCAGATAAGCATAGAATTTGTCCATAATTTCTCAGAAATCCCAGTCTCCACTGGATATCTGTCTCTGCATTGCACCCCATTTTGTCACACTCTCGGCAATTCATTCTCACTTGGATAAGGCTGTGGCTGTTGGAGCCATATTGTAAGAAAAATGCAACCCTGAAAGGGCTGTGAGCTAATGACTAAATCCTGCAGATGCACATGTGTGTATGCATGTGCATGTGCTTATTCAGAAGAGAAGCCCCTGCAACTCCAAACCTAGGAATGTCTTTAAGAGTTAGACCCAGGTCATTGAAATTCACAGCAATGGCCATGGCTTTAGTCTTTTCATCAGGTGTTTAATGTTTGTGGGCTGTGGCCCTGAATAGATAGGGGATAAAGACATCTGGGCATGTTCTTTCTCTACACCAATCCCTTTTTCTTTCCTGCTGTAGTCCTTGTTTTTTGCCTTGTTTTTGCTTCAGTCTTTCTTTTCGCTGCATATTCTGCTATATACTTAGCCTCGTTTCTATCATCACTTTTAAATCTTGCCTATATTACCATTCAGGTTTCTTGTCCCACTTTGAAGTTTATTTTTAATGATAATTAACATTAGTATTAGTGTGATACATTTCATGTGTTGTTATTCTGTTACAGATACCTTGTATCTTTTTTTCATTGTTTTTAAGCATTCATTTTAGATGATTGATCCTGTAAACTGTACAATTTATTCATTTAAGGAGTCAAGTTGGTTTCAAAAGAACTCATTTGAGTAAGCTTTAGTGTCTGTGCAGAAGTTTCCATGACTGAGTGCCTTTAATTTCTTCTGTGCATCTGTGTTCCAGTCTTCTTTTGTCCTTAAGCCTTGTCTCTAACTTCTCCCAACCTCAATGCCTTTTGTGTTTTCAAAAATAATAATTAAAAAAAATATATGTGTAACTTCCCCTAGATTTCTTTATCTTCTTCTGTTGTCACCATCCTGGTTCTGCGTGAAACTGTCTTGCTCCTTCAAAAGAAGTCCGTTGGTAGTTTCCAGTAATAACTGTAAGATAATTGTGAAAGCAAATAAAGGCAGATTGACAGCAGTTTGTTTGGGAGGAAAGACAACTGTAGTCTGAAGTGAGACCTGCAAGGCATGACATATGGTCTAGGATGTTAATCTGCAGATGGCCTATGCTATGCAATGGAAATAAGGTCTCCTTCCATTAAAATCAATGGCAAAACTTCTGTTTATTTAATGGGAGAAGTAGCAAATTGACAATGTATGTTTTGTATAGTTACACACATCAGCATAGAGTGATTCATACATTCAAACTTCTGTTTTAACCTTTTGAGGAAGGTATGTATCTTCCAGTGCAGTGCATAGGTAAGTTAGTATGATAAGATTATTGGTGGCTCAGCAGGGAGAGCGTGGAGGCAAGCAGTGAGGCTCCAAGCTGTGCTCCTCCTTTTCCAAAGTCCCCAAATGTCTTCTTGCTCCACTCAGTCATTCCTCTTTTCCTCTTTCTCCCTCTCATAACTTTCTCTTTTATACGAGGAAGAGGAAGGCAGGCTTTTATACAAAACAGGTAAATAGAGCAAAGTCTGCAAAACTCTAAGGCTGGTCATGGTGAAGAACACTAGCTTTGACAGTTCAGATATTGTTGTCCTCTGGTTTTTAGGACCTGAAAGTGGAATATATGTAAGAAATGAAGCAAATGGTTAAGGATAAGTGTTGGTGAGAAGCTGTCTTGGAGCTATGCCTACCTTGCTTCAGTTATGCCTGTCAGCTCCAGAAGAATTCTTTGTACTTTGTATAACCCTCTGCCCACAAACTGAATTGTACAATAGCAGACTTGATTGAAATCGATAATGACATAAGAAGTCTTTCAGGCAATCTAAGCTTCTTCAGTCTGTGTGGGGAGAATTGACCAATCCTTGTCCTGCTTTTCCCATAGAACGCTGAAGGTTATGCATTTGCAATATTGAATTTTAAATTCTGTGTCCCTCTAAATCAAATCTGCATTTAGTTGAAAATGCCAGTTTATCTTTAATTGGAGAGCAAAAACTTTTCAATAACCTTTGTTGGGATTTATGAATGAATTTCTATCTTAAGGCAATACTTTATTTAGCTGTTGTACATGGTACAGCCCTGAGCTGGGGCACTGTTAGCACTAGTGGCTGGGACAGCTGGACTAAATCTTAATAGCATCAGTAGCAAAGACTGATCAAAGTTTCAGGTCATTTGCTGCCTTGTGCTTGCTTCTTGTGTATCAGGAATTTCTTACTCTCTTCCTTCTCTCTTTTCTGTTTGCAATGTTTTTCTTTATGGTCAAAGAGGAACTGTAGCCTCCCAAGAGGTAAAGAAGAAATGAGGAAACTCTTTAGTGACTAGCATGAGCAGACAACTGTTTAGATAATGAGGTTCATTAAATATGGTGCAAATAGTGATGCAAATGCCTTCGTCAGTCAAGTGGCTCTTTAGAAGACTTTAGAGCCAGGATATTTCCTTTCATCATCAGGGTTTTGTCGAGGTGCACTGTTGATTAGGAACACGAATGTCAGGCTGTCAGTGTGCTGAGTTGGGAAAGCGTGTCTGATCAGACTCGCAGCAGGAAAATCACTGAGCTACACTTAACAGGTGAAATAAGGTGGGAACTGAGAGAGAAAACCACTGTTAATAGAAGGCAGCTGACTGGGGAAGAATAGTGGCAAAAATCCTCATTATTATTATTTGTTTCACAACAGATGTCATCTTTTCTCACTGCCTAGTGTCTTCTGAGGAAAGACAGTGCACAGTGAACGGAAAGGTCACTTTTTGCACCTTCACTGAGACTCTGCACCAGTCACTCCTGCAGACACTTGGGATGCTCTAAGAAAGGCTTTTTGCAAGGTGCTTTTCTCCATTATAAATGTAGCAGGAAAAGTGACTGTCCTTGCAGACCGTGAGTACTATGGATACTGCTGCACTGTCTGGCTACTCACTAAAATTACGCAGGAGGATGAATCCTGAAAAATACAAGGTAGTAGGACTTAAGAGTCTTTTCAGGTCAAGTCAAGTAATTTAAAAACAAAAAACCTGTTGTATGGCTTTGTGATTTTCACTGCGTGTCAAAAAAGAATGACCTGCTAGCTGTAATTATTTCTTAAACGAAAAACCAGGTGGCACAATTTTTCTAACACAGGGTCATCAAAATGTAAACCTCAGTACTGAGGCAAGATGGTATGCCTGGTTTTGGTGCAATTGCTCCTGGTCATATTACAATATACTTCAAGATTGTAAGGCTTATCTACCCATGCCTGGCAAGGCAGAGACTCCCAGTCTAATACTCACCTGTGCTGTCACATTCACGGGTTACTATGTCATTTGGAAGTATTGGCTTATGCCTAAAAGCATTTCTGTTCCCCGTAATGCAGTTGGGACCAAAATTTGTCCTTGCAGTTGAGTTAGAAATACAAGCTATTGCAGAACGGTTGAGTGTTGCTTATACTGAGATCCTTTTATGGGATCTTTAATACAGATGTCTTAATCTCTGCTTGCTGTTCCTGACTTCTTTGGTTATGTTGGCCCCTATGTGCACTTCTGGCCTTGTCAGTTATTAGATTTCTAAATAACAATACCACAAGTGCAGACAGCAGTTTGAACCATTAGGCCAAGTGTGTGGCAAGATAATGGCTACGGTGCACTTGAAGTGGAGGTGACTCTATAGTCTTTGTAAGATACTGATAACATGATGGCTGAAAAATCCTTCTTGTTAAATCACTCTCTGCCATCTCTGACAAGCGTGGCAGCTGAGGTGCCTTGCAATGGCTTCCCACATCTTTCCAGTGTGTGTTCCTGATGACACAGAACCAGGGAGAAGCACAGTAGACAGTGTAAAAGGCCTGGCTACTCCAGCGCTCGCTGTGGCAAGTATGCTGTGCTGTGACGTGATGTGACCGTGGTACTGACAGTTCTGGCAGTACTGGTAGGGTGGGCTGCTCCAAAGGATGAGGGTTTACACAGAAGCTTGGTTTTCGAGCAACATAATGGCGTTGGCTTTATGCTTGTTTAATGGAACAGCTTCTTCAAACATCTCCTAGCCCTTATTTTAGTGATTTTTAAATGAAAGTTTTCCTTTTAAGAAAGGATGTTACTGGTTCTTTTGAGTGCACCTCTTTGCAGAAATGGTTTTCATCCTCATCTGCTTCCCCCTGCCCTTTTTTGTTGTGTGGTTTGTTTCTTTGGGGTCTTTTTTGTTTGTTTGTGCTGAGACATTTTTTTCCTTCGCAATTTGATTGATCCTCCTTCTTTCAATTCCGCATTGGCTGGTTGCGTATGGAACCCCGCCTGGCTTTAGCTGAGACAAAATCGACTGCACACAATTTCCCTCTGACAGCTTGTACAAGAGCAAACATTTCCGAAGAGCTGAAAGTCTAGAAATTCAATCGGCGGAAAACCTACTGTGTGGAACAGCTTTGCTAGTGCTACAGCTCCCTGCTGGGTAGAAAAGCAATCCAGTTACAATAAATCCTTAAGAGTGGAGTCATTTGGGTAAAAGGAAAAACAAAAGCTGGTTTATACAAACTGATTGAAGTCAGACGTTTTGACTTCCCATTGAAAAAGGAGTCAAGGCCCAGGCTTGCTTGGTAATTTAAAGGGGAGATTGGCTCCTTTCATCTTTCTGTAGGGCAGGGTTCTTAATATTTTGCTTGTGGAAGAAATAGAAAGAGTTTTCAACTTAAGTTAAAATATCTACTTTCATATCAATAACGATGCTATAGCTGACTATAAAACGAGTTGGTCTTGAATGCTTCAGCAAGAGGTGAAGGCACAGTTCTGTTTCTAGCCACTCTGATTTTGTTTTACTGCAGTTACAGAAATGTGAAACTAGGGTAAAATTGGGATCAAAATCAAGGCTTGCATGCCTTGCCAGGACAGCTTGGACAACAGTTTGTGCTATGTTGCTGGTGTGTCATGAGCTTATGAAGCTGTTGATGCAATCTGGGCTGCCTGACAGACTCTTATGACTGAAGTGAAGAGTTGTGCCTAGCGAGAGAGATCTGTTCTGTTTGTATTAATTTTCTTTCATTCTTTAAATACAAGCAATTAAAAATTAGCAGCATTAAAAAACATTTGGCATTAAAATAACAATGTTAACTGAGATGCCAGTAATGACTGTGGTGAGATATTTCTCCTAGTTTATATTTAAAAATTTAAATGAAAGTAGCTGAGGGTAATAAAGTCTCCTTGTCATTTTCCTTTATTTTAATAATTATTTGCACCACTCCTCTTTGTGCACCTTTCATACTGGTGCATATTAAATGGACCAACAGGCTTGAATTGAAAAATTAAGGAAACAATCTTCGTAAGGTCAAGTGAGCAAAGTAAACTGACTGGAAATGCTGAGGTTTCATTCCTCCTTTAATGCCTTTCAGGTGTTTGCATAAGGCTAGGTAAAACTTTTCTGGGCAAATGTGGATTTTAAGATGCTGCTGTCCCTTTAATAGCTGCATGGGGTCAGTCGAGCCTGCTGCTCTGCATATAATCTGCATTCGTCTGTCAACCCTCCTCCCTCCCCTCCCAAATGTGTCTGGTCCTCATGGAAAATATTAAAGATTGTATAAACATTGTAAAGGATTTCCACTGGCCTTTCTGTTTAAATAAGATGTTATAAATCATAGCAAATGAGTACAAAACCTTACCACAAAGATGGAGTTAAGTTGGTTTTAAAAAGAAAGTAAGGCAGGATGGTAACCCGATAGGACTCTTAAAACTCCAGTTTATGTCACTTGCTAGTTGCAACCACGTGAGGAAGACTTTGTGGACCTGTGATGAAACTGAAGTACCCTAAGTTTCGTTTCCAGCTGTCTCCCACCGTCTATGGGAAAAGAAAGTGGCTATTGATCCCAAGTGATGCCACTTTTGTCAAAGTGTTTTGTGCTAGTCATGGAGTCATGTTTTCTATGCCACCTGTGTAAAGAGGGGCTGTGCCCTTCCAAGGGGAGCACGCTGAGGACTTGCTAGCCCTAGTGATGTGCTCAGAACATGGAAACGGTGCTCTTACAGCTTTTGACAACATCCAATATCCTTGGTTTGGTTGGTTTCTCACAGTAGTGGTTTTGGCCTCTCCCATTTTGTGCGAAGTCTGACGCCAAGGCCAGCTTTTGTCAGATACATGCACTGTATCTGAAATCGTGCCTGGAGATGGATCCCTGGCATTCGGGGTTGATCTTGGAGTACCTGTGCACTTGTGAAACCTGGACCAAAAGATCCAGTTTGGTTGCTCAAGACCTGTACACTCATCTTTCTCTGGGCTTGGTTACCACAAGAAGCAAACAAAAGAGCTGCTCCAGATAGCAATGCTTGGTGGGGTCTTCTCTGCTGCAAGCACCCGCAGGTGGCAAGAAATAAATCCCCACATACCTTTTGGAGTGCATCCTCCTGGGCCAGGGGAGGGTTTGTGGGTCTTCATAGCACTGGGAGGCACAGGCAGTGGTTTCTGCTAGAGTATACTGCAGAAGAGTAATAGGTAACAGCAATATTTAATGGAAATAGTGGAACAAGGCAAAAAAGGTGTTGAAAGAGGTCCTACAAGTATTAGCTCCCATAGTGCTTCAGAAATCCAGGCATGGCTTTGTCACTGCAAGATAAATTCCTTTGTTTCAGGCTAAGGAACTGCATATATATTCTGTGAGACTGGATTATGTTTTTCTATCAGTGTTTCTTGAGAGGAAGCTAAATGTTTGGCAAAATTAATCTTTTTTTTCTTAAAGTTTCTGTTCTCTTTGCAATGTAACAAACAAACATACACTCAGACAATCAGAAAACCAAACATTTTCCCTGAAATAGTGAAAACCAGCCATAAAAGTCCTTCCAAGGTCTTTGGATGTCTCTGGGCATCATTCTGCCCAGTTCAGGAGGCAAAACATACCAATAGCCCAATGTTCAGAGTTTTGCATGTCCAGAAAGTCAGAGTTGCATCAAAATGAGGATCTGCTCCATCATGGCAGACTGAAATAATTTTTTTTTTTTTCTCCTATCTGTGCATATCAGCAGGTCCTGTTTGAAAAAGATACACACATCTGAAAGATTTCTGTCTAGACCATTAGTGTTCAGGGAGACAAAGTTAGAAATGCACTGATGGTATCTTTGACAGTTGAAAAAAAAAAGAGTTTAGGAAAAATTTAAAGAATTTTAATTTGTCTGCTTGAGATGGGAAAGGAATTATGAGTTTCCAAGAGCAATCAATACTGCTGGGCCCCTACTGCTGAAACCATTTGAAGGAGACACGTTTGAAAGGTTTTGTGCTCTGGCTTGTCTATAGGTTGGGTTTTTCTTTGACAAATTCCAGCAGAAGTAACTTAGCCTATTGAATGTAAATTTTCAATGTATAGAAACAGCTGAGAGAGTCCAGCAAGGTTACTAGGAAGCTGGATATATCAGTTCCTCTGTAGTTAGTGTTTTGAGTATGGAAAGCAGAACAATGGTATAAAGTCAAGAGTATTGCTATAGGTGCAGATTTCTGTCTCTACTCAGGCAAAGCATCACCAGCTTTAGGAGGACCCTCAGATTGTAGTCCTACTGTTTTTTAATGTAAAGCCTCAGTCGTGGTGCTGCTGCTGTTGTGCTTCATCTTATGCAGGAGAAACTTCAACTCTTGCTGCCAATAGCCACTTTAAGTAATAGTTACTAAGTTTTGGTGGGTTTTTTCTTTTTTTTCCTTCTAATTACCATTTGCTATTTTTTCATCCTAAAGGACAAATTATTTTGCTGTCACAAAATAGTCCCAATAGAGCTCAGCTGAAACTAAAACCAGGCCATCGCCTTTAATTTATATCGAGTATTTTGGGATTCTTTTTTTTTCCTCGCTCTGTTCTGTTATATGCGAGACAGAAGGAGCATGTAATTAGCCCACGCTGGAATATGCTGTTTGACAGTTGTAAAAAAACATGGGCAAAACACACAGTGTACTCCGAAGGCGGTTCCTAGCCTGAGTGTTGCATCCCGGTAGCTGAGAACCTGCCGTTTGACGGAGACTGGAGTGTTGCTGCAGTGCAGCCACCACAGACGCGTGGTGCAGGTGGTTCTGGTAGGGCTCCACAGCCTTTCCACACACTGAATAGTCCTCTTAGTCCGGATGCATTGGGGTGTTTTGAGGAAACTTAGAACCCAGATCTTACAGGCACACTGATTGTAGAGTTTGGTAAGCTTTTGAATTCATGGAATAGAATTTTAAATCTTCTGATTCCGTGCTTTTAACAATTAGGACTCAGTAATGTTTTGTACTTCCGTGTTGTCCCCTGTCTCTTCTGACTTTTTCCATCTCGGCCGCTCTGCCACTCTGGAGATCTCCAAGTCCACAGACCAGATTGGAGTTACCTGAGCAGCTCTGCTGTCTGCTTTCCTGCTGAAGTTTCCTGCCAGCCTGAAATGTGGTGGATGACCTTAGTAACACGGTGTTCTGGTTTCAGCTGGGATAGAGTCAATTTTCTTCTTAGTAGCTGGTGTCATGTTTTGGATTTAGTGTGAGAATAATGTTGATAACACACATGTTTTAGTTGTTGCTAAGTAGCGCTTATCCCAAGTTAAGGATTTTTTGGTTTCCCATGCTCTGCCAGCAAGCAGGTGCACAAGAAGCTGGGAAGGGAGCATGGGCAGGACAGCTGACCTGAACTAACCAAAGGGCTATTCCAGACCATAGGACGTCATGCTCAGTATATAAACTGGGGGGAGTTGGCTGGGAGGGGCGGATTGTTGCTTGGGCATCAGGTCAGCAGGTGGTGAGCAACAGCATTGTGCATCACTTGTCTTTTCTTGGGTTATATTTCTCTCTTTTTTGTTACGTTCCCTTTCATTACAATTATTATTATTATTATTACTATATTTTAGTAGCAGTAGTAGTAGTATATTTTATTTTACTTTCGTTATTAAACCGTTCTTATCTCAACCCATGAGTTTTACTTCTTTTTTTCAATTCTCCTTACTTACAAAGCCACAAGGCTTGAGGATGCCTTCCTTGTTATTCCCTAGAGGAAATGATCCATCCCCAAACAGTGAGGCAGGAGAGATAATAAGGAATCATTTTATGAGGAATCACGTTTTATCCTGAACAAATCTGACTGAAAATTTTAGTTCTGGTTTTCCTAAGCTGTTTACCAGTGTGTTTGGGGGATAATTATTCTGGAAAGAAGGTGTGCATGGGAGTAGCAGCAGCTGAAGTGGGGAGACTGTTGAGCTGCTACAAGGAAAATTTTTATGCAGATGAAAGTGGATGCAAAGTGCGGTGCTTGGAAATGAGCAGCAGTGAAAAACTAATAATTCCGCATATTGTGCTACAGTACTATGGTTTGTATTTGAACCATTCAGAAAAAGAGACCATGTGTTGTTGCTGCTGCAGAAGTAGGGCTGACTGTTTATGTTTCTCGTCTTCCATCTAAACCCCCAGAAAAAGTCAAGCAGGAGAACACACCTGTTTGTCTAAAACCCTGAAAACTCTTTACATTTTCACTGTTGGATGAGAGATGCCTATGACTGTGTAGTGGGATATATTCCCTCTGCCCACCCTCAGTATTTTCTTTCTCATTGTTACTTGTTTTGTGCGAAATCTGCAGTTCACTGGTAGGAGCTTTATACAGACTTTTCTACGATAACTACAGCAGAGGAATTTTAGGAGTTTGTGTACGAGGGGGAGAAGGAATTTAACATCGTTGTTATATTTTCATTTGTTTTGATTTGATATCCATCCCGACGGAGGGCAGAGCACCACCGAGAGAGGTGCTGCCAGGTGTGGCTTCCTACTGCTTTCTAATTCTGCAATCACAGAATACCCGATTCTGCAGTCCTTGCACAGAGAAGTCTCCCACTGATTTCAATGGGAAATTTGCCTGCATCAGGGATAAAAGAGCGGCCGCAAGTTGTGTACAATGATGCAATCTGATCCTCCTGCTGTGGAAATTGATGTAATCGCATTCTCGCCCTCCCCCCTTTTCTCAACCCTTCTCCCTACCAACCCCCGGTGACTCCTGGGGGGCTCCTCACCGCACGCAAAGGAGGATGCAGCTGTGTGCTGAAGCAGCAGGGGAGGGGAGGAGACCTGCTAGACAATTTCGTGAAGGGCTACATCCTAGATGGAACGGCTAAGAACATGGACCCGCCTGCCCCGAAAAACGCATCACTGGCTTTCGCTACACGAGCAAATGTTTCTTCTCTATAATGGTGACATTGGTGACGTGTCCTCCCGCGTATGTTGTGAGGCTGAAATAAAGGGCTCAGCGAATTGAGCAATCTAATTGCTGCCTGCATTCATTCCGTGCAGAGGGACAGGGTTAGCTTTTTTTAGGGTGCTCTGTATTGTTATTGTTGACAGTCTCTGCTCTTCAGCGGTGCTTTTGTGCCCTGGCACAGTGCAGGTTGCTTGGGAGTATCGAACCCTGAGAATGCTGCGCTTTGTTGCCGGGTGACCTCTCCGATGCTTCCCTCCACTTTGCCGTTTATGTGGGGCTTGGGTTTATTTTTTTCCTTTGGGAATTGTAGGCTCAGCTGAATTTGTTCTGTGTTTTGCGGAAGAGCGAGCTTGTTAAAGAATTCCCCGATGACTTTGAAGTGAACTATTTATTTTCTCTTAAGGCTTATTCAGTGTAGCCATTTGCCCCCTCTCCTCTGTTTTTTCACCCCGATGTTTCCTGAGCTACAAGCATTCTTGGAATATATTAGTTGTAATGAGTTATGTGGGCATCAAAAGTTTTCTTTGAAACTATATGGCATCAACATCTGTTAGCTCTTAGAGAACAGAGACGCAGACAAAGGGGCTGATGGGGGGAGGGAGGAAAAAGATATTAAATTCTGGAGTATGAAGTCTCCGTCTCAAAGACTCAGGGGGAGGGGAAGGGGAAATCTGCTAAACTCCGCGGCTTTGATGTGGTCCTCTGGCCCTGTGATTCCTTTTATGGGAATGTGCGTGGCAGACGGTCCCGCACGGACGCCCG
Organism: Harpia harpyja; assembly: GCF_026419915.1. NCBI lineage: Eukaryota > Metazoa > Chordata > Aves > Accipitriformes > Accipitridae > Harpia > Harpia harpyja. The sequence goes on from NC_068948.1 coordinate 16,905,011, forward strand.
CCCTGCCTGCCTGCCCGCCCTGCCTGCCCGCCCTGCCTGCCCGCCCTGCCTGCCTGCCCGCCTGCCCGCCCAAGCGCTCCCCCCCAGCAGCCTGCCCAGCCCGCTGCATAAATCCTGCCACAGCCCTTGCTGCTACAGTAACATTTTCTGGAAAAATGCCCTGTGCTCAGTTTTCAGCTGTTGAGATGGGGAATCGAAATTCCTAATAGTAGCAGTAACGCTTAAGTAAAAAATAAAATAAATGTTTAGAAGTGAACTTTTTATTTGCTTGTAATCCTCCCAACCCTGTGGATCAACATGCAACAGTTCATCTAAATCAAGTTTTTCAATGGTGTGTGTCTGTGGGGTTTTATTGGCTGTAATTAAAAACCGTGTCTGTTTCTACGTACGCAGCATCAGTCGGCATTCAGGCATGATCACTGATGCAGGACTACTTACAGGAATATGTGGGGACGGATTCTACTTTTATCTTTTTTCTGCAGAGCCTCAGTGCTTGTCCTGTGTGCCAGGGAGCAGAGGAGAAGAGTAAAAGAAACCTCTATGTCTGTCTTTGCCTCTTGTTGGCTCTGTTTTTAGCCATAATGCTGGTGGCATTGTGCTTCATTGTGACTTCCTGGCCCATTAAAACCCTGACCAGTTATAAAATGATTAGTTGACATACCTGGGCTTTGGGGACAAAGAGGTGGTTTAAAAAGGAATGTGAACCATCTGTTTTGCGAGCACCTCCTGTTGACAGATTTATGAATCAACATTAGCATATGTGTCCAGGGTCACACACCTGTGCTTCCTAACAAGGTAATATTATTTAGCAGGGTATGTTTTCATCCCAAGGATTCAGGGCTCTTTGCAAAGGTGGGCATCAAGAATTCCGTTTTACAGTTGAAAAATGAAGGCACAGAGAGATTTAAGTGACTTACCCTACACCACACAGTGAGTCTGTGGTGGAGCAGTTATTGAATCCAGGTTTCCTCCAGCTGCATAAATATACGTCATCCATTAGCAGGAAAAGACTTAGAGCTATAAACATAATAGAGGATCATTGATTATCATTCTAGGGGAGCTGTAAGCCCTTGTGCTGTATGAAAACCTGAGCCGTGTAGGAAGACACAGGCTGTTATCACAAGAACGGTTCAGAATGCAGTATGTTAAAGCTGTAATGATCACTGAAATTGGTGGGAAGAGTACCCTTGATTTCAGTGATCACATGTTAAATGAGCAAGTTATTCTGTAGTCAAACTCTGTAGCCGTTTTCTGTATGCTTGTTTCCCAGCATATGTCTGGGTAAAATCACCTCAGTGCACTTAAGTCTGTTTTTTAAAGAGTTTCTTGGTAACAAAATCTATCATGAAAGGAAGTTGAACAGAAAATTGGATTTATTATGTAGCTATACCCATCTGCCTGCTGTGGTGAAGAAGCCCCAAATAAGCAATTTGGAGGAGTTATTGAGCTTCTCCAGGCTGGAAGGTAGATGAAGATTTGTCCTCTTTCATTCATGTCCTTACACTTGTTCATCAGTATAATCTATGTTGAAGATAGGATCTTGGGGGATGTGGGACAATTGATTTTGCAATCAGCAAAGAGATTAGAGGACAGCTAGAAGAACAAAGTAAGGTAAATAGCTGAATCTGTAAAGTGAGTTCATTTACCCTTCTGAAGTAGCTTCAAAGTGAATTTAAATATAGCAAAAAGCAGTCATTTCTTGTTACAGTCCTACTTAATCTCAAAGACTGATGATCTTTTTTAGTTGGAGATGGTTGGACCCTTCAGTTGGAAAGTAACTGCTGAATCCATTCGTCCATTCATCAGTTGCTTTCAATTATATCATCTCTTACCTGGCAGAAGTCCTTGAAAAACTGTGTCTCGCCCTATCACCTTAAAAAGTAGAAGCCATAATAGTTCCAGAATTCCAATAATAGTGTTAATGGAAGATGTCACTTTGCAACACCTAGCAAGTGTTTCTAAAGATCCATGAAATCCAGAGTGAAAACATAATAGAAACAGTAATGTTCTGTCTTGAAACTGGAATGATCTAAATAACTGTCCCCTAAGTGGATCTTCTGACTATACAGGTCTTAATGTCCATTGGATAATTTTATCTGTTAATGCTTTTTTGCTAGCTACAAGTAATATTAAGCAAGTCCATGGTATTTTAAAGTATTATTGCTGGGGTTTTTTTTCGTATACAGGATATGAATAGATATATATTTACTAGCATGCTTATCTTCCACAGCACATAGGAATCTTATGATTCAAGTTAAATGAGCAGCTTGGTGGCTTTTGTTGAATGCATGTTGCAGTGACTGACCACTAAAAGAGGATGCTCATTTACCCACTGCAGCAGAGATGAAAAAGGTACTTGCAAAGAGCATGTTTCAGTATTGCCACTACCCAATTTTCATAGGCTGGGGAAAAGAAATATATCAGAAGGATTAAGAAAGGATTTGTGTTTTGTCCTGTTGGAAAGCCTCGTCCAGGTGTTGGATTGGGACAAAAGAGATTCAGCTGTACGTTGCGAGCAACCTGGAGCAAAAAGTACCACATTTCCTTTCTTACCTATTCAGATGTCCATCATTAAGGCTTATGTGTAAGTGTCCGTCTGCTTTGCACTTTCATTTCCTCAACAGCCTCATATTTGTGTTCCTATGGATGGGATAACCTTAAAAGCGTATCATACAGCTGCTCCTTGTAACCATTTGAGGGTCTGTAAACAGGGATATAAAGATATTGGCGATACTTTTTGCCTCATAAATCTCTAATAATCCATGATCCTTTGGGACTGGAGATTAAGGGGGTTTGGGTTTGGGGGTTTGGTTGGGTTTTTTTGGTTTTCCTGTCTTTATCTTCACAGTATTTTACCAGCAGCTGGAATTGATCTACAGTCACCTTCTGTGAGATGAGACTGCAGGGGCTCCAATTCTGTCAAATTGGTGCATATAGATGCAGTCATTTCAAACACTATTACCATATTATTACGGCTGGGAGTTACTACTCCTAGAGCAGAGGCAGCCGAACTGAATGCATTTGTGTGCTTCATCATCATAGTTTTTGAGCTGGTATATTAGTGTGAACTTTATGCTAAGGTACCAAAGGATGAATTTCAGTATCTGTTGTGCTACACCCATTGTGTTCTGCTATCTCTGTTAGGAAGACCGTAACTTTGGACATAGAGGTCATCATGGCAGATAAAGGCAGTAAAATCCTAAACCGCAGCAGCTAAACCCATCCAGGATCATCTATCAGAGATCTTAGAGGAGAAATCTGTTTTCTGAACAACTCTACCTGCTGTGATTATATTATGAAGAAATTTTATCTGAGAGAAGCTTCCATGCATGGTAGAGGAAGAAAAGCCTGTCTGTAATGGATCACAGAGCACCAGGTTCTTATTTCAGAGAAAGAAAACATTATAGAATTTGAGCTTGCTGCTTCTGCTTAACAAACTGCATTATTGCAGTTGCAATGTGTATTTTAATGTTGGTCTAAAAGTTAAAGTCACCTTGACTTCTTCTCCAGGTGTGAGCTGCTTTACAGATTCTTTACAGAAAGTTGAATCCTGGTGAGTTATCTTTATTATTAAATTATCTGGAATGGCAAACTCAAAAGGAAAAAGAGAGAGTAAAGCCTCCTGGTTGCAGAAGGAAAGGTAAAATATGCTGCAGGAGGAACAATATTAGGCTTAAACCAAGGCATAAATTTGTATTGCTCTATAGTGTTTTCTGTATGTTATATGCTTTAATTATTAATTGTGTTTGCCTGGTTTCAATTTTCATTATAGTGAGGCTTAGAATATATACTTCATTTGTGTAAGGACCTAGGTATATAGATTACTTATGAACAGGGAAGGAGAGGAAGCACTTGTCCTAAAGAGGACACTGTAATACAGAAGTGTATGGTTTATTTCAAAAGGCTTACGAGGGAGATCTTCAAGCATTTTTGAAAGAGAATATTAATATGAAGACTTCACTTCCAAATGCAGAGCGTGCCAAATGCATGCCCAAAATGCATTCTTATGTTTTGCCTGTAAGTAGTAATCACACAACATTGTGTGCACAAATGTCCACTTTTATGTATATTTGACTGCATGGGTTTCTATTAATGGAAGCTGCTAACCTAGCAAAATGTCATCTCCAAGTATGTCTGCCTACAAGCAGTTTGATTTTTGTTTTTTTAATTTATTTAATTTTTGAGTTTTAAGCCTGGCTATAAAGCTGCATTTGTAAAGAGTGATGATCACCTCAGATAACTGAATATCTACTTTCACCTGCATTATCCTAAAATAAATAATACCATTTTTTGAGGTGTGAATAGGTTTCCTAGCAGTGAAGACTAGGCTTGAGTTGATTATAGTTACACATGGCTATGTTTCTAGTCCATGGAAAATTTCAGATTCCCAAAGGGCAACTAGGTTCCTCCCATCAATTGTTTTTTGAAAAAGTCTTTTACCTCTTTCTCTTCAAGTCTGGACAAGATTAAAAATAAAGTAAAACAATAATAATGACTACTTTGGGGGTTGGATGGGTTTCGTGAAGCATCTTCAAGAGACTAGGTTTTCAAAATGTGCTAAGGACTCGCTATATGAAAATCAGACTTATTTTGGAAACTTGTTTCTTGCAAGTGAGACTGAAGCATTCAGAATAGCCACTTAGCAGTTGACAGAGCCCTCAGTCATTTGGGTGAAAGGTCAAAGGGCATCCTCCTTCTCTTGAACCTCTAGTTCTTGGGATTTTTTTTTGTCTACATCAAGAATGGAAGTTTGTGCATAGGTGACATGGCATTCTTGTTGGCAGCTACTTTAAAACTGTTATAAAATCTACTCCACATGATATTAGAGTTACCACATATCTTGTCGCTTGCACTTCTGTTGTGAAACACATTTCTTCAACTTTGCTCTTTCCAAAAGTACTGGAACTTTATTGCATCAATATGAGAATAAAGAGAGAAAAAAATACATGTTTCAGTCAGATGGTTAAAAATAGGGAGGAAAGTTTTCTTGGTTGACAATTTGTTATTTTGCATGTATTTTACTTGGGGAAAGTGGTGCATATGATACCTTTATAGGAACTTCACTAAAACAGGAAATGTGTGCATATTTTCTGCCAAAAATGTGGAAAATTGAGTATCTTAAGGCTAAATCAAAGGTGTTTAATGAGGTGCTTGAAGAAGGAGAGGTAAAGCAACTTGTTTCTACTTGAGAAGAGCAACAGCTTTTAGAAAAATGTTAATTAACACAATATTGACTGTGATGTAATACAGGGAGTAGGGGGGTCCAAACTTTAAAAATGTGCTTATTATCATGATAACCTACCTAAATCAAAGGTTATCCTTTGATGTATCTAATACATCTGTGGATGTAGCTGTCTCTACTTACACCAAAAGCAAAACTGTATTTAACACCATGCTAGTTCAAATGTGGGCTGCTAAAATACACACTCTGTTTGCATTCTGTAGCTTTGGCTCTTATGTGCTGGGTGTCATGGAGAGCGGCATGAGAAGGTAGAGCCAGGACAGGTAGAAAGAGTCGTACTGATGACCAAGATTAAAGGAATCGGTGGGCATAGAGGCTAGGAGGTAGAGCTAGATGTGAACGCAAATACAACTGTGTAGAACCTGGAAGGTGAAGACAAGGAGCTTGGCCTCAATGCAGAAGCAGAAAGGGAGCCAGCAAAGGCATAGGAGGAATAAAGCGATGCAGGCAGAACCATGGGTGAGGATCTGGATGGCAGCATTTTCAGATAGCAGGTGAAAATGAAGTCAATAGCTGGAAGCCCCAGAGTCAGTGCCCAGCCTTTAGTCTCCAGAGTCTTGTATCAGTAAGAAAACCGCACAGGGTGGTTAGGGCTAACATTGGGGTTAAAACAAAAAATAATTCCCAGCAAGTGAGAATTCATTGGAGTCTGATTGCACGGCAAAGGTGGGAAGTGAGTGACAATTGCCTGACTTGTAACCAGCTGGATAGAAGCCCTGGGGTGTGGGAGCTTTTAAAGATTGTTTTTCTTCCGTGTGTATGTATATAGTCAGCAGCATTTCTGAGGGAGTTGCGCTAATTAACTCTTCTCTCCACCCCCACCCTCCTAAATCTAAGCTGAGCACAGCAGCACCTATCAGAATGGGATATATGGGACACAAGGTCCTTTCTACCCAGGCCAGGCAGCCAGCTGTTAAGAGTTTTGAAGCAGATGTTTGAGCCTGAATCTTAGTCATTCTGTGTGATTTGTGTTGGTAGCTAACGGAGGCCAACTTATTTATCTGGGAAACTCCCGGTGAGGTAGAGGCACTTAGTCTAGATGGGTTTCTGTTTAGCAACCTATAGAAGTGTCATGCTGGAATAATCTTTCTACGTAAATGTTTCTTTTCTTTATTCTTTCAAGCACTCCCTGACCTCATTTATATAGTATTTCACAGGGTACATCTGGTTTTGGTTGTTTCATGACTCAGTGTTCCAGTTTGAAAATGCAGCGTTGTGATTTAAAACATCGTGTCAGGACAGTGATATACAACTACCCATGACCTAAATGTTGTTGCTTTTACTCTCTCAGGCACCGCTCCTGCTGCGGGCCGGGCTCTTGCAGCTGCGCAGGGAGGCCCACGCTGCAGAGCCTGGCCAAACAGCAGAGCCGCTCTTGGTTTTCTCATCCCCTCGAGCCTGTTTCCTTTGTGCTCCAACATGCTTCTCCCCGATGTCAAATATTCTTACCTGGCTATAGCGTTTGCTTCCCACTAGAATTTCTTGAGCTGCAAGTTATGTTTTACACATTTACCCTTTTCTTTCACTCTAGTCCATTTTCTGAATTTGGGTTGCTGGGGGTAGATGTGCTATTTTATTCACGTTAAGGCAATTTGAACAGGTTCCTGGGAGAATACTCCATTATACGGTACGAGCTGTGGTCAGAATTGTTTTCTCTGGTGCTTGCTCAGCTTTTGTACTTTTCTGTTGAGTGTGAGTTTACATACACTGTCCAGAATCCTTTTCTCAAGCAGGTGCATTTTGGTATTTATCCAGGTTGTGACATATGTTTCAGTGGTGCTAAAAATATTCAGGTAACTCTCTTGCAGTTTTTTTGACAGAAGAGTTAATGATAATAAGATGAATGATATAGTTTTTTCTTTTTCCCTTCATTTTTCTCCTGTAAAATATTAGAGTTGCCCATGCCTTTCACAGATATACATCTGTCTATCAAAGATAATACGCAGAGGAACACATTTGAGTGGGAGCTGAGGAATTCTGCTTAAATGTGTCATTAAAATGTTCAAACAATACTCTCATCAGTTTCAGGATGGATTGTCAATTTATGTGCTATTTAACAGTTATATTATGGTTCAACGTCATAAAACCACTTTTCTAGAATTTGGTAATTAATAATTTGGTTTAAGGCAGAAACACTTACTGGAAATTTGCTTGCATTAAGTTACTACTTTAACTTAAATAACTAGGAGCTAGAGAAGGAGTGAAACTAGACTAGAATATAAAACATATTTACTTAAGACCCATGTAATGATTAAAAGTGAGTAAATAAGGAAGCTAGCTTCATGAGTATTAATGCTTCACTGTGCTGTTTTACACTTCTGTCTTCCACTCTTTTCCATTGAGTTACTTGATGGTGCATTTTACATCAACAAATGTATGCTCATTTTTAAGTGACATCATTTGAAAAATCATAAAAATTAATGACTTGTGGGTTTTGTAGAGGATGAGATTAATGACATCGTTTTGACAGGCAACATTTGATATCCAGATGCACTGCTTGCTTTGCTAAAATTTTAAGAGATGAAGGCTACCAGCTAGATAGTATTCTCCTCAGAGGTACATCACAAGTAAAATCATACCTACTCATTGCATATTTGCTGATCAGGTTAACAGAAAATATTTTTTTTTCCAAGAGGGCAGGAGGAATTCTGAGTTTAGTAAAAAAAACCAAACCAAACAAAACAGTTATTAAATATTTAGCATTGTGGGAGAGAGCAGAGGTGCCATATATGCCTATGTAATCACTTCTATGTATCTCTTTATCTACGAGAGCAGTCAGAGATGTGCTCTCAGAACTTCATGGAAAATGATGACATGGGGCAATTTGATCAAACAAAAGTATACCAACTTTTACAAGGCCCTGGAAAGACCATCTTCCTGCAGAAATATAAGTTATGCCAACGTTTAATGGCTTCTTTTTGATCACTGTCCATTTCTTCCATAATTTTTAAGGTAATGATTGATATTAATCAGCACATGCTCAAAAAAAGAGACATTTTTTACTGGAACAAAACCTCAAGGAAACAAAATAGTTTTTGTGATTTGCTTCTTGGAAGGCTAAATCCAGAATGGCAGCTTTTATAGCAACATTGTGCTGTGTAGAATCCTAGCATTCCGGGCCAGGTCACCAGCATTTCTCAGAGCCATTTGGCCTGTGAGTTCCAACTTTATTTCAGGGTATCTGCTCATGAACAGAACAATATTTTCAGGGTCTCTGAGCTAGCTATCCAGTAGTGTTTGTGAAATCTAATTTTTAAAATGCTGTTGCAGAAATTGATACTGAAGAATTCCTAAGATATGTTTTTGCGGCTTAGTTACTTTCTGATAACTAATCTCAAAGAATAACATTTGGGCATGTGGAAGGCAGAAAAGAACCTCTGTCAGCTTTTTCATGAAAAAGAGGTGAACTGCTTGTATCATGATAAAATTGCTTAACAATAAAGCTAATGAATATAACCAGACATTAATTTTCACGCGTTATTCCCTTATTCTTATCTTGTGCAAAAAGCTCCGTACTGTCAACTTCCAGTTCACAGGTTAATGCCGAGAATGCTGGCTCTGTGTTCCTGGTATGTTTTTGCAGGTGAAGTTAAAATGGCCATGAGTGCAGGACACCAGCTTTTTAGGACCATATCCTTCTTTACCACCATAACTATTTATCAGTGGCAGAGAATGTTTGTGGAGAATCTAGGGAGCCAGCCTATAAAGTAAGGTCAGTGACATTATGGTGATGCTAGAGCCTTTGGAATGAATGGGAGAAGGCAAAACATGAGGACAGCTGTCATTGCTTATGGTTTAGCTGGGATAGGGGGATGGAGCTGGAAGGGTCTGCTAATAAGAGAGTAAGAATGCTCTTCAGGGTCTTTGTAAGTAGGATTAGCTCTAAATCCCACTGATGCCCTTTATTACTACTTCAGCACCATTAGAGAAATGGTTTTGGGGTCTGAGATAAGATCATCTGCATATCTATAGCATCTGCTTCTGTATTGCTCTAGACGTACTGGGGCTGACAAAATTTTATTAATTTCAGGACTGAAGGATCAGGCAGCTCTTCAGAGTCTGGTATCTGCTTTTCTTGAGTGACCTCTGGCATATGAAAGTTTTCTGTTTGTTGGTGGAACCAAGTGATAACATTCCTCTGTGGGTAGTGAAGGGCTTATTTCTCCTTTATCATTTCCATTTGGAGTTTTTTTTATCTTGCTTGATTGACAGGATGTTGAAATGCTAAATATTAATCTACTTTGTAAAAGGATTTGAATATGAACACTTCTTTTTTCTTTCCCCTGTACAATCTATTCATCTCCATCAAACTTTTGTCCTAAAGTATGTCCAAAGCATTGTCAAATAGCACCAAATGCATTGACTACCACTAATAAAGTGATTGACTTCTTTCCTGGAAAACTAATTCTGTACTCTTGTTATTGTTTTAAATTAATCCTGCTGATAATAAATACATATTCTTAACACGTCAACACTTTGTATATAGTATATTTGTCATTCATTTTTTTTTTTTTTTTAAACAGGATTTATCTGGGGAAGGCTACAGAGACACTATTGGTGATGAACACTTTCATCTAGAAGGTATTTAAAGAACAAAATTTCGTGGTTAATATTAAGGAGTATTGGAGTAAGTCAGTGAACAAGTCAGTGTGAGAATGTATATATGAGAGTGCAGTTCTTGATATACTGATGTGTCGTTTGCCTGGCAAAACTGTTAAGATGGGAATAGGGTATTATTTCTGTATCTTCTACCACTGTCCTCCCAGTATTGAAAAAGTCACCCAGTTGTATCATAGGGACCAAGTGTTTTAATTCAAGGTCTCACAAATTTTTTCCAGGTTTCTCTTGGTATTGGTAGCGGTAGTGAATATCACTGTCCCCAGCAAAGGTGGTAAATGCGATCACTGAAAATGTTAGCGCTGGGTTTTGTGATACACTGCACACCCTTCTGTGTTACCAAACCAGATTTAGAAACTCCTGCATTAATTTCTAATAAAGACCAGAGACTCTTAGTCAATACATGTCTCTTGAATATGAATGGAATCATTATTCCCTCAGATAACTTCTTCCTTCCAAGGCTCACCTCATCTCTTCTTCTGATCAGGCCTCTCCTTGCATTAGAGATGGAATCATTGTTGTGGTAGGAAGGGCCTTTGGGGACCCTGAGTACGGACACTGTATTCTGTGTGCCAGAGAACACATCCAAGGTACCTTGAACTTCCGTTGGGCAAGTGGGGGTTGATGAACGGAAGAGATTAATTTAAGGACATTGTTGATCATTCTTTAAAAAAAAAAAAAAAAGAAATGAAACTTCAGAAACTCTCTGGGAAACTCTCTAGTTTAGCAAGTGGTTGCATGGGCTGTGTGCTAGATTTATATTATAGGCTAGTGGAAACAATATGCCCAACTTATTTAGAGCAATGAACCATGTCAAGCTTAACTTGAAAATGTCTGTCCTTTTATAATCCAGTCATTTTTTCTGGTGGTAGAGACTTCTGTCTAAACAGAACTTGAAAGATTGTCTATGTTAGAATGTCTGTCTTCCAGTTCCTTACCTGTGAAATGTGTTAATACTGTGTTTCTTGGATCCCATGTTTCTATCATGTCCGTAGTTTACAAAGAATGTTCCCTCGTATGTGCCTGTGACATAGGAGCTCAATTTCAGCTGGCGCTTGTAGGCTACTTTTAAACACAAAAGCAAGATATACTTGCCATGATGGAGTTGGTGTTTGTTAAAAATGTTTCAGTATTTAACTTCACCACAGTTTTCCTTTCTGCTCATAGTAGGGCACAATTCCCATAATGGGTGGCATTTTAATTTTCAGAATTATAGGAGAATCTACTTAACATGGGATAATAAATGTCAGTGAGGTGAATAATTTCATTTTTCTGTGTCTCATTCTGCCTTCCCTTGCCTCTAATTATTTCTTACTTTGTTGTGTCGAATTGTCTTGCATAGCAAACATAATATCCAATATATAATATTTCCAAACTAGTCAGCAGCAGGATTGTTTTTATTAGAGTGTGAAACCTTTTAGGCTACTGTACTTTCAGTCTTTTGGCATTTTTACATTATTACTTCTGATGCATCTCATTTCTTATGAAGTAGCTGAGCAGTGCAGACAAGATATAGATACCAGCAGGTGGTCCTTTCTGTGTGTGCTCCCACCGGGGAAGAGCTGTTCTGTGGTATCTTTCCAGTTGGGGGGCAGGTAACTGTTCCCACTCAGTGCTCAGGCAAATGCATGCAGATTGCTGAGGCTTGGTCCTCATCCCTTCTGCTCTCAGATCTCCAGACTATGCTTTCCATGCTGGGGACAGTGTTAGCCACTTCCCTCTTGAATGGGATATTGAAAATCTTCTTATAATCGACAGATGATACTAGAAGCATTGTGTTAAAGCAGGATGCCTTCACCCTTTTTGTATAACTTCGTACTTTTTACTGGCATAATATTTTTGGGTGATTGTGATAGTACTAGCATAAAATTCTGTTATTAGCATAAAGTGAAGCTGAAACATGATTTGAGACATTTGTTAGGGCACAGCTTGAGTTCTGTGTGGCTTAGGTACAAGATGACCACTGTCATAGCTCTTTTCTGCATAGAAATGTTTTGTGTGAAAAGGTAATCAATATTCTAGAAAGTATATAAATCTTTCCATCTGAAATAGTTCTGCCTTTATTTTGCTACCTCATAATCTTTACATGTGTACTGGTGTAACACATATATGTTGCATGATTATACATTCATGTGTCATAAGATAACATAAAAATCACTGATAGCTGGTTTCAGAGACAGGGAGCTGTAACACACTGAAACATGGTTGGTTGGGCTAAGCTCACAAAGGACATGAATGGCAAAACAAAGACTTGAACCCAGCTCTGCCAAGTGCCAGGCAAGTGTCTAATCAGTGAACTATATTCTGTCTTCATAAATACATGGTAGGTATGGAAAAAAATGAAAAAGAAACATTTCTGAGATTTGCAAAAAACCACAGCAGGTGCCACAGTTCTTCTGGGTTAAGGGAAAGTTATAGCCTTCACACTCAGAGACTTTATTGGAGAACAAATCTGAGTTCTTTAGAAGACTTGCTGAAAAGACAAAGTGGCAATAAGAGAAATAATTGAATTCCTTATTTTGTTTTACGTAGCCAAGTTCATTACCTTTTTTTTTTCTCCCTCTCTTTTTTTCCCCCTCTTAGCTGTCTGAGCAGTACAGATAAAAAGAACTCTCTTTGCTGGATTTAACTTCTGTGTTGTTATGTAAAGCTTGATCAAATCCTTTCGTCTTAACAGACTTAACTGGCCAACAGCAAAAGGCTCGGGATTCTGGGATTAAGATTGTATTTGGTAAGAGGACTGGTGCATTAGTGCTTTCTTTTGAACTATAGAAAGAACAAAGTAAACATCAAAAGCATTAAGCCATGAGAGCGGATTGTTGACTCGATGTTGCTGCATGACAAGAGGTTAGAACTCAATAGTGGCGACTCTGTTTACTGAGTGCTGTGCAGAAAGAAACAGTTTGAGCAGTATTGTCTACTATATCCAGCACCTGCCTTTGATTTTGCTGCTGAGCAAGTCACTAAATTGAAATTTTTGGGTTTTCTCTTACGTGGTCAGTGATTTCCTTAGATAAGAGACACCATTGGAAACCTCAGTCTCTTCTTATATTACTCTTACTCTGTTTCCCTTCCTCTTTCATTAATAACTCAACAACTGGGCATGCTGGATATAGGTTCTGTAGTGCATTCATTTGCAACTTTTATTCCAAGTTTAGCAGTGCTTTCCCACTGCATTTCAGAGACTTCTACTTGCCGAACTTAGAGTATTTGTGCAATCTGCTGTGGCTGTGTACGAACTTCTCATGCTTGAACTTTCTTGACCAGCAGTTTCTGCACAAGAAGCATGTGCTTCATCATTCTTCATGTCTAGGATAAAAGAGCTTGCATTTTTCTCTTCCTTGTCCCTCGATAGAATAGTAGGTCACCAGAACTGAATGACTGGAGGTGGCTCTGGAAGAAGTCACAAAAACTAGCACAGACATTGGGAGATATTTTTCATTTCATTTCAGTGGGGAAGCTAAAATGGCAGGTAGGAATTGAATGTAGCATCAAATAGCAAGACACTCTTCCATTATGTACACATGTAGGTGGCTCAGAAAGACATCTGCAGTTACTGTGTTCAATAATGACATCCAAGTTCTCTCTCTGCTCTTCAAGGTGTAAGCAAGCTTTTTAATGAATCATTCAAGAGCCCTACTCTTGTTTTCCAGAACTTTTTTCACCTCCTTTCCCTGGACATTTGGGAAATTTTCACAGCTAAAGCCTGTAGACCAGGAGAGCTTTCTTATCTTGACCACTCCATGTCTCTATGAAGTGAACTGGGGTTCCTCCATCTTATCACTTGAGCATTTAGAAGCTTTTCAGAGCAGCCTGTTTTCTCCCTGCTTGTGACATCTGAATGAGAAGCTGGAAAATCTCCCTCTGACACAGACTGATTGTGGAAAAGAGGCAATTTCCTACTTGTCTCAATACAAGCTCTTTAGAGCCCGGTGGGATATAGCTATCAGTCTACTTCAGCTGCCTTTTGGAGTTCAAGGTGAAGTCCTTAAGCTCAGGAGGCACCTAACCTATCACCCCAATTACTTATGTGATAATGTGATTTCACATGTCACTGTTCTGAAAAGTATGACTTAAGTGCTTCTACTAACCAGAAATCTTGCATCTCTGTGAGATCAATCTAGTCCTCTACCCGTCAGAGGAGCTGCCTCTTGTGCCGATAGCACTCTGTTCCCTGTTTCATTTGTCAGCCGAGGGTGATGTCTTGATTACTATTCTCACAACAGAAGACTGGAGAAGATCCAAGCCTTCCTGATGCCTTATCTGAACATGATATCCAAAGTCCTGCTGAAAGTAGTGACAAAGCTTGACCTGAATCAACAAACCCATTTTTTGATAAGTTTCCCAAACCAGGTGTATCCAAATCCCTAGGTGTAAGATGTTTCCTCGTCTGGTACCAGAAAGGACAAAATTATTCAGGTCATCTTCTTGCCCATAAATATTAGAGAGCCCTCCAGCAGAGTTCAAAGCACATGTTGCTGAAAAAAAATCTATCATATCTGTAAAAAAACTACGTCTAGCACTTTTCACACATTTATAACACATTATGGAATTTCTAAACCTGCAGGTAAGGCATGCTGTATTCAGCAAAGCAGAAAAATAATTCATTATATTCTTAATATTATTATATGTTTTTCAAGATGTTACTAGTATGTCCAGTCAGTCCTTCATCTCTTCTTCCTCCACCCAGCATCCAGGGAATCTGTGGTCAAGTGGGAGCTGAGGTGTGGTTAACGGAGTTCTGCCGTGAAGAGCTGTGTTGTTATTTTTGACTTGAATAAGAACTAATAAGCAAACAAGGAATCAACAGTAAGCAATGAACTAGTGATTTAAGGCTGCTGATCTCATGCCCAATGCTGCCGACCTTCCCAGACCCCCCCCAGCTGCCCATGCTTCCCCCACCGTACGCATCCCAGAGACCCCAGTGAAGAGAGCACAGTGGCTTCCACAAGGGTGCTGCCGAGGTGCCCGTGTTTCCCCCTTGCTGGGGCTGCGGCTGCAGGGGAGGGCGTGGGCTGGAGTGTGCCTCCCCCACAGCACCCTGCAGCAAGGCCGCTCTCAGCACTGCAAGATAATTCCCTCTTCGCTGTCTCTCCATTCAGGAAAAATTCAGTGGTGACTTTAGTTCCTGGAGTTGTTTGTAAAATTGGTAATTGGAAGAATATCTGTTGGGTTGTCAACTCAGAGGAAGGGTGGCACTTGGTGGCACCGAGGTATGGTACTTGGGCCCAAATTGTTTATAAACTTGTCAGCAAAGGAAAACTTGAACAAGGATTTTAACTAGTTTTAGCTATCCATTTATTTGCATGAGACACTTTTTACCATACTCTATTCTTAGCTGTAATAAATTCATGTATTGTGCTAGGCTGAGCTATGAATGGGTAATAAAAGGCAGTTATTTCAAAGTGCATGCTCCTTTCTAGTTAATGCCTTCAGTTATGACGGTTATTTCATTTATTTTCTCAAGCTTAAAAAATTTTCTACATATTATGAACACAAAATTCCAGTGTATTTATAGAAAAGACATAGATTGCATCTTGCACACAGTCAAAGTTGCTTTATCTCAGCACTGTTGTTACTTCCTACCTAGTACTATTGATGCAGGCTTGGTGCTTTGCAGAAAATGAAGGTCCCTTCTCTGTCGTGTTCTTAAACCAAATACCTATTCATCACTGACACTGCAGACAGAGTGCTAATAATTCTACCTTAAAAGTGCTCTTGTGGTCAGCCTTCTGTGATGTTGTATGGGAACTCTGCATTTTAATGACTTGTTGCTAATCCTATGCACTTACCGTAGATTTGCTATACATAAGTATATGCTACGTGATCACTGCAGACTGGTGATCACTTGCTCACTGGCTGTATTTTTTTCGGCTGTCAAGAGGTTTCTGCTGTACCCTTTCCTACTGCTCAATATGACATGAACAACTCTGAGAAATATCTTCAGCTTCAGGGTGACCCACTGGCACCAGCCACCGTTATCTGACAAACAGCTAGTCCCTTCCTAGGCTGGAAGCTGATAAGCAGGTTACTGTGCATTGGAAGGAGTACCAAAGAACATGAGGGGGGGGAGGGGGGAAAGGAGCAGTCGAGAGCGCCAAGAGAAAACTGCTTAGTTTGGCAGTTAGAATAAAAGCCACCAAAGAACATGAGACTCGTAGGATTAGCAGAAGTTTTCCTGTGGTCATGCACAGATCCAGGAAAAAGAAGCAGGTAGGCTGTTTGCCATGAGTGGGAGGAAAATCTTATGGCATAAGGCACTTAAAAAAAAAAAAATTTAAAAAAAATAAAATTGTACAAGTGTTTCTTAACATTAGCTGTTCCAGTTGAGGAGGGTTGGTATTTTGATCAGAAGTTTTTACTTCTAGAGCTGCTGTTTCAAGTGCAGCCAGGTCAGTAGTGATGAAAGACTGTTGCCATCCAATGGTTGTCCATGGCCTGTATGTAATGAGTTAGTGGTCTCCAGGTGTTTCCAAATGGACCTTTACAGTGTCTAACAGCTCCCACCCATGTTGGCAAGTGGTGCACAGAAAGGCAGTGAAAAGTGGGCTGTTAGGTCACCTCGGAGGGTGAGCTTTCCTCCTCGCACTGAGCCGCTGCTGTGTGGAGGGTATGTGCTCTGCTTCTCGTGCCATGCTTGTTCCCTGCATGTAGGGTATTGCTCTCTTTAGTTGACATCCCACCAGCTCCTACTGGTGCTGCCTAACAGTTTTTGACAGATGATGTGTTTTGTCTATGGTTTGAGAGTTTTGCTCTGGGTTATTAATCCTCTGCATTAGACTGGGAAGATCATACATGCTGTAAGTAATAGTTCCACATTGATGTCTGTATTCAGGTCGTTCTACACTGCTGGAAAGTTGTTATTCCTGAATACAAGCAAGTTGCATGTTTGGTTCAGGGACACAACAGCAAAACTGAGAACAGAGCCTGGAATTTCCTGCATCCATGTCTGTCCCTTACAATATGACAGAGAGAGGGTTTCAAAGTGCAGTACAGAAGAAGATCTTCCAAAATTACAAGTGGTCTCTATTCTTTACGGTGGCTGAAGAAAGCCAAATGTTAATATTAATTTAATTGTGTGTAATGTATAAAAAATATTTCAGTAGAAAACTGAGGTAATGAAAAGGGAAGTGACCAAGCACCTCAAAAAAGGAAAGAGTTGATCCTTAGTGAACACCTTAAACATGGAAAGCTGTAAAATAATATTATATGCATGCTTGGTATTTATAACAATATTGGTTTTCCATACTCTTTCCTTCTACCTAAGACTGGCAACTTTTCCTTCCCTTACAGAGAAGCTAATGCACTTTCTGAGTGGTCATTAAAAAAAGAATCAATTAACAATAAGAATATTCATTTACTCTCAGCCCTGGGGTAGTCATTAACTAGTTTGCTAAGAGGCAAAAAGTCACCTGTGGGTATAGCTGTTCAAAACCCCATGTGTACAAATCTCTCAAGCTGCTTCTCTTGTAGCATGGTAGAGCCAGACCGTCAGGGTGCATGTGGGAAGCAGGAGAATCAAAGGGCAAAAGGTCGTAGCTTAGGAAGATGTCATCAAAGGGAGGAGGGCTCTTGCATTTGCATTCCACATCCCGATGGTGAATGAAGCATCACGGCAGAGCTTAGGCAGCAGACCCTGGGCACCCAACTGGTTGCTCACATCAGTGAGTGAAGCTCGAGGGAAGCTACCATGTAGTGGGGCTGAGATAGGGGTGAGAATGGGTGCCAGTGATGAGGCGCATGCTCTGTGCATGAGGTTTGAAAGGGCTGGGCCTCAGTAATCTGCTCTCACCAAATCAGTCTTGGTCATTGGTGTTTCCCTTGGGCTGTCAAGGTTGTGGTTCAGAGGAGGAAGGAACTGTAGCATGTGTAGGCGTATCTGGGTGAGCTGTTCATCTCGCTTGGGCTGGGTAACAATCACACTGAGCGCACAGGAATGCAGGCTGGTGCACAGCTCTGCACTAGCTGCCCACCGCGTGGGTACGCCTGTCAAACCCTCAACACCACCCAGGGATGGCTGGGTTACAGCTAGCCACGTCTGTCTGCATGTCCTGCTCTCCTGCCTCTGCAGTGGTGACTAATCTGGGAAGCAGGGTGTACTATCAGATATACCATGGCAAACTGATGGACTTGGGTGTATCTGTGAGAGACAGCTGATCTAGTGTGTATGGTACAGAGATAAAGCTGCATTACTGTACATGTACAGCAGTATAAAAATGTACTTGAACTTTGCCCCAGGACATCCACCACCAAGAACCAAGAACGAAATATGGGAACAAGTCAGGAGTTTGAAAACAATCTCTCTGGAAACATGATGAATACCAGTGGTTTCATTTATTCTACTTGAAGAACAAAGGTCCTTTTCTACTTTTAATTTCCCAGCAACGATTATTACCAGTTATTTTTCTTGTAGCTTTGACCACAGTTCGTGGAGGTTTTATTAAACATGTTTTTGAAAAGTGAGTCAAAATGCCATTCTTCTCTGACTCTCTAGTGACTCTCTCTTTTTTATTTACCATGTGAAACTAGAGCGTATTTCCAGGCAAAGATTTGGGGTCAGATAATACTCTCATGCTGGTGTTCATGGAATTATTCCAGTTTTGTGCTCTTGTAATTGAAAGACGTTTTGGCCCTTGCTATTTCAGAAGACAATATATTTGTTTCAAATCCCTTGCCTTTACACGAAACATTACATTCGTTTTTAGAAACCTTGAATACTGCATTTAATAGGCAATATGTCCTGCTGCAACTCCCGAATGTTCCTAAAGTTGCCAGTTCTCTTGTGTTTGAGTTGGTCTTGACACAGCCAGACAACAGAGTTTCAGAGTGCTGCCTTTGCTGGGGTTTTGGTAGCTTTCTGCAGTAGGCATTTGTTTAGATCCCATGTGCATGCTCCTGTAAGGCCCTTCTCTCCTGCCCATAGGGATTTCAAATCCCAGAGTGTCTCATGTGAGGATACAGTTTATGACAGGATTAAATAGTTCTTGCATTTCTGGGAGCGAATTTAGGAGCCATCATTTTATATAGACGTCTAGATGGATGTGAAACTAGATAAATGCCTGAACCTTCGGGCTGGATAGTTCAGACACAACAACCTGTCATCCTGCTGAACCTTACAAATACACAGGCATGTACATGCAGACTTATAGAGGCAATTTCAGTGAAAAGCATATTGCTTTTGCCAGTTGCTGTTCCAAATTCAAAGTGTGTATCAGTCAGGGTGCTTTTGTGTGTTTCAACTCCACTTCTGCTGCAGTAGCTACAGAAACCCAAAGTTTTACCTCACCAGGCAGAACAAGTGCCCTTTGTTACCTAGACAGATTACAGCTTTTTCTAAAGTCTGCTCTTCATAAAAGCCCAGCTTGAACAGTGGAAATTCTGACTTGCCTCAGATACTGAGGAGACTTTTATAGTTTCAAGTAGCTCCAGGGTTATATTTTAAAAGTTGAATTTCATCACATGTTTCAAGTTTGGTGGAAAAAAAAAAAGGCATGATATTTTTAGCAGAAAAAAGTCCCCCCCACACCTTTTTTCTTAACAGATGTTTCATCTCAATCATATCCAAACCTCAAAGCACAAGTAGCAGTCAACCTTATTCTCCTGTGGAGAAAAAGATAAAATGTCATTTGTTTGGAAGAGGTTTGTTTTTTTTTTTTTTTTTTTTTGTAACCACAACTAGTTTGTGAGTAATAGCAAATAATAAATGCAGCACTATGGGGTTGTGGAAATGAACCTGAAGCAACATTTCTGCTCTTGAAAGAGCTCAGCATCCAGCTGCTCTTGTTAGATGGAAAGTCCCAACCCCCAGCCTACCAAAAAAAAAACCAAACAAACCCCCCAAAACCCCCAAACCCCAAACCAGTAATCAGGTTTTTCTTGCTTTATAAATCTGGTCCAGCAATCCAGGTCCTTTCACCAGTAAAATATGTCATACATAGTGCCCAACTTTGTACCGAAAAGGATTTAAAACTGTAAAGGTAACAAAAAGACAGGAAAGGAATAGTAGTTGTAAAACAAAATATCCAGAAGTAAAAGAGCTGCTACCCAAGGAATTTTCACAGGGCTCTGGAGGAGCGGAGAGCTTTGCTGTGCCTTGCAGCTGGGGCTGCACACAGGGCTCGGTGATGGCGGGGAAGCGGCCGAGGGGAGCCAAGATGGCCCTGAACTCTGTGCGCAAAAGATTTATTTAGGAAGGTGTTATAGTCCCTCTTAAGGATTTGGAAGCATGAAGCTAAAGTGTGGTGTTGCAGGCCTTTTGTTGTTGTTGTTGTTGTTATTTTAATGAGCCTTTACAGAGTGGAGCCGTCCAGGATTCACAGTGGTGCTACCTAGGAGGATATTGCAGCGTTTCCCACCAAAGGGGTAGCTCAAAGTAGGAAGCTGACTCTTCAGTTGTGAAACACATGGGCTGTATAGAGCAATAGGAAGGGCTGGATCCTCCTGTAAGAAGGGATGCTCCAAACTGTCTCCTTTTCTGCATTTTGAGTGGTACATAGCACAGCGGGCTTCCATCTCTGTGATCTTTAGGCCGTACCATAGGTGAGCAGTTACCTGCGTTTGCTCTATGGGAATCATTTCTTGTGATGAGATCCTGTGTGCTCTCTAGACTATAAATAAGGTGGTGGGGTCAAGCCTTGATGCATTTTATTTCTCTGCATGTTTTTCAGTTTGTGATGTATCACCTTAGTAACATTCCACACCCATGTATAAGTATGAGAAGGGAAAGAGACGTATGCTTGTGCATGCACACATATATGCTGGACTATTAGTCACTACATTGCTTTTCAGTTGTGTTGTGGACCAATGTCCGTTCTCCCCCACCTCTCAGAGTAAGACGTAGGGCTTTGAGGGTGGGAACACTGAAACTGTTACTGAATATTAACTGTGAGAGAGTTGTCAGATATGCAACTGATTCATCACAGCCAAAATAATGTTACAGTACAGGTCCACAACATTGCTCTCTATAAAAGGCTAGCTTTGTGAGGGTCAGAGTGCATTATTCCTCATGGGAAGCAATTCTGATGAAATGAATCTTACAGTTCAGATACCTTTAGAGGCTCTGTTATCATAGCAAAGGTGGTGGAAACACGATTTTCCCATTGAACATCTAAGTTAGATGGGAGCGAGTTGATATCAAAGCCTACATTATTAATAACGTTACCTACTCAGCCTTCATTTGAATAAAGGGTTATGTAGTGGCTGGTTTTTTTCTTCTTTTTCTTCTCTTGTGAATCTCAGGGGAAAAAAATCCAAAGAGACAAAGAAAATCTAAACCAGAAAATCCTAGGTGAACACGCATATCTGCAACTTACACTGAGAAGGGGTTTTTAAAAAGCAAAATTATTACCAGTTACTAAGCAAAATCAGTGTATGGCCATCTTTAGAGAACAGAGGTCTTTCTTCTTTTGCTTTAAGATACAAATGATCAGTTGGTGTCCCCATCTGTCACTGTTCAGCAACAGAATTCAATGCTTCGCAGGCCCATTCAGAGCTCCAGGGACACATAATGCTGTTAGAAAGTGGTAAGTGGTCCATATGACAGTGACAGTTTTCACTTAAGTACTTACCCATGTTAAATGATACAGATAGTTATAGCAGATTGCATTCTGTTAATGTGGCTTTTGATATGCTCAATGATCAAACACAAATCTTGCTGCTACAGGTATCATCCTGAACTATTCTGACCAAAGCTTATGGAGATTCTCCCCTCGTCCCTGCCGCCCCCCCCCCTTTTTTTTGAAAGATAGGGGAGGGAAGGGAGAAAGTATCTTCCTTGATCTCCGATGAGGAAGGGGGAAAAAAGACTGTTCTTTTCAGGCTTTTGGCTAACACAACAAACAGTGTTTAAAATTTAACTTTGCTTAATTAATTAGTAATTCTGTTTAGTGCTGTCTGATCTTCATCCAAAAGGTATTTTGAAGCTTGAGAACTGAACATCAAAGTGTATTGGGTGAAGATGGTCAAGTAAGGCATTTAATCTGGCAGTTGCTGTTGATGAAATACAGCCAGTTGGGGAGCTAATTGGAAAAAGAAATCATAATCTGGCAAAATTCAGCAAACTCCCTCCCTTCAGCAAACTCACTCCAGAGAGAGTGTGAGAAATCTAGGTTTAGTGTTTAAGCATGTATGAGTTACACCCAAGCTAGCAGAGAGAGACCATATTGTCCTTTGTATCTGCATCTTTAGTACAAATCTTTTTTTGGTAAGGAGACAGTAAAAGAATTCCCCCCCCCCCCCAACCCAACAGCCAACAATAGATGCCAGACCTAGACAGAAACCTGTGATTCTGTATCAAGGCTTGGAAATACTTCTACTTATATGTGTCAAATTATTGGGGTTAGCAAAAGGAATTGAAGCTTTAAGGGAGGTGGTGTTGCACAGACCTGTGAGTTTGACTATTTTTTATTCAGGAGAGAAAATGTTGTGTTTGAGTGAATTTCAGTTTAGCAATTCCCAAATGTCCTAGTGGTGACTTGTCAGTTAGAATCATTATCTGATGGCTGAATGATTAAAACATACTTCGGTTGTCTATTTTTGTTGGGGGTTTTTTGCAAGCCATCACATGGTCTGAGTCACTACCCCTCTGTTCTGTGCCTGTCTCCCCCTGGCTGGGTGCTGGCAGTAGGTCTTGTGACATCTTGAATCTCCCCCCTCCCCCCCCCCCCCCCGGTGTGCAATTGAACCTTTAATTTGTGTTGTGACCATCAACAGGAAACAGTGAAATAGAAGAAAATTATTTCTGTCCATATTTTCAGGTTGAAACACCCACCCCAGACTAGTACAAAGTACTACTAGTACAGCTCTTGCTAAATTGGTTTTGTCTTGTCCCACTGGTCTCAAAATGGACAATTAATTTCCCTACAGTAAGTTTCAGAGAAGGCAGCTTGATCTTTGTTGTTTTGAAGGGTGTGTCTAATTCATCAGCTTCAGCTTTCAACCAGAGAAAGTTGAATACATGCTTTTGGCACTGACCCAGGACAAGCCTGTTTTTCTATGTGCTTATTCTAGTGGCTGTGGAACAGGAATGTTACTCCCTTCCTGGTCCTATTCTGCCTAAGTTCATTTGCTGCTGGAGAAGAGGACCTTCACTCAAGCAAATTTATCTCCGTCAGGGATGTATTTCAATCAACTCTGTGGAATAAAACCAAAATGTGTGCTTAATGGGGGTGATATCTTTTAATCCATGGCCTCCAGGAGAACTTAAAAGTGAAATCTGAACGCGAATGCAATTGTTAATTAAAGGACTTCTTCTCAATTTGGACTGTGAAACATAGTTATTATTGCTCTGGTTGTTGTCATGCAGTCAGCAAAGAATGTCAGTTATGTTTGTCGAACCTGATTTGTAATGAAAAAAATGTTGACAGAGCCAGATAATTTAGATGTCAGAGACTTCAGGAAAAACAACACAATTAATTGTCTTTCTATCCCTTTGGTCCTCATAGTCTCTGACTTTAAGTTCTGCTGCATCTGCTAGATCTGTAAATTGGAAGTGAAACCCTTACCCTATTGACGTCAAGAGGAATTTTACTACTGAGCTCGGTTTGACCAGCTGTTTGACGCTCAATTCCACCAGTCAAATATTGCTATTGAAGTTCAATTTGAGCTTCTACAGAAGTGCTTATGACTTCATCCCCTTGTCTTGATATGTGTATGCATTTTTTAATTTTCCTTTTATCCTACTCCCCCACAATTCTCAGGTTCTAGTATGTGGTTTGTTATTTTTCCCCATGTACAGATAATTCTGTCCCTTTGTTTCTGGTAGTAGTTTTGAAGAATTGCCATGGAATCCAGCCTATCCGACTTGAGGGGAAGGCTAATAATATTTCACTTCAAAGGGTTTGGTTTCATGTATGCCAGATGCTGACTTTCATAGGTGGCATTTTTGTCAATTCTCCAATTTTACCTTTACTCTGCTTTCTCTCAAAAATTACACAGTAATGACCCTGACGTTAAGATAATAGTCACTGGTAATGTCCAGTCATAATTTATCACTGTGGAATTGCATAGCTTCTCCCATAGTTCTGCTTTCTGAGTTAAGTCCTTGTAATCCATCACATACCTTTTGGAATGGCTGTCATCCCAAATAGGCTCTGAAGTAGTTCATCTTTAACCTGAGTTCTCCTAACTGCTGTGCAAATTTGGACTTGGTAGCTATAACTTAGACCTGAACATTCATCAGAGTTGCATCCTTTAATGTTTCTGGCCACAGGATCCTTTTAATCCATCTGACTAAAATGCTAAGTACAGTTGAAAAACAGAGTGAAACTGTCCTTACTTTGAGAAGGAAGTTCGTTTGTTAAAGAGCATGGTGCTTTGCTTGAATGAGGCTTTGAGAAATCTGAAATGACAAGCCACCTGCATGAGGGTGAAAGTTTAAACAGTCACTTTTTCACCTGACTGTCGCTGTATTTTGGCTCTCTGTTTTTCCCCCCTTATTCTCGGATGCAGCATGAAGGCGAGTGAAGAATGGTTTGGCTGTCTGAAGCTTAGTATTATACGCTCATTCACAACATGCAGCACAGCAATCAGTTTTACCTAATTTCAGGGATTTTTTGGCAATTCCTAAGGAGCACTTGGAATTATTACCCCCATCTTTTCTTAGGAACAAATAAGCCCCTGGAAAAAAGACTTAATTCTTCAGGGATGAGTCTTAATACCTTTAAACTGGTGTTCATTCTCTCACTCTCTTCCTCCCCCACCTCAATTAGAAGCAATTGGGTGGTAGTAATTAACAATCTTAGAAAGAAACATCTGCTAGTACACTTAAGCCAGTCAGTTTGTTTTTCATGAGAGAATGGTATTTCACAATTTTTCCAAGTTAATATTTTTCCTTTATTGTCTTTCCAATTTCAAATATTGTCCAGACGCATTTTTATAGTGTCTTAAGGTTATAGAAGTGAATACAAGACCATTAATAATGAACAAGAAAAGAGAACATCATAAAGAAAACATATGCAGTATTTCAACTCATGAAACATTCTGTTAGGGAACATTGTTTTTGAGAGCATATGGTTATTCCCATGAGAAGTGATAAATATACTTTTTTTTTTTTTCTCCAGTTGTGAATTCCCACAACAAGGGTAGGTTTCTCTGTGTATTCATCTATATAGCGCATTCTCTTTGTCAGGACTTGTTATCTGAGTGGGGAGGTAAGTAAGTATTTTTGCACAAATGATATATTGTACATGGACCTATTTCTGATGGCCTAGACTTTGGAAACACAAGTCTATTAATTCTCCACACTCCTTTGAGATAGCTATCTTGTCTGGTCTAGTTTAATATCATTGGCAGAGCTGAAAGGAAGTTCACATTGTGAGTATATCTGAACCTTGGCATGCGGCTCACTGGTGGATCTCTGTTTACAGGCTGCCAGTTTTAACCGTCCCAAGCAGACATTCTCATTTTATTTATAAGTAGGTTCAGCATGTGTTTGTATCCTTCATGAAATCGAGCGCCTGTCAATAGTCAAAACTAAGTATAGAAACAAGATACCAAACACTTATCCTTCTCTTCTCAGACAAAACAGTCATAGTCCAGTATGTATTTTTAAATGTTCATTGGGTTTGGATAAGGCACCCGAGGATATATGCACAGACACACTATTTGATCACTCGTAAATATTATTTTAATACCTCCATATTCCCCTTTAAACTTTCCTCATTTAGATTTCATTTTTCTTTGCTGAATGAAACTTGACATCAGGATGAGATCACCAGATTTCCCCATTTCATCTGAGCTCCAAAATGAGTAACTGATTTCAAAGGATAATTCCCTGGAGCAGCAAGGCCAATGAGTTCCTCAGATCAAAGGTCAGCAAAGCTCAAAGAGGATAATTTCTGGCATACAGTATTTTAAACTCTCTCAAGGAGTGTACTGCAAGATGTATCCCCTCCTTCCCCAATAGCTGAACTCCTGTTTTTTCAGAAGACTAATTTGTCTTCTCACATTCTTCCTCTGTTACCTAAATTATACATTAAAGTGAAAGCTTCTTATCTGAACGCACAAACTGTACATCCAGAAAGGTTATTAAACGTGCCAGTGGAAGGGCTGTTCCTGCAACCAGAAGGTAACTGTGCCGTTACTCTCTGAAGCACCCTGTGGACTGGGGAACTCTGGTGCTCTTTTCACACACTGGCAGCTTTCAACACAGCGCAAGAGCGCGGTGGTGGAAGGGAGAGGATGCTTTGTGAGACACTTCATTTTGACAGAAAAACCCAACAAAGAGCATTGGGGCAGGGAATAGTCACCTTGTGCAGGATCTGCTCCTCAATGCTTTCAGCCTAATGCTGTTTGCCATGCCAATGTCATTTGGGATGCTGTCCCTTAACAGTTAAAAGACCACCGTAGCAGGCTTTTGGCCATTAGGTACCCTTATACATTTAAAAGTATGTGTGATAACAGGGGTGGATTTTTTTTTCAATTGGTTGTCCACTGTTCCAACGAAGCTAGGGGTCATACCAGCCCCTCACACAAATGTTTCTTGTAAGGGATTGTGAGGGATTGCAAAAGCCCGTCATACAAATGTTTCTATCAGCTTAGTTAGAACTGTTCGTATGAGAAACTGGTCGCTGGTACAAAAGAGCCACTGAAAATCTACGGGCACATTTAGTAGTCATGAAGAACCACTATCAATGTAACTGTCCTTGTTATGAAGGCCTATGTTAGCTTTTCATTTCTTGTTGATTTTAGAAGGAGACAACAAGGCTGGGCTAAGGTAGACAACCAAATGCTGTCTTCTGTTTTAAGGGGGCCTTTTTGTGGCCTTAGCTTTGAACTTCCAGGAATATGGAGTTGTATTTATGGACAAAGTGAGTATAAAGCAAATGGCCTTTCTTCAGATATACTTCAGAGTTCTGTATTGTAAGTAATATTTATTTTAATATGTGCCTTCATTATGATAAACACTATACAAAAGCCTCCTAAGAAACAGTCCCTGCTCATCTGATAACACCAGGTTAAAAGGACAAGGGAAGAAACTGCTGTGAAACAAGCTTTCTTTTCCTTCAGCTGACTTTCCTGCTTAGCTTATGTTTGGTATAGGAAATCCTAACATGGCTTGGAGTAGAAATCAAAGTGTATCAGTGTGTCAGTATGTGTATAATAAATGCCATGTCTGCTTGCATTTGTACAATGCAAATTACATGTGTGTATTGGGAAGCTGGCATTAGTATCACATCAAAACTGCAAATAAGTATCAAAGTCAGGAAATCCCAAAGGTTAGGGTTTCTACCTTATTCCCTTCTCTTTACTGCACATCCAGAATCTTTTATAGTATACCACAGTTTTGAAAACAAAACCAAAAAAAGTAATACAATAGTGTTAAATTTAAACAAAGAAATAAGACTAGAAAGTGCAATATATATTGTAGTGTGGCCATGTGAATGTTGTGGCAGAAATCTTAGCTTTTGGAATATTTGAGACTATAAAGCCATGGTAAGGGTAGATTTTTTTTTTTTTCCCTAAGCTAATTGTTCTATTTTAAATGTGAAAGAAAATGCTGAAAAATGGCTAATATAATATCTTAATTTCTAGCATGGTAGTGACTTGCTTTCCTGGGAGAGTGCTTGGGAGGCACCTGAGTAGTGCTGACCACCAGTAGAGCCACAGAGTAAACCCAGTTTGAAATGGGTCATCCTAAATTGGAGAGGATCATGTCTCCTTTTTTGTAAGGAATCTGACTTTACTGAACTGGCACTTACATGAGATCTCACTTACAAAGGCATCCCCAAGAAACGATTCCTACATAACAACATTAGGATAAAGGCTTTGGGTAAATGCAAATGCTGCAGTGCAAGGGAAAAACCGTTGACTTTAAGACCCACATTCTCTCATTATCTTCTATTTTTGGGGGAGTAGGCAGGATTACTGCTTTGCCTAATGAAGTATGGGCATAACATTGTTGGCAGAGGTATGTGGATGTATAAAAAAGTCATATCTAAAACGTTTGAGGGTAGGGTTAAAAAATCTCTGTATATTTTTGTAACGCTGATGAATATGGAATTAATTTTCTTCAGATACAGGGTTTCATCATGTGCAAGGCTGAGTGCCTCTGCAGGAGCCAAAGGCACAGCTATTAAGTTCCTGGGCATTTGTCTTTTAATCTACGAGAAGTATATATATCTTTCTGTTATATATCTGATATATGTTATGTTATGATATGTTGTGATATATGTCTGATAGATGTTAATATTGATGTGCTTTATGAGCACTATTGAATTATGCAAGTGCATAATGTTTTAACTTGAAACCTAGGTGAAATATACTTTTTCATACATGTATGAAAAAACACAGCTTAAACTTTTTGGCAGGTGGTGTTACCTTTTTGGAAGGTAGTAAGGTTTGTGTGTATTTGAAGAAGGAAGTTGAAACAGAATGAGGATTTCATTTCAGGTTCATTACTTCATTCACTGCTGGTGAATGCAATGTGTTTTTGCAATACGTCGCAAACTTTCAATATTTTGCAAATTATTCAACTTATTTACAGTAACAGTTCTGCTGACTTATATCCTCATAATACTGTGTTTGAACTTCCTGTGACTCTAGTGATGTTTGTAGGAGAGGCTGTGTACCAAAAGCTGTTGGTAGCTTGTCTGCTGAAATTATCCCAGATGTGTAGTGAACACAAAAGAAAATCAAGTATAATGAACCTCTCATACAAGTTTGCTGAAATCAATTTCACCCTAAATATAAAGGCAGATTTGCAAATATAAGACTGCTTTGACATTTCCTTATAAGCGTTTTTTCTTAAATATATTTTTTGCAGTGGCTTTGCCTCCAGAGAAGACAGATGGAGTTTGCAGTGGAGATGAAAAGAAAGCAGAAAAAGAAAGTGACGCACGCACAGGTTCCAAGAAGCAGCTGAAATTTGAAGTAAGTCCTCTATATTTTAAAGTTTCACTGTACTGACATAATTATGGTAGAAAAATAACCTATGGACCAAATAGTGCCCTCTGATGCATGTATATAGGTCCTAACGATTGTAATGGGTACAGAAGGAAGCAGAATTGGCACAAGTCAGTGTCTTACTATTGGTGTTCCTTATTGATGTGATTAGCCAGATGTATTTCCAGGTTTGGAGAGGATCAAATGATGATCGTTCCTCTGGAGGATGTGAAATGTATAGGAAGAAGAGGCATTTTGTTCAACCCTTTATCTATGATCCTTTTGTTAGTAATTTGTTATGCAAGCTACCACGTTATCAAATCTTTAGATTGACTTTGATGGACTATTGCACTTGGTTAAATCCATCTAGTGCAAAAGATGTTTGTGAAAGCTTCCTTAACCATTGGTCTTCTGTGCCTGGGCCTCCAAAGTGAAATAACCCTGACCTGCTACATGGGAAATCCATCTGATCACATGGCAGGAGGAAAAGGATCCTGGAGGGCAATAAGTCTGATGGTCTATTTCCTTGTAGACTTACAAACATCATAAAACTGCTAGACATTGTGTGTAGTTGGCAGGTTTTGCTTATATAGGGAGTGATTTAGTAAATACGAGTATTGAAACATGCTGTCATCCAGCTAGAGGGTTGTCTGTCTTGGTGAGGAGGAAGATACTCTGATATGGGCAAGAAACAGCACGAATTTTCATCTCTCTGCACTCCAGCAAATGTGGCAAACTTCTACCTTTCAGTGCTGTCAGCCTGTCACAGTAATGAGTTTTGCATTCCTCAATTGTTATTTAAAAGACCATGCAGCCACCTTGCAGCATGGCTCAAGTGTTTGTTTCCTTCTCTAGAGCAGATTTAGTAGTCTGGTATGATTTATTTTTTACTGTTTTAATGCTGATTAAAAGGAGGTAGCTTTCTCATAGGCAGTTCAGGTATTGCTAGGTGCTTGTGTGCCTTCTGGGGGGAGGTGACATTTCCTGCCCCCCTTTTTTTTTTTTTTTCTTTTCATAGCAATAGCTCTTTTTCCAGGCACGTTTTATATTCTACCTTGAGTAGCAGACATTTGCAGACAGGAAAGGCATGATAAATTGCAATTAACAGTGCCTTAATATTTGAACATTGGAGGACACCTGTCAACATGGTTGGTGCCAGAGTAGCTGGAACTCCACCGTACCGGCAAAGTCTGTGTTTGTTCCCAAGTAGTTCTTGGCATGCCATAAAGGTTAGCACTTGGTACTAGGCACCATGACTAATGCAGGGAAGGTTGCCATGGCTCTTAACTAAGCAGAGCACATCCTCACATAAAGATGTTATGTTAGGCAGTGTGGGACAGGGAAGTATTAATATGTGGCAAGAAACCAAGTATTGATTTCCCCCCGCCCCCCCTTGTTCTACAAATGAAAGTTTTCCAGCTATGTAAGGTAGGGGCTAAGAGACTGGTAAATGTTTCAAGAGTATAAAAGAATCAGAAACGCAAGTGTTGAGACAAGAGGTCTAAATCTGAAGTGGATGTGATTTGGCTTTTAAAGGTGCCGGGAATGTTTATGTAATATGAAACTGTGTTTCCACAGTAGAGTGTGGGGCACTTGGCAGCTTTCAGCCGGTCTCCTTACAACTGAGAGAAGCCTGCCTTTGAACTCGGCAGGGGACAGGGGGTACCGGTAACTGCTGTAGGGAATTGGTTTCAACTCAGAAGATCAACCAGGTATTTTGAGCTCCGTCATGCCGAAGCTATTTGGAGCTGTTTATTTTACTTGCATACAGTGGCTTTCATTTTAATTGCACTGTAACTTTTCTGGTTTGCCTTGTTGTGGCCCTGGATAATTCTGATTGCACAGGTCTTGAGAGATTTGCACCCAGGTTAATGGAGTCAGTCAAAGTGCATCCTTTGTTCTTGACTGAAGGCTCGGTTTTGGTTTGGGGATTTTTTTTTTCCCTTTAACAAATCGATTCTTTCAGGCCTTCCACAGACCACACTCTCGCTAACAGAAGCACAGTTAAAATAAGGACCGGGCACTACTCCCCGGTCGTTCTTACCTGCCAGTTCTTAGGCAGGCTCCATTTCAGGAGCTTTGGTGGCACGATGCTGTACTGCGCTAACTCTGACAGCCTTTGGGCGTCAAATATCTGTGTCAAGGACAGGTCTCACTAGTGGGGATTTGTGCTCTATGCCCATTTTGTATTAATGACTACTCCTGGCACTGTGGTGTACCGCCTCATTCTGTGAGTCTATTTCTGTTATCTTTCTCTTCCTGAGTTAAGCAGAGCTTTCCTTCTCACTTTTTAGTGGGAAATCTTATTATATTTCAAGAGCTTCAGGGAGTAGTTGTCTTGTACCTTTCTGTGTTTTCTACAATGAAGTAGAAAGCATCTTGCAGATTCCCTAAAGTCTAGCCCAAGGGAGTTAGGATTATCATGTGATTGTGATGAGACTCCTTCATTGTGGTGGACAGAGGCCTCCCCGGGACATATCCTGAAAGCTTCCTCCCGCGAGGGAGGGAGGAAGGAAGCAAGCAAGCAAGCAGCCTCCTTCTACGGAGAGTCTCCTCTGCAAACAGGCCTTTTGCTTTAGGTAATCAGCTGCTCTTTGCATGTTTCTTAGGAATTGCAATGTGATGTGTCTGTAGAGGAAGATAACAGGCAAGAATGGACCTTCACACTGTATGACTTTGATAACAACGGAAGAGTCACACGTGAGGTAAGCAAAGTACAGCTGCCCCTTTGTGTGCAGCATTTGCTAACAAGAGAAGTGTTTTATAACAGGAACATTTTTTTCTTCTATGAAATAGAGGTGTCCTGCCAATTTAAACAGCAGTTTCCATGGACCCTTCCCTCCTAGAAACAATCCCACCAGTAGTTTACTGTTTTCAGATGTACTGTACCACTTTTTAAGCTGGTTGTTGTTTAATATCTGGGATTAGCCTTTAAAAAATAGTACTGGCATTTGAGGAGGAAAAATATCTGAAACAACTGAACAACTAAACACACTGTCAAAATAAACCCTTGCAAATGTATATTGTTCTGGCTTCTATCCTGCTTTTCAGAGTTAAGCTAACCAAATAGCAAGGTTGCTTTCTGACATTCTTTCCAGTAGGACTAACCATACTGTTCTGTTGTTTTCATGAATATTAGGCTGATCACTGCCTTCTCCCTCCAAGTATAAATAACATTGATGATATTTGCTGGAGGACCATAGTGACTGGCTGTCAAAGCGTACCCGTGTGTATTTTTTATTATCAGGATGTCTTCAAGTCATATTTCCCATGCAAATAAGAAGCCAAATAAGAGGATGTATAGTTTAGAATACAGACCTTTTTCAGAACTATTTCTGTCCAATCTGAATGATACTTCTTTTAGAAGAATGTCTGTTACTGAGATTTACTGCAATGTGCTGTCACTGACTTTTTTGTGAAATGTGTTTACTGGCTCCCATGCCTTCAGATAAGCAGCTGAAAATTGACAGGTTTTGTCTCTCTTGGCTCCTATGCTGGTGTCTGTGAAAATTACTAAAGATTGATTGAAAGGAATAGGGTAAATACTGAAAGTACAGTGGCCTTAGACACCAAATGAGGGCAGAATTTTCTCCTAGAAGACTGAAGAAAACCTCTTTTGACATTTATGAACAAATTGCCTAATATGGTGGCTGTTCAGGGTTTTTAACATGTATATGAACATCATTACTAGGCTTTTTTCATTGTCTCTGCTCTGATAGTGCTTTGAATAGTCAAATTAAATCTGTGCCCCTCATGCAAGAGAATACACAGATTAGAAGTTACAGGTCAAGTCCAGAGTTTCAAATGGGAAGATGAGATACATAGAGAGAGGGCAAGAAGAAGGGGGGCTGCGGTGAGGAAGTAGTACTGTATTTGTTAATACATGGGGAACAGGGACCAGAAAAATGAAATAACTTGCCTGAAGTCTCACAAGAACCTAGTGGCAGATTGAACCCAGATCTTTCGAGATCCAAGGCTAAGTCTTCGTTACAAGATTATCATGACTCTCAAAGAATAGGGGAAAAACACACAAAACCCAAACCCGCACACATGGGTGTCCTTTACATTCAGGCATGGAATTCCCATTAATGTCAGTGGGAGTTCCATGTTCTGAACATAACGAGAATATGCTTTTAAGTATGTATACAATAATTATTTGTGATTATGTGGTACACCAAAGAGCTTAATTTGACTGTACTTAGAGAATATGTTACAGCCAAATTCTACCTCTCCCTGCTACAAGAACAGACTGCAGCTTAACTGAAACCAAATCTGTGCAGGGATTGAAAATTATACTACTCTGAGGTCTGGAGGTTGCTACATTCAGGCTTGAATCTGTGCCAAAAAAAAATTCTTTTAACCAAGGGACCAGATAGGTTGATAATTTTCAGCTCTTTACATGTGACCAAAGATAGAAACAAATAGTATGCACCATTGCAGCGTTTCCCAGTTATGTCGCACACTTCTTTTGCAAGCTGTTCCAGTGCCATTTGTATAATCCATCTTGTTGGTTGTCTTCTGTTGAATCCAGATGCAATTTAAGAGTTGTTTGTGCAAGAATGACTGATGATAGCAGCTCATAGATAATCTTGGCCACAAAAAAGGAATTTCAGTCTCTTCATATGACATAGAATTTCTTGTTCTATTAGCCCCTGAGAGACTGGCAGTCAACGTAGTGGGCCTGATACTGTCGTTTGTTAAGCAGCTCCGCTCCTGATCCAGCAAAGGACTTAACGATGGTGAACCTTAAACATGTGAATAGTTTCAATTAAAATGAATGGGACACATGCTTTGAGTTAAAAGTATGTGAAGCACATTGCAGGATCAGGGACAGAACAGACAGTCTGAGGAAGAGGGCTGATCTGTACCAGTGCCATTTAGTGAGCTGATAAAAATGCTTGCAGAACAGGTCAGCTTTTCTAAACAAAGGTCCAGTGTTCTGGTGAGAAAAGCTTAGTGTGGACCTTTCCTCCTTCTTTGAAAATTTGACTTTAATGTCTCCTGGATTTATAGCTGGATTTAACAGAGAGATGAAATTTCTTAAGTCAAATTTCTATCTGTAGACCTTGAGGTGCTTTACAAAAAGAAGTCAGACTTATCACTCTTGTTTTTCGTGTTGGAAAAGTGAGACACTGAAAAAGGAAGTGACTTGCCCACCCACATCCATTTCATTTGATTCAAAGTCATTGTGTTTAAAACATTGGACTTCATGTCCAGAGAGTTTCCAAAGGAATACACAGTGTTAAGTTTGTGAGATGTGTAGGTGGGGTGCAATTTTACAAGTGGACTAAATGTTTTTTTCATTAAAATGTTTGAAAATTGTAAATAAGATATGGATTTAGTTACTGGATAAAATTTCCCTTGGGTTTTACACAATGACAAATCACCGCAAGAGCATTCAAATTCCATCTTAGTGAAATTTCTTTTGGATCTTAACAACATCTTCAGAACTTAATACTGCTTTGATTTCCTCCTAGAGTCTGTATGACTTACTCCGTAGTCCTTATAATTAGAAATTCAGATCTAGTCATGCTTCTTGAAGAGATACACCCATTATGAAAGCATAATTATTGGGATGGCAAATTACAAAATTAGCATTACTGTATGTTATTAAACTACTGCTTTTTCTGTCATAGAAGACGACCATTTTTCAGTCCTTTTGGTATAGTGGGAGATAACTTTTCCTGCTCTAACATGTATATTATAAAACTTGGCTAATAATGTTTCCCTTCATTCCATAAACCATAAGAGGACAATTCATTATGTACTGCAGGCCTTTTTAGAACTGACAGCTGCACTGTAATTATCTTCACATGGATATTTGTAATCGGACTTGAAACTTGGATAATTGAACTAATGTGGTTTGATCCATGGGGTTTTATATTGAGCTCTCTGAATGTAATTATACTTCATAAATACTAGCCTCCCCCCCCCCCCATCAATTCTTTCTTGGAAAATTGAGTTTCTTTGGTGAGTGGCTGCACAGGAATAAGCGCACAAGAAAGTTGCTTGTCAGAAGTAAAAAAAGGGAAATTCTTCTAGAGTAGTTGAGTAGATAGCAAGTGAAGCTCCCTTCAAGTTCCAAATAAGAATGATTCAAAAATGTATGCGATCAAACAAAGCTGATGTTGCAATAAAAACATCCTGCTGTATGTAAAAATCAGACTACAAACAAAGTACAAATGAGACATTTGTACTTTTCTTTTTCTGAGGGAAAGGTAATGAACTGATATTGATGTTTCTCTTCATGCATTTTTAATGCTAAAAATGTTCTTTGTATCTTAAACTAAATACCCAATTTTTCCTCTTATGCTTCCTTTCTTTTTTTCTTTCCCTTTTTAGTTATTTTTTACTCATATCCTCTGTAATGAGTGAAAAAGTTTGAGGTTATTTCATTCAGAACTCAGCACCAAATCTTTGACTTGGGGAAAGATACTGGCTTTTTGGGGGCTACCGTTTATCAGCCTGACCTCTATCTTGAAATTTGCTGGTTTTTACTATGTATGTCAATGTTGTATTAACTCATGATACAGAAAGAGCAATGGAACCAACAGATAGAGGAGTAGTGCCCGTCTGTATCAGAGGAGTCATCATTTCAGCCATTAGATGTGGTGGATTTGTCTCAGAGAGAAATATTAAGAGAAAATACGACTTTCTCTTTCGGTTTTGACAGGACCCAAAGACATCTCTCCCAGACAAGTTACAAAGAGAATCAAACTGAGTATTTTCTGTCAGTGTTATTAAACTCATTGGGATTTTTTTGTTGGTTTGTTGTTGTTGTTGTTTTGTGTTTTGGGGGGTGGTGGTGGTGGTGCAAATATCTCATTCTGTTAAATTAATTCTGCTGGAAAAACCTCTTCATTTCTTTTAGAGAATCTCTATTATGCTAACTAGTCCTGTAATCATAAGCTACACTAATACTGGAAATACTGAAAAAATAGGGTCGTCCCTATACCACTAATGTTCCTTAGAAGTAAAAAATTAATACCTGGAATAGGGACTTTCTCAGTCACATGAGTTCTGTAAGGAATGAAGAGTACTTCAATGTAATTTGCTCTTGTTCTTTTTTGCAGATGCATTAGTTTCTCTGAATGTTCTAGATTCCTGCTAATCTCCTACTGGAGATCTGTAAAGTATTCTGCAGATACATGTGTGAGCGCAGCATACATGTGTGGCCTTAACTGTTCGCTTTTTGATATTTCTAATGCAAGCATTTCTGGCAATCTATTAAAGTTGCTCTTTTTAATATGCTTTGTTGTATTAGCTGCTTGATAAAATAGGATGTGGAAAAATTACAGATTAACATTGTTAAATCCTTCAGCCCTGGAAAAACCAACTGTAGTGTTCAATAAGCAAGCCACAAATAAATCTGGGTATGGCATGTGCTGGTTGTTTGGATGCTATACAGCAAGCATTTGTTTTCCTCTTTCAGGAAAAATAGCATAGTTTCTTACTTGATTAATCTAGCTATCCCAGCAGAAATTCTGCACCCTGCAAGCCCTTCAGAAGTTAGTTAGATTCATGCAGCCTACTTGCCCTCTAAATATAATCCATTTGCTATAAAGGAGAGAAATCTTTTTTTGTTTGTTTAATTCTTATTTCTCTTTGCCTGTTTAATATACTAGTTTAAAAATCCACAATGATTTTTAACTAGAAATGGTTTAAAAGTTCATTTCAGTAAAAAACCCAAGCAAATTATATTTTTGGAAAAATGGGAAACAGTGAAAAATCTGTTCCTGGGGTTTTTTTTATGTAAAAAGGGAGGAAGTTTGAGAAATGTGGGATGAAGTTTTTTGTGTGGGAAGTGCCAAGCAGTCTTAACCAAAGCAGTTGCAAAATCATGTGACTAGTAAAAATCATAATCCTTTGTGCAGAAAAGCTAGATTCTTTGGTAGGTGGTCTCTGAGACCTGCTGTCTGGTGTACCAGAAAAGAAGAAAATTTAACTAGCTTCTATTCTTGATCTTTGATGCTAAATCTCTTGAGGTCAGTGAAATGCACAAGCTGGTGTGTAGAAGCTAAAGCTTTCTCAATGGTTTTAGGCAGTTGTTTAAGGAATTTAAATACAGATAACATTCAGTGGGAATGCTTTCAAGGGGAACATAACTTGCCTCAGTCTCCTGGCAGGCTACTGGAAGATGAAAATTCTTTTGGAGGTAAATATAGACATAACTATAAAATACAAATTTTATAACATATATTTTAGTGGTCTAGTGCTACTAATTTGACAAGAGGCCATTACCATATTAGCTGCCAAAAAAAGGCTGCGAGAAGGTAGTTTTAGTCACAGTTCAAAACTCCTTGACGAAGACCATTCCTACCAGATCGGTGCCTCAGGAATTTGTGTGTTACAATTATGAAGTTATAACTGGAAACCAACAGGAGGTTCAGGCTGACTTGTAGCTGGTACCTACTCGACGAGGACCTTGGTAGGTGACAGAGTAGAGAATGACCCAAGCAGACTTGTTTGACCAAATCAGAACTGTCAGTTTACTAGAATTCCCAACCTCAAATTAAGACCACAAGTAAATGAATCCTATAATAAAAATGTTGTTGTCGGTATTTAAGAGATCAGCATAAACATTAAGTGGTTACTTATGGCTATCCCTAACCTCGATCTTGGTATATATCCAGTCTGACAACCATGTTCATTCAGTGCCAGAATGCAGGGCAGTTCAGCTCGCCATGGAGGAAGCTGGGTATTAAACATGGAATGAAATGCAAAGGCAGCAGAGCATAAGGCCACAAGGTATCCTGATACCTCTGTGCAGCCTCTTAAACTCCTTGGAGCCTGGACGTTAATTTGGGTTAATTTGGCTGAGATGTAAATTGTCCTGATGTGATATGTATGTACACATATTTCTGACTTGCCAAGTATGTGTCACACAAATGCTGCATCTGGCCTTCCTTGGCAGCGTTTGGGAGTACTTTTTAAACTGCTGAGTCAAGCAGCTTGTTGAGAAAGACCCTCAGAGAACACAAGGGGCAGATTGTATGCCGGTTAGCAAGTTAGACCTCATGACTGGAAAAAAATCATATAAAAGGACAGTGGGAGTAAAGACTTTTTGCCTTTGCCAATTGAAGTTAAAATACACTAGATGATCAGCTTGTACAAACATCTGGCGTAGCTGAAAAAAGGAAGGGGGATAGACTGTTGTGAATGAAAGAGCTAATAATAACCTCTTGATAGTAGCCTTGGGTAGAAAGATGCCATGTTGGCTAACCAACACTTGTTGAGGAATGTGTGGGAAAGGCTCCATTCACCAAAGTGCTGAGCGTATGAGGCCCCGTTGAGAATAAATATGGTGCTTAAATATTCTGCTGAAGGGGAAGGTTTGGCTTATTGAGGTGTAGGATTATAGCACAAGGGTCCTAGAACATAATTCATGGAGGGTGTATAAAGCAACAGGTATGTTTTGTTTGTCTGTTTATGTTTTTGCTTGGTTGAGTTTTTCTCATAGATGCAATAAAAATCCAGCCCTTCAAGCTGGCTGTCAGATATGGCTGTGTCTATTTAGAGATCTGGCTAGGTTTCAAATTAGAGTAGAAGTGTGAGAAGTGAGATGTGTTAAAGAGCTTTGAGGTTTCCACCAGATTGTCACTGAGCAGTCTCTCAAGCTCAGTTCAAGCTTTAGACAGTGGTTCTTGTCAAAAGGATGGAAAGCAGCTACTGACACAGTAGTAACAGCCCATATAGAGAGACTTTTTTGGCAACAGTAGAAAAAAATATGTCAGTGGGGAAGGAGAGACTGCAAATTCTGCTCTCTTTTTATGAGTATGTTGTCTTGAACTCACAAGTCTGGAGAAATTCCACTGAGTGCAGAAAAGTTAGAGAGGGTACATGTTAAGACGAAGTCTCACCCTCTAGGATTTAGTTATTCATTCTGCCTATTGAGCTGGAAAATTGTCTACTGTAAAATCATTTGTCCTGGCCATAAGGTCAGTATTTTCCTAAATTCTGTGTGAGTAGACATTAGTGTTTCTGTGTCACCTTTAAAGGTGGTTAAATAATGAGGTCTGTGTTGTATATTGACTACTAAAATGCTGGGACCCACTAGGGCATACAAAACTTTGAGCTGCCATTGCTATGGACATGACACCTGGGCAAAGGAAAAATTGTAGAGGTTTTGAATTTTTATAGACCTGACTCTTAGTCCTCAGAACCAGTTAGACTTAACAAAGGGTGATTTAGATATTTCCTTTGTGCTTGCAGGCATCTGGAAAGAGCTTAGGTACTAGGATAGATCAAGGAATAGGAAGACCAGCATGGAGTTCTCAGATATACGTTGAATGGGATCTTTATAGCCTGCAATGAGCAGTATGCTTTGGCCTTAGGTTGATGCCTAGGATCAATGTGGGTGAAATCCCTTTGGGGAAAAGAAGCAAGCCAAGAGATCTCCTTTCTATTCTGGCAATTTAAGGTAGTACCCTATTTGAGCCTGTCTGGATTAGATCAACCTGAGAGACCTTTGAGCATCACCAGCTACTAAACAGTGTTTCTTCTCTTTGAAACAATGGGCTTATTAAAATTGGCTATTGTTCTTTCTGATATAGCCAGACATGTAAGCATTTGTTTGTGTCCCATTGCCCTCAAACAGATGTGTGAAGAATGTTCTGTAAAAGGCCTGACTGCATAATCTCTGCTGTTCAAAAATGTAAATTTAGAACGGGTTTGAATTTTGCAAAATAAGCTAGACCCCAATATGCATATGGTAGAGTGACTCTCAGACATCTTTTATTTCCAAAACTGAGGTTTACAGTTCTGCCACTTCTCTTACTGGTTTTCCTCTATATAATCAACCACTTAACTATCTCAAGATAAAAACCCAAGAAATAGTAAGGCTGTAATGTCCAAGATTTTCTTCAATTGCTGTATTTGTTTTGGTCATATGAACTCAATTTTTAGTGCAGGAGGAATGGGTATCCCTGGGTTCTGTTGAAACCAAAGAAAAGAAAAGGCAAAACACAATTTTGCTGATTCACAGTTTGGGAAACCTGAATGCCTTGTGCTTTTATTATTGTTTTGATCTAGTTTGCCTCATTTCATAAATGTTACACCATTTAATGAAGAAGAATATGGATGTACTTGAATGACTCCCTTCTGTGTCTGTGAGTTATATTACAGTCCACATTAGAAAAAAATGGGGGTTAACAGAAGAGAGAAATGGATCCTTTCTTGTAAGGTTCTGTGCAAGTTCAGCTCTTTTAAATTCAGTGACTTCTGAGGATATTTCAGCATTTAATAGTCCCAATGCCAAAATAGTTATAAGTATCAAAGCTGTAGGTTTCATACCATTTTCACAATAGTGTGTCTTTTTGTGTTTCAATCCAACTATAGGATATTACCAGCTTGCTTCATACCATCTATGAGGTAGTTGATGCATCAGTAAACCATTCTCCTAGTTCCAGCAAAACTCTCCGAGTGAAACTTACTGTGGCACCAGATGGCAGCCAGAAGAAAAAGAGTATCTTGCTAAATCATACTGGTAAGAATGTGCAATCAGCTATTGGAAAAAATACCAAAACCTTCAAGAGTCCCTTAAAAATCCATCTTCATATTTTGTTAGTACAAATAAATATATACTTAAAAGCAAATAATTTTGTGGGAATTTTAAACCCCATGAACCTGCTTTATGATCTTGAGTGCAAAATTGCCTACCTTCCTTTCAGTGTCTCCTAAGCAAATTAGGGTTCCCTCTCCGGAATGATTGTTTCTTTTTGGAAGCAGCAATAACCCATATGTTGTGTAATTGTCTTTGCGTACTACAGGGCAGACTTAAGGCCTTTTTGACTTGTACCACTTTAACTCTGCGCTTAGTTTGTGTGGAAACACGTCTAGTGGTATAAAATGTTTTTTGCAAGTGCATAGCTATCACTGCTGCTGGATAAGAATAAACAATTAAGGATAACTAACCTTTAGGAATCTATGCATAATAATTGCACATTTTTCTGTACTGGCAAGAATCTGCCATTGTAAAATGGCTTATACTCTTATGGCTTATATTCTTATGGCTTATTCACTTTATATTCACTCTAATAATAGTTGTATCAGCATAATTACTTCAGTAGGTAAAGTAGTACTAAATTAAAATACTTAAAACTATTTAAAGTGATACTTCAGTAGAAAATGTGGACACCTTAGCCAAAAGGAGAGCCTTGTTACCTCAGTTTTAATATATACATCCACTCAGTCAAGTGCAGACATAAGCAAATTTGCACTGCTGGGGAGCTATGTGATGCATTAGTACAGCATCGAGCTCCAAACTACTGAGCCCTCCTGATGGACAAGTATATCAGTGTGAAATGTGGCTCCATTTAACCTGCCACATGGCTTGCAGCCTAACCCTGACTAATGTCCTACAGTCAAGGTTATGTCTGCCTAAAATCTGTCGTGCGGACAAAAGCACTTTTGAGAAGGTTACATGAAATGATACATTACATCTTGATCTACTGACAAGAAAAAATGTATTTGCAATATAGCATGTTAGTTATGCTGATCAGCAAGGGCAGTAATGTGAGAATAATGTACTTTCTCTTGGCAGATTTGCAGAGTGCCAGGCATAGAGCTGAAAGCAAAGCTAATGAAGAAGTAAGAAGCTCTGAGAAGAAGCAGCGGGCTTCTCTCAGGTAAGGGGAAAGAACAATGTCTCCTGACAGGCACTGGGTACCTCTGAGGAAACCTCAACCACTGATTTCATGCTTGCTTGCTTTTTAAAAAATTATGTTAAAATAGAGGAATTACAGGATTTTTTCACTGTGGAACTGTCAGCAGATTCCATGGGTGGATACTTTGTATATTAAAACAAAAAAGCAAATCTGTAGCACCCATTACTCAAATTTTCTTCTTCTGTTGGCTCTTTGGAGGACATGCAGTGTCTTTTTAGATCCCATCTGCAAATATTGTGCCTACTAGTGCAGTTTATAGCACAGCCTTTTGGCTAGAAGTGTCCTAAAACCTTCTCATCTTCCTAGAGGCCAGCTCCTGCCTTTCTCTGTTCTCCTTCCAGCCCATCTTTTTCACTGGTCAACTCAATTAGCTCCAAGCTTTATTAAGACAATCTTGTTTACCAGGTCGTAACCAGCCCGGCTTCTCCTTACCACTTTTCCTCCTAAAGGAAGCGGATTTGAGCTGACACTAAGTGTACAGTACCTAGCAGAAGGAGGAAAGGAGGGAGCTTGCAGCAGAGCAGCAGACAATCAACTTTACAGCAAGTGGTCTACATAGGCTATGACCTGCAGAGTAAGCAACAAGCAAGAGCTTCCAGCATGCTGCCTGCTCCATGCTCCATTCTGCTGAGGTGGTTCTGGCTTAGAGCAACTGTGGGGTGGCTCAACTCCACTTACAATGTGTGTTTGTACATTTGGTAGGGGAAGTAAATTCATCTCTTTCTTACCTCACAGTGACTTAGCAGAGTGGCAGTCTCTGCTGACTCCCACCTGCCAGAAACCATGCTTCCCTGCTGCCACATTGGCTCTAGGTCAACTTCTCCCTTATGGAATTAGTTATTAAGTAGTACCCATGTAGGAATTAACCTGCTTGCTTAGGACCAATCTATTTAATGTAATCTTGCTGGAAAATTGGCATAATTTAATTTATCTTTTTTTTTTTTCCATAAGTTTCAGAATACATTTCACCACTTGAAAAAATACCTGTCTGTTGTCTTTCACTGGAACCCAACCTGTGCAACTCAGAGTGCATCCATTTCCAATAATGCAGAAG
The DNA here is from genome assembly GCF_026419915.1 of Harpia harpyja. Lineage (NCBI taxonomy): Eukaryota > Metazoa > Chordata > Aves > Accipitriformes > Accipitridae > Harpia > Harpia harpyja. Next base: position 16,947,471 of record NC_068948.1, read on the forward strand.
CACAGTGGTTTCTTTTATGAAGAGCTGCAGGTACACTTGCAGCCATCTACAGATTAGATAAAAAGGGGGGTTTAGTTCTTCCCTAACAGAATGTACAATATTATTTTGGATGCCAGTCCAGAACAGGCCTTTATCCTCTGAAAATGTGTAATCATGTGTATCTACCCTGTTATCATGAGTTCTACCTACCTGATAGATATTACCTGCACTAAACTTCAGAGTATGTGATAATAATTTGAAATGTATTTTTCAAGTATTAAAATTTTTTACAGTGAAGAAAAATGTTAATATCTTGGTCACATTTAGGTGTGCTATTCCTTTTCTGAGTTTGGTATTTTAATGGATGGAAAAACAAATAAAAAGCAAGTAATTTTGCTGCATTTTAATGTAGATTAGTGGCTCCAAACAGGTCATCTTAGTGCATAGGCTTGATTTGTTTTAGGATTTTATGTTTCATGCTAAGGCAGAGAGAAGTGTTTGCTGAAATGCTACAGTAATGACATTGAATCATTAGCTGCATTTGTTTCTTCAGCCGCAAATTTAAAAATAAGAAGAAGTTTTGGCTTTCCTTGGATTTAGGGATATTTGTCCAAATACATGTATTTAGTTTAATAAATTTATCAGGAGAAGGAGCATCCAGTTTTATTAAAAATGACAACAAAACTGTGCCTCCCTTTTTGGATAGAGTAAAAATGCTAGCAAGTTATCCCAGTGAGTAAATCCCAATACAGTCAAATTTCAGATTAAAAAAAAGACTAAAATTACTTCTAATCTTCTGTTAGCAACTCTGTACAAAATCTTCTGTGAACTAAAGAACACTCCATATGAACTAAAGAATACTCCAAGGTTTTGCTTGCTAGCCTAGATGTGGTGTTCAGATTCCCTCTGCCCATTAGCAAAGGTTTGCCCTCTGTGAATTTAATGAACTGCTTTTGTTTGATAATTTATTGCAAAAATCCCCTTTCAGTTTGAAGTCCCCCTCCCATCCACCTTAAAGTCCTGGTTTTGCAGATGTAGTGGTTTTATGAACAGCAGCCATTTCCACGTAAATCCACAGTCACAGAGGCATCAGATGTTGGGGTAGAATCTTGGCTCTGCTGCATTTTTCCTTCTCATCCCTTTGGTTAGAGGCTTCCTAGACAGGACAAATCTGTACCTTGAGCTGAGCAGATCAGTATCGGACAACTGTCAGCATCTGGCAGTTTTTGTTGCATCTCATTAAATGTGGACAGGACAAAGAATGTCCTATTCATACTGTGTATGTTGCAGGGATGTTTGTGCACTCTGGCCAAATTGCTAACCCTCAGGAAAGCTCCCTGAGGCTCCTCAGTATCTCACGATATTAATGCAGAGGCTTCGCCTTTGAAAGCAGCAATTTTTGAAAGCAAAAATGTATTCTCAAGACTTGTGAGAAGTGCACACATTTCACAAATTCAGTCACTTAGGAATTCTAGGCAAGATGTGATTAATATTCAAGATAAAATGGATAGAAATATTTTTATCCCAAAGGTGGGAGATAGATGGGTTAGATTTTTCATCTGCTGGAAGCTACAGGCACGAGTTTTCACCTGTAGGGCTAATGCAAGTATCAAGATGAAGTATCTGGATTCATAGCTAGCTTGCCTGGCATAATGTGGTATAAAACTGAAGGTGGAAGAGCACTGGCAGGCAACTTTGTGGGTTGGGGATCTTCATGCCATTCTAGTTTATATTTCATTTAGTGCAACAGGGAAAATATGATGCACACTAGCCTCTAAAACATCTTCCTTTTACCCACAGATACACATTCTCTCTCACTCTTTCTTTCCTGCTTAAGTGATTTCTCCCTGACTGGCTTAAACTTTATGTTATCAGTGAGCGTAGCTTTCAGGAAATGTCCTTGCATTTTTCTGCCTTGTGCTCTGTCACTGCTTTGTTCCCCTTACCTACTGTATTGCTGTGTGCTTATTACCATCAGGATGGTGCTCCAACATCGGAATTTTAGAAGAGGCTTTCATACACTCCACAAACACTTAAGGAGATGCCTTTTTTTATTAAAAACCAAACCAAAAACCAGTAACAACACTGCATATTTTTACACACTGTGATTGATGCATGGTTGATGCATGCCTGTGTCTTCCCATGTGTACGCAGGAGAGCATTGTGGGGCTGGATGCCAGATGCTTCAGTTCTCAGAAGTACTTCAAGTTCTCTTTGACAGTGGAGCACATCTCTCATCAGTATATAATTGCTTCACTGTGTATATTTGCATGAATATTGTTGAACGTCATCTTGCATGTAAGAAAGCTATTAGAATGCAGGGCTGTGGCAGTACTGGCATAGTTTTTCTTCACTGTCTTGATGAAAGATGGAATTTATTACAGTAACAAAACCCCAGGTTCCTTGTTAACTTAGTTTTCAACAGACAGTGCTGTATACAGTGTTACTTAATTGTGCTGGATCAAACCCAACGATGTTTTTTCTGGGTTAACTGTGCATTGTCTTCAGCACATGTGTGCAAGTCCCAGTGGCTTCCACAGGCAATTCATGCCTGGCAACTTCAGTTAGCCAGGTTCTAGCCCCCAAGATCTTTTATGTTGACCTGCTGAAGTGTAACAACCTGTAAAGGTGTGTCTGAGGCAGGAAAGGAACTGAGCTGGCTATGTATCCAAAGAAATAAAGAATATCTGGACATTCCCTCTTTTTTGACAGTACCCCATGTCACTTCTGGAGTTCAAAGCTGACTCAGAGTCTTTAAAGCTTACCTGCTTTCCAGGCAGACTCTCCTCCATTCAGGAGACTCTACCTCTATCAAAGTAGAGCAAAAATGATCTTCCAGGTAGGTCAAGTCTTGTGACTTCTATCAAAGAAATTGTAGACCTGTGTCTGACAGAGACACGGGGGACTCAGTTCTGTAATGTCCCTGAACAGTACTACGCTAGACCAGGAAAGCAGTTTGTGCCAAAGCTCAATGGGATCAGCAGCCTCTGGAAACCTGGAAATGTGTTAATAGACTAAAAGTGGCATACTGGGCACCATACAGTACAGAGCCCATATTTAGCAACTGGTGTAGGATACAAGGCCAAATTCTGGTCTTAGGTTGACATCAGTGCAATCACACAGAGAAAGAGCAAAGCCTATCTTGTGGTCTTAGAGACTGAGCTATCTGAATGACAGGCAGTGTCTTAATCAAGAGTTTTCTGCTTATCCTATTTGTTATATTGAAAATATTGTTCATATCTGCCGACATCCATTTAAATTGCTGAAATAAATTGTTTGGCATTATGGGCTACAATACTGTAAACCTCTGCCTGATTTTTTTCTGCCTCATAAATGAATGGTATTTCAGATATTCATTCTCAGGAAATAGTTCTGCTATAAATAAAATTGCAAAGCTGAGCAGGAAAAGGAGTCGAGATTCTGAAGCCAGCGGCTGATCTGACCTTATTAATTGTATTTCGGAAAGCAGCAGTTATCTCTGGGTATCCTACCAACACCTTCTCTTCTTAGGCTTTCTCTAGTTACTACACCTGTGCTGTTGCCTGTCTTTCTGAAGCAGATACACATGAATGTTTATCCAACATGAGGCTTACCCCAGTGCTTCCTGACAGCGGTGGGAACAGTCATGAATCAAACAGCAGGTTTTCTTTGGCATGTCCAAATCAGAGAATCACTTTGGTTTTTGGCCCTAATACAGAACGTAACAAACCTTAGGAGCATTTTTATTTGTTTTTGCATGCACGATGCAATTTAAAAACCTCCTTTTCTTTGCAACATCAGGGTCGATTTATGTGAGGGGAAAGAACAGTCAGTTCAGGCCTATTGACTTCGCAAATCCGGTCATCCAGAATTTCAAGCATTTGTTGTTTCTTTGTGAGCAACTCTTGTCACTTCAAAGGGGCCATTAGTTGTTGGTTTGCAGATGGTGATAACAACTTTGAAGAAGTTCTGCTGAATTGTAATTTTGCTTCCTGCTGACAGATATCACCAGAGTGAGAACAGTCCAGAGCAAAGTGGGTGCTATCGTCATTGTGTTGATGAGAACATTGAAAGGAGAAACCACTATTTGGATCTTGCAGGAATAGAAAACTACACATCAAAGTTTGGGCCAGGTAATTTGGTAATTTACATTGCAACCTTTTCATCTTTTCTTTCTTCAGTTGCATGTTCCAAGTCAGGGACAGTGAACTGTGAACCTGTGTGATTTGTCTGTAGTGACTTACTGGAAGGAATAGGACTGTGTGAATACTGCAAGATAATTACTGGTGAAGGTAGTATCACAACGGAATGGCTAATGCGCTGCAAGCCTGCTTTGAAGTGCTTGTTTGTGTAGCTAAACTTGGAGGTGAGCCTAGGAGAATAATCTTTACATCTAGATTATTAAATTTAGTCTATGGGTGAGGCGAGGACTGATTTTTGGATGTTGGAGCTCGTTCCCAAGATGATACCAGCACATTGTGTTCTCCCTACTGACCCCAAAACCAGAGAATGTGGGTTCATACCTGGAATTTTGGTTTCTGTCCCCAAATTAAAGGGATTTGGATTTCCTCCCTTTCCCTCTGCTCTGCCAAGATGTTACTATTCCACTCAGTTGTTTTGATGAATTTCGGATAGATGATGGCCAAGAGAAAGTAAAGGAAAGACTTTTATACGTGCACGTGTGCGCACGCACACAGGCACACACATTCTCTCTAATATAGATATGTATGTGTATTTGTGTGTGTATTATTTACTAGTCAGAATTATTAAATGTAATTAAACTAGACAGCTATAATTGCATTCACTTCCTTAGGAAAAATTCAGTCTGCCAATTAATGCTATCCCTGCCAACTGCATGCTACTAATTAAAACTTTGAAATACTAGATGACTAACTCAGCTTGTTATTTCCTAGGATCTCCTCCAGCAGCTCAAAAACATGACCCACCAAGCAGAGTTGTGAATCAGACTAGATCCCGTTCTCATGAACCTGATACCTTCCATGCTCACCATAGGAAATCTCAAGTGGTGGATCCAAGCCACATCAATCTGGCTGAGAGTTCATATGCCAAGATTGCAGAAATCCAACAGAGGCTCCGGAACCAGGACTCAAACAAGCACTTTGTGAGGTCCCCCAAGGCCCAGGGCAAAAACGTTGCCCCTGTGCATCCTGGAAGGGCAGTAAGAAATAAACCTTTTCAAGGGGCGCCCATGCCAATGGCTTCCCCAAGTGCACGGGTGGGCCAGAATCTTCCTTACCTCCCCTTGCAATCTCAACAGATTCACAAGAAGCATAAGCAGAGGGCAAAGGAGAATCACCAAATGTGCAAAACCTTCCAGTCTCCAGGGACAGTTGTGGAAAAGGAACACGTGAGAGACCTGCCCACAGTCATTTTATATGAAGGCCAAGTTGGACAAATGATACAAAGACACGAACACCACCACCACCACGAGCACCACCACCACTACCATCACTTCTACCAGACATAGAAGAGATCCCACCAACATCCTCCAAGAATCATCCCATATGAAGGAAATGCGTTCTTGTGATACCAGAACTAAGGCATTACTACGATTAATATTGTTACTCCATTAATATTCAGCTAGCATATATTTTAGAGGTTATATGAAACTCTTGAAACTTACCCTATTTATATGTTGTGGAACTGCATAGCTTACTTAAACACCTTGTGGTTTGGGGTTTTTTTGTTTTGTTTTGTTTGGGGTTTGTTTGTTTTGTTTTTTTTAAACTGGCTTGTAAAACAGCAAACAGCCATAGCTTTTTGAGCTGTGATTTAATACAGGTCGTCAACGCACTTCTTTACAAGTACTACTTCCATTGTAGTAGGAAAGATACTTCAAACGCTGTTGCAGACATCTAGCTTACCAGTCTGCTCTATGTCGGCTGATTGCACACAAGCCTTTTATCAGGGGAGCAATGTTCGAAGGGTTGGACTCCAGAGATACTCAGAATAACAGAAAATACAAACAGCTGCTACCTCTAGTATTATTCAGATTTTATTTTCTTTTTATTGATTGTAATGTGCTACGGGGGGGGATTTTAATATACTGCATTCATGTAGCCTGTTTGCGTTCACATCCTTTCAAATTATCTTAATAATTACAAGTAAATATTAGCTATACTTGTCAACAGAGCTACATTTGTATGACTCTACACTTTATTGGAGATTCTTCACTGACACAAGTACAGTCTGTTATATACTGGGTAATATTTAAATATACTTCTTTTATTTTTGTTTTTTTCTCTTGCTTACTCTCCATTCTGTTTGGGGTAACCATTTGAAAAGAGGAGGATGTGAAATGGGGTTTTCAAAAGCATCACTAGACTTTAGCACTTGGGCCATAAGTATCATTCATGGGCGTTTGAGAAGGAGAGGGGTTGTGTGGGGGTTTTGTTTTGTTTAAATCCACAGTTCTTTGTTTTGAGGAAGAATTGAGGAAAATATACTTTCTCACTTTAAATGTTGGCAAATATATATAGAATATAAATATAAATATATATATATAAATATGCACACTCTCAGGTACATTTTGTTGTGTTTTAGAAATCTGTGGTTTGAATATTAACATTATAGGGTTTTTTTCCACAACAGTGACTTTTTAGAAACATATGCCATGGCATTTTCTTAGGTGCCTCCAATTTAAATTTCCCCAGCACCTACCAATTTGTGCTTCTCCCAGTTTAGAGACAATTCAACATGTAAAAAAATATCATTCACAATCATTCTGGTCACTTCTACTTTTTCTGTATCAAAGGGCTTCCATTCCATGTAGGCAAAGGAGACCATACTCACAAGACCTTACCGTCTGCTGAGAAATGTGAAGGTCAAAAGCAAATTGGAAAAGTGAAAAAAAGGGTCAGTACATTCAAGTTTTACTTTCTGTGGGGCCCAGATTTATAATACATTCAGCTGGGTTTTGTACAGATCACCATTTTGCAGGTAAAAAGTGACTGAAAAACACCTATGTTGCTTTTGGAACTTTAAAGTAGAAAACCCCTCACATAAAAACATAATTGTTCTATAAACATATTTGCTTTTGGTTTTAATTATTTTAAATGTTGTGGTATTTTGTCTATAGTATATATTGTAAAATGTAACTATCCCCCATTGTTGTAAGCCCTTTATGATTAGGGTATTTTTTTTTTACTAGAGTTTTGATCAGTCCAAAATGGGGTATTACCTTACTGCTGTCCAGTTTTAGAGAGATGTTGTCCTTTCTAAGAACATGGAGTCATCAGCTTTCAAGAAAAGTGGAAAGCCTTGCCTTCTTGTGGAATTGGAATAGAATCACTGCTTCATGGAAATTAGGTCCATCTCTTGTCTCCCTGGATCAGCAGTTGTTTAGACTTATTGTCCTCTTTAAAAAATATGGTTTATTTTATTTTTTTTTAGCTGTCAACAGTGTGTTCTGTTAAATCTAACAAAATGTTTTAAAATGTGTTTGGTCTGTGTGACAACTGTACTGTTCTGTTTATTTTTAAAATTCCTAAAGTCCAAAAATATTTATATGCAGAATTTTCTGTATTGAAAATATAAAAAGGCCACAAATTTGGTTAGTTACCACTGAGTTGTTCTAGTCTAAGCCTTTTTTGCTGCTTGTGTATCATTCTTTTTCAATGTATATATAATTATGGACTGCAAAAAGAAAAAAAGGCATTTATATGTCTAGTAGAAGGAATAAGCTTATTTATATTATAGTGTTAACAAAGTCTGATGTATTCAAGTGACTTACATTATACCGCATGCAAACACACAAGTGTACATTCCATCTAAGAAGGGATGCCATGCTATTTGTTTTGAAGATGTAATTAAAGCTGTTCTCTTTTCAGGAGAGCGTATGCCAGAAAGACTGGGAGGTGGGAATTGTTTCTTAGTCAATTTTTTTAATGCTGATTGTTGCTGAAAACCAGAAAACGTTCTGGAAAACTAGAGTGCTTTCAGAACTGTGGGTTTTTCTAAGAAAGGGCAGCAAAGGGGCATAAATGCTCTTTCACCCAAAGATAGTTTGCTGGAAAAGATAACAGCACCAATAACAAAATCCCATCTGGTTGAAAAGTGTGCAGTACTAGCTGTGCCAAGTGAACTCTGAAATGTAACACAACTGACCATTGGTTACAACCTTGCATTGATTTGTTTTGGTTTATTATATTTGGAGATTCAAAAGACAAATTCTACCTTGCTCAGATTCTGTGAAATACAAATGCATTTTAATAACGTGGCATCCCCATACTAAAACTTTACACCAGCCATGTATCAACATACAGTATCTAAATACTGAGTTGCAGTTGTGTTACATGCATTAAGTGTGAATAACATGTAGCACAGTTTCTTTTCACAGAACCTTAAATTTCCGTATCTTTTAAAAATGTTTGCTTTTCAGTATTTTGTATAGTAAATATAGATGGTTTTGACTAAATGCTTTATTTATTTAACAGCAAAAACTGTGCCAAGAGAACCCCCTGTTAATTAAAGTTTTACTAGTTCAGAAAGTATATTTCCTTCTTGTTGTTGTGGATTTCAGGGGCTTATTGCAATTGCTGTCAGTGCTTGCAGATCCCACTGATGAAAGACCTTGCATTAACATTTTTGGGAACAGGATCAGGCCATAAGGTATGGACTGGGTATGCTTTGGTTTTATATTTAAACGATCAAGTTTCAAAGTTAAATTTCTTGTCCCCTACTGTTAGACCTGTGTTGAGTAACTGATTTTTCAGTTTGTTAGTAATTCTGAAAACCTTTTTTAAAAAAATAAAAATAGAGATATATATTATTTTAAGTTGCTCAAAACTGTGGCTGAATCAAAATTTAAAATAGATTAGTTTCTGGTTAAACAAAACATTTCATTTCCAAGAAAAAACTAATTCAGAGTTAAGTATATTATTACTATTTAAAAGTAAAATGGAGTGGCATGAAGAAATTTCAAATGAAAACTCCAGCTTTCTTACTTACTTATTCTGTTTTTACACAAAGCAATTCCACAAAACTAAGCCTATCCCAAAATTTGCATTATTTGCTGAAAAAATTTCAGCTGAATAATTTTGCTTACCTCTACCAGCTGCAATTTTTGGGAAGCCAGGTTTTTGAAAAGAAGGATTGCTAAGCTCTTCTCACAACTTCATGTCCACCTAATACAAAGTAAACTAAGCTAAGGATAACGAAGTAAAATCTCTGTCCCAGTGAAATCTCTGTCCCAGTGAAATCTCTGGCAAGACTGCCAGATTCCCACTGGCTTCAGGGTGCCTATTATTTCATTCCAGGAATATGCGTTTGAAGTCTACATAATGTGCAGACAGTGATTTCAGTATTTATTTTTTATGCATCTTACTGCTGATGGTTTTGTAGTAGCTAATATTAAATGGAAGTTTTACTGTAAGAGATCGAGCTGGTAAGTTAATTAAGATTAGCAGCAAATACTGTGCTTTATACTTATGTCATTGGAGGACCTCAAGGCACTTCCAAATGTCTTTGAAACATCCACAAGTCATTCAGTTACTGTTAGAATTAAGACCTAATTCTGCCCTTGGATGATGAAGTACAGGTTCTCCTGGCGTATTGGCAGACCCGCCCCTTAAGGCCATACCAAATTAAAAAGCCACATATATGACCTCTATAACTGCCTTCCTACTCTAGTCATCATGAGCACAGAACAGCAAAGTATAGCTGGAGAAGTACCTTAAAGGGGGGTGTGTGTGTATATATATGTGTGTGTGTGTGTGTCCTGTGGCAGAAGTTAGTGAATGGCACAAGATGGATTCTGACAGAGGTGATCTTTTATAAAGGGATAAGTATTGTGTATGCTCAGCTGTCTACAAGATGCCACATAAATACACAGATACCATGAATGCTTACTGTTCTCCATATGTCATTGTGCACCTCAATTACTGAATGACAGATTTCATTTGTATTCCAATTAACAGGAAAGTTAGGCCCCTTGGGGCCTAGATTATACTTGAGAAAAATTCATCATGCTAGAAAATTTGCAAAAACATTCACCATAATTTTTGCCTGGAGTACAGGCAAGAATGTTCATGTTTGGAAATGTGTCAGCTAATCAAATCTCACCTTTAATTACCTTGATGCAATTAATCAAGATCTGAAAATAGGTTTTCAAACATGACTTATTCATGGTTTTACTGGGAATCAAGTCATATTCAGCATCCTGTTAGTTGTCAGACTTTTTTCTTAAATGTATCAAGCAGAAACATGTTTGAAAATTCATGAAATAAAAATTGAATTTAATGTGTTTTCTAAATAGCTTCTGGAAGAAGACTTCTTTTCTGATGCACTTAGCAGCAAAACCAGCCTCAATTTATCACATAGTAATTTATTTTCTTTGCCTATTTGACAGCTGTTCAGTTGATTTGACTTGGAAGGGGCTGTTTGGGGATTTTTTTGGCTTGTGTACATTTAAAATGTGCTCAAAATGGGCTAAAAGGAACAGACATAGAAAAGCAAATAACTTTATATTGAAATTATTCAGTAGACATTGAACTGCATCTTATTTGAAGTTTGGATTATAGTTATTAAATAATGAGGTTTTCAATGGTGTTTTAATTTACTTTTATATTTCCATGTAATTCTATATAATTCGATCCTACTGAGCTAAAATGATAGAAATCATATGGATGAGGTCTTCTAATTTCTTTTTTTTTAAATAGCAGGACCTAAGGACTATTCAGATGGATTACTGTGAGGGTTAGAGCTGTGAAGAAAGACTGGCAAGGGAAGGATGGAAGGATTTGAGAAGTGTAGGGATAGCACAGAACTGTCCAACAGAGGGGTGGGGGAGGCAGACAAGAGGTGGGAAAATACTGTATGGAGAAGCTATATTCATATTACTTTTTGGAATCTCTTATGGTATATTTATTGCTCATAAAATAGCAACACTAGTTCATAGAATGCTTTTCACTGGGAAAGCTTGAAAGACTTTCTAGAAGAGGTCCATCTCCAGCGTGCAGCGGGAGGCGCAAGGCAGGAGAGCTGTAGATAATCACCAGTAGGGCTGTGGCAGAATAAGAAATGATGCCTCAGTTTCCTGAGTCCCTGTCCAAGCCGAGGGAAATGTTGTCAGAAGCAGAGGTGTTTCTACAGATCTTTTCAATATTCTTTAGAACATGTTTTGAATAGTAGCATCAGTTCTTTTTCTGTTTGATTATAAATACACGTTAAGTTGGTCAGATGTTGCCCACAGCTTCGATATCTGTCCTGATTTTTCTGAACACTAAGCACTAACTATGCCTTGGAAGTCTAGAAACACAAAGTATAATCTTTATATCACGAGAAATGGCAGGCTGGACCTATTGGTTGTCTCGTCTGAGAGCAGGAAGTTACAGAAGTTTTGTTCCAGAAGAATGTTGAAGACATAATGTTATGGGGCTTCATAAATTTGGCAATGGGCAAACATTAACAATATCAGGCACACTGGTAATTATGTGCACTGTGCTTTCTGTTTTTTACAACATGCTTGTGAAGTGGGGCTTGTGTCTTCCTTTTGAGTGCCTAGTCCATATCGGCAAAGCAGCCTGTAATTGCTACCAGCTAAGAGATGTACTGTTTTGGTGAGCCTGTACATTGCGGATGAAGATACAGGGTTCAGATACTTCAGGTGCTAAGTGCTTATTCTTGCAGTTAATCCTTCCCATTCTGTTCTATTCACAAAGTATAGCACGGTGAGCCTTTGTGAATTTTCTAATAAAGCACCTAACAAACTGGACCAAATTTGTCTTCAGCTTCACAAATGGAAGCCAGAAGAGCCCCATGCATGTCTTGGAATTCGGACCTTCAAATGCAGTTTGCTATATGAGTCATCATTTTTTCTTGTACTAATTTCAGATATTTGATAAGCTCTTTTTATGGTTTACAAGTTTAAAAAGACAAATAAAACTTTGTAGATTAAAACATTGATTTGGAGGTTGTATTTTGTCTGTTCTCACTGGAGTTCTGTGAATGGTCTTTTTCTGTGGGCTTTAGCTTAAACCTACAAAGTGACTTTGGAGTGGGTGTTTATAGTTCTTCGCTTGCTTGTTCATAGGATAAGACCGTTGATAGATGAATAAAGTGCCACTTGAGGTTGTTAACAACCAGGACTGGTACCTCTAATTCAACTAAGATAAACAGTGAAATGCTATGGCAGTTAGCATTAAGGTCTCACTTGGCCAGCGCTGATTTTTAAAGTCGTAGATATGGTGCTTTATAGATACCCATGGTTTGGAGCTATTTATTCCGTCCTTGCTCTGAGTGCTGTATGGGCTCCTGTGTGGTGTGTGCCCAGGGCATCCTTGCATACTCAACATGCCATTAGGAAGCAGGAGTACGAAAATTGTAATGTTTCGGTCCGAAGCAATTAACCCTCTTACCCTGCAAGGAGTGGACGGGAGGAAAAGCTCAATTAAAGAGACTTGGAGTTCCCAGTAAGTGCAAAAGTATGAAGGGAAGCAAAAAGCAGCACTGTGGGCCTCACATTCCTCCTGTCTCTTTACAGCTTTCTCAGGGAATATTTTTTACTTTTGATGTCTATAATCACAACTTCTTGCCGTTTGAGTATGCCATCTGTTAAGGCCATAGCCCTCAATGGCTCTGCACATGTGACTTCCATGAGTTTCAATGGAAACTTTGTGCAGCTTTGCTAGATCAGCAGATGTAAACAGAAGTATTTCAAGTTACACTCGCTTGGAATCAGGACCCTGGGGCACTCATAGCTTGCACTGATCAGGGGCAGGTTTTTATAAGAATTTTCCTGGTCTAATAAATGGATGCTAAAATCAATTAATTTAAAGATTACGATCTTGACAGCTTAGGAGTCTGAAATACAGAGTCATTTTAGCTAGTGACTATGAATTAAAGGAGTAAGTCACTGTTTTCAGGAGCGGGGCAAGACTTTCATACCTTACTTTGCTAAAAACATCATCACTGCAATCCCTTTCCTTGTAATTGAATCACAAATTCAGCATTCACAGGATACTATGTATCTGCTGATCTTTCTAACAATAGTTAATTAAGTTTCTTTTACTTGGAGCATTTGTTCATATAGATACTGCTTTTGTTGCCCACAAATGAAAAGGAAATCCTCTGAACAGCAGACCTCACCATGAGCATCCTGCGTGCCATTACCCACCTCCCCAAGGATGTGCAGGACGGAGTCACTCCAAAGAAATGGTCCAAAATTTCTGCTTCCAGGCACACAAGAGGTATGTTCACTACGTCTGTAACCCCAGCAGAGGAAGGTGAGGAACCAAAGCTATTCTGAGGCAAGTAACTGTTCCTTTTCCTCAAGAGGGGCATCAATGTCTTGTACTGCCTAATCACTCCCCAAAACACCAGTATGCTGGGTTTCTGTGGATGCTCTGGGACACAGGACAAGCAGATGCTCGTACTCAGTAAGGCCTTAGATTCCAAAATGCTCTTCCATCCCTTTAGTCAGTGATAGGAAACATTTGGAAAGAAGTCACCGTGAAAAGAACAAGACAATTTTTTGCTGTTGACTCTCTGTTGTGCCCTTTCATGGGTTTAAAATCCACTTATCTGAAAGTGTGCAGTTACATTTTGTCCTTTTTCATCATTTAAATGCATCTTCTTGATCTGAAGAAATAAAAGCAATTTAAAAAATTAGAGATTTTGTTTTCATATGTGCTGCCAAGTCTGATACTGCAAAGTAACTGCTGAATTGGCACAAGCAGTTTGAAAGAGCCAGCAGATTTAGGAAGGGAGAAGATAAACCTTATTATGTTTCTTTGCCAAAGGAGAAAAGAAACGATATTGACTTAAATGTGGGAAATTTAAAAGGGGCCATATGTTCTCACTTTGTGCTTTGTTTCTAATAGATAGACAGAAATCTTTGAAGTGTGGATTGGCACAGTAGGGTGCATGCTTCTGTAGAGAAAAGATGCTAAATGGGGAGGATGTGAGGGGGCACATGAAACTCTATTAGCCATGCAACAGCAAAGAGAGAAAGGCAAATCCAATGATAATGTACATCTGTTTCAGGGAATTTATAAGCTTTGAACATTTTTTATGTGCAGATAAGTGGATCCTTTTCTTACCATAACTTAGAACTTCAAAGCAGATTGTGTGGATAATGCAAATTGCTGAAATATGAGATTTTCCTACAAAGAGGTTTCCAAAAAAGAAAAAAAAAAAGAATTAAGGCTAATTGATGCCACAGTCTTTTATGTACAGTGTAAAAACTCTACAAAAATTGATTTTTATGAACTAAGAAATTGATGAAAAAATATTGAAGTCTGCTGTTTGCATTCAGAGACTGTAGTTTGAAACTGAGGTTCTGTGAATTAAACATTTGTCTCCGATATCACTACTGCAATATTGTAACATAAATTAAGATATGTAGTCAAGCTGTAATTGTATCAAAGTCTGCCATGTCATAGGAATGTAAAACTCATGAGTGTGGCATGATATGCAGCACCTGACATTAACATCACTGTCAAGGTAGTGAAGCAGGAATTTCTAGGTTATGAGAAAAAATGATTACAAGAGACAAAAACTAATGGGGGGGGAGGCAGAGGGTGGAGGATACTGATACAGTAAATCTTGGGAGTAGATGAATGTGTAACTTAACTGCTCAGAAAAATTAATTGCTCTCTGAACTGGGGGGTTACAGACAAGCTTGGGAATGCTGGCTGCATTCCAGCTGGGAGATATGAATGTCCCAGCTGAAAGTGCAAGGCTATGACACCCTGTATGAGAAATGACATAAGCGAAGGGATTTTGAAGACTCTCATTTATTGCATGTACTGCAGAGGTGCATTCCCTTCCTCTCTTGGCAGCCGCAGACTATAAAGCCAGCTTTGTATTTCTCCCTGCACTGTAACTGCTGGGCGTAGGGCTGCTAAGGCTCATCTTGATGCTAAACACATAGGCAACCAGAAGTGGGAGCTCACGCCTCATTGCTGAGTCTTTCCTGAAGTTTGGCTTCAACTGCCAGCTTGGCATCTTCAGTAGAGGTTTCTTTCCTGCACTTCAGTCTGAACAGACCATCACGACCTCAGTCCTGGATTTTTTTATTCCTAAATCCTTGCACAATCTTGGTCACTGTATGTCATGGCAGGAGATCTTCTGGGGAAAGTGCCAGGCCTCAATACCTGAAATAAGCTATATCCTTTCATACTTCTGCAATGCGTTTTCACGTCCAGGGCTCGTTCTTCCACCCCAAATCTGCCTCAACTGAGGTGGCCCCTGCGGAACCTTCTAGAAAGGTGCCTTTCCAGAAGGTTCCACAGGGGCCACCTCACCTGAGGCTGAAAGCGGCAGTTGCTGCCACCACAGCCCCTGGGCAGCACCAGCTCTGCCCCCCTCACCTCATGCTGGCAGTGACTCGAAATGCCTCCCCCTCGCCCTGACAGGTATGATTGCCCTCAAAAGGGTAGATTTTTTTTTTGGCATTTTGGCTTTGGAGGGATGAGTGCAGTGAGGCTGTGGGTTCCGTCCCCATGTGGTGGTGTTCCCCCCAACTGCAATTAAACAAAACTCCCATGAGGTAATGAGACAATTTACCTCATGATTTGGGCCAAAACTTAAGGGTTTAGGCAACCAGCAAGGGCCCTGCCTTTAGACACCTCTACCAGGTGCTGTTTGGGTTAATTAATCAGGCAAGAGGCTGGCCTGCAGCAGCAATGGCTGCCCCCTGCCATCCTCCCTGGCTGATGGAGGCCCTCTCCCAGGGCCTCTCCATCTCTCTGGGCTTGCAGCTTATTGGTAAACTGAGGCTGCACTAGCAGAGGGTTAAACCTGAGGCAATCTCACCTCATCTATTTACAATCCTGCCCCAACAGCAGGGAAAGGGCAGTAGGCAGCGATGTTGAAAAGAACAGCTGTATGCCATCAGACTAAAGATAGAAACATGAAGCATGCAGACTAATTAAGTTCCCAAGTGGCAGTGTACAAAGTGTACAGACCAAACAGAACAGTGCCTTCTGCTTGTTTTGATCAACTCTGTTTCTATCACTTTGATGAAAATAACCGCCTGATTTGTCGCTCCCCGTGGCTGCCAGGGGATCCCTCACACCCTGCGCTCTCAGATGGTCTCGCTCTGTCGATGCTGCCCTCATGGCGAGCAGTGCAGCCCGGACGTGGAGCCATTTCATAACCAGGGAGTGACTGCAGCTTCTGTTGTCTGCAAGGGGGGGCAGTCAGCAGCACTGAGTGTCAACAAAAAAAAAGGTGAAAAATGTTCAGAACTTTTGAGTTTAATTTCCTGCAGTTTTTTTTCCAGCCAGCTATAATATTAGATACTTTCACCCTAAATAGGGTGAAGTGGGCATGCTCTGACTAGCTTAGCACAACAGTATGAACTTTAGTTTTTTATTTTTCCTTCTCTGATGTCTTTCGTTCATTTCTTTTTTCCTTCAAGGGGCCCCAGCTGACTCTTGGTTAGGTCAGTCAGCTTGTTTCCTAGCTGGTTTGTAGCTCTGGTAACTTTTGCTGTAGACTGCCTATGAGCCAGAACCCCCCCCCTTTTTTTTTTTCAGAGTTCTGAGTAGAAAATTACCTTAAGGATAAACATGAAGAAAAAACTTAATCTGAAAATCATCTTCCATGTGGAAAATAAATTTGTGATGTTTCAAAGTCCCTTATGCTCCAACAGGAGGCAGAAGGGACACTTTGGGGCAGTAATCCTGTGAACCACTCTAGCAAGTTCAAGAGAAAAGCTTGGCTCAACTGTAGTTCTGCAGCAGGTTATAAGTTGTAAAGCTGAAGGTCTGTGACAGATTTGAATTCTTTGCTTGTAATGATGCTCAGACAGAGACTGAAAGATGAAGATGCTCAGTGTGAAGAGATGCTCGCTCTTTCTTCTAAGAGTAATAGCTCTAAGTTTGCGTTGCTAAGCTGCTTCAATTAGAAGCATAGGGCTGACTTAAAACTTTGTTTTATTCCAGTACAGCTTCCAGTGAACTCTGGAATTTAAATTTAACTCTATTTTAATTCCAGACTTAATCTCTCAGCTGAAGCCTTGAGTTTTCAGAAGGTAGTATCATTGATGGCTGTTTTATTCCTGATCACCAGTAATTAAGTTATGATGAGATATACATGCACATACACACTGTTTTTTTATTGTGACCTTTCTTTCTAAACTGTTCCTGGTTTAATCTTTTAACAGTCCCATTTTTCATTCTTTGAGATTTAAGTGTTCAGCCCACACTTGTTTAACTGCAATCCACAATAACAGACTCCTTGAGGGAATTATAAATCAACAAAACTACATCTTCATGCACAGGAGACCTGATGTCCTGTAAGCTGTCAGGCCTCACTGTAACATACAGAACATACTGTCAAGGCTGCTGTGCTGTTGATGAATCAAATAAAGTCAATGCTATTCTTTACAGTAAGAGCCTAAATTGCTCATGTATTTTATCATGATTGAGTTTCATATCTCTACTGATAGAGGGTTAGACCCAGTTAAGTCCTTAATCATTTTGTTTGATATAGTAGTACTTCAATTAGCAATAAGACTGTCAGGTCTAATTTGCTGTATTGGCCACTTGCAGTAGATTTGATTTTTTTTTTATTTTTAATTTTTTTTTCTCTTCCTTTTCACTTACTGCTGAAAGAGTTTACATGTCTAGTTTCTACTTCTGAGCTCCTCGGGTAAGGAGACTAGCGTGTAGATAATATTTTTAGATTGAGGGTTGTAATAGTTCAAAGTGCGATAGCACTTCTTAGGTCTTTAAAGATACATGAACTGGTTTTCTCCCTTAATTGCAACAGTAGGTGCAACTGGGGAAAGAGAAATGAGAGTCTGACATTACAGTGGTACTATGTACTACAGCTGTAGTGCCAAGCAAAAAATACAACATACCCCTTGTTTTCTGGAAGGCTTCAGAGATGTTGGAAAGATTTGACAGAAGTGTTCAGGTCACTGCTGTGTAATGCTTGTTATCTGCCACTGTGGAGGAAACGGACCAGTTTCCTTAACAGGGTTTACAGCTACATGACATCAGTTAATTAGGCTAGTAATGAGCTGGTTTATTTATGAAATTTCCAGAGATCACGATGCCTCATAAATGTCCCAAATCTGCACTAAATAAATATTACCAAAATAGGCAATGCTAGCAGGTACTTTAGCTTAGCATTACAGTTTTGACAGCAGCCAGTGCTGCATGTGTTTAAGTGATCGGATAAAAAACTGAGCATTGAGAAGTTACTTCCCAAGGCTTCTCAGCAGTCAGAGCTTGTCTTGAGGTCTGCAGCAAACAGGTGATCCTGTCCTTTCCAAAACTCGCAGTCCCTTATGCCGGCTGATGGTCTCCCTATTATAATTCTGATGATTCTTTTCTCCCTTACTGACTGCATGGTATTTAGTCTTCTACCTTTGTTTGTGGTTGCATTTTAGTCTTCTAGTAGGGGGTGGGATTTCAGGGAGGGAGGGAGGGATTGCTCTTTCTCTTGGGGAGCTACCAAGTGTGCTCAAGCAAGATGCTGGCGTGTCAGAGGGTCCTGGCAGGGCTGCAAGGAGGCTGCGAGGAGTGCAGGAGCAGCAGAAGCTGCAGCCTAGTCTCAGGCAGCTGCAGACCCTCTTGGCTGCAGTTCAGAAAGTCCTGTGGCTGGCAGAAACCATGCCTGGAAATAAGGCCCATTCAGACTGGGAAAGTTGCCTAGCCTGAATGCATTGACACTGGTAGAGAAATGTACTGCTGCTGCTACAGACAAAGGCGTAGTTTGTGTCAGTATGTAGGCATCTTAAGCTGGCATAACTGCTGCTTGAGAATTTAATCTGCTTCCTTTACCTTTCCATCTCTAGTCTGCTGCTACACAGCTTTTACAAAACTAAAAGGGGCTTCTTGCAGCTGAGTTGGTACTGACAACCATTTCTTTAAGAATAAGCTAATGCTTAATGAGAATATTTATGGTGATTTGTGATTTGACCAGGCCTTATTTCAGGCTCAAGAAAAAAGGAGGATAAATATGGCTTATAGATGGTGTGCTTTTCAGTGTTTGGCCTGGGGAACAAAGGGAGCATGCAGGATTTCACCTGGTTAATCCTTACACCTCCAGATAATTCTTTTCAACATCTGATAGGTAGCCTGAAAAAGGTACTTGGGCGCTAGCAGCAGGGGAGGGTGAGAGGAAGTGAATGTGATGCTGCTAAATGGTTCTCAGTAACGTACAACCTTCAAGCACAGCAGAGCACTAAAGTGTTGTGATATTTCTATTACTATAAGTGGTATAAATAACGTTGTGAACGTTTTTTTTCTGTTAAATGTTTTAATCCTGGCACTCTTGGCCAGCTAATAACAATAGCGAAACCAGAAAGATTCACGTGTGTCTTAGAGATCAACAGGCAGTCCTCAAAGGTAGACTCAGTGCTTTGACAAGGAGGGAATCTCGCTGGAATAATGTTGAAAGCAGAGAGCAGAATAACAATGAGTGTCAGGAGCACTGAGTCTACAGAGGAGTTGAATGCAGAGGGCAACAGTGACAGAGACTGAACTCCAAAAGGCAGAAATAAAAAGGTTAAGTCACACACACAATTTCATACAGTCAGAAGGTGCTGCAGAAATCTGCCAAATCTGTCAAAACCCCCCTGTACTAACAATGGTATTTTTAGGCAATATCATTCTCCTCAAAATCCACATTAATTCACTATTTATTTTTTTCCTGTCACTCAAAGTATCTGCTGGAAAACCTCTTCCGTTCTTCAGCAAGTGCCTGTCAGCCAAGGAGAAAGGACTGATGCTCTGAGGGTTCCATTTTCAAACCTGGCGTATTTCAAGAGCCACCTCTGAAAATTCACTCCTCTGATCAGAGGCATCCATTTTATTTGGTTGGCTTTAGCAGCCCAGATAATTGTTCAGATAATTTTTCCTATTTGGTTGTTATAAGGTAGGTCTAGACTACACTACAAAAAGAAGCATTTTTAAGCACATTGTGATTCTCTCTCTCTTTTTAATCTAATGGGTATTTTTTTTGTATAGTCAGAAAGAACACAACATAACCATATGCTAACCATCTTTTAGCCTTGGTACCTACAACCTTGCTTGTTCTGCTGCTCAGTAGTGGTAGCTAAGACAGAAACTGTAGCATGAAACAGGCTCAGGCATTTGTTTTGTTTTAACCACTTGAGAGACATAAACTACCTTTCAGATTTCTTCAGTGTTATAAGGTCCATTGACAGTCTACAGGTTTGAATTTTTGCAAGAAACCGGAAGAGGTTATTTGAATTGACCAGTGTGAGTAATTTGCTCTTTAATCTTGGTCCATTTTTAGCTTGGTTTCTGCACCTTTCAAGGTAAGCTGCAAACCATATCCATTAGTGGAGAAGGGCTTTCTCAAAACCTAGGCTTAATAAATGGTTTGTTTGGTGCAAGCTTAACTGGATAATGGTTGTTTGCTGTTTAATGAAGATAGGCTAACAAGGATTTTCTCCTGAGTCCCGGCAAACTTTGAGCCAGATGAGATGGTACGTTCTGAGCTAAACTACTTGGGTTTCATCCATGTGCAGTCGCATCTGTGAGTTTTTGCAGAGCTATCTTCAAAACCCCACTCATTCACTTCTTTAAGAGACAGGCATCAACACGGTTTATGCCAAACTTAAATTTCTAGGTCAGTCAGAACTTTACATGTTTGAATAAAATAAAAGCAAGGTAGACAAGGTTTAGCTGTTAAACCTCTCTGTACCAACACTTAGTTGTCTGACAAAATTAGGATCACCTGGGCTCCACTGGGTAATTAAGAGCAGGCCAACAGCCATATAGGTGCCACCTGGGTAGCAGAATAATAGAGGGCCCTGGGGAAGCTTCTGTGGTAATGGAGGGCAGTTACAGGATTGGACATACAAAACCCTATTCAAACTCGCGGTAAAATTAAATGGCATCTTTCCTTTGACTCTGACAGAAGCTGGATCAGGCCTCCCATGAATTGTAATGAATAGTTATATTAATCCACTGCTATGTAGCTGTGAAAATCCTGCATCCCCTTCACTGGGATGGCGGTGCAAGGCTAAATCACCATGGATATTCGATTGCATTCTGGCTCATGTAGCAGTAAGAGCATTACCAGGCAGCATTTTATCTAAGACGAGTGCTCTCTACAGTACTCACAACAAATCTCAACTTATTGAAACTCCGGTGATTAAATGTTTTACAGACCCCTGCAACATCAGAAGACTCTGTGAAATAGGTATGGCTGCTTTCAATATGATCTCATAGGGATCTGATTACCATTTTGGCTCTCTTCTCACAGTCGTTCAAGTGGACCTTCAAGGAAGTGTAACCCTTTCACTTTCGGACTTTCTTGGTATGCAAAACACTTGCTCAAGGGTAAAAGCCTTGAGTACAAAACCTATAACACTGGAGCAAAATAGTCAAACTGATCATATCTGTGCTGGTCTTTAAGCACAATACAGCAAGAAACAAGGTAAAGTAGCTATAGATGTTGGTTTGGAAAATTTCAGGCCTTAAACTGAAAATAAAAGGTCTCTCTACAGCAAAAAGTCTGGGCTAAACACGTTCCCACTGAATCAATTGTGGTAAATGTTTGACATATGTTCTTGTGTTGACACCAATTATTAATAAAATTCTGTTTGAAAGGAGTAGCTGACACTACGGTATGTGCAGAGTCTACTTGCATCCAGTTGCTTAAAATGTAGTTCCTGCAGATTAACAGGGTGACCAAAGTTTTCATTCCCCTCCTTTTGGAGCAGGCACATTACAAATGCACATCAAAGCAAATGAGCTCTATTCTGACTTACAGTCTAGGCATGTTCCTGACAAACCACATCTGATGAAGAGTCTTAAAGAAATAGCACAAGCAACACTGCTGGCAGCAAAACAACAAAAGGGCTGGCCCCTTCCACCAATGAAGGGAGGCTGGTTAATCAAAGGGTTTTGTACCAGGGAGAGGAACTGTGCGCTTCACACTGGAGCAAGGCAGTCAAATAATACATATACAATGACCTAACTAGGCAGTGTTCTAACAAATCACATTTAATTACATATCTTTTCCTCTCATGATATTCTTCGCGGTTCCACTGCAGTCTGGGAAATCAATAACAAATGTTCATTTTGAATGTCTCTGTTCTCTAGCCTTGGACTAATTATGCACATTCCTACTGTCCTTATAAGGACAGGGTAGCTCTTCACTTCAAACAATGAAAGAAAACATGCAAAGAAAACCTCCCTTGATAGTATTTAAAACAATAGGAATATAAATTATGAACCAAATCAAGTCTTTCCTATTGTGGTGTGCAGCACCTTCTGATAAGGTACGACTGGCCTCCTCCAAGGGTTATTGGCGCTTTTGGTGTCCGTTACAGTGCTGAGCACCATCGCCTTTGATTTCATGACCAGAGTGAGCTGCCAAGTCGAGCATCCGCACAGGAATCAGGACTGCTCTGTTTTATTGCTGGCAATTTGCTATCATGGCCAAACCAAATAACATCTCTTATTGCGCAATTTCTTCATCTACAGCATAGAAACGCCACGCTTTTCTAAATCCCTCTCAGTGACCTGTGAATGAAAAACACAGCACATGCACTATTAGTATCAGTATTAGTGAGGTGACACTGGGGGTCATGACACTTGGAGTGTGTAAAAGTCACAAGTGCAAAACAAATAAGCTCTTTAAATAAAGTGTGTGTGTTCCTTCAAGCCACGGTAGTTTAGGTGCTGGGTCCCATATTTAACGGACTGCAATGAGATGTGGCTTGTTTTTTTACCGGGAACAAAATGTTTATACGAATTTGGTGAAAATGTCAAAAATTTTCACATATTCATGGGGAAAGCAGTAGTATTTCTTTAAGGGAAAAAAGAGCAAGCTACAAGTTCCCCTGGTCTTGGCAAATCATGAGGCGTTTTTCATTTTGTAACATCAAAGTCGGCTCCTCTTCTTTGATGTCTTCACATGCTGTTTAAGGTAAAGCATGAATGAAGAAATGTCAATCTGCAAGGTGTCCATGTAGTTTATGCTGAACACTGAAGAGGACTTGTAGATAAAAGGCAAACACAAGGTTTGATAATGAATGTCCAACAAGGAGGTGTGCATATCTAAAAGGAAACACTCAGCTGGAGAACAGCTCTGCAAACCTTAAAACTCTGCTTAGCCCAAGTTTAAGAGATTAAGAAAAAGTGGATTTTTTTTTTAAAGTGTGGACCCAAGACAGGAGTTCTGTAAAAATCCTTGTTGTTTTATAAGAAATGAGTGTTTTTCAGTGGTTTTACTTAACAATCATAAATGCGGCACCCACTGTGCTTAATTTGACAATGTGTAATTTTGAGAAGATACAGAGTTAATACTGGGAAAAGCAAGAGAGGAAAGTATAAACCAGCACAGTATATTTGGGAATTTATAGCAGTTGCTTTGTGGCATCTAGTGTCTCAACACCGGCAAAAGTTGTACACTGAATTAAACAAAAGAAAGTGTTGATTATTTAACTCAGTTTGTACCTATGATCTAGAGACTGTAATGGAGTGATAGTCACTTGGAGAGGCTAAGCAGTTTTGAGATGAAGGGGAAGGTACTTTCTGGACCCAAACCCCACATTTTTCAGTCACAGAACATCTAGTGATGTCACTAGAAACTTAGCTGTAGAAGATGGTGTATGGCTGGGGTTAAACCACGACACTACTGTATCGTCCTGCTGCTTGCACTGAATTTGTTTCCTATTCATTATTCCTGAAGCTGGTGAAAGGGTTGGTTTGACAAACTGTGTGTGCTTTGCTTGATTTACTCGCAGAGCAAGTGCACCAGGCCTGCTGCCTTGGAAAAGGGAGCACCCATGGGAGCTCGGGCTCTGTGCCAGTCAGTCTTTTTCTTTGCCGAGACAGCTCTGCAGGGTTCTAGTCTGAAATATGCCAATGTCTTAATATTACCATCTGTCTACTAGAAACAGGACGGAGACAGCAAAGTAGTTTTGGTTAATTAACAGGACATAAAACCCCTGCAATGGGTGCCTGTTGTGGTAGGCTGTATCTGAATAAGTAGCGCATAAAGGTGAGTTTCCAGACATGGCCAGGCTCCCTTTGTGTGTATTAACCTGTATGACACTAAAATGAGCCTTGCCTATTAGGATCAGAAATATTTGTCAGAAAATAGCAATGACTGGATATTTGATGTGTGATAGTTGAGGAATGGGTATCCACAGGAATCCAGGGAAACAGGAGGTAAAACTCCATAGCTTTGGTCAAGTCACTCTAAATTCTTATCAGTCTTTTCTTCTGTTAGTTGGGAATAATTATAAGAAAATAATATTTATTAGCACTTTGAAGATGGGGAAGAGACAAGCATAAACATGGAGTGACTTTTTCTGTTTAAGAAAACATATCATTCAGAGCTGCCCAAAACTCCCTGGAAACTTTGCAGCCTTGGGATGCTAACTCATAAAAGAAAAATGCAGGTTATAGTGCATGGGAACATTGATACATTATCTGTTTTCATTCTTACATGTGGGACATCTTGTGAGAAGATAACAATATTACTAGAGAGGATGCCTACATTTTCTCTAGGAAACTATGACTCCTAAGAATCACCTCTTGTATTTCTTGAATTTTTCTCCCTCTCTATTCTACTTTAACAAAATAATGTGCAGAAACAAAAAATAATATCTGGATAAAAGAGGACCTTTTTCTTTCATCCAGATCTCCCTGCCAGATTCAGACTTTTTTGGCTGAAGAGGATTAGGTGTGGAAGAGGCTCAGGATAAGTCTAAAGACAACAGCCAGAAATATTTTTTCTCAGTTAAGGTGGGACAAAAGTGAACAGAGATTGTCCGTGAGTAGTGCGAGCTGGCTATAACCATGTTAATTTACAGATTCACAGATATATGAAAGTGAGATCTGGCATAATTTTAAGACTCAGCTGTTAAATGATTTCTCTAGACTTGGATTTTTTTTTAGTTTTAACATCAACCTGTGGATTTCATGTCCGTTAAAGATATGCCTTGTAAAGTTCAAGAATGGGGAAGATTCCCTGGGGATGGTGTGCAACTCTACTACCCTTTGGAGAGCTCTTGGAAAAGTTCCTACTGAATGCCATTGCGCACAGGTAAGAGCTCCACTGAGCTCTCCCCTGGCAAAGCTCCAGGATGTTATTTTTGGGTTTGAACAGATCATGGGAGCAAGAAGGAAGATCCTGTTGCAACAGTGGGTACAGGAACAGAACTAAAACTGACTATTGTATAGGAACAGAAAGATAGAGGGTGGCTTCTTTATTCTTGCATCAAGCTCTCCCAAAATTCAGTAATCAAATCTCATGCTTTCAGGTTTACTTGCAGCTGCACAGTCAAAGAAATGTTTTTTGTACTTTTTTTTTTTTTTTAAATAATCTGATTCATTAGGCCAAACAGACTACCCATAGCAATAGGAGCAGCTGAAATAATGTGTCTTGAGCTAAGCTGGTGTGCAACGTCTGAGATCTTTCTCCTTAAGATCTAAAAGAAATGGCTGAGGTCTCTTGTTGCCATTCAAAATTTAGGCTTATTTTGAAGAGCAATTGGATTGGACAGTTCTGAAAAAAGAATAACAATGTATTAGAAAAGAGATGACAAAAATATTCCCAAGGCATTTTCAAGGACTTCAGACATATCTCTAGTGCAGTGAGGGGATCCCACATACCCTCAAGTTCACTTTAGCTACCTCTGGTGCAAGTAGCAGGGAAGCTGTCACAGAGTAGAATTTAGCTGAGCCTGTAGAACCTATATCTGGGCCAGTGAGAATACTCAGGTCTATGCTGTCATAAAAGCACTTGGCCATAGCCAGGCTGGGTTAAGGACAATCTGACAGTCTGAATGCAGCCGTCACACCTCTCACAGCATTGTAGATGTTTTCTTCACTGTGAGCCATGCTAAATTGCTGATGGATTTGATCCACTATTCATAGAAACTCTGGTTCGAGCAGACAACAGCATCAACCTTAATATTGCATTTACAGAAGGGACTTTTTAATTCAGATTTTTTTTGTTTAAAGAGTTGCAGTTACATATAATTCTGGGCTGAAACTGACACTATTTTGTCTCAAGTATCTTTTTAGTCAAATTAAGTCCCAATCTTATATAGTCTTTACCTTTGTGGTCCAACTGTTACAAAGAGATATCCACATTCGCTTTCTTTGTCTGGTAGATATCCAAATATTTGCTGGGAAATATAACTTTTGAGAAGAGGGATTAGCTTTCAAGCTCTGAGTCTTTTAAATGTCATTTCTGTGAAAACTACTGACAGTCAGTAGGTGGAGAGTTAGTATTGTCTGACAAGGATATTCGTGGGGAGCAACTTCAAAATGCAACACAGAAAAAAAGAATTTCAGGACTCTCAAAAGACTTTGGAAGCAAGAAAGTTTTACCCCTCAGCACTTATGCAGAAGGAACTGTATTTGTTTTAGGAGGCTTAATCACCTCCTTTTGTTATGATCCTCTCTCAATTCATTTTTTCCAGACACAGGGAATTGGAATAGGACTGGCAGGTAAGGGGTGATCTTGGCATTTAAATCTTGAAAAAATAGAAGAACCAGTGGATTAGTTTGTTCAAAGTATATTCTCTCTCTTAGGCTGTTGGACTGCAGTATTCTTCAACAGGGTGCCACAATGCTTCAGCTTACAGCAGTGATGGTGATGATTTTTTTTGTATCGTGTGTACTGTAGTTGGGCCTAAAAGCCCTATACAGCTTCACTTGTGCGAGGCACTTCATACAAACCTTACACAAAGATAACCCCTGCTTAGTAGAACAGATCTGTTACAGAATCACTTTTCTGTTGTACACTATCTCTGAAATTCAGGGCCATTGTCACAGGAAGGCAGATATCGCTCTGCAATAGAGAGAAAGGTGGGGTCTCAAAGGATCTTTCTCACATTTTCTGACATATATGAGATGATATACTAGAAGGCATGTGACAACCAAAGCCCCCCCCCCCCCCATTTTGAAACTTTCCAATTGTTTAATCCCTTTTATATCCATTTTAATTTTTTAGCCTTAAGAGCTTTCATCTGTTTTGTCTGTTCCTAAAGAACAGCTATGGTTTTGTTCTGTCCCTCCTCTTTTTTGCCTGCTTCACACCCTTTTTTATTTATATCTCCTTCTCTGTTTGGCACAGTGTCATGTGTTGTGCCTCCTGAACCTGCAACTTCCGTCCATGCTCAAAAGCATGCCTGTTAACTGAGTGTACAAATGCTGTCCCCCTTGCCAGTTCCCTGAAAACCTGCTGCAACTGCAATGCAGTCAGCTCCTGGGGAACACTCTGAACAGGAACCAGCTCCTGGCTCAGCTGTTGCACGTTGTCTCCAAATGGTTTGCTGCTCTGCTTGGACTTTAAGGCCACTTGGATCCACCTCTCTCTCATATGGTGCAGAAAACTCTGACAGCACTTAACAAGCAATCACTGGTAACAATAAGAAGAGTCTTCAAAGAGTTTTATTTACATGTAAAAAGACACAGGGACACTTATGTATACCAGATGGCCCAAAGCAGGTGGATATTATAATGTAGCTATGGCTTACTGCAATGCCAGAAGACAAGAGTGCATGTTGTTACTAAAGCAGCACCTCAGGGTCCTAACCTGGGCTGTGCTATGCCTCCTGTTTTACTGGCACTGTACAAATGTATCACGTCAGTCACTGACATGAAGAGATCACAATCTAAACAGACAAGATAATTACAGAGTGCAGTAAATACAGAAGGACTTTCAAGGGCCCTGCAGCCTGTCAGAGCCAGAGCTGGGACTCCAGCTCAAGGCATCTTAGTACAAACTGAGCCTCTTAGTCGTTAGTCCTTGCTGCTGTTGACTAAATTGGCTGTTTTGTTTATTTGCCCTGGATAACCTAGACTGCAAGCCCCAGCCCCTTCTGTAAGCAAAGGGACCATTAGGAGCCAAGCACCTTAATCTTTTAAAGGCTCTGTGTATTAGTTCTGAAGATCCTTGTCTTGAAAAAAACAACGGTCTTCAAAGGGATTGATTTGGGCAGCAGTGAAGGTACAAGACTTTGGGTTTATATCACACAGCCAGGTGGAGCTGCAAGCTTTTTGACCACCTTTTGCACCACTAAACGGACTGTGCCCATTGGGTGCTGTGGATTGTACTCGTGCTCAGAGACCATTCAAACCCTAACTGGGGCATTCAGTGAGTATTCTAAGCCTGAAGAACATCAGAAATTTCAGACTCCATCTGAGTGCCTCTGTCTGAACTTACTCAATTGGTGTGTAAGTGAAATACAAAATGAGCTCTAGAGGGGATCCTAGGAAAAACAGGACAGTGAGGGCAGTCTGTCATACAGAAAAAGTTCAGTGAGTCCATAGAGAAATGTGGTACGTTGGACAAGAGCTTCTGGAAAGGGAAATCCTGCCCCTAACCTGCTGCAGTTCAATGAGGTGTCAATAAGCATATGCAATCAATACTTTGATTTTCAAAAAACCTTTTTGAAGGTTCCACACAAAAGGTTACTGAAGAAACTACATGGTCAAGAGGTTGGTGGACAGGTTATTTTATTGAAAACTGGTTAAAAGACAGGAAATAAAGGGCTGGGCATAAATGTTACTTCTCCATTGCTGGAGACAGAATGCTTGTCTAGAGGCAGTACCAGCCTAATCCAGTATTTCTTATGTTCTTGAATCAGCTGCAGTCTCTTTTCCAGGATAAGTTTGTAAAGTGGCCATATGAATGTCCTCTGCATTACCTAGAAGCAACTGGGATTATTCTGCTCTCTGTGTTTAGTCAGGAGTGATTTGCAAAGGAGAGGTATGTACATTATGCAGAACTAGAAAGAGTCAACTTTGGGCCATCCTCGTTAGCCTAACTTAGAAACTTCTGAAGTAAACCATAAGTTCCAGTCCTGTTGGATCTGGATGTTGCTGTCTTGATCTTGGAGCACCTGGCAGCTAATTTACTTGTGGAGAAACAGTTTATTTTCACCATTTCTGAATTTTGGTTTAAAACTGCATTAGACTGTGTAGCTTTTTACCACTGTATTCATTGTATGCGTTACTGAAGAAATAATGGGCAAATGAACTGTCAGAGACCCAAAAGGGATGATTGTAATTTTCAGTTTATTATGAGGAGAAAATACATCTGGAGTGATCAAAGGTAAAAGCTTTGCCCTCCGGAGCAAAGGCAGCCCCTATGACAAGCAGGCATATTGTGGCACACCTGGAGGTGAGCCATAGGTCGGATGCCTGAGTCTTATTTTTTAAAATTTCCATTTAGAGCAGGAGAGTAAAAATGAGAGCAGAGCCAAAGGAGGGGAAGGAGTTGAAAGGAAATAGAGCAGTGATTAAAACAGACCGAAGGATTCCATCCCCAGCCAGCACAGCTTTGCTGCTGGGTCTTACATGCTGCCACAAGTTTTCAAAACCGACAACAACTTTGTCTCGCTACAGAAGGAATAAAACAAACTTTAGCTCCTGCTCAGTCTCTCTCTTGGAACAAGAATTTGCAGTGTCAGTCAAGCTGGGTTTTTTTGACAGAATCAAGATTTTTCCAACATGTGATGGAAGAGAGGGGGAGTAATGTAGAATCAGCTTCCTTGCAATCTGAGGCACTGGGAACTGTGTTTTTCAGTACGTTAGCCTCCCAAAATGGGATCCTGGGAGACAAGCAGAGCAGGAGCACAGGGTTCTGTGATACCGAGGCAGCTGGAACTGTAAATAGAAACTATTACTTTAAGGCACCTTGAGCCCAAAATGATCATTTGATATCACATCATATAATGAGTAAAGAGAAGAATATCCTAAATAACTTGAATAGAAGAATGAGACATCCACAGCTGTGACTAGAAATCTCTGAAATTATAGGAGACAATTGAGTTAAAGAATTGAAGTTACAGAAAGTATTTGCTATCACAGAATGCCAGTGGAAACAAAGACAAGAAGACAGCTTTATCTGTGAGAATTAGAGGTCTTCATGCTCTTGATGGATTTAACAGTTCTTAGGTAAATTCAAGCAGAGGAGGCATTCTGTGAGCCCTTAGTACAAAACCAGGATAATACTATATTCCTTGTAAAGGATGTGTGTGAATATCATTTAAGCTCCTTCAGGTCCAGCAGATAAAAAGCTGCAATAGTAGAGAAGTGTGATGGAATTAGAAAATACCTGCTCAGGATGTTGAACCTTTAAGAGAATAGTCTTTTCCAATGGCTTCATTCCTTAAGGCGTATACAAACCAGGCACCTGAGGTATGTTCTGGGTTGTAATGGGGTAAGAGTCAGGAGGTAGACAGCTTTCTGTGCGCCTCAGCTCTAATCAAAAAGGTTATGTCAAGGTAAGTTTGGATTAGCAGGATAGACTGCAATGCTGCATAGACTCTGTGCTGTATTGGAGTCTGCATAACTCCAATTTACCATGCTGTGTTGTTCTGTGGAGGGTCAATGGCTCTGGATGGAGAAAGCCCTACAGCAATCTAGGCTTAAGGGCTTAAGTACATCGTGTCTGGAGTGAAACAGTGGCCTGTTTTCGGGCTGACCACCCACTCCAGGTATTTCTGCAAGAAGGAGGAGTGCTGAGAACTAAATATCTGGCAATGATAATAACTGGGTTATTGCATATTGGACATACCACACCCCACAAAGTTGATACTTGTGTGTCTCATCAGTGCTAACAGCAGTTCTGGCTCCTTGCACTCTTTCTGACTTCCAGTGTCTGAAAGAGGGCTGAAGAGAGCTAGTGCTTTTAACCTTCCGATTCTTTCTCTTCATTCTGCAAATACCATATCAAAGAAAAGGAAACATCCATCCAACTTCAGGCTTGGAAACTGGGGGAGGCATTCAATGAAGGTGTCATAATTTAAGTTCCAGTTTAAGTGACAGAATAAACCTAAAATGAGGCCAGAGTGTTCAGAAAAAGCTTTGGAGATGTTTTTTTCTTTAGAGATGCTCCTCATTCTTCAAGTACAGTGGATGAGGACTTCCAAATCATTTGGCTCTATTCATGCTGAATTACTGCCACATGGAGTGGAAGCCAATGAATAACTCTCTTCCTTACTCTCCTCTTGTTAAGCCCCAGTCACCCTCTGCCGTGGTGTAAGGAGTACAGCACTAAAGTTTCATCAGGTCTAATGAAGTCTTGCCCTTTACAGATCCAAATTCAACTCTTTTTTTCCCCTTCTCTCTGAAGCATTTCTTGGTAAAACAACTAAGCTGAATTAGGTTCTATTTTAAAAGGGTCTGCCACTGACAGCTTCAGTTCCACAAGCAGTTGAAAATGGCTGGCAAACCTTTATACAAACAGCATGCAAAACATCACACAAAGCTTAGGGAAGAAATGGCTTTAGATGTAGGGATTATAAAAGAGTGAATACAATTTTAAGATAAAATACAAGTGATTAAGTTAATGATGGATAATTTCACCAGTTTGAAAACTATAATTAATAGGAATTAATTGTATATTTAGAAGTTTAGCATAGCTCCACTAAAAACGCTACATCAAACATAATGATATTGGAAGCCTATATAATGAAGAAATGATCCAGATGTTCATAAAAGCTTATAAAGCTTTAGAAAAAAAGGGGCTGCATGAAGAAGCTCTAATGATAAAAAGATGCCACTTGCTGTTCTGCTCTTCTTTTAAATACATCCTTTCTGAAATAATGATTATCATTTGCACTTTCATCTTAAGTTAAATAGCATATGGCTTTGGCTGATTAAAGCCCCCTCCTGGTATTAATCAGCATCTTAGTATCATGTTTCTAATGGAGGCAGCAGTTGCCCTGCTGATATTGTAAGCTTTTTAACAACATCTAAAGTCTGTGGATCACTGCTGCTGGCAAGAAATAGCTTTGAGCCTCATATGTACAAGAGTATTGCAAAGATGTCACTTACAGGTGCAGTTTATATGAGCTTCTACAACATACTGTATTTTAAACATTTGCTGAAACTTAAAAGTTTAATAATTACCTTTAATAAGTAGTTACCTGTTTTTAAAAGAAAATCAGAGAACTTTTGAGCATGGTAACATTTGCTACATAGAGACATCACGGACCCAGAGACTACATGCTGCAGGGAAGTGCTTACGAATGTCTATAAATCATGTAATCTGTCTGCATGGTCACCATTCTAGCCTGAGCCCAGACCAGCAGTGATGCTCACAAGCTGACCTGACAGCTGTGGCATGGCTTCATGCAGAAATGGCCTCCTACAATGGCTAAGCTTGGTTTAGGCGTGTTGTAGATTTGTCACATCATCACTAAAATGCAAAGGGAGAACTGCAGGCAGTGCTGTGGTGGCAGTGTAGCTGCTCACATGAACACCCCGGGTGTGGTTGCTCATTGTTGGAAGCACCCTGCTCCTACAAAACGCCAGGCTGGACGGAGCGCAGGGACACTAGACTGTGTGATTTAATGGAGATCGTACTGTTCTCCGTCACTGAAATGTATAGAAATAGAGCAGGGGGTGGTGCTGCTCCAGTTTGGCATTTACCACAGGGACTTTGTCCATCCCTGCTCCTCTGTAAGGCAGAAGTGGAGCCCTGGGGCAAACCACGGAGTGCAGAATGCTGTACCAAGCTTCCTGCATCTGCTTTTTTGTTTGTTTGTTTCTCTTGAGACTTGCTCTCATTTGCCATTGAGATTTAACAATGCCCCCCCAACTTAGTTACCAAACTTGTTTTGTTTGTGCTGAATGGTAAAACAAACAAACAAGCACAAAACAGCAAGAAAACTGATGTTAACAGAAAAGTTTAATAAATCTGGTTATTTCAGAGATTTTCTACGGGAGTAATATCCTGATAAGGCTGACAGGCCAGGCAGATCTTCAGCACCACCTTTTCTATGCATGAAGCAGTTCTGAAGACTTGTTATCTTGTGCGTTGTAGTGATAATAGAGTTTACATATATGGATACTTTCCCAGATCTGGTATTTCCACCTCCGCACCTGGGTATCCTGTTGGACGCTGTTTCCATTTGTTGTTTGATGTAGCTACCCTAAGGCATTGTGGACACACAAAATCCTGCAACCCTCCACTCCTTTTCTGTCTGGATTGCTGTGTTAAGACAGTGTAGCATGCAATGCTTAATTCTGTCTTACAAATAAATTTTAGTGAAGTATTACTATCATAACTCTAATGTTGCCACCTTCTCCTTCATTAGCTCCCATCTTTCTTTCCTCACTTGTTATAGTAATGTGTTCATCTCACAACTTCCTATATGCCAACTGGACAATTAGTCTCTGCCCTTTTGTAAATGGCTGTTATTAACCTAATGTTTTGTCCTTGTCTTTTGGAGCTTCTGGGCTCACTGGATATCACCATCCACCATGTTCATGCTGATTATCTAACACGGCTCACAAGAGACTTGGATACTTTAGCTGTTGTGTTTCATTTATCTTGCAGTGGCCATGCTTGTCTTCTGCTTCTGTCCCACAGGCTAATTTAAATTTTGAATCTTTGGCAAGTGTGCTTGAACTTGAATTTTTCAATTCTAAAAAAATGTACAGTTGTTTTACTTACTTGCATTCTTGATTTTTAATGTAATCTAAGACTGTGATTTTTAATTTACCATTTTTCCCACTTTCCATTTTGTTTTAGAGTCAACTTCTACTAGAAGCTAATCTCTAGGATCTCTTTCTTTTTCTGTCTCCCTGACTATGTTTTCTTGAATTAAAATATCTTTACATCTTTATAAATAATATTGATAACCATTGACCATCTAAATACTTCAAACTATTTCTCTTTTGAATACTAGGGCATACGAATCATACTCATGCACTGAATAGAGTATATTATGCAAACAATTTCATCTCTTCTTCTTAGTCAGAATTGGTGGTATTAGGGCCAATTTACTCCCCAGAAGAGCTTGTCTTGGCAGCTTAATGTCTTTTTATTTTGTTATTTGCCATCTGTAACTTGTTTCTGTTCTATTTCTTTATTGGCTATTGATGAGGTCAAGATGGTGATTTGGCAGTTGCTGCCGACCACCTGTTTTTCAGCTCATCGGCCCACATGGTTGCCACAACGTCATGTAGATAGTAAAGAACCTGCCTCTGTTCAGGGGTTTACACAAAACTGATTTCCTTACAAGCCACAAGGAAGTCCCTTCTGCCACTGCTCCATCTCACTGCCAGCAGTGTGCCTCAGATCCCTAAAAGAGGGTGTTCCAAAACAACCATTCTCAAAGGCTGTGCAAGTTTCCGTCAGCCTTTCCATAAGTAACAGGAGGATCTGCTTCCTGTTTAAAAAAGAACCACTGACATTGTGTTTCAGTTAGCAACCAACCACACATGCCTTTTTGCAAAAATTCCTCTTTGATCATTACAGTGCCTTCATTTTTCTTTCCCACTGATTTGCATTACTCAGTTAAAAGAGGAGAACGTGGAGTTAACCACTGGCCACGCATCTCGGGAAGTGAGCAGCAGCTATTGCACCGTGGAGTAGGATCTGCATTTGAGAAATGGAAAACAGGGGCCACATTTCTCCCAGCTTTCTAGAAGAGAATTTTAACAGTGGCATCACCACTGGGTTTCTAGCAGCTGTGTGCATTTTCTAGCGGTGAGAATTTTAGTTTGGGGACAGAAAACCTAATTGTCTTTTCATTTCTTTTCCTTCCCCCCTCTTAATGAGAAAGTACTATTCTTAATGATTTTATTGTGATATCTACAAACTTACTCATGAAGCATTACCACACTGTGCTAAGTGCTGTAAAATGAGCAAGGTGTGTTTCCTGAAGCGTCATGTATTTGCTTACAAGTCTGCAATTCATCTGCTGAATTCCACATAGAGCTGCTTCTACAGAGGAAGCAGGGCTGAAACTCAAGCAGCATGCAAGTTGTTGTCCAAGTACTTAGCAGTTCCTTTCTTTCTGAATACTTCACAATCCAGTCCTAATATTTTTGTCTGATATCAGGAATAAACTTGAGGAAGTAAATGTGCCTAACAGGAGAACAATATGTGCTTGCAGAGTGTTTCAACTTTCACCAGTCTTTATTTACTCTGGGGCTGCTTACCACCTGAACCTCTGAACATGTCAGCTGAAGCCTTCTGCCAGGAACTCAAATGGCAGAAAGACTGTGCATTTTCAGTAGTGAAATGGAGTGGGTTTACTTTAAACTGCATTGTGCACATGGTGGTAAGAATCTGCTCCTCAGATTTCTTTTGGATTCTTCATAATTTCTTCAGATTCACAAATGTTTCACTAATAATATACACAATGGTCCTGTCAGTCTTAATGCAGAGTCTGTATAGCTATAAATTGTATGTCATCACAATTATCATGCAATTTGGGGGTTGTGGGAGCTGTAAACATTATAATAATTTGATTTAAATACTCAGTGCTCCAACAAATTAGGCATGATTATAGTGAGTTGAGTTCTGCCTTGAATGCAAATGCAGTTTCATCCAACTTCAATAGCAATTCCATAAAAGTACACAGAGAGAGCATGTGGCTCATAAAGTATTTTTTAAAAGGAAAATGTTGTATATATTAATGAACACAAAATAAAACCTAGGGGGAAATATAAATATACTTTGTGATGCTTATCTCAGGGATAATTGTTTAGATTTTTACATCTGGAACAGCTAGCATTTCAAAAGCTAAATATTTGATTTGTATAGTTTATTTTATTTATATTAGATATTCTCTGCATGTCTGAAATTTATCCCTTTGCTCTGGACCTGCATCACTTGCACCCTTATCTTGTACAATGAAGCTGCAGTGCTACACAGGCCTTGCATGGGTCCTCTGCACAGCAGCAGATGCTTTGTGCTAGTAATAGGCAGGCGTTCGCTGTGTGTACCTGTCTGTGCTTCTCTGGGCTGCTGCTTGTCACCTGGAGTACTGTAGTGTGTAGGAACTCTAATTGTGGGGTGGTAACCCTGGATCTAGTTCAAAGAAAGAACAAAAAGTCAGTCCATTTGCCAAAAGCTGCCATTTCTAAGACAAGAAAAAGCAGATGGATGTGGACAGGCAGGGAATAAAGAGAAGCAATGACAGTATTGATCTGTATGAGTGTGCACTCCGCTGCATGTTGTGTTTAGCTGTCTCCTTCACAGTGACTGAGGGCTATGGAGAGGGTATCTTTATGCAGACTGGCTTAGTTTTGCACTGGGATAGCCAGCTCAAAACTGAGGGCATGTGAAAGATAAAATTCCCACTTGTGTTTAAGAGGTAAAAGTGCCTGTGGGTAGCTAGCAGTGCCTGTCTGGAAATGAGGGAGAAGCGCAGATGAAGTGTTTTTAACATCCAGATTCTGCCTACTCAGCTTTCTTAATTGTTGTGTGTTGGAAACCTACAGATAAATACAGAGCCCATCCTGAAGCAGTGTGATGCACTGCAGGTTGTTTGCAAAGCGGCAGAAAGAGCTCTGTTCTGTGGCTGACAGTTGAACCCCTGGAGCACAAGACACAGTGCACCTTGACATCCGGATAGAGAAGGGACATGACAGTGAGCACTATAAAGGTAAAACTGAAACAGGGGAAAGCCCAGGGTACTACTGTAGACAGAACAGAGCTGTCAATAGAAATTAGAGTAGTACCTAAGAGATCCATTTCCTTCCCACACTGTGTGCACACACACACTTGCGACTTTCTGTCCTGTTCCCCATCTCCTTTAAAATATGCTAGCTATGATGGACAAGCCTAGAAGTGCAGCTATATATATTTCCCCCTACCATCTGCAGCTGAAACAGCTGGATGAGTAGACTGCCATGCACTTTGGAGGTGATACCAATGGCATGTGTTAGATGGTCCAGCAGGGCATGTTTCAGAAGACAGGCACCACACCACTTCTGAGACATGGTGCATCACTTGCACTGTGGCCTGAGCTGGGGCATTGTACAGCATTTTAGCTGTCATGCTAAAAGACTGGCAGCAACAGAAGCCAAAATTAATTAAGTATCAGCCCATTGGATATCTGCTATAAGCAGAAACATTTGCAGTGATCAGTCAGCAGTTTATTGGCTAAGATCAACAACTGAGATAACTACAAATAAGTGGCTTTGCAGCCTTTTTTTCTAGCATGTCTTTTTCAATCAGTATGAATTATTACAGCGGGTTTCAAGAGGTACAGAGAAAGTTCAGCTAACAAGCAAATAGATATAAAAGAAAAGGATAAAGGGAAAGCCAATGTTAATGGCTTTTCCTTACCAAAGACAGCTGGAGTTCATAACTGTATCACTATTCGTCTGCACAGTGTCATTGTCAGTCTGAAGACAAAAAAATCAATGTGCTATTTTCTTTTTTCTTTGAGAACAGAAGAATGCAAGAACTAGATTAGGACAGATTAGTTCAAATATCTGGTCTGATGGCATATAACACTGGGATCAGAGAAATGAAAATGCTGTATGAACTCCAGCCAGAAATTCCACATTTACTAGAAATCCAGTAGTGCTGTTGTTCTCTACTGGGATGCTGTGATCCTCAGTGCTGTCCTGACTGTTCACTTCTCTTAGGACATGGAAGAGTTTTTAAAAGTGAAATCTTCCAGAGAGATGGCCCCCATTTTAGCCAGAATATTTTGTGCCATGACTGCAACTGCTTTCATTATTTAGAGTCAGTGCTCAAACAATCTTTAAGAATCTAGTTTTAAGCTAGTGCTTGCTCACAGCCAACATCCCAATATGACCCAAGGAGGAACTCAGCTGATGGTGGCACAGCATGCTTTTGAATATGATAAAAAGACAAATTCCTGATGACTTCTTATTAAAAATCTCTTAGTATTTTTTAAAAAGCAGGGACTTCTTGACCAGGTTTCAGCATAGATAATGTCATTGTTAAATGCCCTTTGCTGACCTAGCCATTGCTTGCTTCTCTTGCCACCCAAAAGGGTTTGAGGATTGCTATGTCCCACTGAACAGCTCATGTACATGGTCTCAGAAAGCACTGTTCCAGCAGTTCCTGAAATGCAGCATTGCCAACTCTTGCAAGTTAAATGCAAACCTCACAATATTTTTTCAAAGCTTCAGTTCCTTGGCTCAATGATTAGGTGAAAATCTTAGTTTTCATAAAAAAGTAAGCACCTCTTTTTATGAAGATGGAAATAGAGAAAAACCTTGATTGTATATACTTTTATAGGACCAGGAAATATCAGGCTCAGAAGAAACTGAAAAGTATTATATTTTTAAAAGACTCCTGAGTTTTTAGACCTGACCTGCGTGGTTTTGATTCTTGGTTTTGCATACTGGAAGTGTAGAAATTTAAAATTATTTCTTTGTACACTATTTCATGAGATAGTGCTGTTTGAATCCACTTTGTTTAATATTTAAAGAATTTGGTGGGCTGAAATTCCAAAAAAATAATTTGTTGTTTTATTACTTGTTAGATAAATGATGTGATGGGAATACATCATATTCCTTTTCTGATAGTTAATTAAGAAATATCTGATTGCATGCAATGGAGAAAGTGGACCTTTCAATTCACTATTAATGCACATACTTCTTCTTGTCCTAAGACAACTTATCTCCAAAGGAGGAAAAAAAAAAAAAAAGGTGAACATTCAGTATTTTTCCCACATGTGAGAAATGAGCCCATAATCTGTTGATAATGTAGTAACTGGCCCTGGAAGGGAAAGAAATTACATGTCTAGTTCTGGGAATGTCTTAGAAGAAAGCTTCCCATGACAGGCTGTATGACTCCTTAGCAAGTTTCTGTTGTCCTTCCCAGAGGTTTCTTAACAATATCTTGGGACTGGCCGTCACTCTTTTTGGATGCATCTTTGTCGTGGTTCTCAAGCTATATGTCGCTGTCTGGTATTGAGTCTCTGTAAATTTCCCCACCTCGTCAACTGGAAGTGGAATCAGCACTGATTTTATATGTGTGCTTTCTCACTTCCATTTATGGATCAAAATTAAAAAAGAAAGGAAAAAAGCTTCTAAAACAACTACTGCCACCTAGTGTCATACCAAACTCGGAAAAACCCACACAGGCAGCTCAAACTCTTCCCACTGGAAAAATCCTCAGCAGTAAATACAATTTCTATTGATTTCAGTTGGCACTGACTTCCTCAGACATTAATGTTACAGCTTGTATAGCAAAACCTATATGTTTTCCATCACTACATCCAGGGAAACAGTTTTACACAGGATACCTGAGAATCTGTGTGTGTGCATTGACGTGAAGACCAAGAATTCAATTCCATTCTGCAGCTTTACACTAATGCAAAGGTGGACATTACTTGGCAGCCTGTGGTAGGGTGGCAGCCTGTGACAGTGGTGTTGCAGGTGAAGAAATGTGTCTACCTGGTCATTTCCCAGTTTCAGAAAGCTGGCTTTCAGCAACATAAAACCTTTTTAAAGGTATTTGTCACACTGAGATAAATAGCACCATTCATTTTAGCGTATTTTAAAGCACTGTAATAAGTGTTTTATACCTGATTTTCTTATGGTAGAAAATACTTAAACTAGAGCTTAGCACAAGGAATTTGTGATGCAACGTTCTCTTTAGAATGATACAACTCCTAATGATCCTTCATGTTGAATAAAAACTATTATGAGACAAGGCGCACCAGAAGATATTAATTACACTTGGTGCTTGTGGCAATAATTCTGATTGAAATGAATTGCATCATTTATTAATGTGAGGCTTGATACACTGTGTGCTGTTAAATATCCTTTCTACAAGACAAAAGCTCAGTTAGAACAGTGTTATCACCACTCACCTTTAATGGCTGGATGCTGAAAGCCAAGTAAGATTATCTCTGGTCTGATTATCTCTGGTCAGGTCTGAGGTTTTACCAGCAATGGAATCCACTGAGATTCCTGCAAATACTTTGGGCTCAACTAATGCCTGTTCTCTGAGGTCCTCAGAGGTCTTAGAAATTAAGTAATCCTCCAAATATTTCTGCATTAACTTGGTGCATATTATTGAATACATTTTGTAGACTGTTAGAGCAAGGTGGCAAAACTGACACAGACAGCACTTACATATATGTTCATGGAACAGTACTTTGAAGTACCTACTATGTTTCAGTGTTAGCTGTAGAGCTAGGCTCAGAGTCCAAAAGTTTTGTCTGTGTTTCCTGCTCTTGGATCAGCACACTTCTCAAATTACTGTAGCAGGAAATGAAAGGAAATGGGGCACTAATAGTCAAGACTGAAAAGAGTAGGAATTGTCAAGAACCCTGAGTGAACGCTCCATCTGCTCCTCAGAGGACTTTGAAGTAATAGCCGACATGACACAGACACATCTAGAGCAGCTTATGACCTCTTCATTTATGAAAAGCTGAAGTAATTGAAGTTACGAAGGTATGTTTGAATATCATCTTCTTGCATGTCTTAGTGATCATCAGCAGATCTGGGAAAGTTTAGAACTGCAACGTGAAAATAGTCTATGAACGGCAAAGGGCATAAAAACTGGCAGAGCTCCTGATGCAGGAAAATGCTATGCAGCTGTTTAATTTTCAGCACATGAATATTCCCTGAAGTTTAGTGTGTACTCAGTCTTTGCTGGATTGGCACATTAGCACCAAGAGGTTAAAAGACTATTTTCCACAAACCCTTCATTCCCAGTGCTTCGAAAAAGTGAGATACACTTTCTCTTATACAGCATCTTAGTCCATGCTCTGCATAATGTCCTGTTATTTCAGTGGTATTGCTCACAAGAATGTCATAATCTGAACCTATGTATTAGTTTTATACAGACTAATAAAGAAAAAGCTTTTGCAGTTGGAAGAGACAGGTGCAGTTGAGGTTAATGCTGAATTTATTGCCTCATCCTCTTTCCAAGCCTACCAGTAAAGAGCGAGCAGTGAAGACATATCTATTCAGCTTTTCTTAACTAAAAATAACTCTGTTTTTTTACTTTTTTTTCATCCTGAGGGTAGAGTTTGAGAAAGTCTTGAAACATTTCAGACCTTACTGAACAAATATCTCCTTGCTCTGCTATGCAAAACATCCACAAACTTTTTAACACCATGCTGTTTTATCTTGACATATCTTGGCATAGTCGCACACTGAAACAGGAGGCTTAACAAACAATCTCCATGTTTTCCATGAAATACATTATAAATAATGTAATTAAAATGTTGGTCATTCATATTATCCTGATCTATGGCTACACCCCAGCACCACACTAGACTCAAAAAGAGAATGCCTCTGAGCATTTTGGACAAATGTCTGCAAATCTGTATGGATAGTTTCAAGTCTTTCAGTTACAGGTGTTACTAAGCTTTAAAAAAAATATAAAATCTGTGTACACAGGTAGAGCTAATCATAATATCTGCAAAGTATTTCCTGGCAGCCTGCCAAACAAAAATACAATTACAGCATGAGTGTTTTCTGCTCAGATGAAAACTTACAACCAGCCTGAAAACTTGGTTATACCATTGTTTGAATGTCTGTCTTGCCTGTTATATGAAATAAAGTATATGAATATAATTTTTATTTTGCATCACTATCAGTATACTACACTTGACGCTTGAACAGCTGTCATATAGTCAGCTGTCAGTCACAACACCTAATTACATCTTGTATGTATTACTAAAAGTTTCTGAGTGAATTTAAAGTTTCAGTAAGCCTGAGCAATCAAAAATGGGTAGGCCACAAAGATCATGAGGTTTTGAATCAGAAGATCAAGAAGAGTCATATTGGTGTCCCCATTACTTTCTTCTGGAGTTTACGTTCTGCCTTGCAAGCAGGAGAGATATAAACAAACTCTTTTCTTCTTTTTTTAGCTTGAAAGCTGAGACAGATAAGCAAAGAACTGAAGCTTTAACTAAAATATTATGGGACAAGTAATGAACTGTCTAGATATGGCAACACTAAGTCAAAGAAACTTGCTATTGTTCTGTACAGACATCTCTCTATTTTTTGGAATTTCTTTAAAAATCAGGACCAGATTGTGTTTTGCACTTCCAAACCAGTATTGAATAGTGGGGAAAGATCCATCAAATCCTTTCCATTCTTTTCTGTGGTCAGTAATACAAAGGGAGACCAAACAATATTATATTATTTTCGCTTGTTCTGCAGTGTTGTGGTGACTGACAGTCTGCTGCTGAAGAGTGGCACAGTGGAGCCCTTTAGGGTACCTGTTGTGTTTCAGTTTCTCCCGTGCTTTCAGAGTGCATTTTTACTTCAAAATGAGAAGAATTTAAAAGCCTCATAACGGATGAGAGATTTTTTTGAGAGCAGTCCTAAGTGTCTAACTTCTAGCTTGGACGGTAGTATGTTCAGTGCAGGCTGTGCCCTGGTGAACGTGTGCTTTGGGAGGAAAAAGGCATCATGCAAGCACAAAGTTTGGGGGTAGCAATTTCCCGTTGTGATTTCTCTACAGTACTGAGTTTTGAATGAAGTCACTTCATCAGCATTAGTGATGGTTTGGACAAGTCAGGTCTACACAGGAGCATTCTTCAAAAAATGTCCTCTTTTTAGTGTGTATGTCCTCATATTTTGACCTGGCAAAAAGAAAAGGCAAAACAAGCCATGCTCCTACTTTTTTTTAGCAGGTACCCTCAGATTTTTGGCTTAAATCATACTTGCAACATTCAGCTGCAGAATATCTATTTAATTAGTAGGAGCAGAAGCCTCAAAGTTCTTAGAGGTATGGTATTACAGGCTCTGGACAGACTGTTAAAAATAAACAGTGCCTCCTTGAAAGAACTTTTAATCCATATAGACTAACATGGAGCAGAGGAAGAATGTCTTAGAAATAACTATTTTAACCTTTCTTTGTGATTTTAAACACGATCTTTATGATAACTACAGGGAGGCGAGAGCAGAAGTTGTACATGGTGATATCTCACTCTTCCATGTAGTGTGGCAGTGGAGAGAACTAATGCTTCCTGGCTGGGTGGTTCAAATGAGATGCCTCAGAGACACATTTCTCAAAAGGCCTGTGAAAGAAATGTGGATCTCCATGGCCATGGATTTTTCTATACAAAGGAACTGGGCCCTTCACAGTCTGTGACACCATTTGTACTCTTGAGTTGGACATGTGCGTGATTATTGAGACTTAGTAGGGGGTCTTCCGATACGGTTCTTCCCTGAGTGGTTTCCTGTGTTTATTCTGCCTCCCTGTCCCTTGTGCCTGCCTTCATACTGGTTTATTTTTCAAGTGCTTGTTCAGGCCTATTCAAGTCTTTTTTTTTTTCTTCAAATACACTCTAATAAAAAAGCTATATAGAAAGCATGAACCTGACATTTCATTACTTAAACTTAACATTTAACTTTTAAGCATGAGTAGTCCCATAGGCTATCCATTGGAAGTGCTTGAGTTACCTGAGCAGAAAGTACTGGAGGTTAAAAGACTATACAATTTAATCAACATATTAAGGACAGAATTAGGGACAGAAGGCTACAGGAGCCTTGTTCCAGAGACGTTCACAACTGTCATACATTGTTAATTAGCAGAGAACTATTGCGTTCCAAGCATTTTTTAGCCTAGTATGAAATGAAGGGACTTGATTGAAACAATCATAGGGAGAAATCCAGGCCCCGCTGAAGTCAATGGGAATTTTGCCATTGATTAAGAGGGCCAGGTTTTCACACATAATCTAAATACAGATGCCTGGAAGAAGACGGGAAGCATACATAAATTCAGCAATGACACTGAGGCCAGACACAATGATCTCCGTAACGCCGCCTTCCAGCAAGTTGCTTACCAGTAGTGAAACCCTAATGAAAAACATCTTTCAAAAAGTGCTTTCTGGAACATTTTTTCTGTACTAGTGCATAAGTCAATATGCTGGTAATAAAGGAAGGTTATAGAAGTGTGCCTTGGTCTTGATATTGCAGTAATACTGATTCATGACAATGTAGTAGAGTTTAAAACTGAAATACTTGAGCTTAGCTGGACAATAATGGGCTCGGAGGAGGCTCTTGTGCATTTCATAATCAGTGCTGACAAACTACGGAAAAAGACATTTTGGCTAAGTCATCTTTCGTACTAAAACTGTACACTATGATTAGTGACTTCTGCCTCTCCAAATCAGATGAAATAAGGACAGGGGGGCTAATGTAATTAGCAGAGGGGAGGAAAAATGGCTTCATATTATCTTGGAAATCTTCTCCAAGTCACACAGACATTTGGGTGAAAATTGCTACCTCTGAAGGCAGATTTTTCAGAGCTCAAAAGCTGACATCCCATTTCTGTTCATAGATAAACTGTGTGAAACACAAAGATCAGAAATGTATTTTCTATTATTTTGATATGCATAAGTATCTTCTAATATCCCATAATTCTTCTCAAGAGTTTAGAAAGGAGGAATAATAATATTGGTGAAAGTAGATGTCTGATTCTAACGGATTAACAAAAAAGTCTATTCTTGAATGTTTTAGATTTTATAGGCTTGTATTGATCTTTCCTCCTCCCAGTTAAAAAAAACCTGCTTTTTTAATTAAACTATTAATTGACATTTTTGGGCTAGTGACTGCTGTTCTAGTGGCTCACCTGAATCTGATCAAATGCTTCTTTTATTCAATGTGAGAAGAGCTGCAAATAATTTAATCAGTAGCTCTGTCAATGTGCAGTAGCTGATGATCTGGCCTGAAAACAGGCCAACATCCTTCTTTTCCTATTTGCTGTATTTGTTCTTGGGAAGCCTCTGCTCTAAAGAGGCTTTGTCAGCAAGGGAAATTTGTGAGTGCTCTTTCTAATGTAAAGATTATTTTGGATTTATGGCACAAAGCATCTTACTTTGTTGCACCACTTATGGATGTGTTCATTTGGGACCTGGGTAAAGAACAGGTCAATGAAGAAATGCAAAGTGTGTTTCAGGTCTTCTTTCTCTCTGCTTTTCAAAGACAAGGCTCTTGTACAATTTTTCAGTATCAGCCTTGCTCTTTTTCCTTCTCTTTTTGATAACTTACTAGTATATTTTGTTCCTGAACTGCTTTTCCACACTGCCATGAGGTACCAAGTGATGCTAGCTTTGGGAATTGCCATGCATACCTTCTGGTACAAAGCTATGACAATAAATAGGTTTACCAGGTCAGCTCCGACCTCTAATGCTGCTAGAAATGTGAGAGTCCTGCTTCTCTGGAATGCAGAAGGCTCACTTACAAGAGCACATTTTTAAGCCCACAAGTCTGAGTGAGT
Organism: Harpia harpyja; assembly: GCF_026419915.1. Taxonomy (NCBI): domain Eukaryota; kingdom Metazoa; phylum Chordata; class Aves; order Accipitriformes; family Accipitridae; genus Harpia; species Harpia harpyja. Next base: position 16,992,330 of record NC_068948.1, read on the forward strand.
TTGAAAAGTGTGCAGCCGAGCTCTCTTGGTCCTAATGAAAACATGCATCTGGCAGCACTGAAATTCCTGCTTTAAAATAATCCCCCTCTGGGGGTTGTTGACTTAATAACACTGTGGACCCTTTTTCTCTCTCCTAGAGTGCTGGTTTTGGTTTTTTGGGTTTTGGTTTTTTTTTTTTTTTTTTTTAGTCACCAGAACAACCAGTGACAGATATTGTATTCCACCTCTGTTTTATTTCTTGCATCCTTTTTGGACCATTTTGAATGCTTAAGTTTAAGGCATTTCATAGAGCTCAGCAATCAACCTAATTTTACTGAATCATTTTAGTTCTAGCACCCTCCTCCTTACTGACAGACAATCTAATTGCTCAGCATTGCCTATATCATAATCTTTGTCTTCTACAGCCACTTATTTGGTGCAAAGTAAATGCAAATTATTTTTACAAAATTTTACATTAGTGAAGACGTCCTACCACCTAGAAAAATATTCAGCTTTGCCTGTAACTTATTAACTTTCTTTCTTAGCTTCTAGTGTGTTCATTTTTCATGGTTCAAAAGACCTGTAGTTCTGCCTGCAAACTTGAAGCATTAGCCCATTATCACTAGCGATCAATATGTAATTTTACCTCCAAAAAATACTTTTCAAAGGTCTGTTTTTCCCTTGGCTCCTCCTGTGTATGCTCTTAATTATAGTCATGACTAATTTTAACAAGTTGGACAATATTAATTCCGTATTGCTATGAAATGTCTTTCCCAGCTGATTTAGAAAATTGGGGCATTTTAACTATAGCTGTTTAGGTGAATTGTTTAAAGAGCTGGCACACAGCCACAGTTGTATGAAATTACACAGTCTCAAGTTTAAACTGTTAGTACACATTGCTGGAGACAGCTTGGAATAGCCATTTTAAAAAACTGCAGGCTCTCTAATTTATCTTTAAAATATCAAGTTTTATGAACTGGTTCCTCCTCTAGTTCTTGGCAATTTGTTCTTTACTTAAATTTCTAGCAAAAGTTGAAAAATTCTCTTTTGAATCTGCCTACTGTTTGGCATGCCTGAAGCTGGAGTTCTGGACTGGGCCAGAAATCTGGATTTTAAAGCTGTAAATATCAAGGCTGGATCTAGGTCTTAATTATATCAAAATCTATGTGTTGTTAGATTTGAAAACCTGTTTTACCTCCAGCTTCTCCTTGGAGTCATGCTTTTAAATATGAATTGTCTTGTTTATATTTCTGGTGATTTTCAGGAGGGAGGCAAACAGTACCTTTTTCTACTCAGCAGGTGGAAGTAAAAACAATCCTTAGTGCTTTTTCAGTTAGGAAGAGGTAGCTGTGACTGAGAGATGTGAAACTGCAATTTCCCTGCCCTTCTTGATGAGCTCTTCCTTGTAAGAGAATGGCATGCCTTTTGGTTGTCTCTTCTGAGGACCTTCTCCCCTCCATAGGCAGAAGTCAAGGGGTGTCATCTCACTCCTCTTCATCATGTAAAACATAATTATGCCAACCATACAGTTAGCCTGGGTTGTTTAACAGCCCATCTAAGGGTACTGCAGCCACAGATCCCACACCAGCACTTGCTTTCCCAAGAGCTGATGAGAGACTGCTTCATCTCCTGAAAATATGTTTTGACTGAATTTCCAAGTACCTTACAAGTCATAGCTATGAGCATCCCAACAAGCAGGAGCAGGCAAACATTTTACAATCCTGCAGACTGAATTAACTTGAAAAAAAAAAGTGATTACTTAGCTTTTTATCTCTGTGCGTATTTTTTGTTATTTGATTTACCCTGTTCATCTTCTGCTTATATTGTATAGTGGCATAACAAAGCCAGCTCTTTCTATCTTTAAACCCTTTAGGAAGAAAGTATGAAGATATGATTGTTACAATAGATGTTTCAGGGTTCATTCTTATGTGTGTGTGAGGAGAATTCTTTGTGATAGCAGGTCTAGGGAAGTGGAAAGAGGCAGGAAAAGGGGTAAGTGCTGAAGAGATTGATACCTAGTTACTGAAAGATAAAAAACTGGGCTTGGGAATGGGAGAGAGAAGCCATGTTCTGGCCAAACCTCTAATATTGTTCTGTAAAGCAGGAAACCTAAATTAATCCTGTGTTTGGTTTTAGGTTTGTGGCTTATAAAGACTAAATGCACTATTTTATGTTTTCTCCTTTCTATATATGACAAACTGAAGCTAACATATTCCCCCTTGTACCTTTAAATAATTCAGGCTTGCCTCTGAGGGTAATATAGTAGATGTGCAAATGGTCCCTCTGCTTGCCATAGAAACATTCTCCAGAGCATTGTGAGATGACATGACTGCAGCGCGCAGGACTGCCATCCTGCCAAAAGCACCAGCTGTTTATCCGTAGCCCATGAGGATTTAAAGTAGGGTCTGCTGTGACTCAAGCTCTGCTCCTGTACTGAGAGCCTGGGAGACACCTGCCTTCCCTGGACTGACCACAAAGTAGGTGGCAGCTAGTTCATGCATAGCTGTGATGCATATAGGCACATCAGGGCCTCTGTGTGTGTGATTGAATCTTTTTTCACCATGTGGTATTTAGTATCTTTCATCAGTTACATCCATTGCACTCCGAGATTTTTCTGATGTTTTCATGTCTGCCTTCTCTTCTGGCCTCTTTGCTCCATGCCCCATTTTTCATGAAAGCAAATTCCTTCCCTCCCTCTCCTGATCCTTTTTTTCCATTTCATTTTTATATCATTTGCTTCTTATATTTTCTTTGCAGTACCTGCGGCAGCTGCTTTGCAGGTCCCCTGCTGTGCAAATCGCCCTTCACAGAGGAAGATCTTCCTGTCAGTGACTGACAAGAGGTGCCAGGAGCAGGCTAGGAGACTTTTAAAACCTGTGAGTTGGCAAATCAGCAGGTACCTGTGTGCAGTTCTGGATACGCCCCTAGCATTAGTTCCTATCTTGTATCAAAGAGTTTTTAGGATGATATGGCCCACAGGCAGTTTCAGGTTAAAAGGAACACACTCACAGTGTTTGGCTGCATCCATCATCTCTATGTTTTTGTTTTAAATATAATGACACCAGCGGTTTGTTCTTGGGGAGGTTTTTGGTTTGTGCTGTTTTGTTGTTTTTTGTTTGGGGGGTTTAGGGTTTTTTACAGCCTAAACAAGGAGAAAATGTTCTTAATACTAAACAGCTCCTGGTTTTCTTCTCCAAAGAAATAAAGATGCCTTTCATATTTTCCAAGGCTAACAATGTTGAAGAGGCTAAGATACATCAATGACTGAAGGCAAAGAGGAAGGGACCCGCTGTAACTACCAGTTTCTTTAGGTAAAGATGTCAGATTTTAGGTGAGACTAGGAATTTGCTGGACAGTCCTCTCTCTGACGTATGGGAGAAGGCAAAGGGTCTGGAGGAGTTTGGAAACTTGGTTTAGTTCCTGAACCATCTTAAAGAGGTTTTAAAATCAGTCCTAAGTGAAAGCACTTTGCACAAGAAGGTGTAGCTTTCAGGCGAAACAACACTTGAATCAAATGCAGAATAAATAGCCTGGCACAGAATTTGGTCCACTGTGATCATTTGATCTGAGTGGCTTAAGGCTTTGCATGCTTCATACTTGCAAACCAGCTGTAAAATGCAGGAAATACAAGTAGCCATGGTCTGATGTTTCTCCATCTGTTCCCAATATTTAATGATTTGCTCTCTTCTCTGAGCATATTAAGTTTATTTATAAATTTAAAAAATATGTTTTATTTTATATAATGAGCTTAAACCTATAATGGCCTTTTTGCTCCAAATTGCTCAAAGCACCCTCCTTTGCCAGATGGAGGGTATTAATTTTTCTGGAGGAATTTGTGTATAAGGTACAGATGGACAAGATGCACTTTTCAGCACACCAGGATTTTGCCTTGCTGTTCTGCTTGTGTTTCTATTCTCTAGAGCCTCTGTGCAGTGAGTGAGTGTTTTGAAAGGCCTAAATTCTTTTTTTGTCTTGCTCTAAGGATGATGGAGAGTGAGAAGTAAACCCTGGTCCTCACAGCTGAGACTAGTGTTTTACTAACTGGAAAAAAACATTCCCTTTGAAAAGCTTGCTAAGAATCATCCTCAACATGTTGGAATCAGTAAGAATTTTGCTGTTGAACTGAACAGCACTAAACACAACTAAATGGTACTTAAATTAAGAACAGCTTTTTAAATATTTTAGAGAAGGCTTGTTTTCATATATGAGATTACAAATGCTATAGGTAGGAAATACATACTGGATCTAAACGTCCATGTACCCAAAACAGGGCAGAGTACAATCTCCCAGATTTATGCTGATAGTACCCCATTTTAGCTAATGTTGTGTCCACGGTCATTCTGTGAATGGGAGGTGGTTATAGCTTCAGACTGCATGCCCCAGAATGCTACACTGAGAAGAAATGCTGACCTACATACCTTTCTGGCCTCTGTGCTTCATACCTTCGTTTTCTACAGCACAGTCTCAAATCCTTTTATTTGGTAGTGTTTATAATGTTGAGGATGTTTCAAACTGAAATTTGAATGTCTGAAATAAAAATATACCACAGGCTGCCTCCTGCACCTGCTTATATTTATGTAGCAGTCCAGTGAAGTGAATGAAAACATGCCTACTTACGTAAAGATTGAATCTAGTCCAAAATGGGTTGTTTTTCACATAAAGATACAATTCAGTAAAGGCAAGTGCGTTTTTAATTTAATAATACTTTGTGTAGTTACTTCATTGTAATGCATGGATTGATTCACCATACTCTTGTCTCCCAGCAAACTGAAGATAGAAATGGGACCTGGTTAGATGGGTGGGAATAGACCATGTAAGTAAAAGAATCCCTATGGAGTTTTGTTTCAGATTCATTTGCCCTCTGTCAAGACAACTTTGTTTATAAATCGGTGAGAACTTCTGGTGGTTATAAATTAAACCTCACTTTTACGAAGGTTCTTAACTTTTCTAAGAAGTGACCAGATTCCCACCTAAACTGAAAATTAGTAATTCTGATGTTCTTGATTGTGGTAAACTGCTAAAATTGATTTTGTAGTATTTCTTTTACAAATTAATTGTAATGGTGAGAATAAAATCAATCATAATCAACGTGAAAAATAGGTCTTTTCGAACAGGCTTAACTTCATTCTCTGAGAAAATTAGAAGTCTGATTAAGGAAGTAACCAGGTAAGGAATATATTTAGGCTTCTGTAAATCTTGCGACTATTACATAAAGAGCATTATAGTTTGTCTGTATGGAAAACATTAAATAATTAAGAACAAGTTGATAGACTTGTCTTGCAATAGCTGTCAAAAGAAACTTTCATCAAATAGCAATGTTTCCAGGAGTGGTATATATCAATGTGGAGCCTGGCATTAATCAGTATTTTTCATTGTAAGATTGCTGCTATGACACTGTTGAAGGCAGAATGCCAACCCGGGGCAAACCTGTCCTTCCAGGTGACTTGGATTGTAAAGTAGGATTGGAACCAGAATAATAAAATCTTTTGTTATATAACCAAAAGCAAACTAATAAATAAAGTAACAAGGACTATGAACAGTGCCTCGTGATTAAGAGCGCTATTGTGAAAGCGGATACTGTGAAATGTGTTTGGGTACCACAGTGGAGAAGCAACTGAACATATGACATAAGCAGGAAATGGCATTAGAGGGGGCATTGACTTATGTGCATGACACCTCTGAGGTGGTACAGGACTATAGCATGCAGCTGTAGCATTAGATTTCTAAAATTATTCTAAAAATTGGTAAGATGTAGGTACTGAATAACAAGGGAGATGATATATAGGTTCAGTGGATCTATAACTGATACAATCCTTATAGAACCGGTGTCCATGGCGGTATATGTCTCCATGTGTGTAAACCAGATGAGATTTTCTCTGTCTTTATTTTGGGGAGAGCCTTAAGGGACAAGGATTCCATCTTCCAGGTTTTGCATTGTTGATTTTTATGGTAATTGAGTCTTATCCCTTGTTTCCATGCAGCACTAAGCAAAACTATTGCTCCACTTCGTTAACTCGGATGTCTCATGGATAAAAATGAGCACAACTTAAGTGAAACTGAAGTGTTGAAGATGCCAAAAGCAGTACAAGTCTTCCAATTTGAACTATGTTGTCAAAAAATAATTACTGCAGAAGTTGTGGTATCTCCCAGCTATATCCTGAATATCCCCAATCTTTACTGCACTGTGGCCTGTTAAACCCTGAAGTGTGTGTCTGTGTAAAGGCACTTGGGAATGTTAATTCACAGCTACAGTTAATTCAAATGAATTTCCTGAGGTTTCCTGTTTACGAAAGCCTAAACTTATTAAAAGAGGTCTGGCTAAAGGCCCTGACATGGAACTTATCACAAGAATAAGCATTTCTATGACATTCCTGTTACAAGCCCTCACCACTAATATTTTTCCTTGAACTCCCTGCTTCTATGTCCTGAAAATAACACAGGTAAATCCCTAGTCTTTTACACATATTGAAAAGCCTTCTAAGTGAAAGAAATACTATAATAAATGATCAAGTATAAAAGAGCTTTGGCTTAGATGTTTCCCAGAAGTGATAGAACAAAATTAAAATTAACTGATTCCCCTGGAAAAACACTAATACATGTCATTGCAGCAATTCTGCAACGTATTTCTCTAAGTTTAATATAGTTTCTGGAATAGCTTTTTAGAATGGTTTTCACAGAAATTACTGAAGGAAGGAGATGTTACCTGAACGAATAATAACAAAAATGCACTAGGCAGATGGTACAGAGATCTAGGATCTAATTTCTGCCAGACTTCAAATGTGGCCATTCAGCTGCCTTTGCATTTTCTATGTGAGGATAACAAAACCAGCTTTGGAAAACTCCCAGCTCTCCCTATAAGCTTTAAGCAATTTCTAAGGAAACCTCTGAGATTTTTAGTTTTCTTTTGACAAAGGGAAGTTGGTGGTGTTCTTAAAGCTGTCTAAAATATTTTGACATGGAGCTGCAGTACAATTTTCACTTTAAAAATTTCATTTTCAAGTAGAAAATCCTTGCAGTTTGTGGGGGATTGGGAAGTTTCCAGTAAGATTTTTTTTTTTTTTAAGAAAAATAACATGAAAAGAGTAATGATTTTATTGCTGAAAATGAGTAAAGATTGATATTAAATTTTTGATTCACAGTGCAGCTTTCAGAAAGCCATTCTGGATTACTGTCTAGCATACTACAATAACCGAGATGTGCATCTTATGTTAGTCTTCTCCTTTATTTTCTTACTTTTTAAACTTTTTTTTATTATTTCTGTAACTGCTTTCTTACTTTTCTTTTTTTCCTCTGTGCACTTTATCTGTTAAATTTTAATTCTATGTCAGCATTTCATTATTCTTTTAAATCACTCCCTTCCTCCCTCATAATTTTAAACCTCTCTGGATTTGTTTGACTAGTTTCTTTTCTTCTTTTTTTCTTGTCTTTACCCTCTTTCTTTCTTTCATTACTACTTTCACCTATTTTTTGTGTAAGCTCACTTTTTAAAAATTCTGAAGTTTCTCATGTGCTTGTCTTTCCCAGTGGAAGACCAATAGTCAAGTTAGCCAGGAGTTCTCTTGGTAGTTGCACAGGTGTATTGGGTTTGCGTGGCAAGGTGTTGGTAGTGGGGGGGCTACTGGGCTGCCTGCTGTGAGAAGGTGCAAGAAGCTTCCCCCATGTCTGACAGAGCCAGTGCCAGCTGGCTCCAAGATGGACCTGCCGCTGGCCAAGGCCGAGCCCATCAGTGATGGTGGTAGTGCCTCTGGGATAACGTATTTAAGAAGGGGGAAAAAAAACGTGTGCACCTGCAGCCAGAGAGAGGAGTGAGAATATGTGAGTGAAACAACCCTGCAGACACCCAGATCGGTGAAGAAGGAGGGGGAGGAGGTGCTCTAGGTGCCGGAGCAGAGATTCCCCTGCAGCCTTTGGGGAAGACAATGGTGAGGCAGGCTGTCCCCCTGCAGTCCATGGAGGTCCACGGTGGAGCAGATATCCACTTGCAGCCCGTGGAGGACCCCACAGTGGAGCAGGTGGGTGCCCGAAGGAGGCTGTGACCCCGTGGGAAGCCCACACTGGAGCATGTTTGCTGGCAGGACTTGTGACCCTGTGGGGGACCCATGTTGGAGCAGGCTGTGCCTGAAGGACTGCAGCCTGTGGAAGGGACCCATGCTGGAGCAGTTTGTGAAGAACTGCAGTCTGTGGGAAGGAATCATGTTAGAGAAGTTCTTGGAGGGCTGTCTGCTGTGGGAGGGACTCCACATTGGAGCAGGGGAAGTTCGTGAGGAGTGCTCCGCCTGAGGAGGAAAGGAGTGGTAGAGACAATGTGTGATGAACTGACCACAACCCCCATTCCCCATCTCCCTGTGCCACCTGGGAGGAAGAAGGTAGAGAAAGGAGTAAAGTTAAGCCTGGGAAGAAGGAAGGGGTGGGGGGAAGGTGTTTTAAGACTTAGCTTTTATTTCTCATTATCAACCCATAAGCCTTTCATTATATTTTCTCTCCCCTACCCAGTTGAGGAGGGCGACTGATAGAGTGGCTTTGGGGGGTACTTGCTCACTTGGGAAAGAGGGTGCTGATGGATGGGAATCGGAGTATCAAAATGCAGTCTGCAGCTTAGCCTGTGCAGAGCAAAGTAGCTATCTCAGCTAACAGATACTGAAGGTTTAGCGCTTTCTTTTTGCAGAAATGAATTAATTTTTTTTTAATTGTGTATTTCTGAGTACTGCAGCCTGTAGCTAGCAGAATTGGAGACATGTGGAGTGGCTGGAAGTCAGGGGACAAACCAACCTGTGGACATCAAAAAGTACTTAGCTGTCTGAGTGCTGGACAAGGTTAACATGTGTAGCTAGAGATTTCAGTAGCCTCCTCTCTTCATTCTCTGAAGAACACTATTCTTATTGCCATTTCCTTTCTTAATTTGCAGCTTCTCTTTCTTCCCTGATGCATCTCTGACAGTCAGTTTTGTTGTGTAGGTATGGAAATTACCCATACATTTTCATCAGTGTCAGGGCTCTCTTGATATGCCCTGGAAAGTTTTGACAAATAAAATAGAGCTAAATACCAAGTGAAAACCTGTGTCTTCCTGAGCTGGCCCTAAAGCAGAATCAGTATTTTTTCCACAGTCATAAAGATTGAAGCCCTTTTTTTCAACAGTTTAGAGCTTCCAGTTTCAATCTTTTGAGGCTACAAACCTTAAAAGTCATCACTAACTCCTGTACAGGCAGACACCTGTGGAATCTCTGGGAAATGATTCTGTTTTGGAGCAGGACTGGATGTTACAATCAGATTGTGTTGCTGAAATTCTTTTGTGAGTTTCAAGCTCTAGTGGCAAGTTGCTGCTAAATGCCTTTTCCAATACTTAACTTGGAGATTTGTAAAAATAGGCCAAAAATGTGTCCTGCTATTCTGGAGACCATACTGTTTCTTTAGTAAAATGCCTGAAACGGACAGTTCACGTGGAAAAACCATAAAGGATCTATTGTTTTGAATACAAGAGGCACTGTTTCTCTGCAGGTGTTTTGCACGAGGGAAAGCTGCAAGGATAGCATTTGTGAGCTTTAACTAATGAGCACAGAACTGTGTATCCTCCCCAACCAATGATTCTTCCAGTGAATGTGATCATGAAGGAAAATAAATTCAAACATCAGCTTATTCCCATGCTAATTAGTGCACTCTGACTCTCTCACAAGATAACAGTAATCCAGACAGAATCAGAATCAAAAGCAACTTCTGGGGTTTTTTGGTGTTTAACATTGTAATTGTACTTTGGTTATTACAAATAGTACTATTTTAGAAGAAGAACACAGCCCTAAGAGTATGTGTGATTGTAACATTGGAGGTATGGACCAGATTCAGGGCTGGCGTTAATCAGTGGTTCAGCCCAGTGAAGCTAATGGTGATAGAAGCTGCCTCAGGGTGTCTGTCTATGTAGCTCCACTCTCCCCTAAGCTACTTCCCTGGCTTAATCTCTCCCCTATACAGCCTAGAAACGCATTTCTTTTTCTTACTTAAGATTCCATAGACCCTTCATATTTAATATTAGTATAAAGGGGAAACAGAGCCCCAGGAGAAAGATCAGAGTTTCTGTTCCATTGAGGCATCAGAGTCATTCTTCCCTTAATGAAGAGGAACAGCAGGATGGATAAAAATCAATGACTTAAAAAATAAATTGGATTTTTAATTTAAGTTTAAAAAAAAGTTTCTTCAGTAAAACTATTTAAAATTAAGTTTTAAACCCATATTAAGTCCACATTATTCTGATGTATTAAATTATTCAAAGCTTAAAGAAAAAAAAAAAATCCCCAAACGTGTTGCTGGCAAGGTTTTCACATTGGGCCAGTGAGACACTACTCGGTAGCAGTGAAGAGAAAACAGTTCTTCCAGATTCCATTTACTCACTTAATTTCATTCTGTAACTAAAGTCAAAACAAAGAAAATTGAGATATTTGTTTTCACTGTGTTTTTTCTATTACACAGTTATTTTCCTATAAAGATAGCAATATTAAAATTTGTCCTTGGAATTGAATATATCCATTTTGCCATATCTGGCACTCAGCACTGAGTGTCTGAAAAAGCAAGATGCCTCTTTTCCTCTACCACCTATGGTTAAAAATTAAGTGTAAGATGAGGTCCACTGGTTTTAAAATCTTGAATGACATGATAGTCAGAAATAACCATTGCAAGTCACTTTAATAAGCCTTCCTTTGTTGATTAAAATAATTTGTTTGAAAATCAAAATATATTTTGATAACTTTACATATTCCCCTTGAGAACACTTGCATTAATTTTTATTTATAAATATTGATTTATAATCTACATTTTTGTAGATTATTACCTTCTATAGTTGCTTTAATAAACATGTATAGTTAGAAAACTATGTATGCAGATGCAATAAAATGGCTATACTTAATCAGAAATCAACATGTTTTAAAAGTTACCAGTCTCTCTTTAGAAAAATAACTGAGAAGTAGTGATGCAAAACAAGACAAAAATAAATCAGTTTTCTGCTTGCTGACTTAAAGGTCATGATTCTCTATCAGGCTGTTCTGTTCTAAGCCTTCATATAACTTGCTAAAAAGCCCACAGGTCTAGCTCGTCAGAGTTTAATATGCAATTGACCAAGCACGTGTGATAGCATGGGTTATTCACAGGAAATATCACAGTGGTACAACCTTTTGGCATGTCTGTGTCAGTCTTGAAAAACAAGAGCACATTCTCTAGACATCTGCCACAAAGGAGGTGTTGAAGGGTGTGTATGTGCTGTTAGGAGGAGGCTATGTAGGAAATGAGCCTGCTGTTTGATTTGCATGCATCTTCATTTTCTGTTTAATTCAAAGAACTGAGACTGCCTGTCCTACCTTAGCAAGATACCTATCTATTTGCATTTGACCATTATCTGGGTTAGAGAAAACATAGAAGCAGCCCCTGCAGATGAGATATTGGTCAGCAAATCTGCAGAAACAAATTAGAAACAGGAATTGGAGGAGGAATTGCTCAGAAGGCTGAGCAGCTCTTCACACCACAAATTAAAATCTTGCCACTTGTTTGGGACTCCTCTCAATGCACAGAAACTTCGTTTGATCCATGGGGTTTATTCCCATTGTTTTCAGTGTGAGTAAATGGAAACATATCCATGATTTTAGGGCCTGAAGATGTGCTAACTGCCTTCAGTCCTCACTGGAATGAGGGCCTTTGCCCTAGTGGGCAAAATTCACTTTGAAACTGAAGAGAGTTTTGTTCTGGCAGATCCTGAAGAAAGTAATGTAAACTGTCATTCAGCACGGAGGGGTAAAGGGCTAATCTGGACTTGGATTCTGATTTTTAACACTGCTGTATCATGGGGTGAGGGGGAAGCTGTATGTTACCTTTTCAGCACGTGCAATGTGTGTGGGGGAGGGAAAGCAAATACTATTGCACAAAGAAATGAAGCTCCACATTTGCAGTTGTTTCAGGGTTTACCCCAATACAGGTTATAGAGGGGAGTAATATTTCTACTTACTCATCAATATCCTGTTCCGTTTCTTTTGTAAAAGCTTTTTTTCCCCCCTCCTCCCCCACTCCCATCCCCCTGTTGTCTTTGTGCCTAGTATTTTTCCACACTTTATTTCCTAAAAGACTAGCAGGTTTGACGATGCATTGTGATTTCTTTTCTACAGGGCTTTATGAAGGAAGCTGGAGGCAGTTCTCATTAGTCTCACTGACATCTTTTATCACTTATCAGAGGAACAAGCAAACGGAGAGCAATTCCTTTGATCATGGCAAAAGTAGAAAGAGTATTAAAAACCCTATGAAGATTCACTAAGTAGAAAGTGGAAAAGACAGTCTGTGGCATGTTTCAAAGAAGTAACATGATTTAAAGTTGCCAGATTTGCTTGTATATATTAAAGAATTGTTAATGATGCTACATTTTACATGCATCCTTAGGTTTTGGGTTTGTTTTTTTTTAAAAAAAAAACAAACCAACAGGCAAAGGAGTTCTTGGGTAGAATGGATGGATTAGATCAATTGGAAAATATCTCTAAAAGGTGAGCTATGTCAGAGGAATTCTGTGATTCAATGAAAATTCTTGAAAATAAAAATAAGGTTGTAACGGTGGCACAATGGGTTGGAAAAGAAACCTGCTCTCATGGGAGAATGTTAAGAAATCTTAAGAATTCCTTTTCTTTTGGAGGCATTCTGTGGTGAATCAATGTATGTTTGTGAAGTCTGCATATAGGAACTGCAATGCTTGCAATTATCCATGTATACCTGACTGCCCAACTCTGACCTCAGAGTGCCGCTGCTTCCTCATTCTATGGAAAAATAAGATTTTTCTCAGTGGTTCCGAGTATTGATTCACCTAGCATGATGCCCTCATTGTGCGCCTTGCATTATTACCAACAGGGCAGGGAGAAAAAGAGAAGCAAATATACCCTCCTACCCACAGCTATTGAGGCATTATGTAGTCTAGATCCACTAGTGCTTTTCTGTACAACTGCAGCGCAGTTATCCACTGCTTATAAATCCCTTCTCAATTTCTGCATGTGATCAGCTCGTATCTCAAAGCATCAGATTTGAATTGCCCTTGAAGGCCCTTGTCTCAACCTGTGAAAATACAGAGACCACAACTATTTAGGCGTTTTCTTCCAGCATAGACTCTGTGCCTGCCTTGTCCCTGCAGCATTTTTTACTACCAGAACAAATTTTTAACTATGTTGAATTTGATTGGGATATGATGCAATGTAGTACATTTCTATAGCACCTTTTATGCAAGCATCCCCAGAGCACTTTCTGATCAAGCTAAAATTAGCTCTGAACTACATACAAATTCCTAAAAGATTCATTTAAAAAAACTGGTAAAGAGAAGGTAGAAATGTATGCGCTCAATTCAAAGTCAAAACAGGCAGAGGGGTGAGTTGGTCTCTCTTACACCAGAGTAACAGAGGAGGAACTAATTCATTGTGTTGCTTTATAACAGGCTTGGAGTGTGATTCTCCAACTAGTGCAATGCACTGCTCTAACAGTACTGACCGAATGAATTGCATGAATGCTGTAAATGACCTGGAGGTGGCAAGTGAAGCAATACATAGGTGGTTTATCAGATGTCCCTTTATGTACACGTTGTTCTAACGTTTGCTGCTTCTGATAAGAAATGGGAAAGCCACACAATTCTTTGTGATACATGGCCTCCATCATCCACGAGGAAGACAGTGGGAAGAATAAACAAACATCTCTAAGGGATGTGAATCATGGATCCAAAATTATACAAATCTTTTTGCTAGAGTAAGGGACTTGGAGATAAAGCAAACTCCAATTGGTTTCTCAGGATTAAAAAAAGAAGATTGTTGCCAGAAGTTGTCAGGAGAGACAGGCTGACATAGGGGGACATGCTGAGGAAGGAGGCAAAGAGTTAGATCTTTTCCTAGACCTAGAGATCTTAATGAAAATCAGACTAGCATATGAGCTCTTTCATTGTTGTAAGACTTTGTTTTGATCCTTTTCTTTTAAATAAATAAAATGTTTCTTTAAGGCAGTAATTTGATCACCACCATTCTTCATGGAAGAGAACTGTAGGGCCTGAAGTTGCATCAAACCTGCTGAGAAAATTAGAAGAGAGATTGCTGCCTAAGACAGGTGATGATGGTCTGAACTAGAAAGAAGGGAACTGAACGTAGTTCAGTGCTCTTACTAATAATGGTCATGCATGTTTGTTAACAGCTTTACCTGCACCAGCCTGGTCGTCAGGCTGGTGGAAGACCACCTCCATGGCTTGTCCCTGTTGCTCCCAGAGCAGTGAGACAAAGGGCATCAGTGGCAACCTCAAATTATGGCAACTGTGTGACCAGTGGAGATGCTTGAGGGTCATCTGCAACAGGCAGGAAAGCCTTAAATGGCAGTGAACAAAAGGAAGAGAAATTTTATAGCCAAGTGGTTGAGAGAGACAGTATTTGAAGTCTGGCATTTCTTACAAAGAACAATGAAAAAAAATCTTTAGAGAAAAGTCAAATTTTTAAATACAACTGTACAAAGAGACATAAGCTCTTGTAACCATAGCTAATATATTAAGCAAGTTGCATTTTCTGTGGAGATGTGCCTTCTAACACTTCATTCCCCCAGACTAACTGAAAACTTACCATGGGGCACAGCTGAGCTGTACTGCAGTATGGCAGGAAGGGCAGGAAGCATGTATGTCTGAAAACTTTATCTTAGGCTGGGCTTTTTAGGTCTCTAAGGCTATTATGTGCTTTTGTGAAATTAAGAACTTTACCAAAATAGGAAGACAAAACGTGGAGAGGGTGTACATTCAGGCTACAGTGTTCAGTGAATAAATCCCATCTAAGCCTGAGGAAAGACCAACAGTATAGGTCAATTAGGAAGTTAAGGGCACCTCTGGAGCCTGTCCTGCTGCAGCCAGTCCTTTATGCTGTGGTGAGTCAATTGTCAAATGTGGCAGCAGTGAGGTGAGAGATAGTCTCTCAAGTACATTGTTTCCAATTTAGAGACCTTTCCATAGCTAGTAAATCGATCTATTTGCCTCCAAATATAATTGCAGTGTCTGAGGCAGAGAGAATGTGACAGAAAGAGCAGAGAGGTCTGTGGAGCCACATAGTGACGTCATGAAACAGATGCAAAATAGTAGCTATAAATATATCCAGGGGAAAAACTGAACCTCTGGACTGACACACAAATAATCTGCCCAGCTCTACCATGTGCTTCCTCTGACTGTGATTAGCTGCCTAATTGTTCTTTGTCTTGGCATTCCACCTGTTGCTGTTTATTGTGTTTACTGCTCACTTATCCTGTCTATTGTGAGCATCAGTGGCATGCTACAGTGTGGCAGGAATAGGGAGAACAAGCTGAGATCAGATAAAGTGTCTCCCTTGCACTGCCTTCGTGCTCTGCCTCTTAACTTAGGCATTGAAGGGTTTTGGGGTGGCAGCAGCAAACAAAGGCTGTTTCGGAGTGCTCTGCCTTCCCAATCAGAAGTGAATTCCTTTCCTATAGAAGAGATTTATATGGCAAATTAGGTCAGTTATCATTAAGCTACTGCATAGCAGGACAAATCATAATTTTAAATACATTTAAAATGTAAGTACATTTAAAACACATTCTGATGCAGTACAAATCAAGCCTCTTAGAGTTGCTATGTGGACCAGTCAGATGAACATGGAGCATAATAATCAAGGAATAAGTTAGTTGGGTTTACTGCTGCTTGTGAAGACTATATAATTTATACCATTGTTTATGTTTACTTCCAACCAAGTATCCTCACTGGTATCTCTTCAGGATAAGAAAAATATAAATGCATAAACCAAAACCCACTCTTTTTGTCAGTCTCTCTGAGTTAATGTTTTTACCTTAAAAATCTGCATCACTTTCTGTTCTCCAGCAGACTTGAAATGAACAGAAACTTATACCCTTCCTTTCCCAAAGCTTCCCAACATCAGCCCTAAGAATGTAGCCATCTGTTAGGTAACAGATCAACCATTTGTTTGCTTCTTCCCAGATTTCTTTTCTCTCTTCATGATTCACAGATAACAAACTTTTCTTCCTGGCTGTGCCTTTTTTGAGTCTCCTTTTTTTGATTGTCATAATTTAGTTTCATGGCAGACTTCATAATCTCATGGGCACCAGAGCCCTCTGCCAAGGTTTATGCAGATTTAAAGCCTGGGTTAATCTGTCCCAGTATTTATAAAACGTTCTGAACATGTGAAGCACTATAAAAGCACTGTAGATTATTACTGAGTCGATGGAAGTCGTGTCGTCCCCCCCGCCCCGCTAACTCAGCACACATCTAAGCTGCTGCTCTTGGAGGTGAGGTGCAGTGACAGAAACAACCAAATCTATGTCTCATCTTCTGAGATTGTATCTCTCTCTCTCTTTTCTTTCTTTCTGTCTCTCTTTTTTCCCTTTTCTTTCCAGGATTTCTGGAAGAAACTGAAGAGGAAGGAAGGAGATCCCCTTCAAAGATTTCACCTCCTGAGAGTATTCTTTCAAAGACTTTGGCATAGTCTTCCTGCCTTTTGCTGCCACTGGACTGCCCAGTTCCCTCACGCTGTTTCCTAAGCACTTTTAAAAGCTAGCAGTTTCTGCAGAAACCTTTTGGAAAAAAAAATTATCTTGATGCAGGGGGAGGCTGCTTTCAAGCTCTGGTCTGCAGCTGGCACTCAGTGGGGGGAGAAGCCAGTCTCCAAATCCAGGCCATCCCAGTGACTTGATAGAAATCACTAGCACAACTCAGGGAACTGTAGGCCTATGCTAGCCAGATCTGCCATGTTTTTCAGGGGCTGCTTCCAAAACCATTTTTATGTTTTGCTACTTAAAGCACAGATGAAGATGACCAGTAACTACAGTCCAGGTTTAGTCACCATGTCTTCCCCTTCCACATTCTCAACATGGGGACAAAGCTCAAAATCAAACATATGTATGTATAGTGTTTGCAGTATATTTGTACCTTTATATAATTAAATTAATGGAGCTTTAAAATATTTTATAGTAGTTGGACTCAAAACAGGATCAGCTCTCGTTTTCACACTTGGGAGTGTGGCTATCTAAAATGGAGTCAATGAACTTTCCCCAGCACTGTTCAGAAGGCATTATGGGTACATTTATTTTTACTTCCCTCCCCCCATTATTTGATAGTTCTTTTAAGAGTTGTGAGTTTTACTTGGTTCCTTTAGATCAGAAGGAAAAGTTACTGTAGGAACTGAGACGCTGCAGTGACTCTGGCTTTGAACTCACCAGGTCTAAAAGCCTGCAAGAACATTTTCTCTTTCAGCTTTCTAGCTAGCTCATAGAGCTGGCTGATAAAGGGGTATGTTAAATTGTCCTGAAGGACAGGTGGAAAGCTAGGCACTACAGTCTGAACTCACAATGGAATTGATATATATATATATTTAGTTTAATCATATTAAAATTTAAATGTTAGACTTTAGAGTAGATTAAAAAAAAAAAAATCAAGTCGTTAAAGTTTATGTCACTTCAGCTTGCGGGGGTCCTGAGCTCCTGCAAATGCTGCAGCTCCATCTAGTGGCACTGGAGCCAGTTGTCAGGGTGGAGGCAAATATGTTAGAAATGCTAATAACGAAGACAAATACTAAGATTTAAATTCTTTATTTTCAGTAAAATTCTTTAAGATTTCCTTTCGGTTATCACAGAGTCTACTCTAGCACTGTCTGGAATGAAACAATATTTAAATTACACTAGTTTAGAGAGATTAGTATATGAAACTCCATCCAGTCTATTTCTCTTTGGTATTTTTATTGCCTGAATAATCACGGTCTTACAGATGTATTCCTATTTCTAATAAAAGAGAGTAGTATGTTTAAAACTATGTAAGTATACATAACCATGTGGTAGTTGTAAAAGTAGCTTTGATCCAAATTTCTTAGAACACTTGGCAAACATTTACTACGCATCAAAACATTAAAATTTGTTAGCTCTATCCACTCATCAATCCATCTGTCCATCCACCCATCCATCGTGTATAGAGATTGTGCACATGTTTATATAGACAGTAGACCTTATTCTGCTCTCAATTACATTATAACTTAACTTATTTCAGTGTAGTTACTCTCAACTCTCACTGGTCTGACATGAAAATTAGTGTCTTGTGTATCTGTGTATAGAGCAAATATATAGTCACAAAGTGTGATGAACATATGTTGTAATGTGATCTTAATGTAAATAGGTTGGTTCTTTGGGGTTCTCACCTCATCCAGATGGGAATTGACATTCAGTGTTTTACACCATTACAACTGTGTTTAGTTTTTCAACACATCTTGCTCCTGCCTTTGATCTAATAAAAAAATAAACATTCTTGATTTGATTTGCTCAGCTGCTGTCTGAGCCACAAAACCTAGATTTCATCTTGTGTCCTGAACTCGACTCCCATGCTGCTTGTACAAATCTGTTGAATTCAATAAATGTATTTAGCCTTATTAAGATTCAGGAAAGCAAATATTATCCTCCAGTGATGCGGCAGATAACAGGAGTTAATAACAAGTATATGATAAAGATCACAGGATTCTCTGTAAACAAGATGCTGCATTGCACAGAGAGCATCTTGTCTGCATATGTTTCGTAAGTAACTAGGCATCCTCATGGGCTTCTTTAGTTATTTTAGAAAGTTGTGTAAACAGTATTATCTACTTAATGCCCCAAATGATATAATAATTGATATGGAAATGGGGCAAAGCTCAACAGATCATAATACAACTCTCCATGGACTCTTGGAGATGATCTGCCCAGATTTTATTTAAATTTTCTTCTAGCTTGTATGTATGGAGCCTGTGGTTTGTTACACATGCTAGGCGGATGTTGGTTGGATAATATTTTCTTTTTTTGACCTTTTTTTCTGGAATAAATTTAAATGTTCATTTATACTTGTTATCTGTTGTTGGTATACTTCAGAGGTGTCAATGACAATGTGAAGAGTAAGATCATACTGAAAAGGTCTGATACATTGTGTGCTGTTGTTGAGAAAAGTGGATAATAACAGTTTGCTAACATATATGGTACCCTGTAGTGGCTGTGTGATTCTTCTTGTTTAGACTACAAGAGCAGTGGAAAGAAATACCAGAGTTCTAAGAAATTCTTAAAACTGGAAAAATGTATTTGAAAATATTTTGCTGTTCCTTCTTGTGGAAAATGATATTGAAGCCTGGAGATTTTTTTATGTATTCTAAAAATCTCTTATGCAAGACTTTCTGCTTTGTTATTTTTATAAAGTAGTGGTTAAAATATTTTCCCTATTCAACCACTTATTAGTTCTTTGAACATATTAATTAGTCAGACTTACTCAACTGTTTTCTCTTCCATAGACAGCACATGCAATTGTCTCAGGTGTATGATACCAGGCAAAAATTAAGCTGTGTTGCAGTTGTCCATGCAAGATGAACTTAAGAACATGCAACCATGACACGTCTCTGTTCTGCAAGCTGTGATGCCAGTTGTACTTAACGATTTCTCTAGACAGTTAGTATGGTCTCCAGACCACTGTATTAAACTTTGGGAAAAATCACGTATTTGTACCACAATTCCCCCAGCTGAAAAATGGGGAAAATGATACATTGGAATGTACTGATAAAATATAAGTAAAACATAGCTTTATAGAAGAGGGCAAAGCAATATTAATATCAAAAAGGAATCTGAGATTTGATTAGACTTGATCAAGGTCACTCAGTGGGCTTGTGATGTTGCCAAGAGCATGGCTTGGGTCTCCAGACATTCTGTCTGTTGACTCCAGCTGCCTTCCAGGTACAGAGAATGGCTGATGAATGTTAATAATGCAAACAGGACAAATGCCAGCAACTGTTCATTTCCATTTATTTTATTAAACTGAAGAATTTTTTTGTAAAAAGCACATATAGTTTTGGGAGACAGGAAATGGATGAAATGGGTTTATTTATAAAACAGGATTTTATCACTCAAATATTGTACAGTAATGAAGAGTGGAAGTAAAATGGCTGTCTGGAAGCAGGAACCACCTGGTTGCTTAATTTATGTTCCATTCTTGCATATGTGGTAGTCCCAGAGTTTTCTTCTTCCAAAATAGCTTCACTGATGCAGTGCTATTCGCTTTTGCTGGCCTGGCACCTGGAGAGACAAGATGTGTACTCTGGGGACAGCATGCAAACCCCATGGAAAGTGCACAAGGATTTTAGTCATTGTTTCTCCAATGGCTTCTTAACAAGAGTTAAGGAAGGACAATAGATAAGCAAGACAGGTAGATGTGGATGAAAATGTTAGCTATTTCCTTTTTGAGCCATTCTTAAAACATTATTCAGAGGAAAAACAAGACACGGTAGCAGGTGGAGAGCACCCATTTAATTTCTATACATCTTGTGAAAAAGCCAGGACAGATTCAATTAATGAATGGGGGCTCTGCAGCCACTACTGTATCCCTGCACCGAGCAATGTTAATGGGGAAAGAGACTAATCTTCTCCGACTCCCTGCAGGAAATCTGCCCTACCTGGCTACACGGTTTTAACTGTGGAAGATAAAGTTGCATGTACAGGCAGAGGGAACCCGGTCGTTGCAGGCTGTCGTTCCAAGTGGAAGATAGCAGGGTCAGTATGGGAGAAGGAATGCCATTACCTTTCAGTTTAGTAACAGGTAACTGCTGAATACTCACTTTGCTGTAAAGATCAAGTGAAAAAGAATATGCAGAAGTTGACTTTTGAAATGTGAGTAAATGAAAGCAGAATTCTTTTGGCAGGTCCAACCAGTCCCTGAGAGTACACAGCTAAGAAATCAGAACTGGCTGCTTGCCTGTGGACCAGATGAGCCAGTAAGGTCTCACTACAGTCCAATGCAATAAATGGATACTTTGTAACTTCTCTAGTATATAAGAAAAGTAAGCACTGATTCTAAAATAAAACTGCATTCGTAAGAAAGTGGGCAATCAACAATAAGCACACAGGTTTGGCAACTTACTGCCTCTAAGTTCTCTTCCATTTCAAGATATCTTCAAGAAATGAAATAGGCTTGCATAAATCAAAATTGCCTCCATCCCAATGCACATTTCTAAGTTAAATGTTGGAGTTAACTTTTTTGGTCAAGTTTCACAGCTTTTCTGTTCAGTGAGTACTGAAAACCTAAATGAGGAAACTTTACTGGGGAAGAACTGGGTGAGGAAATAGGGGCACAGAGGTTAAGTTACTTGTGCAAAGTTCAGACCAAGTCTGTGGCAGAGCTCCAGGTGAAACCCAGGCCCTGTGCGTCCTCATTCACTGCCATCACCATACTAGCTTTCTCTTTCCAAGGACTTTCAATGTCATCTGTGAAAAGATGAACAAATCCGAAGGCCACAGGCTCTGCATTTGTAGGAAGGCAATACATACATGATTTGCTTGGGGGAGGTTGAATTGGTGGGGGAGATTTGAATTTTGCTGTATTCTAATAGTAATGAAATCAGAAACTGATTTTATGAACACTACACTTGACCCTTTGATGGCACATGCTGTAGGCTCTGCAGATTCATACATGAAGTGCCTTGGCTGGAAGTCCCAGTGCAGCAGAAATTGAAATCAGCCCTTTGAGTGAGGCAGATGATATGTTCTTCCTGGGTAGCTCTGAAGACGTTGTGGCTGACTGATTGCCACAGATGCCCCACTGAGAAGACTCTCCTTTAAAGAAGTTCAGTGTGGGGGAATTACCCAACAGACAACATTGTTCTTTCTTCACACCATTCCTGTATTTATTTAGTTCATTTTCCCCCATAATACAAGGATACTGACCTCTGCCTTCTGGTGGATAGGGACAAAGTGACCTATTCTAGGACCATTTTGCTGACAAAACTCTGCTAGTACATTATATGAAAAGCATTCTCAGAAGAAATTTGGCTTACACCAACAAAATAGTGGGGGGTTTTGGCACTGTTTATTTTAGCGCCTTTAGAATTCTGCACATTTTTCTCTTGGCCAAATTGCACCTCCTCATATTCCTAATGTGCACTGCCATGCCAACAAAAATTGTTTAGCTTTGGATTAGTTAATCCTTCAGAAATGGAAAGTTATAGCATTACCACAAGTAAAGGTTAAGTAAGATCTCTCCGATGTGCCGCTTTTCTGGTACTCGTCCTTGCTGGACAGCAAGTACCTGTGGACCCTCTAATCTTGTAGTCAGCTGTAAGATGAGGGTCTGTGGACACAATTAGCTACTCAGGTACAGTCCCATAGGAACCTGAGGAGAATCCAAGGCAGCTGTGCCTGGGACAATGCACACAATGATGGGAGGGGGCAAAGGGGGGAAATTATTTTTCCCTATCCTTTTGGTCTTTCACCACAAACTGCTGTGGAGATAGAGCAGCGTGATGGCCATGTTTCCTTTCTGCCTTAAGTTCAAGTCACCTGAGTGTGATGCAGACCCCAGACATGCTTTCTTCTTCACCACTTTGTTACCGATTCAGACATGATCCTCTAAGAAGGTGTTACCTTTGATCCATTTTCACTGTCCTGCCATATGGTATGTTGTGGGAAGATTAGTCCTTAACTTTCTTAATTAATTACTCTTAATTCTCTTACTTCTGGTATAACTAGAAAAAATAATAATTGTCAAATAACAAATAATCCACATATTTTGTGTTTAATGCCTAGCTGTTAATAGCTACTTAAAATATTAACTTTACACCCTAGACACTCCTATTATTCTGTATTTTTTCCAAGCCATCCTTCTTGCAACAATGCACAGTGATGTTTTTCAAGTTCAGTGCACTTTCAATTAGCTTATTCTTTTATGTGTCTGGGAGGTAAGTTAATACAGTTATTCCTGATTTATAGACAGTGTCATTATGGTGCATGTAGTATCTGTACCTGGAGTACAGGCCTGAAGGTACTTGGTGGACTACGTTCAGCAGAGAACAATGACCAATGCTAGCATGACATGTTAATTACAATATTTATGAGAATTAATTTACCGGATTATTAAAATAAGTGTATGGGAGAATAGAGTTGAGGGAAATTACAGAAGCAGGTAAATAGAGACTTTTTCAGCTCTTAGGAAGCTTTCACAGGAGTGTTAGGGCCAAGACAAGTTTAGTATTTGTATATGTGGGTTGGATCCCTGAGAGAATTAACTATAATATTGCAGTGCCACCAAGAAGATATTTGTGTTGTGTACCAGGCTGTAAAACTAAGGCAATGCCCAATTTACATAATCCTCTGAAAGGCAACAGGGAAGCACATGCTTAACACAGACTGTCTGTTAACCATGTGTCTCACAGCTTGATAATCAGAATTAAATGCTAGCATTATATTAACCAGATGTTCTCCCCAACAGCACCCTTCTGTGGTTCCTTTCCATTATGTATATAGTGCACATGGTATGAATTTTCTACCCCAGTCAGAGCTGTACTTAAAGATCACCCCAAACAAGAATGTGCCTTCAATGCAAGTCATAAAACTGTAGCAGCTACAAAAGGGAAATGAAGCATATTCCCTCATCTCTGATGGAATGATCATCGCTTGTATTTTTTGCTCCTACCAAAGCTGATTGTAAACCTTCTGCCCAGGTCCTCCTGCCCACAGCAGTTGACTTCAGTGGGAACAGGACCAATCCTGTCATTCTCAGAAATGGCAAAGCACTGTTTGACCAGGCTTCAGCTGGAGGAGTAAAAAACTACATTCAGTGACTGAAGATGCATCCTTTAGATTGCATCGACTGGGAAGATATTTCTCTTCTCGAAAGGAAGTAGTTCCCACATGAACCAGCAACGCCTCTGATTCTGCAGATTCTTAAGTGCTTTATTCATCGTATTTTCCTATTCTGACTTTTCACACAAAATAGGCTATGTTCAAAGTAAGCAAATCATAAATGATTTTTTGTTGCAAATTTCTTTCCAAAAACCTTAATAAGCTTAGGTGCTCCTCGTATCTGTAGAGTAAATATAATATTTTCCAACATAAAATTTAATGTCCCTTTCGAACATGGAAGATATTTGATTTAATTTTTTTCTGTTAATATAAAGTTATGTTAGCCAAACAGGTAATTTCCAGTTCTTACTCTTTCAAGAGCTTGTCTTTGGGAAAAGGAGCTGACAGCTTTTCTCTTTAATGAAATTGTTTCTTGTGTTCATTGTACATACTCCCGAACTGCAAGTTCTTTCAGGGTAAAAACCCGTACGGGATCTTTTTTTGCCTTCCATTCTTCCAGTTTTTCTTGCAAAGACAGAAAATCCTTGCCAAGTTCATATGCCAAAGTGATCATTGTTTCTAGCAATGGAGTATAATACCTGTGGCTGGTATGCACACAAAGGCATGATAGAGCTTTTTCTCCATATTCAAAGGCACTTGCGGGATTTTCCAGGTCCTTGTGGCACACCACGATAGCACAGAGAGTAGGGACAATTGAGACAGGGTTGCCTCTTGTCAGCCTTTCCTGCAGACCAATGACTTCTAAAAGGATTTCCAAAGCTTTGGTGTATTGGCCACCCCGCAGGCAGCCATATGCTTCCTGAAGCTCTGGCCTTGTTAAAAAGTCAATAAATTTTTTTGATCTTCGGATATATTTCATAGAATATAGAAGTCTCAGGTAGTCCTTGAAGGCTAATTTTCTCTCATTGATTATTTCTTCTGTGAAGTTCCCTGTTAGAGTTTTTTTGGGAAAGGTCACATCTTCCATTTCTTCACTAAACTCCTCCAGCAGATTTCTGTGCAGTTTCTCAAAATCTGAATAACGCCGTTCAATTACAGACTTGTTGCTGTCAAAACTCCCTGTTTGCAAAATGATGATTTTATACATCTAAACACAATAAAACAGAAAAATAAGCATGAGAAGGACCATTCTAGCCCCAGTGCAGTCAGATTTTGTCTGTTATTGCTTTGAAAAAACTTTGTGCTTGTATATTCCACCAGCTGAAACATTCCTGCACCAGTTTTACGTGTGTAATCTTGTATACTCCTATGGCTGATAGCAGTGCTGCTAAATTAGTTGCTGTCTGGGATTATGGTGCGTGCTCAGTGTAGGCCTGATCTTTGAAATCTGCAGCCATCAAATTAATAATTCGCACCTCCTGCTGTTTTGTACTTTTGTTACCAGACTTAGCCTTAGCACGTAAATAAGTTGTAGATAAACAATGCACTAACAGATCTCATCCTGCAAGGTGCTGGGAATGGTGAACTAGCATCAGACTGAAGCACGTAAAATCACTTATAAAGCATTTCTGTGGCTGTACTTTGTTTATAACAGCCATGGCTGCTGCAATCAATCATCTTCAGTGAACTGAATGGATTTCCCAGACTTAATATGGAATGTAATCTATTTTACATTGGTTGTTAATACTTAGAAATGTTGTTTGTATCAGACATTTCCAGGGATTTGGGGGTGTTATTAATGCTGTGAAAGAAGAGGAAGTATTTGGCAGTAATATTTGGTGTGTGCAAAAATAAGATGGAGCAACTCCAAAGCCTTTTTTCCCCCTCTAAATCATTGTTCTGTTACTCAAACTTACTTGGCATATAAATAATGCAAAAAAATGTGACATTTCTACAACAATCTGTTTGCTATCCCAAATCCTTCACTAACAGCTAGCAGCAATGCTGTCCCACATTAACAGTACTCAAGAGTATGTCCTCCTCAGCTCTTCACTAGCCTCAAAATGGCTATAAGAAATGTGATCTTAGAAAAATAGCTGCAAAATAAAATTGTGTGTTCTGTGTTGTACAAATAGATTCTCTTCTGGTCTTGATCCAAGCACAATGATGTTGAGGGCCAAATCCCTAATGTGCATAAACCAGTGGAGCTCCACTGAGGCCAGTTTAACTATGTCACTGTACACCAGCTAAGGACATGGACTGTTGGCCTTGCTGGCTTTTGGACGATGACCGTGTTCACATTCAACTTCACCCTGTTCCCATTGAATTATACAGGAACTGGAGCAGTTTTACTCATGCCAGTTATTTTCTTTGCTGCTGCTGAAGGGTGCAAACCAGTACTAGCACTAGTGTCTGTCTGATTCTCTTCCTTGTTTTTCCTTAAAGAGAAATTCTCTCTTTTAATCTTCATAAATTATCTTTACAGGCACTCCTTGAAAGGTTTCTAAATTTGAGCTGACTTCTCTGATCTCTCTTCGTTTGTAAGCACTGTGACATTTTCCTATACTTTGTCCTGCTCCCTGCTGAAAAGTGTATATATGCCTGATGCATATCCAAACCAATCATAAGAGCAATTTTTTAAGCTATCATTTTATCAAGGGCAGCTAAGTGAATAATTTACAAGTACTTGTTTTTTTATTTGTAGCGTGTGCATGAAAAAGGGAAGAAATACCATTTAATTAGACTATCATTCAAATTGTCTCAGTTAGTTGTAATGTAAATCTTTTTGCCCAGGCGTGTAACTTATGACTAAGTTTAACTACTTGCACATATGCTGAATGATACTCCTGTTCTCATACAGTTATACTAAAATAATTTTTAATATTCAACAAGCTGCATACTATTGAGTGTATGCAAGAATGGCAGCATCTAAGTAGGTGTGTATAGCATGCAATAAGATCTTAGGACAGTCTCCAGAATATTTACCTGCTCCAAATTCTGCCAGGCTGCATCACCCAGTATTAGCAACACTAGTATGACTCTTAGCATTTTTGATCTACAGACCTCAGAGGTTGTTGCAAACAAGCAAAACATCCCTATCTGAATTTAACATGAGTACTGAAAGAGACTTCCTCTAAATCAGTCCTCCTAAAGGCCAGGAGCAGAATCAGAAATAAAAACCAAGTGTCAGTACTGTGAGTAAAGACAGGAAAATCCAACCTCCTCTGCTGTTCCCGTCCCTCATATTCATGTTTCACCTTAAAAATATGACAGAAATATGCCATCTAATGGAGCTCTAGGTAGGGAAGGGGAACAATCCCAAGTGATCTACCTGGAAGATGCCTTAGACTTTGTCAACATCAAAGAATTTTGCACTTGTGCTAACATAAATCTCTGATTTGGAAGTTATACAAATGTAATGCAGCTGCTACAGCAGGCTAGCTCAATGGAAGTGTAACTGTATTGATATTTTTATAGTTGTGTGAATTCCCTTAAAATTGACAAGCCTCTGGGTGTTAAGGATACCCAAGCTACTAATTTACTTGATACCACTTTTCCACTGCTGCGGATTTTGTGAACTGATTGTTAGAGGGTTTTTTTAGGGGCAGATTCCACCAGCTATGCCCGTATGATCAGTGAGAACAGGTTCTACTCGGTATGATCACTGCTTGCAAAACTTGGCCCTCAGTAAGGCTTTCATGTAGTGAGGCATGCTGTGTGCTGTGCAGACCCCCTGTAGAGTGAAGAAAAATTAATGATCTTCTTACATATTCATTTCTTAGCTTACCACATATTTTGATAAGTGGTGCTCTACAATTCTGGTTGATGGGATTTCAAAAAGGAGTTTGACTTGTCTGCACTGGCGTTTTTCATTCCTCCAGTATTCCTGAAGCTCCTTAGTGGTCATCGAAGAGTTGGGACTTAGGGATGTGTTGGAATCTAAAACCAATACATTTAGTGTTTCAGATTATGACCTTTGCATTTGGAAAGAAAACTCTTATGCGTTTACTGTGAAAGGAGAGCCTAGAATTTCTGTTACTGTAACAACAAGACCTAAAGACTGATAAAACAAGTGATTTCACTGTTAATAAAGACAGGTCCAGATTCTTTGAGGAACGGTATTATGGTCTTAATTTTTGAAAGACACCAAACTGGCTGCAGAATACAAAGTTATAGAAAAAATACTGACAAGAAGTACTGTATGTCTAGGTTGTAACCTCAGACACAGCCTGAGCAAGAGATATGCTTCACCATCCCAGGAGTAGACCTAAGAAACACTGACTCAGTCTTCTGAATCAGATGTTTCTCCAGGCTTTTGTTACTAAAAGGAGGAGACAATAAAATGCAGCTGCAAATTCAGACATATATTCAAATACTGACACTATTCAAATATTGGGTTTATGCAGTAACCTGTGAAAGCTGAGAAAACATGAATAGCCTAACCTGAAAGGAGAAACTCGGATAACCAGCTCAGCTGAAGGAGGAATTCTCACATCCTCTTTTTCTTTTGTAGCTGAACTGATGCCACAGTCCAGCTAGAAATATTTTATATACCTCCCTCCCTTCCTCTCTCTCTCCCCCCACAGTCACATACACACACACACACACACACACACACAAACATATATATATATGCATAAATAAAAATGTAGTACTGCTGGTTGAAGAGTTTGCTTACAGGGGAATTTGATGTTGCTTTTTGAAAGGGTGATTTCTCTGTCTTTGAAATCTACTGACAACAGTTTTCATCTGGTGGCATATAGGCTAGAAAGGTGGATAAAAGAAATGGAATTTTTGTTTTCAGTGGGCACACCAGTCCCAATTTCCAATCAATAATGTCTCTGTCAATGCAGTCAGCTGAAGTCAGTCTGCAATGTATCTAACATTCAGTCAATGGAGGTGAATGACCACAAATGAATGGGAAGATAACAGCTTGATGCAGAAATAGAATTGTAAAGGCACCAGAGTACTCCTTCAGTGGCCCCACTTTTACATGTTCTTAACCATTTGGCCATACAGTTTCCATTATCAAGGCCTTTGGGGTTTGGCTCAATCTCTACAAAGCATGTATTTCCTAAGAGAGGTGGTGTTTATGATATCTTTGCAGGCTGAAAATCTTGATGAGATTATATATATTTTGGATTATATATAACATTTTATTTAATAACAGACGACAGCAATCTTAGGCATAGTAAAAGTTCAATGCTGCCTCTTCATAAGGCATGTGAAAGACTACTGCTTGAGATCAGCTTCAATCTCGGTGTCCTTGCTGATACTGCCAAGAAGTTCAGATTTGGAGATCTACAGAAAGTGCACTCCTGAGACAGGCCATCTGATGATCACTGTTTTGGTCCCTGGTGTGTAAATTAAATCTGGAGTACATTTTAGGTGCAAGGCATTTAAAAGGAAAACTCTGTGTGTATGTATACACACCAGGATGTGCATCTGTTTCACTATTGCTACATTATTACTACAAGTTTAATCAAGGCTTATTTTCAGTGGAGTATAGCAGTGTAAAACTGGGCTACTGCTGCAATAAATAAAGCTGATTTTTTAATATAAAAGATTAATGGCATAAATAGCTACATGAAAAATAAAATTAAAGGATAGTATCAACCTTGCAGGTCACCTTTTTCTGGGTTTTCTTTTCTCACTTGACATGAAATTTCAGCTTTGGGTTGATTTTGTTCTTCATCAGATGGACTTGCGGTAGAAAATGTAGTAATCCTGCTTACAGCTTCCAACAGTTCCCTTTCTGCTGTGCAGTGTGAGTGTTGGTCCATTGCAAGCTATCCCTGAAAGATTACAAAAAATATGACATTTCTTAGTAGCATGTCTTTAGAGGATCCAGTCTGGTAATCTTTTTTATTGACTTACTCATTGTTCTCTGTGAACTTGTATGAGGGCAACTGTAGTTTCATAAAAACTAAAGCAATAAATAGAAATATCTGCATAGCTACTAGTGAAGAACCATTCCTATTGCCATTGCCACTGAAAGTGTTTGGATATCTTTTTTGGCAGATTAAAATCAAACCTGAAAACCGTAAGAAGTTATGTTGAATATGATTAGTTGGGGAACTCGATTCTTATCTATGAGAATTTTGTCATAAACTTCAGTGGGGGCAGATTTTTTCTCCTTCTATTTTGCCCTCAAGCTTGCAAGTATGAGTTCAGATGAACTAAAATCTTGGAGATAATTAGTATAACTAGCAGCCTGGCTCTCTTCCACTGCTAGAATTTACTGTTCTCAAGACTTCAAAACTTGCCATCTGTTCTTAATCACAATCTGCAGGGCAAAATAGGGTGATATCTAAAATAGTATAATATTTTTGTCATATTTCACAGTTTCAGGTGCTCTCCAGAGACTTGTCTCTGTACTGTGAGAAGAAAACAACTGAATCTGACAATGGCTAGGTGGAAGGAGAACTGAGTTTTCTAATTATTATACAGATGCATTCTCCCTTTACTTGTCCTTTTAATCTATATACTGTGCTTGTAGTAGATCTGTATGCCTGTTCTGCTAGGACTACTATTTTACCACATACTGATAAAATGCCTAAGACAATATACTCCTATTCCATAGACCAGATTGGCCATTCTGTCACATAAATGTCTCCCCAGGATGTTTTTTTTTATTTTAAAAAAACCTACCTGTTACATCATTGTGTTATACTAGCAGTTGAAAAAATTCTAAGAGCATCCTAACAACTTTGCTGGGGTGCTGTGTTCTGTTAGTTAGCATGAGAGAACTGTTGCTCACAATTCAGCCAACAGGTGAAAGTCAAATAGAAGAACAACCTACTCTTAAAAAAAGCCAAGTCTCCCTGCTACAAATGTAAAAATAATGCCCAAGCAGTGGTTATTAAGTAATGAGAGGGTTTAGGACACGGATGTTACTAGATACCTTTTTGCTTCCACTTGTCTACCACACAGTTATGCAATGCTGGATACAGAGGTGAGGAAACTCCTTCAGCGGACCTATTGATAACTGGCAAACTGCAAGGCTGTAAAAAGAAAAGCAATTAATTTCCCCATTAGAAGTAATGGAAGTGCAAACCACGTTCCTGTAACAGAAACCCTTCCTTTGCCTGGCTTGGATAAGCAAGTACATACCTGTTGTCATCCTCCTTAATAAGAGCATCATGGAAGCCCTTCTTTTTGGACTTTGGACTAGGAGGTGAAAGTTCTCATTGTTCTTCTAGTCCTCCTTAAGATCTGCTTTTTGAACATTATGAGTAGCCACTTACTTCTTGTCTAACTGCTCAGTCTTTTGAAAATCACGACAGTTTATCCCAAGAGCATAAACTTGCAAATATTTGTTTTTAATGTAAAGATAATCTCAAATACAGTAGATTAAATGAGGAATCTGAAAATGGCCAAACAAATTCAAATGACAACTTTTTTCTTGGTTGTGAGTTGGTACAACCTTATCACCAAAACTGTATTTATTTTCAAGACATATATCTTTTTATATATGTGTAACTTTATATACATAAAATATGTATGTATAAAAAACTACCACTTTAGAACATGATTTACCAGAGAAACACAACACACTTGTAAACAGAAGAATGCAGAAGTGAACGTTAAGATATACAAGTCTTCTGCCTGGAATATATCTGACTTGAAAACTATCTGTACTTCATATAAGCAGTTTCATTTTCACAGCTAAAAATCATTGTAAGCTCTTTTAACTAAACTACTATTTATTTTTACATATTAAAAAAATCCCAAACAATACAAAAACTCTGCAACAAATTACACAATTTTACTTTGAATAGACACTGATCCCGCTCCGTTTCAGGGTAAATGCCACTCCAACTGCTTCACTGAGTTGTGAGTAACTCTAGAAACCGCAGTGCACAGAATACTCACCTGGAAACTGCTGAAGAGCTTTTAGTTGTGGTGCACGTGTAGCCTGTACGAAGTCACGAAAAGCCTTCTTCGCATTTTCAAAACGCAGAAAAATATGTCTGTGTTTTCTTCTAACAGGCACATTCTGTGTTTTACAAAAAGGAAGGAAGAAGCCTTGATTATATCAGACTTCCTCCTCCAATTGGCTCACTGGTTCAGTGCTGACTGATTACGCATGAAATTTCCTATCTGCCTCGAACAGCCCTTGTGCTGTCTGCGGGCGAGGTACGGCCTGCTGTCCGCAGTGCAGCTCCAGCAGCAAGGCCAGGTTTGCAAACCCGAGTGTCAGGATTACATGTGCAATCACAAAGTCTGGCAGAGGAAAGAGTTCAACAGTAAATACAATTACAAAATCAATGCAAACTTCTCTGTGCGGATTTCTGAAACCAAAAAACCACACTTAGCAAAAGAGAGATTAGGAAAACAGAGCCAAATATGTAAAAATGTACTTATGTGGAAAAACATGCCCCTTGGGACATCTTTAAAATACAGACTTAATATCCAGTTCAGAAAAGAAAATGCAGATGGTACCACAATAAATAGCCTCACTCAATGTAAACTTGTACTTCTGACAGAAATCCCGATTCCACATAGTGCTTAAACATACGATTAATTTCAAGTATCTGCTTAATTAAAGTTCAAAAAGGAGCATTATCATATCTGACATGACTACTAAACTTGAAATGGGCTTATGTGTGGGCCTAAAATTAATCCTGTGCTTGAATTCTTTGTTGAACTGAGGACAAAGTGAAGGAGAATGACGCTTTAACCCACATGTTCTTTGGCCCAGATGCTTGCTTTTGTAGTTCACTTCACTTTGGAAATTTGCTTTAAAGCATCAGGATAGCTATTTCTGGGGTAAATAATACGGACGCTATCTTTTTTTTGGTAATGTAAGTTTCCCTATTGCCAGTGCTCACTCGCTGAAAAACCAAGAGATTTTAATGCAGCACAAATGTGGGAGGCAAACATCCAAAGGACCACGTGGGTCCTGCCCCACGCATTCCTTTAGAACAAACAATTTAAAATAATGTAAAACCAGGGCCATAAACTGGCAATGCTTCTCTTCTGCTTTATTTGCAACATAAAACAATGCCAACTTTAACTTGGACTCAGTCTAAATGTAGAAGTTTTGCCAAAATAGCTGTCAGAATGATGAAAAATCACTCCCATGCAGCTACAGCCATACTGGCAAAAGCCCTAGTGTAGATGCCGTTATACTGGCAGCGTCCTTTAGCCAGTTTAGCGTGTTCCATGCGGAAAGTGATTTAAGTTACACCAGAAGAGAAATCTGTGCTTGCCAATACAGCTCTAAGGTGTAGCTATACCAGCCAACCCTTTTAAGTGTAGACAAGGCATGGGTTTCTGGCTCGAGTCTCATTCCTTTAAAGTTAGATTTATGGGTTTGGTTACAATTGTGAGCAACAACTAAGGGGGCTTTCAGTGCATTTCATTCACGCTGACAGTTCACAGATGTATCTAAGCTTTGAATTTTGAATCTGTTAATTTATGTGTTGCCAAAAAGCAATGTATTATTTTGTGATGCTTAGTGCTATTCTCCTGCTCTTGATAAAGCTAAAAGAAAGGAGGGAAGTATATTTTTCAGTATATTAAGTATAACCTCTACTTTCAATTATTTCAGAATAAGCTAAGTCCTAGTCAAATTAACCCAGATGATTATAAAAAAGCAAAATCTGTTATTATAAGCATGGCTGACGGATATGAAATCATTTACAAATCAAGAGTGTTCTGCAAGAATTCTGTCTGCCTCAGTCACAGCCAGTTCCTGAATGGGTTCCTCATGCCCAGGAGCCGTAACATCCACAGCAGGTTTGGCAGGCTGCTCCTCTTCATCTTACTCCCATGAGCTCAGGTTTGGTCCAGACAGCCCCTGGCCCTTCCCTGGAACCCAGTGTGGTTAGTCTGGCAGCATTTTCCTTTCCTAAATGTCTACTTGATTAGCACATTCAAAAAAAGTCTTCAGTATACAGTGGTGGTTGGTAGCAGAATGCATAACTAGTACCTTTCTTTTCATATTCTCAGTTCCACCTCCAACAGCCAAATACTGTGTAAAGGGTTAAGCAGTGGAAAAAGGGAATTTTCACAATGGCAGCATTCTGAGAGATGGGCAAGTGCACTTACACCATCAATTTATCTGACTATTCATACAACTGTGGTAAATTTTAATGGAAAAGCATGTTCTGTCATAGTCAGTGATGGAAAAGGGA
This sequence comes from Harpia harpyja, assembly GCF_026419915.1. Taxonomy (NCBI): domain Eukaryota; kingdom Metazoa; phylum Chordata; class Aves; order Accipitriformes; family Accipitridae; genus Harpia; species Harpia harpyja. The sequence continues at coordinate 17,025,947 of NC_068948.1, forward strand.
TCCTCATGCACTGGCCCACTCAGAGTTTGTATTCTGTGAAAGCACTGACTCTGGCATACACACAGAGCACAGTGTTAAAATGCATCTACCAAGGGATATGGAAAAGGTGCTCTACAATAACATAGGAGCAAGGCAAGGTTAAAATCGTAACACTGCAGTGCATAAAGCTGGTTGTCATAGGAGTTAGGTCCTCCATACTGATTTAAGATGAAAGGACTCATTTTAGGAAGACTAACCTGAAAGTTTATGTCTAAAACTTGGTAACCAGCCCCCAGATGAGCTAGCCTTGCGATGCCATGATAAGGATGCCTGTATTGAAAGACTGTGTTTGTGCTTTTGATGGTTAAAGAACCAGAAGGGACTGCTGCAATACTGTAAAACATCCTGCCTTGATTTATACCCGGATTTGGGCAGTTCACATTTTCCCAATCAGATTACATAAACCCAGACAGACACAATATTTAACCATAGAATACAAAGCTGGTAGCAGCTTGAAAAATTGTGAGATAAACTAATGTTATATACAAACTGCAGTTCACTGCCAGATTTTATTGGCATTTTATTATAGGCACCGCAAGGTCTTACTCTTGTTAAAGAATGTGGCTGTAATACCCCTCTTACAAAATACTCTTCAGCTTCTGTCCTGAGAAATACAGCTTTAGGCAACCTCATAGAGTCTGTCCTGCTTTTCCCTCTCAGGCCCCAAACTATGTAACTAAACCTTATTTATTTTACCAAATCATTCATGAAAACTGTAGATAATGAGAAAAAACAAGAGGAGGCAGGAATACCTAACATATTTATCCAAGTCCCCTTTTATCACATAACTAATATTTAGAAAGTGCTTTAATGTTGTCTTTGATGCTTCTACAAGAACCTTTCCTCTCTTTTTTTAATGCAGCTGGATAAATACCTACCATTTCCACGTTTGAAGTAGCAGAAAAATTCAGCTGTTCTACATGAATATTCTGCACTTTTGGGGTGATGCTGTGATGAATACCATACTCCTATCCTGGCACAGCACAAAATTCTGTTCCATGCTATTTATGTAATGTTTAACTGTATGGTGTTGTGTCACTTGAAACTGGAATTTGTTTACCATACTTCATTATTACAAAACATGTCTCTCTTAACAAGAGTGTGGTTTAAAGAAATAATTCACTGTTTAATGGCAAATATCTCATGCTGGTGTTACTGACAGGCTTTTCCACATGAAAGAAACGTCACAGGCCCATTTTACACTGCCAAAGCCCTGTTATCACTTTACAACTCCCTTATACTTCTAAAGGAGTATGAAGGAGCTTTAGAGTAAACAACAGTCTTGGCCTGCCTTTCATCCGTGGTCTGTCAGTGACACAGAGCTGTAATGCAAGCCCAGTGGGTCAATAGGATATTAACTTGGGTTAAATTTCACAAGCATTATTCTGTCTGTAGAATGACAGACTTTCTAAATGGTCTACGTCAATCATTTTTCCTGCTGAACTCATAGAGGGTTAAGTACATAATTACATGGACTAGAGAAATATTTTTAAACATTTGTTTTTGAGTTGTTAGGTATACCACATGTAGTCATTCCTAGCTAGTATTTTGGTATTTTAGTCTTATAATGTGTCTGTCCCGTTTTCTTCTCAAATATAATTACGGTGTACTTAGGCTAATACTTACAGTCATGTTGCACACGTAATTTATTTATATCCAAAATGTAAACATAATGAAATTTGGGATAACAGGATTTATAGCAGACATGCTAATGCATTTTGTAGTAGCATAAAAGGCAGCCCTACAAATGGAGGAAAATGCAGCTGCTGTGTATAGATAGCCACCTTGAGGATTAGCAGAGCATAACTCGGGTTTACTGTGTGCCCTTCTGCAAAATGAAGACATGTAATGCATAAATCTTTTTATCTTTTCACTACTCTTTATTCTTTAAAAATTAAGTATGACTTCAAAATGCCATTTTGCTCTTAAGTGATTAAATAAAATGGTTAGTGTGAGCATTCATTCCATAGTAGATGGAATCTCATTGTTTCCTCAGGAGTTTCCAGTAAACTCCTGCTGGTTTCTGACACTCAGACTATGTCCTTTCCATCTGCACATACCCACACCAGCAAAAGCCTGTGTCGTGCCTTCCCATCTTCCTACCAAAAGCCATGGCAGCGACACACACTGCTTCAGGGCTCGGAAGCCGGCACTCCAGCCCCAATGTGGGGCTGCATTGGATCTGCTTACTGACCGTCTCCAGATTCTGGAGATCTATAGGGAACAGGATTGACTGGAGCAGCCTTTACTTTAGCTAATGTTGAACTGCACATGTTACTAAATTACATAAAAACATATATTAAAGGAATGTTAAAGATGCTAAGAAACTAGGAAAGTGTATATTTGTACGTCAACGCCGTTGTAACCACCTGAGGTACGTGACCATATGCTATTATTTTCCAAGATGCATCTTTGTAGGAAGTCCATTTCTAGCAGTACAAAACTTCCGGAGTGTTTTTAAAATTAAATTTAAGGCACCAGTTTAGAATACTACGTGATTAAAAAAGTCTTCTCTAAAAATGAATGTCATCTTCTGGAAACGCTGAATGCGTGAATACAGCCTTTAAACATAACCACCCTGTTGAGCAACCCTCTTCTATTCTGGAGCTCATTCTCTCATTCATTAAAGAGCTCACTCCATAGAAAAAGCACTGATGCTAAGTGGATAAAATACAGCAGCATTCAGGTGACAGTCACATTCGGAAGTAGGTCGGTTAAAGAGGAGCTACACGTGGCTTTTATTAAATCAAACGTTCAGCAGCGTTACTTACATTTCTCGAGAGTAAAAGTGTTTCAAACCTGCGTACGGAAGCCAGATCAAGTTTGACAGTCACGAGCAGTCTCTGCTAACCCTACAGCCGCCCGCTTCACGAGGGATGCCTGACCGTACCAGGCGGGTGGACCCGCCGCACGCAGGGCACAGCACGCCGCCCGGCAGCCCCGCGAGCGCCGCTCTCGCCGCCCCCTCGAGCCAACAGCGCAGGCCCATCAAACGCAGTTCGCGGCGTTTCGCTCGGAGCGGTTTCTGCCCGCGGCCCAGCCTGCTGAGCGCGCCGCAGCCGTCCCGCCTTTCCCCGTCCCCACGTCTGCCGCTCGCCCGCCGCGCCGCGCCCCGCCCCGCGCCCTCCGCCGCGCTGCGGAGCCAGACCGCGAGCGCTAAGGCGCCGCCGAGCAGCCCCGCACGGGCGCCCGGCCGGCGCGCCGCCCCGCGCCAACGGGCGGCACTGCCGCCCGCCGGTGGGGGGGGGGGGGGGGGGCGCGAGCCACGCCCGCTCGGGCCACGGCGCTGGACGCAGGCGTGCGCCCTTTGCCGGAGGGGGCTGGGGACAACCGGCCCGGCCCTCGGGCAGCTGGGCTCCTCGGCAGGATCGGGCCCTGGGGGACGGCGACGGGGCGCCTACGGCCGCTCCCGCCCGGGCCCGCTGGCCCTGCCGCCTCCGCTGCCGATGGGGGCACGCGCACGCGCCATCAAATCAGCCCCGCCGAGGCTCCCGACGTCCCGCCTTCGCGCTCGGGACGGCCAATCAGCGCCCTCAAGGGAGAGCGTTCCGCCAACCGTGCCTTTCCGACCTCCCCGCCCCCTCCTCTGCGGCTCACACAACCTTGATGGAGTGGAAACCCCCGAATCACCTCGTCACCTGGCGGCGCTCTTTGCCAATAGCGCGACGAAGCGGTGGCGCCGGCGCGCTGTGATTGGCTGCCAGAGAGGCTGGGGGACGAGAGGGCGGGTCCGCCGGGGCAGCAGGGAGCGTTTCGCCGGCCGGACAACGGCGACGACGGCGACGATGACGACGGGGGAGCGGGGAGCCGGCCGGGCCGCCGCGCCGTGCGCCGTGGGCCTGTGAGCCGGCGCCGGGAAGGTCCCGCGGGCGGGCGGGGCGCAGGGGCTGGGGATGAAGAGGTGAGCGCGCGGGCGCTGCCGCGGGACGCCGCTCGGCGCCGTCAGGTAGGGATGAGGCGGCTGCGCGGCGCGGCCCGGCCCCGGCGCCCTAAGCGGCTCTCCCCGGCCGTTGCCGTGGCCGCCGGCCCCGCGCTGGAGGCGCGGCGATCGCTGCGGGCCAGGCCGCCCCTGCGGCGGCGGGGCAGTGGGGCCGGGCCGCGGTGGCCGCCCGGCGGGCGGCTGGGCGAGGCCCGGCGGTGGGGCCGGGCCGGGCCGGGGGCGGAGGTGGCTCCCGCCGGGGTGCGCGGGGGCGGCGGGCTGGGGCCTTGCCGCGGCTGTCCCGTAGTTCAGCGCTAAGCCCCGGGCAGCCCCTTGCTCCCGCTTAGCAAGTGCTTCGGGGCTTTTCTTCCCTGCCCTGCTGATAACCGCCCAGCGAGGTAGAGAAAATGATTCAGAACTGGGGGGGAGTGTGTGATAATTATTCTCAAAAACTTAGCCTTGCATCGAGCGTTGTGACGTGCAGGTACATTATATGTCGCATCTTACCTTGCTAGGCAATAAACAGATACATTGCTCTTGCCATTAAATGCTCCGTTAATGAACAGAGTTAAATATGGTTTGGTTTTCCTTTGAAAATCTGAACATGTGCATTTCATTTTATTGAGAGGGCTTGCATATCACGTTGACAGAAGGGTTGTCTGCGGAACAGTGATGATGGTGTGTCGTTGTATACTTGCCAAATCTAGTAGCGCCAGAGTATTCTGATAGTTCATAATGATTTTTGTTCTTCCTCTAAAGTAGAATATTTGTACTAAATTTGTAACACCTAACAAAATTTAGTGGAGTTTTTCAGCTGCATGTTCTTTTAGACGTCACGTTACCAGTATGAACTTACTTGTATCAGACAATATTTCAGCTGCTATTTTGAAGAAACAGTTTCTATTTTTTCGCTCATGGCTTGTATTGGAGTCGTGTAATTTTGTGTACGTTGAGCTGCAACTAAATTTACTTGCTCCTAGTTTTAACGTTCCTTTGAAAATTATTTTTGGACTGTTGAAGAACATGACTTTACATCTCGGCCATTGAAAACTTGGTATTTAAAGTGAGAGTTCTGTAAGAAACTGTACAATTTATTTTAGCCTCTTCATTTTATGCTCTGAATCAGAGCTACAGGCTTGTGTGTTCATGCTGAAACCTGATAGCTGATTCAGACATCTCTGTATAGTTCATCTAAGGCTACTGCAGGGTAGAAACAAAGTTCTCGTATTTCAGAGCAAACTGTTTTTATGTTTCTGTAGTGATAACAGTGACTCAAGAGAGGGGAAAAAAAGGAAGTTAGGGAAGCTTTCAAATTAGGTAGCTTATTACGGCCTACCTCTGACATTTTTGAAATTTTTTTTTTTTCTTTTCTCTGAAGTGTGTAGTGTTGCAGTCATAACTGTGTTTTGCCTGTTGCTTCCCAAAATCCTTTGAGCATGAAAATAATTCAGGTGGTAGGTGGAGTAGAAGAGCACAGTTGAACAGGCTCTGACACTTAAACGTCCATGGTGATGGTCCAGTACTCTGGTATGCACAAAGTTTTATGGTTGCTGGTATGTTGTGCAGTGTAGTGATGACTTGTTGCTAAGCATAATTTGTTTGGTTCCCAAATTAATGCTGACATCTAATAGTTTATTCTGGTCTTAGTCCAATACATGTGTCCTGTTTGTTCAGCAAGTATACTTTACTTGCAGAATAATCAATTCCATGGGAAATGGCTGCAAAAAAAAAATTATCGTAAAATCAGTGGTTTATGTACATACATTTCTGATATATTGCCAGAACTTAACATACATTTTAGCAAGATTTGCTGTGCTCTTAAAATACTAATTTATAATTTTTATTATCCTACAAGAAGGGGATTTGGTTTTTAGAGCTGTATATTTTGTTTGGCAGGGGACAGTGGTGGTAGATAGTTTTTAAGGGAAGGTATTTTATATAGTGCTAATGAACTTTTTCATAATGGAAAACCTTTTGGTACTGTATTCAGTGGCTTAGTAACATCTCTGTGGATAACTAGTAGTTTGAAAGACTGACCATGCACCATATAAAGTTATCATTGTATAATCTAAATGCAGCTGTTAACATGTTTTCACACTGAATTCTTTACTAGTAAACATGTGAAGATTATGTAATCTTGCAGCAGTGGACCTGCAAGCAGGGTATACTTGTTAAAAAAAATAGATATGATAAATAATATTTTTAATAAAAATTAAAAATTACTTTTTTTTAAGCTCTTGAACAGACTTCTCTGTTAACATTGTTTCCATACATACTTATTGAAATTAAAATGAATTATTTCTAAAAGTGAAATAGGAAAGGTCACGATCCCTGTAATGTCAGAGTTACTTGTTTGCAGTGTATTGGGGGTTGATTAACTTTGTGGAATGGCCTGCAAAAAGGAGAGTTAAGCAAGTGTATCAGCCTTTGAAAGCTGAGAACATAAAATGGAACTATGAAGAACAAGACTATCTATTTTTTTCCCCAGTGTCTGGAAAAAGTAAGGGGAGGGAACTAAACAGAACTTGGATGGAACTCTATTTTAATATCTGAGTAGACTTGTAAAAACTAATGGTCTTTTAATCATGTTTTCTTTGGGACGGGGGGGAAGATCATGTTGTGTTCTTCATCAGTTCCCATATAAAACATTACTATTTCAGTCCCATACTGATATCAGACTTTTTTGTTAATCATCAACAAACATTAAAGCCCATTTATGTGTATCAAATGAAAATGAAGAAAAATATTTTTTAACTTGAAACCACATTGACAGTCTACCAGACTTCATTGCAGTGAGGTCTGAAACTGTCCAGATTCTGTCCCTCAGATGTTAATTACTTTGCAGATGGAAACACTTTAAACCCCATAGTTCCTGTGAGCTGCTGCAGCAGTGGTGTCAAAGCGTGATGATGACATTGACACCCACATGTAACATCTGTGCAGACGAGAAGCATGCTATGAATGGCTGTATGGTACGAGTGCCTCACTAGGAGGCTCAGCAAGTCAGCAGAGAAATGTGTGAATTCCTAGTGACTGAAAGATGCTACTTTGCTTAAATTTCAGGTCCTCTGTTGCTGTTACTACTTTTCCTTAGGGGAAAGAGTTTTGTTAAATACTCTTTTTCTTTAAAAACAGGTGATGAAAATAATTATAGTACTACTGGATTCCATTGCTTTCTGATAGCTTCTGAAGCTGGGATCAAACTGAGTAGGAGAAATAGCAATAGATTTTGTGGTATTTGAATGCCATCAGAGAAAAGATCTGGAGGAATAGGGTAGCAAGAGGAGGCACAGGGAGAAAAGAGTATTTTCTTTTTATTTACTGAAGTTAAATTGATAAATAATCATTGAGATTCTCCTGTAACTGAATGCAAGCTGTGGCATTGCAGATTACTAACTGGAAAATTTACATGACAATATATTCTTAACTTGTATGCTACCCTTTTCTGTCATCTTTAGAAGAACAAATCCTGTTAAGGTACTGCGGATCTTTCTTCGCGTATCCAATATGATCTAAACTGTAGGCGTATATATGTGTGTATTTATTTTACTTTTGTATCTGCTACCATTTGAAATGAAGTATTTTCAAATTGTTCTTGTTTATTTTATTGATTGTGAACTATAATTCTTAGGATGATGTTTAACTAAGGTGTTTTCTTTCAGGGTATTTTAATAACTGAAAGTGATACAGTTCCTACTTCAGTGAAGTGCATTATCTTTCTAAAATGATAAAAAGACTCCAGGTTTTTCTTCAGAATTGCATGTTGCAATGCTGGCACAATTTGGTTTTCATACATTGTTTATTGGTTACTGGAACTGTCCATTTCTATTATTTAAAGAAATGGCTCTTACAAATTACTAAAGTTTCCATTTTCTGTTGCTCTCTTACACTGACACAATTTTCTGCTTCACCAAATCCAAATGTTATGTGGGATGACAGATGCAGTATGGTTTGTCAGAAATAAGTAGTCAGTAAGCACGGGAAAAGATCTTCATAGTAGAAAGCTTCCATAAAATATTGTTTGTAAACTTGAGCAGGATATTTATTCCTGTTCATCTGAAATTAAGATTTCTTTTTACTTTCACTTATGTCTGTTTTCTGCATTTCATTATACTTTTTCCATAGCCCCTTGCTTCAAGGAACTAGAGAAAAAAAAAATACACAGCAATAACAAGCAATAACAATAACAAATGGGTATGTCCATGATCAACAGTACTGTGGCTGTTTCAAGGCTACATTCACCGTCTCAGATTTGGTGAACTATTTCTACTCTGTAGGAGGAGTGGGGCTGGTCACAGATTTAAATGATTTTCTGTTGTTTTACTTAAGACTAGCTGTAGTTCCTCAGTTTCATTTTGCTGCTTTTTTTTTTTTTTGTTATTCTAGGCTTTCAGCTCTGGATTTGGTTCTTTACAAAACGAATATTGCATTGTTTCACAAAGGTTGGACCCTCCAGTAGCATTTGTCAAGATCAGTGCACATAAATCAACTGCTTATTTTTCTTGAAGACTTCTGTGCAGCTTTTAAAGTTTTAATCACAATGAATTCGGGCTTATGGAGTCAAGAAAAAGCAAGTTCATCCTATTGGGAAGAGCGGATCTTTTACTTGCTTCTCCAAGAATGCAGTGTCATAGACAAGCAGACTCAAAAGCTCTTGAAAGTGCCCAAAGGTAGCATTGGGCAGTTTTTTCAAGACCGTTCTTCTGTGGGACACTCCAGAAATATTCCTTGTAAAGGCAAGAAACTACAGATTGGATTAAAGATTCTGGAACAACCTCATGCAATCCTGTTTGTGGATGAGAAGGATGTTACAGAAATAAATGAAAAACTAGCTGAGTTGCTTTTGGCCATTACTAACTGTGAGGAAAGATACAGTCTGTTTAAAAGCAAAAGCAGGTTAACTAAAGGCATCCAAATAGATATCGGCTCACCTGTCAGAGTACAGCTGAGATCAGGAGATGATAAATTTCCTGGAGTTGTTCGCTTCAGAGGACCCTTAATGCAAGAAAGGTCCCTAACAGGGATATACTTTGGAGTAGAGTTGCTGGTAAGTTTCTTGCTAAGTGGGAGCATCATATATATTTTATAAGATGAGCTAAAAATCTTCTATTTAAAAAGGCAGTCATAATAATTTTTTTTTCTAGAACCACCATTACCCCTAAAAATTCTGTAATTTTCAGTCTTTTCGTAAGTATTGTTATTAAATACCTGTGAACGCATCATATAACATCAGCCTTGTATTCTACATGTTAAGTGATGCTTGATGAGGTGCATGTGCTGGCAAAAAGACTTGAACATACTCTGACTCTTCCAGCCTAGAAAAATTTATTACTTGCGTCCCCATCATGGCAAATATCTGACTCTCAGATTTCTGTTGAGTACTTTGTTTTTCCCTGCATGTGGCAGGATGCAATCCATAAATGCAGGCTTGGATTTTAGGGCTGCTGGTTTTGTAGAACCCTGAAAGTCAAATGGCAACTAGTTAAGATAGAGAATGTTGCCGTTGGGTGCTCCTAGTGAGGTATTTCTGCAGAATTAATGTCAACCATAAGCTTTTTAAGGATTAGATTCAGGAGAGTGTCACTCTTGCGTTAGAAGTATATTTTTCAAAGCACTCTTTAAACTTTTCCCAAATTCTTTGTGGTTCCCACTAAGAACCTCAGGGAATATCAGGCCCAAGTGCTTCTGAAAATCAGCTCTCTTTATTTGGCATCTGAGTGGAATTTTGGATGCTTAGCATTATGTCTAGTATGAAGTACTCTTGTCTTGATATGGCAAAATTTGATGATAGAAGCAAGATTTGCACCTGAAGAAAACATGCTTCTCTGAGTAAAAAGGCTTCTGCCTGCAGCTACTTTCTAATCTAATGACATCTTACTATTTATTCCCCTAAGATAGTGTGTATATTTGCCACAAATTCCGGCAATAGAATTCTCCCAATATAATGATAGTTCATCCAGCAAATTCTTACTGCAATATCTCCAAAACACTGGATTGTGTTACTGCTTTTGTAGTAGTCTGCTTTTGCACAAAATACACTGCTGCTCTTTTTTTTTTTTTTTCCTTTTTTTTTCTTTTCTTTTTTCCCTCCTCTTCTTCCTCCTCCAACACTTAGGAAGAAGGTCACGGTCAGGGCTTTACTGATGGACAGTACCAAGGCAAGCAGCTTTTCAGATGTGATGAGGATTGTGGGGTTTTTGTTGCTTTGGACAAACTGGAGCTGGTGGAAGATGATGACAATGAACTGGAAAGTGACTATGCAGCTCCAGTTGACGCAATGCAGGTAGAACTTCCTCCTCTGGAGATCAACTCCAGGGTTTCTCTGAAGATAGGAGAGAGTATAGAGTATGGGACAGTTATATTCTGTGATGTCTTACCAGGAAACGAAAGTTTAGGATACGTTGTTGGAGTGGACATGGTAAGAAAATAATCTGACTTTAATAACTTTTGCATGTGTGTTAGCTAGTAATTTACATGCAATATAGAAGAAACATTATCCACAAGCTACTTCAGTGGAGGCTGACCTAAAATGGGAAATAAACACTTGTGTTCAAAGATGCCCCTTGGTGGTAACTGGTTTTTGGCATGAGGTAAATGGTATCCTATTTGATGCTAAACAGTTCAGGAGAAATACTGTCGTTACTCTGAGGAGCCTCCACTGAGCTACTTGCAATGTTAGATGTTAGTGTTGAAGTAACAGTGTTGAGTGTTTGTCATGTGAGACTGCCTTTGTTCTGCCTTTTAAAAAAGTAGTCTGGATGCCTTTTTCTTTGTTAGCTATTGTTAAAAGCTTTTTTTCATGTAATTTTGGTTTGTTTTTCTTTGTTCTACCTTAAAAATACTGAATTTTAAGTACAAAAGTCAATCTTTCAAGAAAATGTGAAGCTTGTCATTAAAAATTATTTCTAGCAACTTGAATTTTTTAAAATTAACAGCTTCCAAATTTTTGGTAGTTAAAAGGGTGATTTGGTTTTGGTTTTGTAGATCAGGTGCTTCCATTTTCTTGATTGCAGTAGCTGTTGCCCAACAATGCACTGGCATTGTTCTAACTTGTTTATAAATAATGGATTTCGGTAGAGGAATGCTTGTTAAAATAGAAAATATTTCTCAAAAGAACGGTTTTTAAGTTTGCATTTGTGTTTAAAGACTGTAATGTTTGACTCTTCTAAATACAAAGTTTGTTATGTTCCTAAAGATGTATGTGTGTATTCTGTACTATGTAAATCTTCTCTTGGGATACATGTAACATGTTTTTCTATTTTTAGGATAATCCTATTGGAAACTGGGATGGAAGATATAACGGAATACAGCTGTGCAGTTTTGCAAGTGTTGAAAGTACACTTCTTTTGCATATCAATGATGTTATTCCAGGTACGCTCTGCTTTCTTAACTAGAAGGCAGACTTTGATACCATCTCAACCTAGGCACAGCTATATGATTGAAACAGTACTGTGGAATTAATATCCTAAATTCACTTGAATTAGTTTAACCTTCTCTGTTATACTTCAGTTTCCTTCTCCTTTTGGTTACAGTCTCGGTAGTAGAAAAGGCTTAATACTGAACAAAATTCATGTCATCATTCATGTACAGTTGTATAGTATTCATGAATATGTGAGTGTCTGTAGCAGGAATCTTTTTATTGAATGTTCTTCAGTTTACTCCAGGAGTTTAAATATCTTGGATCAGAAAGCTGTTCTTTCTGTGCTTGAAATGTATTGATGGTATTGTTTATGCATTCTGGGAGTAAATACTTGAAAAGTCATAGCAAGACTGTGGAAAAATTCACCATCTGCTATAATTCAATGAGTAGTATTAACTTGTAACCACTACAGTCCCCTGACTCCTTTCCTGAAGAAAGAAAAATGTTTCATGTAAAACTTTTGTTTGTGCTCTATCTGAAGACAGGTACTAATGAGCGTGCAGTCTTGTACAGCCTGTAGTAGTCTGTAACCCTTGCCCTCTCTTCAATTTGGCTAACTTTTGTTATGTTCACCTCCTACTTGTTGGTTTAGTTGAGATCCATGTTTTTGCATGAATTCTCTCTTCTCTGGAGAATTCATGGGGGCTTGCCATTTTTTGGGAGAAGAGCATTTGTTGTAGATGTGTTGGTAGTAAACAAAGTTTAGCATTTCATGCATCTGTTTCACGTAACGGAAGCATGCACATACATTGAAGAACGTGAAGTGAATCTATTTGATGTGTTCAAGAAATAATGGTAGAGTTCAGAGTAAAGTAATTGCTGATGTGATAGAAGCAAATCCTATATACATAAAAGGTTGGTTATGTGCCAAGCAAGGTTTTGCTCCAGTCAGTTTTAAAACTTATGATGCTAGACCTTGGTTCAGTTACATTTCAAGTTGAACTTCTTTGACATAGTAAAAGCATAGAAAAGGGAAGCTAACATGCTCTTTATATACCACATCTTAGAGACTGTGTCACAGGACAGGAGACCTCCCAAGCTTGCCTATACCTCAAGAGGTGGTGGTGACAAAAGCTTGTTCAATCATAGTAAGCCAAAGGCTACAGGTACGTATGGGAAGTGATTTTCTTTACCTTTGTAAGATTGCAGATCTCTTGTTGCTCGGGAAAAAGTGTTGCCTTGCATTTTCTATCACTTCATTTATTATTTCAGTTGCATATCAAGTTAAATTTCTCTTAGTAGAATATTAATATGAGTTTATTTAATCATAAGAAAGATGGTAGATGGTTTAAGGTAAGACTGCTCAAAATATGTTCACTTTCATGAAAAACAGTTCGAGGTTTAGCAAAAATTCAAGAGCATATTGCCTAGTTGTATAACCAGTTCAGGGCTGCATTCCGTTTTTCTGAAAGTGTGGCGTGTGTTTGGTTTTTTGTTGTTTCTTTTAATAGTTTGCTATTGTCTTCCTTCTGCAGGATTAGAAACTTCCAAATTTTTAGCCCAGGAGCAGATCTACTTAATAGTGAATATGTTAATTTTGCTGTGATTCAAAACCAAAATTGAATTCCCGAAATATAAACTTCTTTTGACTCTGGTTTTGGCCAGCTCTGAAAATCCTCCCAGGAAAAAAAACCCAAAACTGGAAGGGAGATTGATTTTTTTTTTTTTTATTTTTTTTTTTTAAGGCAGAAATAAAAATTCAGTGTCTTTTGAGTTTACTATTGGGTATTTGGGGTTGTAGAATGCTAATGACAGTATATTCTGTAAGCTTTCATTCTGCCTGGCATTGGATGCTGGCAGAGATGGTCATCGCTGAAGTAACTGTGCACAAGTTATAGCTGTGTGGAATCATATTGGTAATTTATTTGCCTACTTTGAAATTTTTTTGCTTTAAAAACAAAAAATACCTGCTGTACACTGTATCTCAAATACTTTTATATCCATAATTTATAGTAATGAAAAATTTGCACTTGAGGGGTATTTTCTGCCACCTTTTCAGGTTCGTGACTTTAAATTTCAGCTTGGAGGATTAAGTTGGTTTGGAATAAACTGCTACCTTGTTGCAAGCTTAGAACTGTGTTAGCTTTGATGGGCGAGTTTGCTTCTTTGTGGAAGGGTAGTTAATGTCATCTTGAAAGCATAGCTTAGCTAACCTTTAGTAAATAGAGATTAACCTCTTCAGAAAAATGTGTTGTTTTGCAGGGTCTACCTCTGAAGCTGGAAATAGAAACAGATCTGAAGTCTTCTACACGTTAAATGGCTCATCAGTTGACTCTCAGCCTCAAACGAAAACAAAACCCCCATGGTATATTGATGAAGGTAAAGAGAGATGATAGTCTTTCTTGTAGGCATACACTTTATTTAAAAAACAAAAGAAAACTAAAGTGTGTTGATGTTCTTCAAATAAAACAAGTATGAGTTTAAATTTAAAACAGTTGGAATATGTTGTCTTAGTGGAAGACATACTATATCATAAAAAATCTTGGAACCCCCATGAAAATATACTCCATTTTAATTGACAGACCTGTTGTTTTATTCTGCATGTAGGAGATTACATTCTTGGCAACGTATGCACAGCTCTGTGGGAATGTGTATGTCTTGGAGGCAAAATAAAAGCTGAGGCTTGGAAGGAAGATATGAAGATATTCCTTGTAGCCAAGTATATAGAGTAATTTTATTTTGCTTGTCTTTTTGTAGCTAATGTTACAGATCTAAGGGAACTGTAATATTCTGCCATGCCAGCTAACCAGTCTGGAAGTAAGGGGCGGGGGGGTGGAATCTGACTAAGCATACATGTTTTTTCAGTATTTTTTTAAAGTTATTTCTGTAAAATCTCTCTCTGAATTCTTACAAGGGTGGGTGCACTTATCGAAAGGATGAGTATATCTTGATTTGCTTCCAGATCTAATTTTTTCTTTTTTTTTTTTTTTTTTTTTTCTGGTCAACTTTTCTAAAGTGTGGCTGGCTGGCTTAGTGACTGAAGGGGTAAATACTAAACTAATCATGTTAATTTACAATGGAAACCTATAGCAGTACTTGCCCCTGAATTCCATGAACTGTGAAAGAAAATGGGTTAAAGTTGTTCTTGGTTGCCTAACAGATGTTGTTCCAATAGCTTAGAACTCTGTTTAAAAACTAGTTTATTATAATATTTAAAATAAACAAGGTAAATATCCTATCTAGAAAGGACTATGGAAGTAAAGGATTAAATAATTTTTTTAAAAATTTTTGGACATTAACCTCATGTAATAAAACAGTGTGGGGAGAAGAGGTGATGAAGAGGCTTTTGCTCTGTGAATACCAATTGTGTGTTAGAGACCATGTAGAGAGATGAGAGAAGATACAGAACACTTGGGCTATTACATCTAGTTGTGATCTCATTTATCAAACACTGCATTAGTGATGACTTATTTCAATCTTTTATTCTTTATAGACACTGATAGATTCCTTGTGTTAGAACCAAAGTATATTGTGATAGAGCCAGGGGACTAAACACTTTTCCATTTGCAAATCATGTCTACAAGCAATTGCTCATATCTGTTTAAGCTGTGAACCAAATCCTTTCCTCAGTCACACTGACCAATGAGTTCTTCCTAGTTTTGCCCATTACAGTCATATTCTTGGGGCTGTTAACTTGTATTCAAAGAAAAATTCTGATGTGTGGGTAAAAAAAAAAAAAGTTTTCAATCTAAACTTTCCTGTAGTTTCTGGCTAACATCTCCTTTCTCTGTGCTATTCATTTCTGTTGGTTGTAGTAAAAGTGGTAGGGCTACAGCAGTGTCTCCTCAGCCAGTTCTGTCCTTCCACTGTTGCCAAGTGACAAACATCTTCCTGCATGTCCCCAGCTGTTAGTGCTTCCTATACAGGACACCCATTAAATCAGATGTGGTTGCAGATAAACTTCACTGGTTTGATAGCTAAGTCTTTCCTTTTGTAAGATGGGGAAAAAACCCCCCATCATTTACTAACATCTTGGTTTTGATTTTAACAGTTGCTGAAGACCCTGCAAAATCACTTACTGATTCATCTCCTGGATTTGGGCATTCTTCACCACCACTGCAGCCACCTTTAACAAACTCTGTGTCTACAGAAAACAGATTTCACTCCCTCCCTTTTAGCTTGACAAAAACGTCAAGTACCAATGGTACTATTGGACATAGTCCTCTCTCTTTATCCGTTCAGTCAGTCATTGGTGATGTAAATACTACGGCTAACCAGGAGACTCCATCAACAGCAGGCCCAGTTGGGAACTCGCATGGTCTTGAAGCAGGTTCCTTGGCTGAAGTTAAAGAAAATCCTCCTTTCTACGGAGTAATCCGCTGGATTGGCCAGCCCCCTGGAGTAAATGAAGTATTAGCTGGACTGGAACTGGTAAGTACAAATTGTAGTTCACATTAATATTAATTACATGTTACTAGTTTTGTTTCTGAGAGTTGGTGCCTGTATACTTTGCAAAAGCAGTCAGTCTGGAGGAATTTATCCAAACAGGTTACCGTGTGGTCTCCTTATAGCTAAATTCTTAGATGAGCTCTGACTTTTGTGGCTACCTAGACCTTACTCTCTTAATAGGCTCTGAGATATCTTTGTGTCACAATGGGTAATTGAATTTGTAGGACTGATCACTTACTTTAAGGGAGTGCCCTTTGCTTATGTTGTGGAGATTTTAATTTAAAAAGCTGATTGTATTTAAAGGTTCTTTGAAATGCAGATTTACATAAAATGACCTGGCTGTAAGAGTCTTTAATGAATATCGATTTTTTGTTTGTTTTTTGCATACCAGCAAATGGGCAGCGTCAGTTATGACTGTCAGAATCATAACACTGGTTTTGATAATCAGTGGTAGTGATATTGTTGATTTGACATCCATGTGCTTTATGTGTTCGTATGGGTCCTTTGTAAATTCACAGTTGCTGCAAACATGAATTGCTGTTACGTGCTGACATTTACTCTGTGGCAGCTGCTGCCAAGGTTGTGATTGGCTATCAGTTAAATTAATGTGTATGCAATTAGGGAGATGGGGTTCTTTATTTGGGATAATGATCAATAAAATTTCAGCTAAAGCAGTGTACAATTATGTAAAACAACAAACATCTTTAGCAAAGTAGGTGAGAATGTGACTGGAATTTCAGCTGTTACAAACAATCCTGATGCTTGTGAGTTTTTTGAGTGAAGCTCAAGCTGCAGTTTGCCAACTTCTTAGACTGCATTTTAGGATGCCTTGTGTTAAACTGGGGCCTTGGACTTGCCTGTCATGCATTTCTGCATTAAAACCTAGCAACTGTGAGTAAGCAGACAATATACCTTAAATCATGTTATCAAAGATAAATAATGGTAACTTGTTATTTTTCATACCTAGTTTGTGTTGTCTTTCCTTGTACATTTTGTGTGTTCTGAAGCAGGTATTTTTCTTGTGCAGTCTACAGACACACTGGAAGTATTAACACTACCCAAGGCTTAGTGATTTTAATTGAGTTTCGAAAGGTGTTTGGTAGTGCACATGTGCTCTCTCTAACTACAGAAGGAATCTGGAGTGACTAGCTAGCTTAGTTAAGTTCCTGATGTTGACTAGGTTTAATTCTTGCTCTCCTCTCCCACCTCCCCCGTGCTGCTTCTGATGGAATTTTTGTTTGATTTTGGATGGAGTGAAAACTTAAGCATGAAGAAAAAAAGTGCGACTCTTCATTTCCTCAGTAAATCCAGTTAAAGAACACCTCAGCTTAAGCTTTGCATACTAAAATGCAGCAACATTGTATATCAAGCTTCAGAGTACCTGAAGGGTGCTTACGGGTATATACTTTATCAAATGTCTTACTGCAGAATTCTAGAAATAAGAAAAATAATGAATTCTCACTTGAATTTTCAGGAAGATGAATGTGCAGGTTGTACGGATGGAACATTTAAAGGAACTCGATACTTCACTTGTGCTCCGAAGAAAGCTCTTTTTGTTAAACTCAAAAGCTGCAGGCCAGATTCCAGGTTTGCCTCACTACAGCCCGTTTCCAACCAGATTGAACGCTGCAACTCTCTAGGTACTGAGCTTCTGCTTATTACTTACGTATCAGCTGGGAACTGACCTGGGTTTTGGTTTCATTTATTCCTGCAATATGTTCTTTGTATTGAACACTTGAAAATCTGTACAGGTATTACTTAGATTAATGAATAGAAGATCAGTCTGTACAGAACATAACGCTTCTATGGATTACTTTTTTATGCTTTAAAACAGGAAAATGTTTATATATTTGAAGGAATTTCATAAAATTAAGGGATTTTCATTATGCTGTACATTTTTTACTTTAGAAGTTGTAAAGCAGTCTTGCTGAAAATGGTATTTGCAACTCAGCAATATGTGATTGCATTATCAGAACTAAAGAGTTATTTTTCTATAATGTCAAATTATTTTTTTCTAAATATTAACATAGAAAAGCATGTATTTTTATGGTGGAAGTTAGTGGTGAAAAACTCAGGGGTTTTTCTAACTTCAAATATTTGAGATTTCTTGGGTCATGTTGTATTGCCTGGGACAACAGCAAAGAAAAAATTGTCTGATACTTGTAAGATAGTGTGAACAGGGCATTTATAATGAGAAGAGAACTTCATTCCTACTGGATAAAATTAATTCAGTGCTGCAGGCTTTCTGAAGCACTCTGATGTGCATTGTCAGTGGAATGGAAGGCCTTGTTCACTTTCTGGAAGACAGTGAGTCACAGCTATAATAAAATGTTATTCTAGTCCAGAGAAGGAATGCTTACACTAAGGCAGCAACTTAGCTATAAACATTAATAGGAAAATCTCAAGGGGATAAAATTTGAGGCTTTAAAGTGTCTTTTGAAAAAAAAAATTTCAGCCTTTGGAGGTTACTTAAGTGAAGTGGTAGAAGAAAACACTCCTCCAAAAATGGAAAAAGAAGGTTTAGAGACAATGATTGGAAAGAAGAAAGGTATCCAGGGTCATTACAACTCCTGTTACTTAGACTCCACCTTATTCTGGTAAGTTCATAATTTGTATAGTGGCATCCCATGCTAGAAATGCAGAACACGTGGTCTTTGTTGTAATGACTGTCTGTCTGTATTACTGTGCAGCTTGCAAAGTCATGCACTGCAATCTTTGACACATTACTATGCTCTTCCGATTTGAGCAAGTTCTGCAGCATTCGCTGCATAACATGAAGTGCTAATCATGTCCAAATTGTGCTGGCCCTTATGTATCTATACTCTTTTTGACTGAGTGAGTCCCTGGCCTGTAAAATGGTTGAAGGATGAAAGAGTACACAGGCCAGGGGGTGGAGGGAGGGAAACATCTCATAACTTACTTGCGGAATCCTGCCTGGGCAACTGGTTTCCTACTCTGCTGCAGAAAGGATACTGGGTTAGTGAAAGTGGACTTTCACTATTTAGTACAGTTGTGTTGTCCTCTGTCCATAATTATCTCTTTTTGAGTTTGTTTAGTTCTTTAATTCTTCCTGTGGCTTTGCTTCGTTTGTCTTAGTTGCTCAGGCATCTGAATAGTTGTATCTTCCAGAATCAAAACAACCTTCCTTTTTTTTCTTTGTAGCCTGTTTTCTTTTAGCTCTGTTTTGGACACTGTGTTACTCAGACCTAAAGAAAAGAATGATGTAGAGTATTATAGTGAGACTCAAGAGCTGTTGCGGACAGAGATTGTGAATCCTCTGAGAATGTAAGTAAAGACATGAAGTGGTCTCTGGTCTAATATAAATTTTATACTAGATCCTGCTGTGTGTCCATTCCTATCACAAACCTGAAAAGTTTGGCTAGCTGCTGCCGCCAGTCTGTTCAATTTTTTTTTTTTTTGAGTATTTTTACTTCATGGTAAAGTTAATTAGTGCTAACTGGAAATAGTTATTCATTGTTTGGTGGTAAAATATTTTCACTAGTCTCTATTTGGAAATGCAGTCAGCATAAAGCTATTGTAAAATTTGTATAGGTATGAATACAAAAGCATTGATAAATGTAAGTTATGTTCATTCATGGCATTCATATTTACATGTGTTTAATGTTGCTGTTCTTGATGAGAAGTATTTGGGTTATCTTATGTTGAGTTTCACAATTTGATAGATTTGGTGGGGCTTTAAAAGTTTCATTAATTTTTACATGTGGTCTGCAAGTGGTTGAAACACTTTTATTAAAAGAACTTAACATGAGCTTTGTAATTTCTTAGGCACAATGAATAAAGGAAATATGGCAAAAACATGCATGAAAAGTTAGTCTTTAGCTTAATTGTTTTTTTTAAACATGCAAATAATACAGTTGTAGTTCTGAAATTCTGTGGGCTGTCAGTGAACAATTTATCACAAAGGTTTTCTTTTCATTCCTGGAATAAAAGGATGGCTTCTGAACCCTGGTTCTTGTAAGGGTGTGTGTACTTCGCCTGATGTGTTCCAGGGTTCTGTGGTATAGGTAGTAGGATACACACCAAGTAGCAGAAATCTCAAGTGGCTGAGAAGACTGAAAGTCTTACTTCTCCTACCTTTCCACAGTGCTTAAAACTTTCTTTGCACTTTTTGTAAACTTTTAGAGGAAAAGATGAATGCCCAAAACGTCAGCTTCTTAGGTCAGTAATACAGTTCTGTATCTTTCTATCAGATATTGAAATATTTTTTTTTTTGTTAACAACTCCCACAGTGGTGTTATATGTGACATTCTGAAAGTGATGTATTAAGTGATGCAAATTAGAGTGAAAACAAATCAAAAGTAATTGACTGAAAAATCAGAAAACAGTTATCCTGGTAAGTTGATGTTTAAAAAGAGCATTTAAAGGTTATGTGAGAACATTGAGCACTGCACTAAATTTATACTGCATTAAAAAAACGTGAAGTCAGATTGAATATGGGGAGACAATACATAGTTTTAAAGAAATACTGTACACAGTTAAAGAAGGATCTGGGAGCCTGTATTTCAGCATTTAAGAGCGGTTTTTCTTCTGCTTCTCTGACTTGATCACAAACTAGCTAATAGCTTATTAAACCCATTTATCTTAGATATGGATATGTTTGTGCTACAAAAATCATGAAACTGAGGAAAATACTTGAAAAAGTTGAGGCTGCATCAGGATTCACTTCAGAGGAAAAAGGTAACTGGGGAGGTTTTCCTTTCTTTTGAGATTTGTAAGAATCGTAATATGAAGGAACTGAAATACCTTGCTATATAATTACACGAGAACAAAATATACACAAATATTTTTCTGTAGCAGTAATATCTCTACCAGAGATTTGAGTGACCATTGGGTGGTTAAAAGGTCTTTTCTGCTTCCTTGGGTCTGTAAGGAACCCTAGCTGAACAGTTTCTGCCATAACAGTCTTTCACTGACTGGATTTCTTTTCTTGCCTTCCTGTGCATATGTAACTCCCTTCTAGCAGTTAGGGGAGATCTAAGGCTTTTCCTCAGAAATGAAGACTGTGATAAGGCTGGGGTCTTTGTCCTCTTTCAAAATGTCACTTTGGTCCCTGAGGAATAATCTTTCTACTACCATATTTCATTGTCACAATGGTTAGGTAGTATTTTATGAAATAAAACGTGTAAATCGTGTTAGAAAAATCAGTTCCCAACCTTTTGATCTTCTGCTGCATATAATGATTAATTAGCATCGTATTATGTAGCTGTTTCATTTTTGTTTGGGAGAACACTGCTTTCTCTATAAATGGTAAATGTTGAAAACCAATATTTATAGCAGTTTGTGGCAGGAAGAGAAATATACCAGAAAACTCTCAGTGTTGGCGGAGAATAGAACTCTGGGAAGCTAGTGTTGGCTGCATTCTTGATTAGAGAACTCGGTCTCTAGTTTAGATGAACTTTGTACTATTGTGTGGTTTTATGTAAGTGTTACTGTCACTACTCCTCACTGCTTCTGTGCAGTTTCACTGTTTTCTTTTGAAAGCTTTTATTTCTCCTGGAGAAGTTGTGTGGTGCCAAATGATTCCTCTGAAATACACAGCATCTTTTTGATCTTTACTGGAAAGCTTTGTTACCCTGTTGAGCCTGGGTCTTTTATTAGGGCCATTTGACACCAAATGAGTAAATAGAGGTTTGTGTCATGAAAATGTTCATAGTTTGTCATAACCTTGTTGTGTTAATAAAGCTGTAAAAATGAACCTTTACTTTTGAAAACTTTCATTTAAAATCAGTTTTGAATAATGTATCTGGTTTTGCATACTAAAAAGACTTTTTTTTTCCTCCCCCCCCAGATCCAGAAGAATTTTTGAATATTTTATTTCACCATATTCTAAGAGTTGAGCCACTGTTGAAAATAAGGTGAATCTTTCTTCTTTGTTGAACTCATCTATTTGTAGAGGCTGATGAGGAGAGAGCATCTGCCGCCTTTCAAATTGAGATAGCTCTTTTGAGATAGCACCTTTGTCTTGTGATTCGTATTTCTAATAGAATTCAATATAATGAAGTTATACTGACAAATTTGACACTATTTCCTACCTTTTTTGGTAGGTGGTTTTTGCCCCACTGGTCTCTCATTGCAAAAGCTCATGAACATAGTTTTGTGAGAACTGGACAAAGATCTCGTGCCAGCGCTGTCTACTTGAGAGCCTTACTATCTTCCTGTTAGTTATGCTGGAGAAGGGCTGCTGTAAGAGGACCCTACAGCACTTCTTAATGTGGCTTACAGCTAATAGCTACTTATCTCTGGGACAAGCTGCAGACATTGCTGAATCGGTGTTCAAGCTATGGAAACTGATTTGCGTTTCTTTAACACTAACGAAAATATTTCAGTGGTTTGCCTTGATCAAGTTTGGCTTCTCTTACTTTATCAAAATAACAGATACTGGCATTTATGTATGCCTTCATTCTTGACTGTAGCACTGCAAGGATTCAGCTGTCATAACCGAGTTTAACAGAGGTAGGGATAGCTGCCCACTGCTGTCATTCTGCTAGCTGGCACCTGAGATTCTCAGGTTCCTTGCTGCATTCTGTGGCAGTAGTAGTGTTGCAAGGCATTTCCCATAGTTTTTCAGTCCTTTCCTCGTTGCAGGAATTGTATTAGTTTATATGCTGCTTTAGTTCAGTGGTGTGTGAGGTGTGTAAGTGCCCACTGGCCGCTGCACTATGTGGAGGTACAGAAGCTGCGATGCCGTAACTAGAGCATCTGTGTGTAGTATGCTGTAGTTCACTGCGCAGATGCCATGTGAGTACACTGAGGCTATCTTCTGTGGTAGTTCTGTAAAGAAATTTTGAAAAAATTTGAAGGGATGAGAGATCAAGGTACGCAATGAATTTGGAACTGTGTTCCTGCTTCTGCCTAGACAAAGGTCTATGTTTGTAATCTACTGTTAGGTTAACTGCCCCCCCCCCCCCCCCCCCCCCCAAACATAACTAGTAACTTCCAGCATGTATTGGGTCTATATAGAAAGGTGTTTAGAGAATAGCTTGCTATCTTAAGACCCTCACAGTTGTTACTGCCCCTCTTCAGTTCTCTGAAATACAACGTGCTGAGAAACCCCTGTGGCTAATGTATTACTCTGGTGAAACAGCTGGGGTACAATACTATAATTATAATAATAGTATTTATTATTATAATTAGAATAATAGATCTTCATGTGAGAATGTGTTTCTAGTTTTTGGTAGTTAACAGGTGTGCTGCTGTGGTAGAAATCACAGCTGAAAGGAGTAAAGTAAAAGCAGAGGAAGATGCCTCTTACTCCACTTGTATGTTTCTGCACTGTCTTCCATATTTCTTTAATCCTTCTTCAGTAAAGCTTGGCCTTCCAGGTTTTTGTCATGTCTGTGCCATACAGAGGAGAACAGAACTTATATTCCATCATTCAGCTTTTAGCACCAATGTTGGTGTGTTTTGTGTATGTACCTTAACTCTTAAAGAGTAATTCAGAAGTCTCCTTTCTTAGAAAGAAGGCTTAAAATTAGTAATAGTAACTTTGAGCATCATACCCTTAGAATTCTCTCAACACCTGAGAACTCTAAAAAGCAATGTTGTCTTAAATGCTGGCTAGGATGGGAAGAGATTACTGTTTATAGCAAATTTGATGGAAGTTTCCAGGAGCTTTGACACTAGGATGAAACAGCTCCTATCTAAGTTTTTTTCTTTTGTTATTGGAGGCCAGTTACTCCTATATGCTTTTTCTCCATGATAGCAAAATCCATTTCTTCAATGTTAGCACAGTCTTCTATATCCTTTCTTATGTCCTTACAGAGTAGGTTGAATTACTCATCTGAAGCTCTCTTCCCAAATATCTCAGATTTAAGTTTATGTAACAGAAATATTACCTGAAAACATCAGTACTTAATTTTGACTTTGTTTTGAAACATGTGACCTCAGAACTTAAATTGGTAGCTTAATCCTTTGTCCCTCTCCCTATCCATACTAAATTGTGTTGTGGTTTTGTGGTTCTTGTTTTGGGAGGGGGTTGGTTTGTGGTGTGTGTGTGTGTTTGTTTAGTGGGGTGAGTGTTTGGTTTTTGTTTGTTGGTTGATTGGTTGTCTTTTGGTTGGTTGGTTGGTTTTTGGGTTTGAGGGTTTTTTGTGAGGATGAGGAAGTTTATCCAGACCACTTGCTACGGCTAGCATTGGCAGTTAATGTAGTAGCCTGCCTTCTTAATGTTTGCCTAGGTGTGGAAGGCTTCTTAACAATTAGAGCTGGACAGCCCTTAAATCTGGATTATCCTTTTGGAGAGTTCTCTGTTAACTGTATAGCAAGTCTAGCAACACTAGCAGTCTATGTGAGACTTCCACTGTAGGAAGCCGTGTAAATATCTCCGTGATTAAAAGGAAGTGTTTCATTAAACCCAGTCATTTTTTTAAACTCCTTATTGGGAATATCATACTGAAGAGAATTATTGTTATTCCTTTTTGATGTTTTATTACTGAAACTCTTACTTGTCCTTCCAATGAAAGCTGCTTTAGTCCGTTAAGAGTTTTCGATGCATATGCTTAGGAAATATTTCTCAGTTGGTAGTTCAGTAATGCATAGGCATATGTTTTTCAAACATAGTCTGAAACTTACACTGCTTTTGTTTCATAAATAAGTTTTTCTAAAAATCAGTCCACGCTTAATACTTGATTGCCTGTCATTTCAGGCATTTTGTTGTTGCTGTGTTGTTTTTTTTTTTTTTTGAAGTACAATATATTTCAATACAGAGAGGATGTTGTATAGACTATTTTCTGGTAGTTGTTATTTTCCTAGTAAAATATAGTCATGGTTACAGTAGAGCTTCAGAATCTGTTTTTTTAAATCTGTTTTTTAGATCAGCAGGTCAGAAAGTACAAGACTGTTACTTCTATCAAATTTTTATGGACAAAAATGAGAAAGTTGGAGTCCCAACAATTCAGCAGTTACTAGAGTGGTCATTCATCAACAGCAACTTGAAGTTTGCAGAGGTTGGTGACAGCTGTTGCTTTGTTAGAAGTGATGATACCTAGATATTTGCCCATTCAGCAATGGGACAAAAGTAGGATTTGGTGCAAAAACAAAATGCAGACATGTTGGAAATGGGAGCGGTCACTAAGTCAGTGGTACAGGTTGCCTATATTACAAAAATATTTTAAGGTTGACTCAATGACATGTATCCTTTGGCTGAACAGACCAAAGTAATTTAGGTAAAGAGTTACCAAAAGAAAACTTCTTAGTTACTGCCAGTAACTTGTCTTAAGGACTAATATTTTGAGAGACCTCTGTTTTGTAAAAAGCTTTACAAAGGGAAGATTCCGCCACCCCCCACCCCCCCCCCGAATGGGGCAGTGTAGTCCAGTATATTTAATGTCATACTTGAGCATGACTGGGACTTACAACATTTGACAATGATTTAGATGTCACTTTCCTGTTCTTTTTAGCTGTAGTTTCTCTCAAAGACTTAATTTTGTTTTGCTTACTGTTTTGTTAATTTTGAAGTGAATGGGCTGCAAGTTTAAATAATATGAATACGTTTGTAGCATTAGAAGTATGTCTCTAAATTTAGATAATTATCTATCTCAAGCTCATTACATTATATTCTGGCATTTTACGTAGGCACCCTCTTGCCTGATTATTCAGATGCCTCGGTTTGGAAAAGACTTCAAAATGTTCAACAAAATTTTTCCATCCTTGGAATTAAATATAACAGACTTACTTGAAGACAGTAAGTATATAACATTGTGTTGTGTAATGAGAGTTGTTGAGAGTGACTAACACAGTGAAAGTAAATACTCCTGGTAGTTTTGGTGGTTTTGTTTGGCTTTTTATTAAATACTTAACAATGTAGTGTGAGATGCTGAGGCTGAGGAGAAAGGAAAGTTTACTGGCTAGAATGCTTCCCCCCCCCCCCCCCCCACGTAAATTAAAAGCTGTAATTCAGAAGAATATAACTTGCTTGATTATTTAATTCTTGAGTATCTGTACGACTAAACTTATTTCAAGACAGTGTTGTTAAAATTGAGTTATTAGCAGCAAAACAATTCATTAATATGGCAGGTAGGAAATCTTAAAAGCTAAGTGTAGCACCAAGATTGGTTAACTGGTATTTACAATGTTGACTACATTTCATTAGTCATCAGTTTGTGCTGCTTGTTTC
This sequence comes from Harpia harpyja, assembly GCF_026419915.1. NCBI lineage: Eukaryota > Metazoa > Chordata > Aves > Accipitriformes > Accipitridae > Harpia > Harpia harpyja. The sequence continues at coordinate 17,051,849 of NC_068948.1, forward strand.
TAAGCTTTTTGTCATTAGTTAATCAAACTAGAAGAAGAGAACCTGAGATTAGTATGTAAGCCTGCAGCATGTAGTGATGGTGCATTTTTCAACTATAAATTTATCACTTTTTTTGTGACGTGAATTTCTGACATTTGTCATCCACTGGAATTTTTCACTGCATTACCTAAGGAAAGACACCCAGTTTTAAATTTGAGATAAGAATTAATAAAACTGCTAAAATTAATAGAATAATAATCTCTGAAACCATCATGGCCTTTTCTTTCACTGTCATGGCCATCAGTTTATGCTATTTATTTTTTTTTTTTCTGGTGTTTACAGGCATAGGGGCTAAGCTAAGCTAGCTGTACCAGTATGATGAGAGAGAACTAACTTGATTTAAGTGTTTTTACTTTTTCGTGTAGTTGATAGAGCTTAATTTTTATCATCTTCTGTTTTGCAATTTACCACTCTAAATGTTTTTCTTTTATTCCACATTATGTCAGAGGTAAGAAGTTAAATACAGTGGTACATTTCTGCTTTGATTGGCAATCTGGTTTTAGCTTTTTTTAATGTAGCGGTTTTCCTCCATTTAAAGTAGTAATCCTCCCTCCTTTCCATACCCCTTATTTTAAAAAACAAAAGAAGCCTCCCCAAATTGGAGACTAATACCTTCTTTAACAATGCAGCTCCCAGGCAGTGCCGTATATGTGGAGGGCTTGCTATGTATGAGTGCAGAGAATGTTATGAAGATACTGATATTTCTGCTGGGAAAATCAAGCAGTTCTGCAAAACGTGCAATACACAAGTGAGTTGTTGTCTTTGTTATTCTACATGGGTTTAACCCAAATGGTATATGCTGTAATAATCAAAAGAAAGGCGTAAGAGCATAGTGAGACTTTCTCACCAGTACTAGTGTAATTGCACCCACCAAGTAAAATGTAGCCTTCGGTGACAAATCAGGAACTCCACCTGACACTGCAACGTATTCATCGACAGTTTCTTACTGAAAACATGGCAACTGCCAAATCTGTGACTGAACACAGTGGAGAAGTAGTAATCATAGGCAGCTTGGAATCTGTTTCCTGTCACCTGCTTTAAATCCTAATTTTACATACATGCTACCTTGTTTGAATCGATAGATTCATGACATGGAACCACTTAATTTTGAGTGCTGTTTGGTAACTTGCATGAAGCTGTCATAGTCATGGCTTGTTTTCAAGCCCAAACCTAGTAGAAAATTGTTGCATTAAATCTGACCTCCCTTCTAACCTCAGATTTGAATTTTGTGGGCAATATTGAGCTATACTGGTGGGGAAAAATAGAGAAACGTTTAGTCTGCTACTGTTACTGCAGTTCTTTCTCTAATGCCATTAATCTTCAGTTCAGCAGTAATGTTCTTTTTAGCTTTGTCTGTCACTGAAACAAATAATCTTATGGGGTGTTTTTTCTCTTCTGAAATATCACTTCAATTGTAGGTTCATCTTCATCCCAAGAGACAGAGTCATAAATTCAATCCATTGTCACTACCTAAAGATCTGCCAGACTGGGATTGGCGACATGGCTGCATCCCATACCAGAAGATGGAGTTGTTTGCTGTTCTTTGCATAGAAACAAGTCACTATGTAGCTTTTGTTAAATATGGGAGGGATGACTCCGCTTGGCTTTTCTTTGACAGCATGGCAGATCGGGATGGTAGATCTTTTATTTATTCTTATTAATTTTCTCTTACTTTTTTTAATGTGTATTACTATCTTAAATTTCAGTGCCTATTTCTTAATGTTTTGGAGATACTAATATTGTTTAACTTGATGTACTTGATGCTGGGACATTAATCTTGACCTAGCCTTACCTCAGTGCATTGATTTCATAGCAGTCACTGATTTGCATAATCTGAATTTCACCTAAATTGGGTACTGTATTAAGTAGATAGTACAGAAGTAACTGCAGAAGTTTTCTGGCGGGACTCCTTATACATTTTTCTATCCTTTGCAAGTTTGGCAGAGAGAATTCATTTTAAATAATCAACTGCAGGAATGTGTTCTTTCAGTCTGTATTTAAGTGGATGTACACAATCTCAGATACTATGCAAATATTTTTATTGCTTTTGTTTAAATGACTTAGTGTAGGTGTCTTCAGAATAAAAGAAATAGTCACACATTACAACATCTATGCCATTCCTTTGAATCTCTTTAGAGTTATCAGTGGAAAACTGTTACCCTGTAATAATACAAATGTCAGTAAAACAAGTGTTCTCTCAGATACTGCTGCATTAAATAGTGTTTAAATAAGGACTCTCTGTTCAGTTCTGGTGCCTGAGAAAAACAGGAATAGAAGCAAGTGTCAGACTCATAGTAACAGTTCTTTGCATGAAGAATTCTTGAACCCTTTTGTTACAGTGTGACTTGGGGGGGGGGGGGGGGGAGGAGAATCTTGCCTCCTGTTGAAAATGAAACTGCGACAGGATTAAAGTCTCTTTCTTATAGCAACCAGAAGGCAATCAAGCTTTGTTTCAGAGTGCTTGAAATGTGTACGACTGAATTCTGTAAAGAACCACTTTATTTCAGGAATGTAGATCACATGAGATACTCACTGGGTATCTCCTGCTGATCTTAGGGGGTTTTGTATCACAAGTATTTCCCTTCAGCTAGTGCTATAAGCTAAAAATGTTTGCTGGGGAGCAGTGTCACAGATGTCCATACTCGTGTTGTTTGAATTTGCTCATTTTTTACATGGAAAATGGCCGGGAGCAAACTCTGCCTTAGTCTTGCAAGTCAGGTACAGACACTCATGTTTTATGAATTCATCAACTGTTACCAGTTGTCATGTTATTAACAAATTCAGTAGCATTTGAGGTGGCATACGTATTCAGGTCACTCTCCCAAAGCCGTACAGAATTTTTAGTGTTGATGAAAACCCGAAGCTCTCATTCTGGTAGGGTGTTTGTGTGGGTGTTTGTTAGTAAACACTACAAGATACTCTGACACCAATTGTGATTTTTTTTCTTGAACAATACACCTTTCATAGAAATTTACCCTGCAGTAGTCCAGAATGGCATACTTAGGTTTTTTAGCATGCATTTTCAAGAACTGGTGATGCTGTCATAATTAAAGTACATTATAAAGAGCAAATATATGTAGATGCTATCCTAATCTGTTTCTCTTTCTTTCCTTACGGTTAAAAGGAGGTCAGAATGGCTTTAACATTCCACAAGTTACCCCATGCCCAGAAGTTGGTGAATACCTGAAGATGTCTCTAGAAGAATTACACTCACTGGATTCCAGAAAAATTCAAGGTTGTGCACGAAGACTACTTTGTGATGCTTACATGTGCATGTATCAAAGTCCAACAATGAGTTTATACAAATGAACAATGTCCTCTGGAAAACTGAAGAAACAGTGTAGAGTTATTGACTGTTGCATTTGCTACATTTTTTGGTTAGTTTTAATGCAACCGTTGCTGGCAATGGATGCGATGACAAGGAAGAAGTTGACTATGAGAGCAAAAGGATTACTGTTCCAAAAACTACATGTGGAGTTCTGTAATTGAAGTATTTAAGCATTTTGCACTCTAGGAAGTGTGCTTGTGTGTGTTTGTTTTATAAACAAAGTCTAAGTGAAGTTACTAAAACTTAAAGCTTTAAGTGCATTGATTATACACAGGCTTTTTTGAAATGTTAAAGGTGGAATTGTGTCAGGAGAAACCTCCTTAGTCCATTGAGAATGTAAAGGTACACAGTGTTCTTTCTTGCTCAGTGCATTTCTGTGGGCCAAGGATGATGATTCTCTTGTGTTTCTCTACCCTCCATCCCCACCACTTCTCCCCACCCTTGATCTTTTTAGCACCATAGATTCTCTCTTGAAGGGAGAATAACTTCAGTTTTACTAAGATAAATTTTGGACTGTTCATTGCATATTAATTCTGTTCTGTTATCTGCCTACTGCATTCTTTTCAGTTCACACATTTGCATCTTCAAAAATTAACGTTCATTTAAAGATCTGAATTCCTGTCTTGTGAAAGTCAAGCACACAGATTTGTTATCTGTTAACTTGCAATTTTTGGAGGGGAAAAAGAGGAGAGGAGAAAAGGGTATTAACAGGAACCATAATTGCTGAAATATAAAATAAGCAATGAAAGTTAACAGATGTCTTTTTCTAAGTGTCTATTTTTAAAGAAACAAAGCAGTCTGGAACAGAACAGCAACTATATACAAATGATTCGAGGACAGAAAAATAAAACAGTAGATTGCCTCAGGGAATGTTGCTGAAGTGGATTCTACTCCTTGGTAAAACAAAACTGACTTTTCTACAGTACTTTAAGCTACTACCTGGGAATATGTTATGCATCTGACTCTTCATTTCAGGATTAGTAGTAATGAGTATTAAAAATCTCTGCCTGGAAAGGCAAAACTATGAATAAAAATACATCAGAGTTTTACTGTATACCAAGCACCTAGTGAAACCTAACTTGAAAAGCTGCAAAACCTGCATTGATGTAAAATATTATACTTTGAAGTCTGTTGGTTTCTGTTTGCAATGAAATACTGTTTTAGTTGCTTTTTAGCTATTTCTGTCTACTACTGACTAGCAAACATGCAACTATATATATACAGTAAAATCTGGTTGTACAAACTGCATACATATGAGCTGTACATTTTCAACTCTTAAGATGTTTTATATGGAAAACTTCCTTTTTGGGATCAAGTCTATAGAAGGAGCGGTCACAAAATATAACAGAGGAAAAGCCACTTTAAAAAAGCCACTGTTTTAAAGACAATGGAGACTGATCCCATATTGTAGAAAATGTGGTTACTTTGTTCTTCTTGGAAAACCTAAAATCTTTCTTTGGGACACACTCCACCACAGAACAGTACTAGAGAGAGATTTGAAAACGATGCTTGAAGGACTAATTTGTCTAAAGCAAGGGGTGCTGAGGGAGTTGATCTGTTCCGTTAGCCACTGCATGAACTGTGCTCTAATTTTTCACTCGCAAGAGCAAAAATGTTATTAGAAGTGTCACTGTTCCTTTTGCCTCTAATTGTCTCCTGGGTTCTGCATTCCCTTGCCTTATTTATCTAGTCTGTGCTCCTTGGCAAAACTCTTATTTCTTTTGTTTCAGTCCTACTACGAGCTCTTGAAAAAAACCTGTTTCTTTAGTTTCAGTACTACTATGAGCTCTTGAACTCTTTCTTTCCTGAAAAATTTCAGTGAGGCTTTAGGTGATGGATTCCATAACCATCTGTCAATGGATGGGTTATTGTCCATTGGCTCTTCCTTGGCTACGTACCATCCTGCTCTGGGACAGCAGCTGCAGATGTGTTGACAAGGATGCCACAGAAGCATCTCATAGGCAATATAAGGTAAAAAGACTAGCAATAGGTCTTGGCTAGGCAGCTTGTATTTATTAAAATGGCCTTGAGAACACTTATATAATCTGAGCAGAAGGTATGGTAACCCACCCTTGGCTGCATGTTGAAGAGGAAGTCGGGCCACCGCCTCCAGGTACCTCAACTGATGTTTTTAAATAGGGCTGTTTGCAAAGCAAAGGCAAGAGGGGGTTTGCAAAAAAAAAAAAAAAAAAAGCAATAACGCAACAGACTCTCAGCTTGCTCTCTACAATGTTTGATACCTTGTTTGATAACTTCATTCCTCCAGCCCCCTCATGACTCTCAACCTGAAAGTAGTTGCAAGAGATAGCCCCTTCTGAACAAGGAGCAAACGTAAAGGCTTTACAAAATGAACAAGCACAAACCTATGTACCAATGAGACCAATCTGAATGTCTGGATTCTTTCTCTTCCCTATCCCTAGATTTATTCTCTACTTTTCCCAATGCATTAACTTTCATATGTCTTCCACTCATGTCATCTTTCTGCCTCCCTCCCTCCATATATTACATACTACCTAAAGTTGTAGTTACCTTACCTCTTCCTTCTTGAACTCGGAGAACAGCCTTGGAACTGCTATGGCCAGAGAGGAGACTTGGACTTGCAACTGTATTGAAATTTTCTACATAAATAATCTTCTAGCAAAATAGCCACTCTTTTTTTACAACTGCAAATATTTAAGAACCCCATTTTTTCAGGATGTATATTCTGTTAGCAGAACCCAATTAAAATAGATGGGTGTAAATGAACTGCTTCGCTTCTTGCCTCCAATCTTCTGGCCTTTGACTGGAAAAGAAGTTGTGTGAATTCTTACTGTGGTACACCTAGAGAACATAGAGAAAAAACTGGGAGTTTAAAAGCATTATTGTGCACGCTTCTTGGTGACAAATACTGTGTTTCGAATTGCAGGCAGTACTTTACAGCCTGCATTTTGTACTACTTAATATTATTGCAAAACAGTAAATAGTTTTGCAAACAGTGTATGATTACATGGTTAGTTTATTGCTTATCAGTTAAAAGAGCAGAGATGTCTTCTATAGCATTAAAAAAAGTGTTGGTTTTGACAACTGAGTCTTCTTTTAATCCAAAAAGTATTGCTTTATGGTGTACTGCATTTGACTGGAGATAATCTGGCAATGTAAATGAAATGTTACGGAAACTAACCCCAGTTTTTATTTTCTTTCTCAGAAAGGAGTATACAGACAGAAAAGTGATTTCACTGTGAAAGGAAACTTGTAAAATAACTTATATACAAGGGTAAGAAACTGTTTTTAGCCTTCAGCATATATTGTGGGGGAATTGAATAAGCTATTTTGAAGAAACAGCCTGCATTTTAAAAATCTACTGCTGTTAAATGTAACGCCCAAAGATTCCAGTGACTAAGCACCCAACTTTTATGTGTCTAATGCATTTGGGAGCCTCCCAATCAGTTCTCTCTCTCTCTCTCTCTCTCTCTCTCTCTCTCTTTTTTTAATATGGTGAATGTGCCCATAAATTAATAGCACTTAGATCATTGCTTCATGGTTTGGCTCTTAAGTATTGCTAACAATGGCCTTAACCTGTGAGTAGGAAAACACATAGAAAATATGGTTCCTGACAGCCTGTAAAAACGTAAAGTTTCATAATACATAAACTCATAATCGGGGAGAAAAACTGCACCCCTATACAACTCTCAGCCTCTACTCTGCTAATCATTTTTAGAAATAGGGGTTCAAATCAGTAGAAAATTGAACAAATCACTGCGCCACTAAATGCTTGCTTATTTTGAACATAGAGGGTAAAATGAAAAGGTATTAGTTAAAGGTGATGCCTTACATATTACTAAAACAAAAAACCAAACAACCAACCCCAAACCCCACAGTAAACTACATGAGAATGCTTGTTTTTTGGTGTGGGAGATAATTGGAGGAAAAAATACAAAAATATGTATGTTCAGTAAAGATCCTTCTAATACCTGTGATAATACTGATTCTGTGCTTTTGAAAATGTAGTACTGTGTCTTACTAAGCCTGTGAGAGTTCCATTTTAAGCAAGTACTATGTGTTACAGGAATTACTCATGCAATCGTAAATGGTTCATTTCAATGCACTTATTTTTCTTGTGCACTTTATACTCCACTGAACAGATGAACTTGGTCACCACAATCCCTAATGGTAGCCTGGTTAATACAATACTAAGGCACAACATGCTGCAAACTGGAATTTTACGGTTTCAGAACTGAGTTGGTGTAAAAAACAGCTTGAAAGCTTTGTGTATTTTTACCACTGTAACAAAGCATGTTTTTCTCTGTTCTTGATGTTTTGCTAAATAAACATCCCATGTTTTGTGTACAAATAGTCTCTTAAACTTAAAAAGGCTGTCTCCAAGAATGAGTTAGGGAAACTTACAATCAGATTGCCCTCAACTAGCCTTAACACCCCCCCCCCCAATGGTAGAGTGGAATTTGCTGCTGGAAAGGAATGTACCATGTGCTCTTTCTGTATTAATATTAATTAAAAATATTATTTTTATGGCTCTATTAATTTCTTTGGGGGCTTGCAGTTCTGGGACTGTCACGAACAACAACGAATACAGTATTGAACTAGCTTGGTTTATGTATTTACAAAAGTATTTTTACATATTTTTGATAGTCTCTCAATTTCAACTTTTCTAGGAAACTTAGGAATTGCTGTACTGTATCAGATCAGGTCAAAGTATACTACTTGTGCCTTACCAGTTAGTACCTGATACTCTAATGGAAAACCAACAAAACGCTGCTATAGCTAACTGTAGTTTGCCTGTGGGGAAAAATAAATTTATTTTTTTAAATGCTTAGAACACTACCTTACTGACCCTAGATGATCAGCTCCTCCTCAGATCATGCTGTAGGTTCAGTGCTGCTTCCGTAGCTACCATTTAGAAGACCTGAACACCAAGTCTGCCTGCATTCTCTATCTAGAAAAATGCTGCTATCCAGTATTTCTAGGTTTAATTTTTTAAATTTCCTGAGTATTGTAATAATAATTATAATAATGAAGAAAAAGCCCTACCTGGGACTGTAAAAGGAATGCTGTCAATTTAAGTATTTTTAAAATCTTTATTGTATTGAAAATACTTAAACAGTTGTAAAAATACTTGCAAAATATATTTTTAGGAAATGCATTACCTACTTCTGTAGTGTAAAGGGTTGGTTTGTTTTCTAAACTGAGTTTCTCATTTGCAATAAGATTATTATTTGACTTTTTTAAAAGCTAAAGCTGGGGCCTCCTGTGAATCACTATGGGAAAAGTGCTCAGAACATCTCAACGTTTTTACAGCAATAACATCAATGTTTATCTTCTGTAGAGCTGAGCTCTGCTGAGCAGCTGCAGCTGGAGGTTTGCCTGTATTTCGAGTGTTCCGTCACTAGAGGGCAGTGCCTGTACCAGCTGGAAACCTCTTGTCTATTCCTAACCCACGGCTTTTAAAAATGAAGATATATATTTGTATGTGTCTATCCAGCTATTATAATCCCATTTTTATAGTGCTGCTCTTAAAACTACTTTTGGGCTAACACAATTAGGTACATATAAAACTTTCACAGGTTTATAAATTTCAAACTTGCACCAAATCTAACGCACAGGGTCTTTAGTGCAGACTTGGCCATGTGCGTTGTTCCCTCAATCGTCAAGCCCACAGTTCATAAATGAAGTGCTGCGCGGTGAGCGGGTGCCGCCGCCGAGTGTTGGCGTGACCCCCAGGGCTGGACCAGCATCTCACACGGCAGCCTGAGTCTGGGCAGGGCGGCTTCGGGTCCTTACTGCACCAAAACTGCCCCTGGCTCTAGGCCCAGCTGTGCAGTGCAAAGCTCTGAGAATGGAAAATTGGAGCCACGTGACTAAAGCAGATAGTACTGGGAGATGTAAAATACCTAGGAGATCTTGGGGCCTTTGTAGAGCTTAGTGGAATCTAATGAAAACCGCAAACAACTTGAACGCAGTAGTAATTTTTCAAACCAAAGACTTTCATGCAAAACAAAATGTCATCGAAAAAAAGCACGGTGTGAGTCACAGTCTTCAGTCACTTCACGAGGAGCAGGTCCAGCCGCAGCCGCTGAACCTGGCGGTGTGGCTGCAGCCTCCGTTAGCCCTACCTTTTCTTCTTTAGGCTCTTCCTCGGTGATCTGCGCCTGGCCAGCTCAGGAAATGGGAGCTGGCTGAGGCCCACCTCCCCTGTAAGCTGGTGCAGGAATTAAGTGGGTTTGGGGCCAGAAGGAAGCCAGGGTAAGTATGGTACATGTTTTCAGCTGTAGCATCGCTGACGTGTGAATTAGTTAGAGAGCACCTTATGGTCACTGGCATCCATTTGCTCTTCAGGCTGGTTTTTACTGGGCGGGAGCTGCAGCACACTCGGGGCTCCGAGGCTGCCCCACAGAGCTGCAGGCGGCAGTGCAGCCCCCCCCCATCCCCCCGCTCCCCTCATTGCTGCCTCCTGAGGTCTGTAATGCCGGGGAGCACGGGAGGCCCCATGGCTGCTCTCACCAACTGCCCCACGGCTCAGAGCGAGTGATGCTGCAGGGTTCCTGTGCGAGCAGGGCGGCGGTGTGAGGCCGCTGGGTGCAGGTTGGTCCTGATAACCACAGCAGGGAGGTGCTGCTTGGGCTATGACGGTGCCACATAGAGCAAGCAACTATAGAAAGGGACAGTAGGGAAAAACAAAAGAAAAAAGGCCTGATTACTGAGTCACAGCACAAGCCAGCTGCATGTGTGACTGCCTCGAGGTGCTGAGGTGGCCACGTGCAGGGAAGATCCATGGCTGCTGAACTACTTAAGGCCATGATTGGAAAGGGTGCCGGCTGCCATTCCCAACTCAGCCCACAGCCAGCACTACAGGTAGTCATGAGTGGTGATAAATACATTTAATGCATTTTATAGCTGAGCTAGTAGTGCAATAAAAACATTTACAAAAAGGAAAAAAAAAAAAAAACCAACCCAAACCCCAAACCACCCTGCATTTTATGGCCCTAATGGTCAAGTTTTGCAGCTGATTGACTTACTTATGTATAGAGAAATTTGATAGTGGATATTGTTATTTATTAATCAATTTTATCAATTAATTTTAATTGAAGAAAAATTTGGAGTTTTTCTGGGTCTAACTATTCTCTATATGGATTAATAACTGAAAACTGAAATAATAATTCTGTGTGCATATTTTCTGTCTCTGTATATGCACATTCTGTGGCCTTATTTGATTGTTATTGTTGACGCTGTCTTACCTGAGAACCATTAAGCCACAGATTTCTCCTCCTGCCCCCTGGTTTGATGCTGCAACAGTGGGTGAGCTACAGCCTTACTAATGCTGGGATGGGATGGGTAGCTGGTGGGGCTGGGCCTCCTGCCCACACCACACTTCTGGGCTCTGCTCACAGGGATGGTGACACTCAGTGTCTCACCTAGACCCAGAACACACACGTGTTTCATTGCACACCCCCAAGCTAGGCACTACCTGCCTGCCTCTCTTGAGATAATCCTCAGCTCAAATGGAGCCATCTTACGATGTCACGTGGTAGCTACACATTAGGGGGGTTTTGGATAGCAAATAAGGTGGTTTGTGGTTCCCCCCTGCCAATGTCCACTTAAGCTCTGGTTTAGGCAACTACATACTTGGGAGGGGGTAGTGTGGGTCAGGATGTAATATGGCTGTAAGTCCTCTTTTGAACTTTGCTGCTCAGTGTTCAGCCCAGCTCTGTGAAAGGGCACTATCTCCATTGCAGCACGGCAAGCAGCCAGGCAGCACCCCTGGCCTGGACTCTTCCTGCAAGGCAGTGATAGCTAGTACCTCCTGAAGGCAGGAGCTACATAAATACAGCTTTTCTAAATGTGATGATACCCACACTAACAGAAAGGCAGCCCTAGCTTAACCAAATGCTCTGCAAACTTCCTACCTTTAGGTTTCTGATTTTTGAGGAGTCTTCTCCTCCCATCTATTTAGCCTTCATTTTCAGCTGATTCCCTCTTCCATGAAGAGAAGAGACACCTGGGAATGTAAGGATAATTGCATATAAGTTGCATCGTAATTTCTTTTTAAACAGTCTATAAATTGGCTGGATTCACCTTCACTGCCTAACAAGACCAGTTTGTGTATGCTAGCACTCACACTTTAAGATGCTATTCACTAGGTAGCATTTCACATTCCACACTGCATATTGTTTGGTTTTTTTTAACCATGCACATTTCCCGCATATCAAAGTAATTTGCAAAGGTCATTTTGTTTCTACTTATCTATTACAATAAATCAATGAATAAATAAATTATAATGCAGCAATTAAATTTATAATGAGATGGGCAACAACTATTAATAAATGCAGAGCTAGTTGCCCAAAGGTGAACAGACTTCCCCTCTCTTCTTACAAGTCAGGTAATGATCCTTCTATGATCAAGAAACAAGCAGCTGCTAAACATGTAAATGAAACCAAGGGGTATATGAGTTCACACTATAATACTGTTCTTCAGCCTCATTATTATTGTCACATTATCAGTTCTTCTGTGACTTTTCCTGTGAATATTTAAAGACAGGGAGGGGATATGCAATTATTTTTAAATATCCTTCTGCCAAATGACTGTCTGAATGAACCCAACCATGTTGCTGAAGTGTTGGCTCCCTTCAGTAACCTAATTGGTACCACACAACTGCATTTTATCCCAACAGAGCTATTACAAAAACCAGTGCTGATCTGCAGGATAGTCCAAAAGAAAATGCTGAAATTCCATGAGGCATGGAAGTGCCTTTTAAAAAAAAAAAATAGTTCAGCATTATTAAATACCAAATCTGAACAAAACAATACAAGCAGGGTATAAACTAGTGTATTTTCTAATTTTAAATATAGTTGTAAATTATAACATCTCTACTTCTCTCAGTAGTTTGATATTGCCATAAGGAAAAAGCAGAATGATCTTAATACCTTTTTTGCCCCCAAGTTCTTCCTGCTGTAGTAGGCATGCTCCAGGATGCTTCACATTTCTTTGGTTTCCATCTGTCTTCAATATATTTTTCCTATTCAAAATTAAATGCCAGAGAGTTGCCATTTCATAGGAACAGCCTTATTTCTTTCTTCAATAGCCACAACAGTGGATCCCTTGTTATTTTACTCCCACCCTTTCCTGAAAGTGCATGCTCGCTCTCTCTCTGTCTTGTCTCTCCATGTTTGCATTATGCACATGTATGCTCCACCATCTGAGATCACATTATTCAGAAAAATTGTTTTTAAAGGAATGATTGATGCATTTACTGGTTTTGCCCCAGTCTGAGCTGACTCTGGCAAGAATGATCTGTTAACATGGGGCTGAGGAGATACAGCATTGCCCAGAACATCAAGTTGTTTATCTAAAACTTTTTTATATTTAGAAGAATAAGGGGTTTCTCCCCCCCCCCGCATACAGTTTGAGAATTTAAAGGGCAGCTCATTAGTTAGCAGAGCCTTCAATGAAACTACAATGGTTGATTTATTGTAATAGATGGCAGGAAACAGAATTATCTTAGCAAATTAGTTTGGCTGATAGGAAAGCTGGCCAGTAGATAAGACACAGTGCTGACATCTGACCTGACCTGCACATGCTTCTAATGGAGGTATGCTGATTCACAGCTGAGCATGAGTCACTACACTGAACAGAAAGTGCTCAGGAAGAACAAGCCAGCCATGAATGTGGCCAGGAACTGCATGCAGTATGCTACCTGGAAGCACCGTCCTTGAGACTGTCTTGCTTCCCTGCAGTTTCTGACTAAGGTGAGAAATATTAGCTGATCCATTCATAGTTTTTATACAATTCAAACCCTCAGCAGGAGGCTGTTTCACAGAGGAAGCTAGACAAGTTTTTTCAACTCAGATATTGCAGTCACAGAAGTTCAACTGTATTTATCAAGCCTAATGAAGCAATTTCTCTGGTTTCCATTGCTGCACTTATCTGGGTCTTTAAAACCCAGCAGCAGCTGGCATGAGGGGGACCTATAGCAGTCAGTTGACCTATGGAGCTTTTACTAAAGATGCATAGTCTTATACGAGATCTTTCATGCAGATAAAACCAAAAGCATCTAACACTTTACTAACTGACTACTCCCACTTTTCCTGTTTAGACAGGAAAAAAAAAAGAAATCCCAAAGCCTTTAATAAGTTCACAGTGTATGTTATTTAGCACTGAATGCAGCTGTCTCTGCAGTAGTGTGCAGAAGCTGTTTATAACCAGGCAGAAAAAAGATATGTGTAGATATAAAAAGCTCGTATTTGAGAGAAATTTAGTTCAGGAATTGACATTAACTGCACGCACACACACACACATGTGTGTGTGCGTGTGTGCGCGCATACCCATGTAGTTGAGAGGGCACGGCGGTCATAAAATGAAGCAAGAGCTTGCCTGCCATACTTCAGCTTGCCATTGCTCCCTGGAGCACGATGGCCAGGGTGGAAACTGTAGGACAAAAGCCTTCAAGTGACATTGTTGGTGTATTGCTGTACAAGGTGCTCAGAAGACATTAAATGAATATAACATTGTCTAAGCAGGTATTAGATGTGCCTCCAACTTTATGTTGGGCTGCTGAGGGTGGCATAAAGAATTTTTCAGCACAAACTCCAACTTTGCCAGCAGGCCCCAAAAGATCCCCCTCCAGTCAATAGACAGTTTTAATATCTTTCATCCTTTAGAAGCAATTGCCTCCCATGCCCTGGGACACCCACAGTTTGGTCAGGGTTACTGACTCTGACCTCACAGACAAAAATTTTGGAGCTTAGTGGAGCAATTGATTTTATGCACCAAGTCAAGTTCCCCCACAAGCTCAAAACTGCAGAGTTGTGGAAGACCTCATCATAAGAGCAGGCTGAGAAATGTACATGGAAGTCCTGATCCCCGCAGATACCAGTATCAGTGGGTGGTCAAAGCCTTGCCATTTGTAGGACACCTGGATTAACATATTCATCAAGTGTGTAGAAGTGAGTGAATAACAGGAGTTTTGTGCTGTGGTTAGTAGCATTCATTCTGTCTTTGCACGGGCCGGGAAACCTGCTAGACCTTCTACAGCCAGAACAAATGGCCACCTCTTTTAGTTCTTATGACAAGTGTGGGGAAATTAAATGATAAACATGGAGAGAAATACAATGATAAACATGGGGGGGGGAGGAGCGGGGGGAATGAACCCTTTCTGCAAGGTAGGAACTCAGTGATAAATAGATCTGTGCATATTTCCCAGCCTCATTCCTCACTTGCCAAGTCTGATGCTATTTTCATTAGGTCATGTTACCATACATGTCATTTTATACAAAGGTGCAGTATATCACAACTGGAGGTTGAGGTGCTTGTAGTGAACACAAATGAGCTTGTAATGGTCCATCTGCTTTGATTTTATTTAGTGATCCCTCAAGGGCTGGGAGCTAGAGTGAGAATAACAATGCTTCAACCCATCTGCTATTGTAGTACCAGCTCCAGTTGAATTATCACATGTTCTGAGTGGCTGGCATATGCTGTGACATAAAGCTACAAGAAAGTGTTGCTCTCCAGCTGTTGTGTTGACAAATACTTTTCAGCCAGTCATTAAGTTCAGCTCAATAACCAGGGGGAAACTGCAGCTAAAAGTTGATTATTATTTTATTTTATTTTAAGCATTAGAAATCACTAGTACAATATATTTTATTTAAAAATGCGTCACTAAGGGCACACATTGTATATGAGCTCTAACAATAAAAATTTCTCTGTGATGCCCATAAATTTTTGTGTTATAGGATTGGACAGGCATCTCTGTAACTGACAGTGTAAATCTTAGTAATGAAACTATGGCTAACCTTGTTTAAGAAACAGCACATCTGAAGCTGTGTAGGTATAAACTTGCTGGCTTAGTGGTGCTATGGGCCATGAGCATGCCTGACCAGCAAAGGAACAACTCAGAAAGAGATTGTGATCTAAGGCTACATGCAATGATGGATAACTAGATTGTCTTTAAATTGAGGAGGAAAGCAAGTAGAGACCCATGTAGAGACATTCACCTGGTGGATGCAACAGGTTTGGATGGCTCATCTGGCATTGCACCTCATCTGGGCTGCAAGGTGTGTTTGCTAGAAGTGGCCACTAATCTTGCCTTTACTCCCCATTCCACTGCTGGTGGCCTGCTGAAGAGCTCAGGACGCTCTGGAGGCACCTTAATTTGCGCTCACTCAGCACACTTGCTTCAGAGCAAGTCTTGGAAGAGTATTTGTGGATCTCTGCTGTCAGATTCTCCCCTTCTTCCTCTCTCCACCCTGTCCTCTCGGGGCTGCTGTGGGTATGGAATCTGCCACTGTGGCTGGGAACAAAATAAAAGGAATTTCCCACAGGTTCAAAGGCTGATACACAGCCAGACATATGTAGGAAATGTGAGGTCCCCTGCACAGTCTAATGTTCCTCTCTTTCTGTGGATAACGTATCCAGAAAGGGCACGTGCCTTTTGGGTACTGTCCACCGTTCAGCAGCCACATGTTCAATGAGAACAAAGCAAATGAAATCTGTTCTTGATATTCAAAAACACTCTCCAGAATTCTTGTCCCTTATATGAGATAGCCCCACTGCAGGTGGAGAAGGGATTGTTGAGGGATTACAACCCGAAGACACTAAATGATGGTACCGAACCCTCAGTGCTGCTGTTACCCCAGGAAGGCAGGGCGGGCTCTCTCGAGCATGGCTCTTGTGCATTTCTGTTAACCATTGCATTAGAGATTCAGTTCTTAAATATGACTTATGCTTGTATTTTGTCTCAGAAAAACAATAGGCACTGTTCATACTGAAGCATTTCAGTTCTAGAGGTTTATATTTCCTATTGTATCCAAAGACCTGTGGGTGCCAGCTGTCACTGGTGCTGCCGTTGTATTATGATCCCCTGGCTAGTGCAGGAATTGTTGATTACGTTGCCTTTTGAATCAGTTGATTACCATGAATAATAGGCCAAAAAGCCTGTCAGCATTTTGACTTTAATATAACTGTTACAATTAATTATGGGTTTAATTAGCATATATGCCCAGCAGTAGAGAATATAATACTTCATGGGTAACAGATGATCCTGCAGCTGTAACATAAAGTGTGATACAGGTTGGGATACAGATAGTTATTAATAAATGACTTCTATTGTTTGAGGTCCTTATTTATACAAATTAGCAGACACGACATAATCAACCCAAACTGTATAATTTATAATAATTGATTTCATTTTGACTGACCACCAGTTGGCCTACTACATGCCCTCAGAAGAAAAATAGCCCTATTAGGATAAGTTTAATCCTAAACATAGCTAATGAATCCTATTACTTTAAGGTCATATTTGAAGCTTTTGTTAATTGTCAGAACCATTTTAAATTGATTAGAGTTAAATTAAATCAATGTAATGTTTAGAAAAACAATATTTCTAATGGATGAGGCCAAGCTGACCTCAAATAAACATATTTATCAACCGATTTCAGTGAATGAGAAGGCTAGCAGCTGAGCTCATAATTCACGATTGTCTATAATATGGGAAATGTCACTATCTAGGCAATTAATTATGTCAGGTAATAAATCTGTTGCTCACAGTTGAGCATTTGCCAGTTGGGGTGACAATCCCCTCAGCAAGGTTATGATGTTTAAAGACTCTCTCCTCCCCCAAAAACACACTTTACAGTAGCAGAACGACTACATACAACTTTAGGGGAATGAATGTAGTGTTTTCATAACTGCCAATTACCTGACAACATGCCAGACTGATAACTTAGTATGGAATCATTTCTGTACCAGGTCATTTCACATAACAAGGATGTTCTATGAGGAAAAAGTTTTGCCGAACTATGTAACAACGTTTCCCAGGCTGAAGAGGTCAGAAGCTATTAATAGTTCCTTACAGACCACTATCAAGTTGTTGGTTTGCAGTAAATATATTGAGTGGCAAAATGTATAATGATCAGAGAAATAATTGTTTTGCACAAGCTTGAGAGTGTGAGAAATTCAGAATGGGTTAAGACGAACTAGGCTACATGATACTTCACAGGTAATGATTAGTACAGTTTAATACAACAGGACATAGGAAAAATGATACACAGAAGTAGGATAAGTTTAAGGTTAATCATGCATTCAGCAGCTTAGGAAAATGTCTGGCATTATTGCAGACAAATGACACAAAACATCTGTTCTCTGTTCAATATTTTGTCAAAAAAAGAGCAAAGGTAAACTAAATTTTCATAAAGAAAGGCTGAGAAAAAAGTATAAAAAAGGCATAGCAGTAACCAGAGACACCTAAATTCTCATTTGTATAGTATTGCATGTGCAGCATGAGCTGTCTTATGTTGAACAGATCACAGAACAAAAGACAGTATAAGTAATACAATATTTCTATTGAAAAAGAGTAGGATAAGTGATGAAAAGTTCACTAAATTAAAAAGAATCTGGAGCAGTTCAAAAAGATTCCTACCATTTTGGAGGGTGCTTTACTTATTCTCTAGAACTAAACTTTCCATTTTGCATGTTGATACAGGATGATGTGTTCTGATCAGCATGCTGAAGCGGGACTGTGTTTGCGATGGGTGAATCATCCTCTTACTGGAGGCTATCCTGCTTTTGAAGCATCAGCTGTTTTGTATATTTCAGGTTCAGCCATAAGCTTCGACACTGAATTTGGCCATTAGCCCTGAACTGTGCTAATTAATGGTCATATTCTGACAATCATAATCAAAAATTAATATAGCCTATGCAATCTTAGATTTTGCACATGGAAGGTATGATGCACTAGCAGGTACACCCTGCACTTGCATGTACACGACTGACATTTTGGAACCAAAGTGTTGGCTTCATAAATTAAATACGTGTATTCAGTGAACCACGTCAAAGGGCTCTTAACAGCCACAAGTATGTTGTGAATTGGCCTTTTTTGCCTGAACTGTATCAACAGCTTCATAAAAAGTAGTTGTGAAATAAGAAGTACTCAAATGCAAGGCATAAGCTTACATACATTATGAACAACTGAGACATAAAAAGGCCTTTCAGTCATAATATAAAAACAGCCTCCTATGAGAAGAAGAAAATACAGATGCTTTCTAGGTACCCAAACAAGGCAGAGCATGTTCACTAAAAGGTCCTGCCAGCAGGTTTTTTTCATCGTTCCATGGACAGGCCGTTATGTCTTAGGAAATAAGAAATGTAACCAGAGGTCATCCGGCAGGATTAGACCAGACCAGAAATGTAACCAGAGGTCATCTGGCAGGATTAGACCAGACCCTTCATATGAAGCACCCAGAACTCCACCCCACGAACAGGGTGCCTTGATCTCTGCTGCTTCTCTTACAGAGGCTACAGGCAAGTCTCAGTCCCACATTCACTCTCCCATGATGGGAAATGTTTTGGGTCACACAGTTCAGCTTCTCTCATGCTTTTGCCATGAGTCTGCTTTGAGGACTGGCCTACCTGTGTTTATGCTGTGAAAAGCAGCTGCTCAGCCACCACTTCTGATACAGTTGAGCATGACTCATCACAGTGGGTAAAATCCAGCTTTGCTTTCTATTTGGGCTAGACTCTTACATTAAGCTATTTGTGTTACTGAGAATAAGACAAGCCATAGTGAAAGAGAAATTTGCCCTAACACACACACACAGACTTAATTTACAGTGGGCTGAAGCTGCCACTTGACTTCAGATCTCTGGCAGATACTTTGCAGATACTACTTGTCATTAAGCATTTAAATAGTAATTGGTTACATTCGTATATAACTTATTAGCAGGTTTGGAAGAATACGAGAAAATCAAACCATCAGCTGTGAAATGCTATGCTGTAGAGCAGCTTTAGGATATTAAGACAATTTGTGTGTGTGTGTGTGTGTGTCTGTGTATGTGTGAGAAAGAATGAAAGACTGTGTTTGTATGTGTGTATATAATTACTATTTCATTTCTTGGGTAAAAGTCCTGTTCCCCCCCCCCCCCCTTTCTTTATGGCAAGGAAAATTGCTCTTCTAACCTGTCTTCAAAATGTAATAACTTGCAACCAATCACTGTAGACCCTGAGTGGACTCTGAATTATTACTGTGAGATGAAACATTTCTTTAACAAAACTGAGTCCTTTAATATCCCCCATCTCTGTTATTAGATGGACGAATGAATTTTACTTTGAACATAACATGTGGCATTGTCTGAAAATTGCCGGTATGAACTGAAGTTGGCAGGTATTTTCTTGCTCGCCTCGTCAGTGATTGCCATTTATTATATGTTGCACCTTTATCTGTCAAATACTGCAGAGCGCTATATTGATTTGTGTCTGCTGCAAAGCAAAGGTCACTTTGATCAACATACTACAAAACCAGAAAAAGTAGGGTTCTGACATTTCATTACCTGGGAAAAAAAGAACTAAAATAAATAAGAATATGTTTGAGAACAGAGCACTTCAATATCACAGTGTGCAGTAACTGTAATTAACAAAAGAACTGCTCTATTGAGGTTAAAGAGAAAAAGGAGAAGGCAGGTTTTCTTGCAGGGACTATTCTTTACATGACTGATTCTGTAACATTACAGCTGTGATCTTACTGAAGGGTTACATTCATTACAAATCAAATACATTGGCTTCTCAGATTCAGACTTTTAATGAGCAATAAAACTCAGGAACTCTTTAGGAATTGGGGAAGATTTTATAAAACTTTTAATTTTGTCTAAGAAACCCTAATGAGATTGGGGACTTTCTGTGCTATACCCAGATGAAGAGATGGTCCCTACCTTAGGAATGTACAGTCTGAAGAGATAAAACAAAGCACGAGAGAAAGAACTGGACCCACTGCTACATGTGGCTCACCCAAAGTCACAAGGAGCAAAAGGCAGAGCCAAAAATTACGCCCGGATCTCCATTTTCTAATTCTAGTTCCCAAGAGCTTAGTTGTCTTTCAGAACTAGCACACAATTTAAAGATTTGTAAGGAAAGTGGTGCCCCAGGTGACATAGTCTTGTTATTTTTCTTCATGCCCAGTGTCTTTTGGGCAACCCCTACATATTGCTTCAATGGGATCAGCAGACACTTCTTTGCCTTGTGTAAATAAAATAGGCCCAAGATTTCTGTGGAAATTTTTCCTTCTTGCAGAAACTTCTGTTTTACCTTTTGGGAATTTGCTTTTAAAATCAGTGTAGTTCCCCATCCCTTTCCCAGTAGTTTCTTGCTTGTTTCTGCAAGAAAACCTGGCATTTTTTTCATAAAACATCTATTTTTGCTAGTAAACATAATAATTTTGTGGTTTGTTTTTTTTTTTCCCCATGCAGCACCCAGACATCCTCACTCAAGAGCTGAGTTGCCAGACTGGGCTTTTCCTGGAGCCAGATCTGGTAATTCACATCCCTGGTCTTTCTACACAGAAAAACGAGTTGCAGCTCTACCTGAACACAGGCAAGAAAGTGGCCAAAGTGCTTTCCCATTATTGCTGCTGTGAAGTTTTCTTTTTCTGGTTTTATATATAGTGTTTAGTTCTTCACCTGAAGTCACATTTGCACTGAAATACAGCAAGCAGTTATACCTAAGATCTTTTGTTATACCTACAATCATTAGGGTGCATATCACAGCTTGCATGGCATATGGCAGTGCTTATCATGTCAATAACAAAGTCTGAATAATGCAATTCTTGGTTGTAATTATCTTTTATTATTATCAAGGGTCATTCCTGGGCTCTTCATCCTTTCATCTCATGTGGAATTTTGAGCTTCCTTATTAATTAAATAGCCAGTGTGATTGAATTAGCCAATTAGCTCTGCCTGAAGGGATGAGCATTGATCCAAACAAAGGGCCTGATTCCACAAACTTGTTGCTGCGAGGGAGAATCTTGCAGGGAGCTGGCTGGCAAGAGTGGGCTCATAGGACTTGGCAAACTATTGTTTGCCTATCCCAGTTAATTTGCAATTATTAGACCGGGTAAAAAATTTTTATTTGGATACTTTCCTACTAGGAAAGTACTGCTTATCAGACATGAAACCTTGCATGGGGATGTTTGATTTTATTAAAAATAATGTGTTTGAAAAAAACCCAGACATTGCTATATAGTGTTCTGATGTTACCATTTTTTTCTCAGAGTGACTTTACATATAGTCGTATTGTAATTTAAAATTTGTAAAGTTTAAATTGAAAATGGGAACAAAATCTGTTAATGTTAAGAGAGGAGTCCTGACTGTTCCTACATATTGGAACAGTTTTGCTGTAAAATCCTGTATCGCAGAAAACATTCCACTAAGCAAAAAATTAGACTCTGTGTTCAACAGTTACTTCAACAAGACAATGTATGTATGTTCCCTAATCCTAAAGCACAGATTAAAATCCCACATGGCAACAGGGCTATGCATCTCTTAAGTATCTGTGCCTAAAAGGCACATTGGATATGTATAGAATTGAAGCTCATCTCTCTCATTGCTCCCTCACCATTCTCACTCCCTTTTTTCCTCCCTTTATCTTGACATGTTTACTATTTCTTCTACACTATGCTTCACTGAATAGCAGATCAAACTTCAAAGCAACTTTTAGTTTGAAATTTGTTTCCAAGCTCCTAAGCTATTCTTTCTCTGACAGCAGTGGATAAGAAATTGTCACTACCACTGGTGATATGTCATCGGGAGATACAGGAATAACAGATGGGCAGCAGTGAGATAGCAGGAACTAACTTCTTTAAAAGACTGTGTTGACATCACCAACTATGAGACTAGAGGTAGAATGACCCCCAGAAGGGAATCCAATCCGCTCAGCTCTTTCTGACTCACAGGTGTTTTGTCTTATTTATTTTTGTACATAGATCATATTGGATTTAAGATTGTTTGAAGTTTTAAAACAGCTATGTTAGAATTAATGGAAACTATTAATAAGGATTAGGAAAAGGATGAATGGATTTAGCCACTAACTTAAGTGTTTTAAATGATACCACTAAAATGATAACTAGGATTGCTGATGTAACTGGTGTAGCTGAATGCTATTAATAAGAGTCAAGAATCCTTGATTGCAATGTGAGATCAATGGGTTATGATGTTTCAATGTCCAGCTGATGGGCCTGACTTTCTAAATGAAGAATGATTGATTATGACTCTTCAAAAGTATGGTTCATTATCAGCATATCTAGGCAACTCTTGACATCAACCATACATAACACCCATTATGGTATGCCAAAAGTCATTGCTTTGGGTGGCCCTGATTTCTGAGAAAATTAATTGTTCTGGTTACTGCAAGATATTACAGTATATTGCATAAAACAAAACAGTGCATGGTATCTACAAGGAAAGCACCATAGAGGCAAAGACAAGACTGATTTTTTTAGTCCTAAATGCATTTTGTATCTAACAGATGGTCCACACAGCCTGTAAGAAACCTGTTTTTTCTGATGGTTGTAGGAAAATGATACAAAGCACAACATGGACTTCATTTGCTGCATTTTATAAGCCTATGAATTTGTCTTCCAAACTAGGAATGACACAGACCCATAGGAAAACAGATTTCTTGATTTCAGAGAGCTGAGTTAGTGCTAATTACTTACGAAAACCTCCTGCTATGCTGCATGTTATATTTTAAAATTTAAAGAAATGTGACTGTTTTATTTATAGTACCTTACAGTCCAGTTCAAAGTTTTGCTCCAGCATGTAACTCCTTTGTGTAAAATTGTTGTACAGTGGATAACATGGATGCTGTCATGGAGAGTACATTAGATGCAGGGCATAACAATATTCATGGTAATAAAATAATATCTGAACAGTCCAGCCCAATACCCCATTCTGTATAGAGCACTACTTTTGAAAGGAGCTGATATTACAAAAGAAAACGCTAAATATAATTCTAAAAAGGTGTATTAAATGTGGTCAGTTCACCAACACATTATGTTTTATTGTCTCCTTCAGAATTCTTGGAAAAGCTCTGGGCCACCGAAGGAAAACCAGTCACAGCAGAGATTTTTGCCACAAGGTCTGACAGAGTGAAAACAGAAAATAGCCAGGAAGAGACAGATTTATCTCAGGAGATAAAGCACCCAACTACCCTCCGCTACTAGCTTCTGAATCACTACATGTAGGATATACAGGGTTTCAAATAGGCATTGCAAACAGTTTCAAATCACCACATTTTAACCTTATATTAATTTGGCTTGGGGCACATCATATTGTATTGACTTTCCATCTAGGACACTAAGACATTAGACAATTACAAGTTCACTAATATCTCTAATTCTGCCAAGTCTTGCCAATTATTCTGTCTCCCAAAGGACAAAGAATACAGAAAAGTTCATACTGAGAAAATTACCTTTTTTACAAAAAATTAAAGGAAAAACTATTGTGAAGAAACATTCTTTTAAACCAGGGAAGGATCTGCTGAAAGAGGGGGGTTTTTTTCCCCTTCTGGAAAAAAATTGGTGTCTTACTGAAATAAGGTGGCAGTTATTCAGGTGGGGATTTACTTTAGGGTGCTTCTAGTAAGAGTTGGACTTTAACCTGTGGATCAGTTTTGGAAAAGTCAAGTCTTAAAAATAGATAACAATTATTTAATAAATAGTAACAATTATTAAGCAATCATTTTGCAAATTCCTCTCTGTTTTGGAAGGTCAGCATATTCTTAAGTGAATTGTGGTTTAGGCACACCATTTTATTTTTGTGGCTAGAGTATGTTTGTCAGAATGGCACCTGAGAATTTCCAACACTTGCTACGCTTGTTGACCTGCTATTTCAGATGACTAAATATGAGGTCTCTGTTGGTTTTATTAAGTCATATTCTCATATGTGGGATTAACTAACACTTAATGAGACACAATTTGCTACTGCTCTGAACTAGGCCTGAGCACACATGAAGAGCTCTGCTCCATTTTGATCTGTTCTTATTTTATGTCTATACTGATTGGGGCAAATTACACAAATCACAGGACAGTGGAGATCTATCCTGCATCTCTGTTGCTGAAACATCACCAGCCAGCAACATCCAAAGTTTTAGTTACTGTAAATCAGTACAATTATGAGTTAGTGTTTTCAGGAGAGCAATTGCTTGGCATTTTATCAGATCTTAAGAAATTCTACTAACATTACATCACCATATCATTGCAGAGAAATCCTAGTAAGCAAATACTGGATCAGGCCCTAAATGTCAATTCAGAGTCATAGCACTGCAGGTTTTTTTTTAAATTCAGTTTCTTTTCGGGGGGGGGGGGGGATTTTTGCAAAATCTGCCCAAATCTGCTAGATTTGATGTGATGAACAGCTCATAATCTGCTAATTGAAACCTTCTAAGCAGTTCAACAATAACTGAATTTAAGCCAAAATTTTTCTTCATCCTTAGTGAAGAAGCCTGTTACAATGTAATAGTGAAGCTACAGAATATTAATAGTGGGTTTACAGAAATTGCCCTGAACATCTACAGACTTCACTTTTGCATGTTGTCCAGCTGTGGCAGTTTGAATGCTTTACAGAATAGACCACAGTTCTCCATAATTTTTAAAAACAGAAAGAGACTGATTCAGTTTACAGCAGCTCCAACACTGGGGCTCCTGGATTGCTAAGGAGAGCTTGTGTTCCCCCAAGAGGGTTTGTAGGCTCCTCTCATACCCCTTCCCAGCATGTCCGTTTGCTTGTCTGGCCACCAAACCTCCCCCTGGAGGGGACCTTCACCTGATGCTAGCCTGCTGTCACAAGGTGCACTGTTCTTCTGGAGCTGTGTAGCTGGTATTTTGCCTAAGAAGTACCTAAGGCAATGACAAAAATCCTCCAAATAAATAGCTAAAATTCAGTCACGTGTCCTTTCTCCCTGACTGCTTCCCTTCCACCTGCTGCATATTAGTTTTTTTTAGTAATTCTCCTTTTTGGTTTTGCCTTCTCTGGAATACATCTGTATAATTTCTATTATTCAAAGTCAATAAATTAATAGTCAGTGAAGTTTCTGAAATGGCTGACCATGAGTTTTGGCACAGCCAAAACTGCCTGACACCACTTGCTAAAAAGGTGAAGAGTTAATCAATCATATATGCCAAGCATCACTGGAGAGATGGTGAAGACACTTTCCAGAAACGAAGACAATTAAAAAATACAACAGAAAAAATAATGTAAAATCTATCTACTGCTGTTAAAGTCTTGTATTTATTTTTAATATTTTCCCCATAACCATTCAAGTTCCTTAACTTAATATGGCTCATTTGGAAATGATGGCTTGGTTTTTGTATTGACTTGACAGTTATATATTCAGCATATATAAGCTATAGTTCAGCAAACAGAAAGCAAAAAATAAGGCATGAAATATCATCTGTTGTGCACAAAAATGCACATCAATGAATTTTTAGCATGACACATAGGTTTAACAATTATAGAAGCAGTATTTCAACAATGTGATTCTCAAACTCTGTTCCACAGACCACTGCTAGTCCATGAAATTGTGTTACATCACTTGCCAGGGATACCAAGGAATATGTCCATTAGAAGTCTGCTGGTGTGTATGCACAGAGGTCAGAGATACTGAAAGACAGTGAGGTGCGGCTGTAGACCATAGACGCATTTATGTCAGTTCATGGATAGACCCACAAACATCCAAATACAGGACCAAGTCTAAGCTTGTAAACAAGTAAAGGCTGGTGTAGTACTGTATTCCAAGTACTATTTAGCCTTGATCACCTTTGAACCGACTCTTTATGGAGCCAGTTCATTGTGCCTTCCAGTATGAAATATCTTCATATATGCCAGTAACTCTTAGTAAAGGCAGACTTCTTAGAAAAACCCCAAGCCCTCAGCTTACTGAGTGAGGTAGCTCATCCCTAGACTCCCAGTTTCCAATTTTAGGCAGTATTTGGCTCTCAAACTTCCAGGGAGATGTGAGCTCAGGGTGACCTAACCATCTACTTCAATCTGCAGAGCACGTGGGACAATTACCTTATTGCCTTATTCATTTCTGTGAGGTGTTAACCCAGACACCCAGGAATGGTAATTTAGATGTCATGAGGAGTTATTGAACTCATGTAAGAAAGATCTGTACAATTTGCTGTGACTGACATCTCGTCTTAGTGTCACAAGGGGGTGATAGCTGGATGATAATGCCACTTACTTGTTTCTTCCCCCATCAAAAAGAAGAAAAGCCTAGCAAAACAGGGAAGCTCCTAGCAAAGCATCACAGTCATTTGTTATATCGATGATTTTTTTTTTATTTTTCAGACTGCAAGAATGTTTTGTGCTTGGTGCTGTACAATTGAGGAACTAAAGATGACCCTGTCCTCAAAAAGCTTTCATATTAAAAACAGTGCTAGCCACAGAAAGATGGACTAACAGTCCTGGTCAATATAGTAGTCTATGAATTAAATTTTTGCTCATTTGCATAGTGTAAAATGAGTGTCAGTTCTAACTAGCTGAGCTTGGTTTGAAAGCTGAAAGAGTAGCACTGCTAGCACGAGCTGGAGAGCAAGTCAAAGAAAGACAGGATAGAGCTGTGTAATTACCAAAAGAGTTGGAAACAGAAGATTCTCCTATGCAGTAAAGTAGTTCCTGCTCTCTCCCCATCCTGATTCCCATTTTTTGTTAGGTTGATGGTCTGAAGGGCTAGATTTTGGGAAAAAATGAAGAATAGTAGTAGCTTAAATGAAAACACAAAACTGTGAATGTAACTGGAAAAGACTTTAACCACTACATTGAGGAAGTAATTTGAAAGGAGTGCTGCTTCTCAAAGGTGCAAAGTTAAGTGTAAGATTTAGAGAAGGAGGCCAATTTCAGTTTTAGGACATCATTAGCTCTTATTCCATGAAAATTCCTTCTAGCCACTTACTCAGACCAATGAAGAACCAAAAAAAGTAATTCATGGACTATTACTTAGGCTATCACTTGAGTGTTTCAAGGCTATAACTTATAGATGTGATTTTCCCCACCCCCCATCCCATCTCACAGTAAACTTGTGATTTTATGTGCTTTTTTATGCATGTATTAAACAAATGGCACAGCTGAATAGCTTTTCTTAAAAACTGGACATTCACCAAAAAGAAGTTTGCCAGCACAGACAATTAGGCTTTCTTCTTTTAACAATAGATTGACTGACTGGCACATTTGAAATGCGAGTGTATTTTTTATTCCTCCGTTCACCCTTTGAGCTGATAAACATGAACAATGGGAAACAGCTGGGACAGGAAAACATTTTAGTTTGTATTTTCAAAGCAAGCAAGAAATAAACCCATCAGTGGGAGCCAGATCACATCTTCTGCCTTAGGGGTAGTCAGCAATTGGGGGGAAAAATACGATCCATATTTTTAATCAAACATTACATATTTATTAATGTGCAGCTGGCCTATTGTGTGCATGATTTTTTTTCTTTAACGCTGTGCTGCGTCCGTCAGCCTGACATTGTTCTGTAACTGACATTACTCTATAAGGATCTGGAAATGCACAGATTTAATAGGAATCATTGAGACAATTGCTTTCTGTATTATTAGGTCTGTGTGACGTAGGTACCATCTGAAATTCAATTTTAGAAGAAAAATAAGATATTGTTCTATCAAGGCAATTTTGTGCACCTGTGATACAGTAAGAACATACACCCCCACCCTCCTATTTTCCTCCTCACTCATCTAACTTCACGGCCATTTAATGATATGTGCCACTCTTTTGTTAAAAATGTTTGGGCAAATGTATTTTGATGCTTATTGAGATTAAACTTTCAGTACTTCTCCCTGGTAGCAAAGGTTGGGCTGTTCATTAGTTGGAGGTTTGGCCTTGTCAGGTTCCATTGACTGTTGGCTAAAAGGATCACTTTATCATCATTTGTCTGCAATGGAGACAGTCTTTATTCAGCCTTGATTCCTCTGGGGTCACAGCTGTCATAACTTCACTTGCCTTATAATGCAGACCCCAGTTTTGCAATCCCCTCAGGTAATTGTCTAACAGATTCAGTTTACCTTAATATAGGTAATATGTTATTTATAAAGAAATACAAGGGAAAGGAAGGGACAATATTGCTTCAAACATCCCCCTCCTAACCTACTGCTTGGGATCAATCATTTGGAAATTATGTTAAACTCAGTTCTCCTTTTGAACCCAAAAGGGAAATATATTTTTTTCCCTGAGTTTTACTCTCATCTTTTATCTGCAAATCTCTAGACAGAACCCTCAGGCCTGGTTTTCCACTGGTGAAAGTTGAGATAACTCCACAGATTTTGACAAGGCTATGGTGTTTTGGAGAAAAAAGCCTTCATTTGCTCTTATTTTCAAGATCCTGTAACTAAAAGAAGTCTGGGGGAGTTTGGGCTTGTCTTTATTTATTTTGGGGGATTACTTTGGTTTTGAGATTTGTTGCAACACACTAAAAATTTGCAACACAGAACGTACAAAGATGTTTCATCACAAACAATATATTTCATACCTTTTTGGTTCTCTTTTCATCAGCTGTGTGAAACTGCTGCCACCAACCTTTTCATTACATAACTTCCTCAAAAACATACCACTTCAGTGGGTGATGCAGGACATTCTCTTGCTAGGTTTCAATGAGAGCCAACACAAACAACGGAACACTGCAATTCCTTCCTAATACCGTACTGAGAACACCATTTGCTCCACTTTCAGCCCCAGGCTGTTGGTTCATTACTGGCGCAAGCCCTAGGTATTGGCTCCCCACTCTGCCTGCAGGAGAAGCAGGACTGGCAGCCAGCAACTGTGCAGGACTGACAGGCAGATGATATTCAGGCTCCTTGGATGGGAGTGCTGTTCGAAAGGTGGCATCTTCTGCAGCGTCCAGGAATATCAGCACTGGAGTGAAGCACGTGTTCTGGGCCAACAATTTATTTGCTGAAAACTACAGTTCAATTCAGCCTGAAACAAGAATTTTGACCTAAGGTCAATGTGCTAATGTTTTGAGCCAAAAATCAGCAAGGAGAAGGATGTGCTACTGCTGCCCTTTCTTCTTCAAGGGGGGCAGCCACCCAGACACTCTGAGGAGGGTCTCTCTTCCATAGAGCTCATCCAGTTTTGCATCTCTTGACACAGGAACTGGAATCAGTTTGTCTCCATTTGATTTAGTAAAACCTGACATGCTTTATGAAAAGTGGAACAGCTCCATCAGGGCATTGTGAAAAGCCCAATTTTGAGTGCCTTGGTAACTGATGCACTCTCCTTGCCGGTTAGATGTTGGCTTTCACAGAACCAGAACCAGCTTGACTGCCAAGAGGAGAGGGGCTGACCAGTTGCAACATTTGGTCTTCTTTAAAATTCCCATTAAAGAATGAGGGGAAAAAAACACAGCTTGATTTCCACACTGTTACTACTGCTTTTACAAAATTTTCTAAAATCTGCTGGCAGTATCAGTTACTGTAAATAAGATATACTTCTCATATTTTTTATTTTATATCTTTTGAGGATTACACATAAACAATTGAATGCTTCATAGAAAGTAGTTGCCACGCTATGTTCTTAGTAGCCTTGCCAATGAAGCTTTGCTTTTCACTGTTTGTTTTCAATAGGAAGAATGATGTTGTTAAAGTATCCATGAAAAGCACATAACAGAGACAGTTCTGAACAAAAAGTACTAGTATAGAACTATATGGATCCAGGCAGATACCTCTTTGTAGGTAACTGCTTAAGAGGAGTAATTTCACAGACTTTAATCATTAAAAGAAAGCCTTGATGTAAAGAAAAACATAATGAAAAATAAAGAAACACCCTGTGGTGGGAGTCTAAAGTTCAAGAGGGAAGCTGTGCTTTCCTTTGCATTTGTAGAAATTTGTGGAAGCTCAGACCCACACAATAGTCCCACACCTTTCTCTTCAGAGGATCCAAACACCAAATTCTCTCCGCAATTCACTGACTGGCTGTTTCTTTTTCAGACTGTTTTCCTGAAAGAGTGGCTGTATTTTTGAAACAAAACATATACTCTGTTAACAGCATATTCTCACAGTAAAGTTTCTTTCAAATTTCACTCGGTCATATCTTGTGTGTGCATTTGTGCACTAGCATGTGTTGAATTTCCCAGACAATATCTTAACTGGAAGTTGAATTTCATTTAAGCTTCTAATTCAATGTCAAAACTCACTGCACTGTAATATCTTAATTACAGTTGGAGGTTGATAAGCAAGCAAGGAAATGGAGCTGTAACGCTGTGGAAAATTTCCCTATAAATATTAGCTTTCATTTCTTTTTTATTATTTTCTCCCAAATATCTTCCTTATAAGAAATTAATTCAAAATAGTGATAGAGAAAATAAACATGACATAGGGACCCCCCCCCAACAAACCCAAAGTAATCTTTTAAAGGGTTGCAGAAAAAACTGGATATAAATGCCTGTTTCTATGTGTACTGCTGCACCACCCATGAAAAGAGCCTTTAAGACAACTCATCTTACAAAGGAAAATCTCACTAGATATAGTGTTGATCATTAGGTGTACTACAGTGCATTCATCTGCTTGTACCCCACTTTGATTAGTATACAGCAAAGATGGCCACAAGCACTCAGAAAGTTTTATTGAGGTTTAAATCTTCATTCAAATGATGTAAAGGGGCATTGAATGAAGATTTAGAACTCTATAAAGCTGCTTGGCAGTGTCTGTGGCAATCTATGCCACATAAAAACTGAAATGCTTCTACTTTGATATTGAAACATTTCTACTGTAATTCTTTAATATTAGGTAGCAGCCACAGTGTTGGGACATTACCACATCTGGGAGTATTTCTCTTACTGAGGAGCTTGCCTGCTATCAATTGTGCAGGATATTATACAACGTACACACTGTTGATGTCTAGGAGATAATGGAAGAGGAATTGTTACTGCAATTACATATTATTATGCTTTTCAGAAGATAATGTGGGTTCATTCATGTGAGTATTTTGAACTAGCAAATACCCTAATTGCTTACATGTCTGTTATAATCCTAAATCCAGTTGACATATCTGACGTACCGTTGCATTTTTATCTGGCCATTTGCACATGTACTCTTTATGATTTCCCTCCGACCTGCATGAACCGTGCAAACAAGGAACACAAGTGTCTTGCACGTTTCCTTTGCAGTTTTGGTCTAAGTAAACAGCCAGGAAAATAGAGAGACAGAGCACTATAACCAAGTGCGCCTTTTTTCAGGAATACAGAATTAGCCTGTGCAAGAGCAGGATAAGTGCAAATGATCTGATTATACTGTAATGACAAATTTATGAAACGAAGAGCGTGTGTATTGTTTCAACTGTCCTTTCACCATATATTGGACTGACAGAGAATGTGTGGCAAATTATTCACCCATTCACTTAACCAGGAAACAAAGGGAGATGATTAAGAAACATCAGTATTCTGAAGCAGCAATCAAACTGACCCAGCCAAGGAGTGAAGAACAGCAAGCCCAGCCAAAAAATGCTGCAGTTGTCTTGCTTTATGACTGTATGTTTATGGCCAGCATTGTTTTGCAGACTTTCCTGAGGTAGCAAGCAGGGGGACGGAGATAACAACATATAGATACATGGGAACAGCACGGTGCCTATAATAGTCTCATGTTCACATTGAGTGACAGAAAATGTTAGGACAAAAGCTGTGTGCTTTTATAAATTCTTGCTTAATAATCCACTAGAGGGAGCTTATGTATAACCTTTGCTAGGCCAATTATGTCAAAGAGCTTGGTTTTGCATAATTAACAAAGCTGAGGTAGTTATGAGGGGGATACCTGCACTGCTATTCTTTCCTCCACCTGTTGTCAGGAGCTCAGAAATGGCATTTTTGGAGTCTTGAGTTCTAGCCAGAATAGCTATTTGATTTTCTCAAGTGGATGCAGTGTTCTCATTGGCGTTAGCTGAGATTGACCTTCATCACTGACAGATGCAAACCTGAGAAAGAGCAGCCACCGCTAAGTGAGGATATACACTTATCGATGGAAAAGTATTAGCAAGGTTTAACTTACCCTATCTTCTGTCTTTGCCTATTTCACCCTATCTTCTGTATTTCTTTGCCTATTTTAATTCTGACTGTAAAACAATAATTCAGTCTCTATGATTCCCTCACAAGAAACTGGCAAACAACCTGGATTGCAGACGTTGCTTCCTTTTTATTTCAGTAGGACAGGGCTTTCAGCACAGTGTTTGTCTGGGACTGCTTGCTTTCCAAGTGGAAACTCTGTCTCCTTTCTCTGCGGGACAGTTGATATAAAATTTGGTGTCCTTCACAATATTTAACATGCAAACACCTTCAAGTATTTCCCATAATGTTAACTAATAAAAGACAAGTTTAGCTCTGTCATATCAGAAAGATGAACTTTAGTTTAGTAGCAAAGATGCACTTGCAATTACAATTCTACCTAAATCTAGAGATACCACACTTTCAAGCTACATACCCACACAGTACAGTCTAGCTAAGTAGTCAGATACACTATCAAAAAGCTTATCATAAAACTTGAAATTGCTGTATCCTTTACACTCATTTTGTTGCCTTTTTCCTTTCTATTTTTCTGTTGGAAGAGAAAACTTATGACTACACTTCAGCTGTCACCAGCTTTCAAGGTTATACTGATAGGAATGAGAAACATATTCCTAATCTGCATACCAATGCATTGAGAATGCAAAGGCAGGCTTTTTGCCATTGAATAGATGATGATAAGGTCTTAAGTCTTTTGAATTTCTTGTGTTGTACTTGTATTATCATATGATTTCTTAAGCCAGGAATGAATATGTAAATTTCTTGCCACTGACTTGCTCCAAAATAATGGACATTACACTTGCACAGTGGCAATTCAGAGTGTAAAATTGATTAATATTTGTTTTCAAAATGACATGCAATGATGTATGGATCCTTTTACAACTTAAATTAATACTTTAAAGAGATGAATGGTCTCTACAGAGGATGTTAAAGTTCAAGCTGAAAAATTTGCATATTTATATTACAACCAACTGATAATAATTGTCGAAACAGAATGTAATGTGGTTCGTTTTTCATTTTAATCTGGTTGTACTCAAACACAGGACCTCATTAACTTCCAGCAACTAATACAGCATTATCAGTCCCCATAAAACAGGCTTGCCTTGAATTTATGAATTTCAAAGACTATTTCCAGTGGTGAATCACTGTTAAACGCTGGGTCAGCCACTAGCATGTGCACTCCATGTCATATGCCATAGAAGCACGAAAGTTACCTGGGCTAAAGTGCTTGAGAATCCCATGGCCAGCTACCTACTTGCTAGCTGACATTTGGAGTCAAAATTAAAGTGTGATATAGACATCTTACCTTTGATGGCTCACTCAAAGACAGAATTTTTTTGCTCTGAATGATCAAAGTTGGGAAATGCAACTTCATCCGCTGCCTTGGTTACGTAATATTCTTTAACAGTAAAAAAAGAGCAAGAGGTATTTCCTTAAGATATAAGTTTTGTATAAGGAAAATGCAGAACTTCTTTTGATAGAGAAGATAAGAGAACTTGGAAGGTATTGAGGATACAGCCCATGTAAATACTATTCCATTTGGATTTAAATAGCAATAGCATTAGCAGTATATCGCTTTGCTGAGGAGGGGAACATAAAATAAGCAAGCTATCAACATGTCTTAGAAGTAACTTCACATTTCTGTGAATTTCTTGTTGTGAAATGGATATTGAATCTTCTAATAATGGTGCTTATTTCTTTAGTTCACTAAAAGTTGATGGCTATAAAAAAAGGAGGTATTGCTTACAGTGCACCCTCTTCAACTTTTTTCATTTTTCCATATAAGTACTAATTAAAGGATAGTGTGATTAGCTTATTTCTATGAACAAAACTACTTCGGAGAAAACAGTAAACTATTTTATCTATGCCATCCCATATTTTGACAGCTAATCTGAACAGATCTGTGGTTTTGAAATTCCATGGGCCTAAGAACTCACATTGACCCATCTGTTCAAGAGGTCTGGTGTATGACTGCTCTGGTAGGGTGGGAGAGCAAATGTAACTTTATTTTAATATTATAACAGCTACAAATAACTAAGGACTGCTCTTGACTCAGAAGGGCTGTCTGATAGTTGGCAACTTCTGGAGTATAGAGGCATATGCAATATCCTAAGTATATTCCTACAGGGAAGAGGGTAACATTACTAAACTAACTTCCTGTAGCCCAGATGTTGTCTTTAAGCAAAGAACAGGTCAGTTAGGTCAGCCCCATGGCTGCTTTGCGCAGTCCTGGGAAAGTCCTGAGAGGCTGAGAAAAAGAGGAGGAACATCACAGAAACTCTGTAAGGAAAGTGAATGTATACCTTGCTAAGAAGAATAACAAAAACCTTTATTTAAATGAATGAAAATCTCTAAAATGTCAATACCTGGAATTATAACTATTATTTCCAATGAAGCCATACAGACTTCCCATTATAACATCATGAAGAACTTCTTTTTTGTAGATCTTCCTATCAACTGCCAAATACCTGGAGGACAACCTGTTCCAACCGCACCGTGATTGGACATTCAGTTGTTGCAACTTTAAAATGTTGCAAGAATTGACTTTTTGGATGCTTCTCACAAAAGCAGTCCACAGAATAGGCTAGTGAGATGCCTTGTTGAATTCCCAAGCTTTATTGAATGAGCTGTGTCACATCCAGGTCACCACAAAACTTAAAAACAAAATCAGAAAAAAAGGCAGGCAAAGCAGTGGAACCTCTCTTCCAGCATATTAATTCATCCATCCTACCTGTTGGTCACCAAAGTATGACTAAATAATTGATTTTTCATGATGAAGGGAATGTACCTTCCTATAGAGCTCTGTACTAGGACCTGTGCTATAACATATTCGTAATTGACTTGGAAAAATGGAGGAGTGCATATTCTGGTGACAATTTAATTGCTAGTAGAACATTATCTAGGACAGTCAAAACTTAAACTGATCAAGACTTGGAGAAGAATCTCTGAGCAACCTGGTAATAAAATGGCTGAAGAGACAAGATGCTGACAAAAGAAAATATTGCATAGGTGGGGGGAAGGGAGGAGAAAACAATACCCCAAACCAGAAACACAGTATACAGCTCCAAATAATTTATTATCACTTAGCAAAGTGAGAGGGTCAGTATGGACAGTAAACATTAACTCAATGCTTAGACAAGGAATGGAAAAAACATTATATATACACAGCACCCCTGATTTGTGAATACTTCACAGTGTTCGATCTCAAACATGGTATTACAGAATAGCGTAGAGAAAAATAATAAGGGCAAGCAACATTTTGGAATGGTCTCTGAAAAATTAAATAGATAGGATTCCTTTGATTAGGAAAGGAAAGCTTGAGGGAGGATTTGTGAGCAGTCTATAAAAACAGCCTTAACATGGAAAAGATGAATTGGGAATAGTCTCCATTTCTCATACTACTTCAATTAGGGAGCAACCCATGAAATTACAAAGCAGCAGGTATACATAAATATATATTTCTTTACATGGTTCCTATTCAATCAAAACAGACTTCCATACTATACTTGGATGTTAAAATTGTGTGTGGGTTCAGAAGGTGACTGGAGAAAATTCAGGCAAGAAATGGCCATCAACGATTATTAAACACAATCATGCAGATGTAAACAGCAGTCCCTGAACTCCAGAATGCTGGAAATACTAAAAATGCAATAAGGAAAGCTTCATTCGGTTGCTCGAGCCTTATGCGTTTTTTTGCAAACATCTGCAGGAGACAGGATGTAAGGCTAGATGCTCGCACAGAGCATAACCACTGCTGTGCTCTGACGGACTGAGAGAATGGCACAGCAGCAGCAAGATCAAGAACTGGAACACAGGAATGCTTGTTCTACTCTAATCACAGCTAAGTAGATCACAGAATATTTTGATTTTCAACCCCACCAGACATACTGGCAAATTTTCTTACTGTAGCAAAATTCTTAGCCAGTGAAACCAGGCATTTCAAGTACGAGTTCTGGCAATCCCTATGAGGCAATAAGGGTGAGTTAAGCCATCAGAAATATATATTTACACATGGAAATTGTCAGCCATACTGCTCTTCTTTTCCCTAGAGACAGCTCCATTGCAACAGCCTTGGAAAACACATGCACACACACACACGCACACACAGAGAAACAATCAATAGATACACTTAGAAAGCCTGTTATACCATGTTGTGCTTCACGGATTTTGATAATATCAATCATAATTGAGTTAGATATAATCCATCTGATTTTCAGTATGCTGGGGTCAGCAGGGGATGCAATGCCTCACTTCACATCAATTACCACATATAGTAAGGTGGTGGTAAGCAATTCCATTTGATAGTTTGCAGCTATAAATAATTATATGGCAATAGCAGTAAAGTTGGCTCTTGGGCACAATACAGAATCATGAATTTTCATTTACTTATATCTCAGAAGCTGTTAGGCCTACTGGTTTGAAATGTGAACCCCTGATTAGGTATATCAGTCTTTATATTAATACAGTATATGCAGCTGGTAGATGCTTTTGAATGAACATTTTATGCTTTCTCTTATTTCATAAGAATTTTTTCATTACAAATATGACCACATGATACATAAGGACTGATTAGAAATTGCTATGACAAAGCAAACTTGGTCTCATGCTCCTTTAATATCATGCTCCATTTTTCATTCAGTTTAGGGTCTGTCCCATCCAAGTCTCTGTGGGATTTCAGTAAGAAGATTTTTTTACATGCTGTATAATAAATACTCAGCAATTTGAAAACATACAGAGTAAAGCAGTTTATTAATCAGAAGAGTAGTGCAGAAAGGTTGCAGAAAAATCAGAGATTTTTTTACTTCCTTGCTTTGGCTGGATACCTGTTCCTTTTTCAATGCTGTTATTCATGACATATTCTGTGTTTTAAGAGCATTAGCCAACAGAGACAGAGTGGACATAGATATGAAGTCAGATTAGGAATAAGGTAGGAGCACGGGAAGGAGTTTAGCAGATTTAAATTTGTAAATCAGAAAAGAACCAGGTGGAGGGACACCTAAGGAAGGCTGGATAAGTACAAAGAACAGGATGATGATGAAGAGAACTGGAAGAAGTACTAAAGCCCAATCTTCCTAAAACATATGGAGGTATCTCTACGGCCCACAAAAATGCTATAGAATTAATTTGAAGTTTTAAAAGCAATATGGAAGTGGGGGCTGGGAAGAGTGAAGATTCAAGATAATCTGAGAATTAGTTAAATTGTTTGCCTTAAAAACCCCACCCACTTATAGAAATTTTATAATCAAACCTTTTCCTAAAGGCGATGAGTGTTTGGGGGATATCTTCCATGTCCACTCCTACACATGACATGGATAAGAAATGAAATACCCTAATAAAGTCATATTCTTGGATGATTTTCCAGATTTGAACTATACAGAAATTTTGAGGAACATCTACTATGTATAACAAAGCTTTTATAAACTAAGAATTTAGTTCAAAAGGAGCAAAGAATCACAGCCTTCCAGTACTTGTCCACTGGGAGCATATATTCTTGACACTTTCAAAAATCAAGATTTACACTATCTTAAGGAGAGTTGTCTTGTTGAAATAATGCTGAGACTCTCTGCAGAACTAACATGCTGTGATTCATTGATTCTTGTCTTATCAGAAGGTGGATGAGGCTGTGAAAGTGAAACATATCTGGTCTGCGGCCATTTGTTCATGTAAAACATATTTCTGGCAAGAAGAAATCAATCGCAACTAGCAGCTCCTGCCATATACCATATTCCACCCTTGATCACCAAACGAATACAGGAACATGCCACGTTCTCTCCTAGAGATTTCTGTGGTGGAGCAGGGGCAAGTTTCACTGGAAAGCTTATTTTCAGAAGTGAGCATGCCACAAGCAGGTGTTGCAGAGCACTCACACAGAATGCTACTAGCAGTTTACTAAGATGCTGGGGCTGGAGGTGCTGTACAGGAAACAAGGCAGGGAAAAATGGTGCTGGGGCAATGACAGGAATCAAATCCAAGAGTGCTCATGTGAAATGGGGTAGACATGGCTATGCAACACCAGGAGAGATTTAACAGTCAAGAATAGAAAAAAGATGCTTCATCAGCAAGATGTTGCCATGGGATCTAGATTTCAGGAAAGAGTCTTTCTCTTTCTTTCACCCTGACCTGAAGACCAATTGTGAAAACTATTAGCATTTTGAACAGCAAGGAAAATCAAAAAATGTTCAGTAACCTGAGAAAGAATTAACCTAGGAAAAAGTCTTCTAACCAGGAGAAAGATTAAATGCATTAATGATGTCATAGATATTTGATCAAGAGTTAATGATTTAAAGGAAAGGCAGATTACATGTGCCAAAGAAAGGCATAGTTGTCACTAATACTAGATGAATCACTAAAAAACATTTGAATAAAAAAGGAAGGGTTTGCTGTATGATCAAGTAAGAACTGTATCCTTAATTATGACTTGATAGGATGGATCTAATTTTAGTAATGCAACCTATGTAAAAATTTTGCATCCATGGCTTTGGGAGGCCCAGGTCACAGCCCGTAGAGCAGCATCTTGCTGATCAGAGAACTGGTATTTAGCAGCATGAATTGAACTGCAATCAACAAGGAGCCTGATTTGTGTTCTAAATTGGTATTTAGCAGCATGATCTGAACTGCAATCAAGGGAGAACTTGTAGCATTTTCTAAGGGGAGCAAATGGATAGTTTCCAATCTCATTACACAAAATATTTGCAGCAGTTTAAATTAGATTGGAAAAGATCCCAAATTATTTTAACAGAAGATCTGTAGAAAAAGAACATCTTGAATATGTTTCAGAGCAGAAACCTGCACAAATGTAAAGGTTCTAGTAAAAGATTTACTCTAAGTGTGCCTTTTATAATTTTTTACATTGTAAATGGAAAAATATCTGAAAAGCTATTGTAATATAACAAGTAGGTATTTTGTGTCTGTTGGTCTTTTTTTTTTTTTACTCTGTTCTTCCATTAATTTGTCTGCCCTACAACATGCTGCAACACTTGCATGGGTTGTTGGGTATTTTTCAGCAAACTATAACGCTTCCCAGAAAAATTGCAACACATCTTGATAAGAAAGATATATTGCCTGTGTCACAGGTCAGTTTCCTGATGTCACTGCTCAGAGGGCTAAAGAGCACAGCATAAAGTAATAATCCCTAGGCATAAGTATTATTAAAGAATTTGGTGGCCTTACCATGAACCTGATGCACTGTGCATCATCCCAGTTGGCACTGTTTTCCCTGTAATTATGTCATCAATCTGATATTATACCCCAAAGCTGATATTTCACAATATTCTCACAACTGAATATTTTAACAACCACCTCCCATGCTGATTTTGTACATTTTGTGTTTGTCTCATGTTTTTCTTCTTCTCCTAACTCAATCACAGCCAATGGTCAATTTGAAGATCTGGCTACCCGGCCTGTTGCCATACCTCTGCATATTCATGAGTAAAATCTTTCCATATCCGCATGGCAAACCTTTCAAACTGTCATAAGGAAGAAATAATCACCTTTTCTTTAAAATCTAACAAAGCCCACCAGAGCTGTGTTCTTTGTATAATAGTTAACATTGTCACTAGTAATCAATTTATTTTACTGGTAAAGACAGTATTCTCATGACAAGTCAAAGACCTTTGGAAACAGTACATCTGTGCCTGCTATTTAAGCACACACGGACACAAAGAAGCAGAATATATTAGAAACAAAAAATATGTCAGCTTGTATAATGGTCCCATTGTTTGCTCCACCAGAGAGGGATTGTGCCATAACATATGACGCTGAATGTGCTTTTCTTGTTCTCCAGCCTTCATAATAAAGTATTTGATGCAAATACTCTAATCACATGGAGATGTGGATGTTAGTTGTCCTTCCTTTCATTGCTATCCCTGCTGCCTCAAGAAATGTATTTTTATGAATATTAAAAAACCCAAACAGCAAATTGATGGAATCCTGCTTTAATGTGTTACTTTTAATAGCAGGTGCTTGATTCACACTTGGCTAAGTATGAGCCCCCTCTGCCAGCCACTGAAGCTACATTACTGTAATGTTCAGTAAATGACACCTGTCTTGTGGCTGCTCCATCAAGCTGCTTATTTATTTTGTATAGGATAAAACAGAATAGGCAAGAAAAGGCACAGAGACTAGCATACATCCTATGCAAATATATTAAATTGCTCTGTATAGCATTGTAACTCTGTAACTGTATGCAGCCCAGTGCAGCATTTCCTAATGGGTAGTGCCCACAACTTACAGAAAAAAGTGGGTTTCCAGAGGTGTAGGAAGAGGTAGAATAGGTCAGTTCACACATTTATAACACTTTACTTCCTCCTGAGCAGGGGAGGTCTAAGGTGCAACTTCAAATACACAAAGTGACCTTAAGTAACAAGGAGCACATTGACCTTTAATTATGCTGCATGCACCCTAGGATTATCCAGTCCTAAAACAGCTCATCCAGTTCAATATTTCTGTTCCTACTCACTCATTTATCAACGCTTGATAAAGAATGGGAAACAACTGCCCACAAGAGAAGGAAAAGGACAGGGATAACTGTGGAGAGGACTATGGCTTGTAATAGGGGCCAGAGGAAGAAAGGAGTTGCAGGTCCACCCCAGCTACACTCTAGAAAGTGCCATTCTCTGTTGACAGGCAACACACCACTTGGCAGACATGTCTCTTCCCTGGCTGTGCACGTAGGTCTGCACTAACTGTCACGTACTGCTCGAAAGCTGCTAATTTTTCCGTAATCAGAAAAAGGGGGTCTCCATGAAACAAACAGGACAGGGATGCATTCCTTTATCACAGCATACTTTGTTGTAATATAGCTACACAATATTTCTATCACAAGCAGCAGCCTTAATCCTAGTCCTACCTACTGTTGCACATCTCGTGGAGTTTTGCAGCAGCCTTCTGGATTACAGGAGAGTTTCCAGACTTCTGCTTTGTGAGACCTAAATGCATTCTTCCCAAGTCATTTGGTAGAAATATAATAGTTCTTTTCTGCCTGTCTGGAGATGGAATGAAAGGACAGGGCAGGCAGATACTCCTCTGCTTTCCCTTCCTTGGCACTCATTAACTGGGCTGTTACACGCATGTCTAGTTGA
Source organism: Harpia harpyja (assembly GCF_026419915.1). Taxonomy (NCBI): domain Eukaryota; kingdom Metazoa; phylum Chordata; class Aves; order Accipitriformes; family Accipitridae; genus Harpia; species Harpia harpyja. Next base: position 17,093,102 of record NC_068948.1, read on the forward strand.
GAGTATTGCATGTGGTTAAGAAGCACATGGAGCTTAGAAAATCCATGGCTTCCATGTTATATTATCAAATTTCATACTTTTTTCCTTATGGAAGCCAAGAAGACTTCATGTGTGTGCGAGTCAGCTACTGCAGAAAGCCATAGTGCACCAAAATCAGCTTTAAACCAACACTAATTAAATTGAATAGACTAAATATTGCTTGCTGCAGCGTGCAGCCACTATGAAACAACCAGAAGTAAAATCAGAGATGCCATTAAAAAGGTCTGTTAAAAGCACCTGATATTATGCATCTAGGTCCATGTGGCCATTAATGTCTGGCATGAGCAGAAGGGGTCTACAGTGGTTAGTGTAATGGCCAAAGCTCCTCGGGACCCATTAACAACCTCAGCAACTTGTCCCCCAGACACTGGCTAATGTAACAGAATTCCTACATCTCAAAAGCCCACTCCATAAACAGAGATGAAATCTGAATATTCAAACCTTTGGCCCTCCTGCTGAGCACAGCTGAGCCTGCTGCAGCTTAACTTCAAAGGCAAGAGAGCCATGAGAAAGGAAGCGAGGCCTTACAGTGCACACTTGACTCAGCACTGGTGCCTGGCTAAGCTATATGACTATTGTGTGTGCACTATTAAACAGTACTGTAATGTACACAGCAGATCTTCAGCTTTGGAAAAACAGACTCAACATTTGGCTATTCTCATGCAGGGTCAAATGCACCTAATTATTACTTGACCGTTAATTTGCATTTCAAAAGCCCAAGCCAGCTCTGAATATATCACTGCTATATTATAACTGACTGTGGGTTAGACAGTAATTCAGGCTATGCAGTGAGAGTCGGACACAAACTTTCCCTGTACTATTACAGAGGTTACTTTGTGCTGGGACCAGGTGCTCCAGGCCATGGAGCTTTTGAATCCTGGAGCACGTGGATGGGATTGTGCAGAGGATGAGTACCAAGCCCCACGCACTTGGTCTGTGCAGTGAAGCCAGGGCTGTAAGCTGCTGCTGACCAAGGGTGGAAATTCTGATTCCTGGGGCACAATGAGAGTCAGGCTCACGCTGCTACAGCCAAGACGCTCGTGATTTAAAAAACACGTTCAGGGATTTGGAGATCCAACTGCAGTTCCCTGTATTGCTCAATTCTGAACTTGTATCTTCTGTATGCCAAGCATGTACTCAAACCAGTGGCAGTTCAGAGGATGACTATCAGTGGTAGGTCTTCATAACTTAACACCGCTCCAATTTCCCTACTTCCCATCCCATTCTGCACTGAAACAAAAGCATCATTCCTCCAAAATATTTCCCCAAATTGAATGTTTGAGATTTAGACTGTAATAAAGTAATATCCTCTTTGAGGGAGTAGGACAAGAAGATACCTTTATCTTACTATGGCTTCTGCTGATGCCTGGGGACTATATCCAGTGCTTCCACCTAGCATTCCATGCAAGTATTTTTAGTGAGACTTTAACACACTCAAGCTTATCTCTACTGAACAAGCATGAAGGAGCCTGGGGTGCTTCCTTGTAAAAGTGTGCTTGTAAGAGCACTGTTTCTTTCTGCAGGAGTGACCAGACAGCTGCCACTTAAGCAGGATACTGTAACAAAAATTATTTGTCCATTCTTTAGGACTTAGGACTTTTACTATTGTGATTGTTGTTTTTTTGCTAGGACAGTACGCAGCTTGCAGTGTTTGAAATGAACCATGTAACTATAATGCAGCCAGATGGTAGCACTGCTGACATCCCTAGCAGAGCTATTAAATGTTGCCACATCTGAGGGTAAGATTGATTTATCTTTCTTCATCTTTTAGAAACACCACCTGAACTATAATCTGTTTGGTTTTGGTGGTGGATTTACTTGTTGCTCCTTTTATCCTTAATGGGAACACACACATTTATCTTTGGGTCACTCATAATTTCTGCTCTCTCTCTGAGCTCTCAGACTGATGCCTGTTATGCCCTGTTAGCCAGCACTTTTTAATTATCTCTACTGCAAGGGCCATTCTAAAAGATAAAATTATAAGAGAATTTGTGCAATCTATGCCCAAGTGTCTCAATATGCCCTCGTCAGGCTGCAATAGCATCATTGCCTCTCACTGCATGTAGTGGCTCTCTGAAGCCTAGATGGCAACAATGGAAATGTGGGCTGGTAACACATTGATAGGTTCAATTTTTCACTGTCAGTGAAAGCATTTTTATTAAGCAGTTATGTTAAAAGTGAAAGGTTTGCAAGAACATGCAGTGAGGTGAGTTGCAGTTGAGAAAGCCATCTTTACACTGAAAGCAGGCATAGAAGTCTATCCTCATGGGTATCTTTAAAGAATACAGATCTGTGATTAATCTTACTGGCCATTGTATGTCATATAAATGTCATCAAAATCTCAGCATGTATCTGGCAGTAAAAATACCTGGTTGTTATTACATAAAAAGTGCAGTGATGATGATAGTTTTCCATAGCTTAGCACAATGCTTATTTCATGGATCACTGGTTTGGGGCTGGGAAGAGTAGGAGCAGGGCAGAAATGTTCATTTCAGGCCCTGATTCTGAAAACTTTTAAACCTTAGTCTTATTTAACAGAAGGACTTGTATGTATTAATTACACGTGTGCACAGCTATGAGTGAACTCAGGCACTAAATATTTACTCAGTAAACTGTCTAGCTGTCACACAGCTTTGAGTATAGCATAGTTACAACCGTAAACTGAACCGAAAATTCATAGAATCAAGAAAGATTCCTTAGCAGAGATTATTTTAATGAAGCAACAGGCCAAAACTTCAAGATCTGACACAAATAGACATATATAACAAGAAGCCTTTGCCTTAGTACAAGTGAATGCATACTTGAAACTAAAGATCCTGGGCTGTGCCAAGGAAGACATACAGCTGCTTTTTTTCAATTGCTGCCCCCCTTACTTGTTTATATTTGTTTATCCTACCAAGACTGAACACAACAAACTGAGTGACCATCAAGAAGCTCTGCTCCTTTAACAGCTCTGACAATTGCTGTCTCTAATGGAAATTTGAAAGCAGCAAATCAAAGAAAATCTTCACCCGTATATGCTCTCGTCAGTATGCTGAAGAGACGCTCTCTCATAGTGTGCACAACATTTACTAAGACAGTAAAGAGGGAAACGAGTGTCTAAAAAGATGTTAGTGAGATTGCTACTACATAATTTATAGAGAAGCCAAAGTAGCTTTAGTTTTTCAGCTGATTAGTTACTTACATCATGGTTTTGAGATGATTAATACAGTTATACCATGCTCAGCCAGCCACTATTTGCAGATTAAATATTTATTTTAATTACCACCTATAAACCAAATTTGTTCTGAAGGTGCTATTAGTATATTTATAAAACATGTTTGATGTTAGCTCAGCTGATTAAAAATTGTAGTTAATTAGATTAACAATTTATCACAGTTTTTACTAATTCAAGACATTCTTGGTAATCCTAGCAGACAAGGCATAGATTGAATTTGTATGGAGAAAAGACGTCCTCATCAAGCCCTCAAAGGAGTCCCATCACATCAGGGATGGGACCTGTGCTGATGAGAAAACTGTCCTGCTAATGACCAGGCTAGTGTATGTAGATGTAGAGGCTACCAGTGCAACATATCACTATCCAAATTTTCCAGTCTATCATGACATAAAGAAACATTGCAAAGTGAAGGTGTGAAGTTCAACTCTGTTCACTTATTCCTCACAACAATGTGAGGTTATATTGGTTTTATTTTCCCCAAGCTCCTTGACATAAAGCAGTGTTCATCTTTTAATAAGATACCCCAAAAGTTAGGTGTTCCATGAGGGAAAAGAGACAGGTAAAACCCACTTTTTCAATCTGCACAAATTACTTTATTCAAAGTTTTCATGAGATGAAGACATTGGAAAACCTACTGATTGCAGGTGAGCAGTATCTAGACACCTCACATGATATTATTTCAGGGTATTTCAAATACCTATTTTGAAAGCATATTTTATTAGAATTACAATGATAAATTTTTCCTTGCCAAAAGAGACAGAAAAATTTGATTATAAGGAATAAATTTAATTAAGTTTCCTTTTCTTCTCTTCTGCCTCTAAAGATGGAAAAAAATGGAAATCAGGATTCCTCAGAAGCTCTAAGAGCTCTAAAAGATACTGTTACATTTCATGAGAAACTTGTCAAAGATGTTATTTTTTTATAGATTTATTCAAAAACTTTCTCTTGGTCATGGCAGATTACAGGATAAGTCCAGGCACATCTACACCCTGAAGGCAGAATGAGAACTCATGAACGCTAATGCAAATGCAGAATATGTCCGAATGATTTCTGCACAGGGTTTTATTTTCAAAGGACATAAAAATATGTTGTGAAATAGTTAAAAACACTATGAAGTGTCCTTTCCTATGTTATTAAAAGGTGCCTCTATAGGCTCATCTAGCTGTTTTTAGGGAGAAAATATTGCTCGTTATTACTCGACTTGTGACTTTGAGTCACTTCTAAATACAACTGTCATTTTAGCTTAGCTGAAATGAATGTTTGCTATTAGGCACAGGTTAGCTATAGATTTAATGACCAATTCTTTCCATATCACAGACTGCAAGATTTGGTGAGGAGTACAAGTTGCTTTAAAAACAAAGGATCCTTCCTTTTAGCATTATTTCCCATTTAAAAAGGAAAAAAGGAATCTGACAATCAAAGTAAGCCTGTTATATTTCCCTTGCTCTAATAAATTAAACTATTCTGATACAAAAAGATGAATTAATAACTCCTCTGTATCAGCATTAGAGACTGTCTATGGAACAAAATAACCCTTTTCCATTTGGATTGTGCTAATAACATTTATTTTTCTCTTTCCATCTGGAAACCCTGTGGGTATCATGAGAATTCTAGCAAAGCTGATTGGGGTCATGTGTGAGGGCACTGGGATCAGAGCCAATGTCACGTCCAGCCTCCTGCAGCTTCAACAGCTCCCAGAGAGAGTGTAAGTACAAATCTGTGGCATATCGGGAAACGAGGGTGGTAACAACTGAGGTCAGTGGCCAGAGTGTTTCAAATAGTCTTGGGAGCAGTGATCAGTTCTTAACCTGCAGCAGATATATGGTGTTGTATCCTACAGGAACGATGCTGTAATCCTGTTGCTTTATGAAATTTGGGTACAATCATAGAAATACATGAAGCTTACAAATTGCATGTAGAGAGCCTTCTGTCTTCATCTGGCACAGAAGTTAGAACAGCAAATCTCATGCTTCTCGTTTATTTACTTGCTTAATAGCATTGCCGAGAAGAAAGTTAAAAGACAACGAAATCAGTATTTTAACTACAGCAAGACTGAGTTTTCCAGTCCCTCAAAGAAAGATAAAAGTGACAAAAATCTATAGTAGTAGGAGTAACTGTGGGCTTCCACAAACTGCTCTTGCAATGTCTTCCTGAGACTGAAAATTATGTGGAAAACATGCTGCTATATTTCATATCATAACATATGAGTTGATTTGTCTCATATGAAATATGATTTTGTACAGGAACTGTGGAACATCATCTCAATTTAGCAGAGACAGTGAACCACTGAGTTAAAATGTGCTGCTCAAGGTCACACAGAAAATCGGTGAGAGGTGGGACCCCCAGCCCCAGTCTTTGCTCTAGCTATGTGCTGCTACCTTGTTAAAAAAGCTAGTACACGAACACTGGTACAGTAATTGTGGAGACAGCCACATTCGTTGCCTTCAGAGTGCAATACATCTCTGTTGAAGTTAGCAGAGAACTTCGAGAAGCATCCTTTCCTGTAAAAGCATCCAGAGCCACCACAAAAAACCTATGAGGAGAAAATAGTGCTGAGTAGCAGATGCGTTCTAAAACCACACCAAGAGCCTGACTGCTATGCCACACTTCAGTGCTTTGAACACAGTGCACTAACTGCCCTAAGCTACGGGCCACCAAACCATGCTGAAGACAAGACATGTCTGAGAATCCCTCTCTCTTACAAACTCAACATTATGATTATAGTGGAATATAAGTTCTGCAATGACAGCTGCCAGAGTACATTGTGCTCCTTACTCTGTTTTATACCACAGTGCAGTAGCTGGAGCATTTATCCATGAAGTGGCAAGATCCGATCCTTCCCCACCTCGGCCCATGGGTGTTCAGTGTCCTTTGGAGGAAGCCTAGCTACCAGACAGCAGGAGCTAGGTGGGCAGAGGTGCCACTCTGCAGAGTGCTCTCTGGATTCTAGTTCTAGTTCTGCTGCTGGAACCAATTCTGCTTTTTTTTTTTTTTTTCCCACTAAGAGCCAGTGGATAAAGTGCCTAGGTACAAGGAGTAGACCATGCAAATCCAAAGCTCCCTGCCCCCCAACAGGGTTTGCATCACCGAGCTCGGATCATACTCCTTCTTGCTCACACCTTATGAATCATGTGACAGGACAAAAGAAACTGAAGCCCTGCATTCATTTCTGTACCCTGAGTACAGCTACCAACATGTGCTCCTCAGGGAATTTGAGTCTATGGATGCCAGGTCCGTGAATCCTACCAAGCCTAGGTATGAGATGATACATTAAAGCACACAGATCAGCCAAGATGGCATATGTTGTAGGCATGTGAAACTGTCCCGTGTTCTATTAGCAGCAATTAAGTATACCATTAAATATACCCAACTTCTCAATAGTATTGGCTACAGAAAACCACAGATTCTTTAATTAAGGTGGAAAGGAATGGGTGCATCATCCTGCAGAAGGAGGCATTTTTCTAATGAAAATAGTTTGATAACTTCAATTGACTTTATGACATTTTGTACAGGCAAAAGTGAATTCTCTGGGCTAAGGAGTCTGACTGACTGGTGTCATCTCCAAAGAGGGTATATTCCAATTTCATCTTGCCACTAGGCAAAGAACAACCAAAGATTCAACTATTCATCTTTCCAAAGAGATGAATGTTTTCATCAGATGCATGTGGGCATGGGATGCATTTAGGTCATCTGCTCTGTCTCAGACCCAACCCTGAAATTAGTCAGTGCTCTTGATGTGCTCTTTCAAAAAAATCTGTTATCTGATTACCTGTCACTTTACAGTTTCATACATATGCCTATAAACATGTGTATATACATATACCTATATGTCTATATACATATATAGGTGTGGGAGAAGGGAACAGAAAACAGCATCTGTGCTTTAGTCCACCACCTATACTTTTCACCTCCCCAAAAATACAAGTTGTTGAAGGGGCAGATCACTCTTGGATCTCTCCCCAGATCATCAGTAACAATGCACCGTCACACCTCAGTGCTTCAACAGCAGATGAACATGTCTTCTAGTGAGAAGTCCAGTGCCCTATTATTCAAAGCCAGAGTGTTGTTAATCACATGCTCTCACCTTGTATACAACAGTAAAATCAGTAGACAGCCTTCAGAAGAAGATTTGCTCATGCTAGCCAATTAAACTACTTCTGGACTTTAAATTGTGCTTAGACTGCAAAACCACATATACATTTCATAAGTTGAAAAACTCCTTACAATGTTTCAAGATTTCTTTTTAATAAATCAGATTCTAATTCAAGTATTTACTTAGCCACTGTTTTTTGCACATAAGGTTAAGACAGCTGGCAAATAGAATATACAATGTATAGTTTGTTGCCTGATTCCTAGCATGTAAAAGTGGATTCTAATGGGATTATCACAGACTTGAAAGTGAGTGCAGATACCTATACATGAATAGGTATCAGAGCAGTAATTTTTCAATGTGTTCATTTGCTAGACCCCATTTGATAAGTATGGCAAAAACTGAGAAATGACAAGGGCCAAAATACTTTTCACATGCATGAACCAACCATCTAACCTCAGCCCGCTAGGAAATGTAGTCAGCACAAATGTGGTGAGCTCCAAAAATTTAGAAATCCTATAAACCAGAGCAGAAATTCTTCTGCCAGATTTTACTAATTTTAGAACCAAGTAAGAATATTTGAACAAACATTGTTGACCAATTTGTTAAAAGTTCCTGCAGTTCCTCCAGCTTAAGTGAATAAAATAACAGTGATAATATAATTTATCGTGTATATTTCACCTGATAGCAAGCTTTTGACTTCAACTGTTTTGTTTGCTCTATTTATGAAATGCATCTCACAGTTATAAGAGATCCTACTGCAGATTATGGGAAACACCTGATTTGTTCTTCCCAGGAAGCACAGTAGCTTCAATGCTACCAGTGATGAAAAAATTTGCATTTTTACAGCTTGTCATATAACCATGAAGGAGAGACAGATGCCTCTGAGGGGAGTAGGCCCAAGTCAGCTTGTATTTGAATGAAACTTCCCAGTAACAACGTGTTAGTTTGCTGCTATTAGAAGCTATTAGAACCAATATAATGAATCCAGTAAGGCACTGCTGCCCACAGCACCGAGAGGTGCACTGGGGCAACGTGGAGCTGTCAGAGACCTGCTGCTGCAGGCAAGTTCTGTGCCCCACTCACTGGACCCCAGCTGCCACAGAGGTGTGCATTGGTTTTCCTGCACTCGCCAAGCACAGCCAGGACAGCCAAGCTTTTGGGCATCAGGTGCAGTGAAGGAAAGTCAGTACCGATACTGTTTTAAAATTGTCTTTTTCCACACAAGAAGCCTGCAAAATCCATTTATATCCAGGAGCTACAGATATCCTATGCTATCACTGGGTTCCTTTGTACCTTTAAATTGCCCTTTTCCATTCCAAGTTTTTCCCCCGCTCAGTTCTCTCCCACCTCCTACTCCTTTTCCCCCAGTTAATATGTTGCATCTTATTTCATGCTGTGACACCATTAGTGGAAGCTAATCTCCTCTCTAAAGTAGACTATTAATGTTGGTTGGGGCCACTTATGAGGTCATATGCTCACACAGCACTTATCTGAAGTAAATGCCTTGTAGCTAATCAGGAAAAGGTAACACGCCATCACCCTGCCCACAGCTTCCCAGCACCCAAATTCCACTCATTTATGGTGAGAGAAACCCCAAGCAGCCCAAGCTTTGTGTTTTTTCTTTTACATGACAGAAGCCGTAGCCCTTAAGTGACTAGGATGGAATGAGAAGGGAATAAACAATTAGACAGGGCTGCTGGAACAAATCCTCCTGTTTCATTTTTCTTCTTCACTTGTCTCAGCGGGAGTAGTTTTACCTCCTATTGACACCCATTGTGCTCTTGGCTGCTCACTATGATGCAGCTGTTTTCTTAATGCCTATCAACCCTCTGCCTTTTTATGATACAAAGGTGACTTGTTAATACAAATGTTGTTGAAACCTTAATAACAATGAGCCCCAGTTGTGATCAATGATATTGCACCTTGGCAGGGAATGTATCAATGCTTATGGATTCATTTAAAAGTCATCTGCACAAGGCTGCTGATTTTTTATTTTAAAAATCTACACATAAGAAATACGCCTGCTCTATTAGGCTGACGTTTCTAACTCTACTGGGTGCAGTAATACAGTATTATAGCTCTACTGTTTCCTGTGATACCTACTTAGTCTCATATCTACCATTTTCTATCTGCTCCAGAGACTACATTGAAACAGAAACTCAGTCCTCCAATGAAATCCTCAAATCCCAGTTACGGTCAGTCTTCTTAAAAAGGTACTTTGATGCACCTGTTCTTCTCCAATGGTACTTCCAAGACAGAAAAACCAGCCACATGATTCCCAATACACTTTTTGTTTTATTATCAAAACCTCAGCCCAAACCAAATGTTATCACCACCTAAACACTAGCTGAATTGTGTCTGGACTTACTAAGCAGTGTGATAATGTTATTTGAGAAAGGACATTATCCATCAAAGCTGCGTGTGTGAATGGCCACACCTCAAAATGCCATTGTGTTCAAAAGTAAATACAAAATTTTTAAAGATGACAGACTGGTTCTTCTTTCCTTTATGGCATCATTACATGGATGTTGGTCTAGTCACATTGATGGATGTATGCTAGTGCAAAGTGATATTAGATTAAAAGCAGATCAGGAATAATTAAATTTAATAAAGACACCAATACATGTAACTGACATTAGTGTCATAGAGAAGTGCCATTTTCAGATGGGAAATAAGCCCGAGTAAACTTCGTTCCTCAAATATTCTCGGTTCTTGATCAGGGTATTCTAAGTCATTTCCTACTTAATCCACTCAACCAGAGACATGATCATTGGACTATGCAGGGATCAGTTTGCCCTAGAGAATAAAAGCTTTTGGTGTTCAAAACACGAAAGCTGAATCATTCAGAAAGTGAGCTACACTGCTATTGTAATTCTAAGTAGAACAACTATGTAACAGCTGCTTTATGCTTTGAAAACTGTTTCCAGTGTTCCAGTGTCACATATTCCTCCACTCCAGATCATTACACTCTTGCATGAAACTAATCAACATTACAAATTGAAATTAATCTAGCAAACACACTGTTTCTCATTATAAAATTATTAGGTTCCATTACACTGTTTTAAAAATCCACACAGGGATTAGCTGGAATTTTGACAAGTGACAACCGCAAAAGCAGGAATAGCTTCTAATGCCTGATTTAGAAGTCTTCAGATTTTGTACCTCTGCCTTGTGAACAATAGTCTTTTTTGGACCTCTGCTTTGTGCTAGGACTCTGAGTCACCGAATATTTTACGGTGTTCAATGAACTACAGTATGAGTCATTCATCAGCTTTCAAGTATTTTTGGAATTGTGTTATTTTGCTTAAAATTGCAGAAAAATTGACTAGCAGAAGTGGTAAAAAATGCAGCACTGTAGATTTAATAAGATCATGTGATGGAATCAGAGCATATACACATCAGCATAAAAAATTAATTTAAGCAAAAATTAGTTCTACAAAGGAAATGAGGGATTCAACAATGAATTGTTAGAGAGTTATTGTATTCTTAACAGGACCCATTTCACTGGAGCTAGCTATGGTTGCCAAAAAGTTCTTGCCTCAGATGCTGTCCGTGCTTATAATACTTATTTCCATACCCTGCTGCAGTTTACCATTTCTACAGCATTCTGCAGACATGCAAGATTTTTACGAGCACTAACTGATTAAGAGCTTGATCACAGGAACATCAGATACCATATGAAGTGCATGATCCAAAGCTAGTTTCAGTTGGTGAAGTCAGTGAAGAAAAAAATCCCATTGAAAAGTCAGTCCTACTACAGTCCAGCAGGATACAAGAGAACTATTCCCAGTGCTAAAGAGTGATTATTCCTAGATTTACATAGGGGTTTTCTTGTCTTTTTTTGTTGTTCTTGTTTCTGGTTTTTTTTGTTTTGTTTTGTTTTGTTTTCAATAGTGCCTAAAGCCATTATATATCATAAGCAATGGCTTCAGCATAAGGACCTGAATCATCATGATCACTGAAAGACAGGAAAAATAAACCAAGCTTTACACAAGGCACATGAAGAGCAGTGGCAGAGCTCAGAGCTCACAACCTTGTGTTTATGATGAACATGCAACACTGCTTTTCACACAGGTTCAAACTAAATGACATTTAGTCACGGTTCTCTTGAGCAGAGATCAGTTTTGGCTTTCTAGCAAGGCTGAACTAAAGCTGCTTGCAGAAATAATGGGAAGGATTGTGTCAAAATCTGGAAGTTTTTCCTCTCTTGAGAGCCAAAGTTCTTGTGTCACAAGACTTTGCCTGAAAGAGAAAGTTTTCTTAGATGCATGAGTGTGTTGACACTCTTATTCTTGCTTGAGAGTTGCTTTTCGTGATATTTTTGAAACTTCTTACTAAGCAGTATAAACTAAGTCAAATAAGAATGGGCTCATGGGGCTTCTTTGGATGGAACTAATAAATTTACACTTTAGTGAATTCTGAACAAGCCTTCCCTGAATACACAAGATCTTAGCCAGTAAGAAGTTCACCATGTCTCAAATTAAAGCTTGGTCATTTTGACATCAAATGGATGGACATATCATCTTTCTCCCTGTGATGGGAGCAAGAGATAACTATCAAGCTAGTTCCAAATGTCCTTCACTGTTACCAAGTGATTAGGGGATGAGGTATCTGCATATTCTACCGTGATACTACGAAAAAGACAGTAACTTACATCCAGCCTGTCCCAAATGATTTTAATGCCCTTTCCTACTGCATATCTCCAAATCTGCTGCTGCTGAAGAGTGTCACGCAAGTGATGGACCTCTCTTTCCATACACTTAGTAGTCTGCTGCATACAGACTAAAGCAGTGGAGAGTCCAGAGCTCACGAGAATGGCCATTCAGCTTTTAGTGCACAACTCTCCTAAGAAGACAGGTATTATTATTAGCACTATGGTCTGATATGGTGGTATATCACAGAGTGTAAAGGAGGTGTATTTGTAAGTAAATGGTAACATGGCAATCAGTATACAACATTTTTCATGAAAAAAATAGCTTGTAAGAACTCTAATTGTCTTGACACAGAAAAATTATCTTTTGGGAAAAAAAAGTTTCTCCACACAGCTTCAGTATTATTGCATTTAACTGATGAAAAAAATGAGGGAAAGGGTTTGTCTGTCACTAGAAAATCTGCAAGAGTAAGATTGTTGCTTGGACTTCAAACTCCTTCCTGTCATGCATGAATGACAGGTGCCAGTTGCAGTAGTATTCTATTTTTCTTTCTGGAAAATTTGAATTGTGCTCCTCTGGAGAAAGAGCTGGCTGCCCACCCACATTCACAGCTACAGTAAGTAGGACTTCTACAAACTTCCTTACCACAGTTCTTGTTTGGAGGTAAAGTCTTCCATTTCAAGTTTTAGAAAAATGGCTGCTTAAAAATCAAGCAGCTAACAATAAAGGGGGGAAGGGAGTACTGTTTCTCATGCTACCCTATCAAAGGACAGCACGAGTTAAATAGTTTTTCATCAAAAGGTAAAAAAAAAAAAAAGGTACTGTGTATCACTTAAAGACAAAGGATAAATCTTTTGTTAAGATTTTGGATGAAAGGTTGCCTATATTTTTGCTGACATTTTTTCTCTGAGCCGATCTAACAAAACATTCTCTGTATTGTAACAGTGTTTGTCTCAGTCAGTCTAGTACATCATGTAATCATATCATTCAAGCTTATTTCAGGTATGGGTTACTTTTCCATTAATTATATTCCAAGCACATGTATACATATCAGAGCTGTTGGGATGTCTATTTCTATTAGTTTAACAAGCCCTGGTATTAATGAGATTGCTCTATAATTGAACCTTTTCATGGGTCCCTTGGTGATGAAATTATGCTAATCTGAATCTGCAACCACAAGGCATCCATCATACTTGATCAAATAGTAAACATCAACAGTGATATGCTAGGAGTGTAAATGTGCCGTTAATTATTACATAAATGAACAAGCCCCATTATTTCATCTTTATATTTGTGCAACTTAATAAAATGGGTGAAGACAGAGTGTATCAGACTTCCACTATGTGGCAGCATGGTCCACTTAACAGAGCGTGAGCTTGTGAATATTGTGGTATCTTGAGGCCTGACATACTCTGTGTGTATAAGAGAGGAAAGAAGGTGGATATGTTTCCTCTGCTCTGAGTCACTGTTGTGGAAAAAATGATACTGATCAGTTACATACCTTTAAAAGAGAAAAACCATTCCAATTTCCCAGTTGCTATAATTGTTTGCTTCTAAAGCACGTGTGGTTTGTGGATCACCGAGGGTTTTAAGTGAAGGACATATATCTCAATGTCTGCTGTAGGATGATTTATATGAACTTCAAAAAATATTTGTAAGCTTAAGCACATAAGATCTTATGTGCCTACACTTGCAAAAAATAGATGGATTTGCAGAATGCCTGTGTTCCTGTAGGCATCACTCCCCACCTATGGTCACACTACACTAAAGAAAAGAAGTAAAAATATCAAGCCACTTTTAATTAATAATATGAGGAGGAATGGAATTGCCACAGTGCAGGCATAAAAATTAATATGCTTTTTTGCCCATGTTTTTTATTAGGTGCACCGTACCTTGTAACTATCTGAGCAAATACTAAATTTCAATGCAAGTTGCTGCTATTTTTGATTTAAGATATACAGAGGTGAGCAGAAAAAACAAGAAGCTAAGACTTTTATTTTGTTTGGTAGCATTTTAGTTTGACAAATCACAACCCCAATATTTATCTAGTGACCAGAGTATTCTTCCACAATTATTCTGCTGAAGGAAAAATACCTTATCAGAGATCTTATTAATACTGTGAGCAAGATATGCACTTCACTGATGTGAAATACATCGGTGCCAGATGTCAGGGACAGATTTCTAAAAACAAGATCATTTTCCCTTTTTGAATGTACTTCACTAATTTGTATATAATGGAGTATGGTGTGGTGATTATATTAATTCTACTTTTTAACCCAGTTTGACTCATGCCTCGCCTCTGCCTTTTTAATATTTAACAGAACTATTTTAACCGTATTTGTGGAAAAAGACACTCTGTAAGCCATCAAGCTACACATTCAATTAATACAAAAATATTGGGATAAATATTCTGCCTTTTCACTCTCCATTGCATAGACGGAGCATATAGTTCAATGAAGGGGTGTTAAAAATGTATTCAATAATTTCCAGACATAGTTCAAAGTAAGTTCCCTGGATTGATGCAGCCCTGGGGCAATGCAACACATAGGACTACAAGTTGTTCACTCTAAGCTGATTCTACTGCCCCTAAAATCAAGATAAAGGTCCTTGTGGCAGGGCCTGTTCCAGTATTTATGTTACCTCTATAAGCAAGTGAACTACAAAACCCTAGGTTGATTTAACAAATGATCACCAAAAAAATTGTTGTTAGGACAGTTTAGTAGATTAGATTGCTAAAAACTGTCTCATTGGGTTTCTACTCTTAACACACTTATTCAAAAACATTCCCATTTTAAAACTTAAGTCCCAACTCTTTTATATACACAATGACATAGAAACAAGATGAAAGAGCGCGAGCTGCCCCTCTGAGCTCCCCAGGCTTACCATGTATTTATTCACAACCTGTTAATGATATTTTGCATTCCTGAGATAGTTTGCCCCAACTTTCCTTTATTAAAATTGAATTATTTTGAGATATATACCAATCGTGGTCAGAGTTTCATAATACAGAAACAGCATATCAAAAAGCACAAAAACATATTCAGTCTTGCAATTTCTTCCCTTTTCAACATTTGTCAGTGGAAGCACACCAGAGTGCTTGTGCAGCACTCCTCTCCAGAAAGTGCCATGTTCTGTTGCTGCTTACTTAAGCTAAGCAGCACAGTATTTAAAAAATAAAGCTACCAGAATGTGGCTGAAGATCAGGAAGCAGTACTCTTTCTGCACAATGCAACGTATAGCAGGGATTTACCCAGATATTTTTTCTATTAAGAATTGCCGCTGACTGTAGTCATAGAAAACCCATCTTAACTTCTGCTGGTTGTGAAAGGAGTGAAAACTGTCTCTCTCACGAGTCTCACTGACACCTTACAAGTCAGATGTTGGACCCTATTCTGACCTTATTTACACTATCATCACTGCTCATTTCAGCAGCCTGACTTACTCCAGTTTCAAGCAAGACTAGTGTCAGGCGCTTCAAGAGATTGTTTCCATCCTTCCTTTTTCTTGTTTTTGACAGCATTGCCTAATGCTGTGGTTTCCCTCAGGAGTGTTTTTATAACTGTCTCCTGCTGAATCAGCAGCCTTTTGTACTGATTGTAGCCATGCCAGCTAGATCAGATTCACTCTGTTCTGTGCAACCACCTATGAGTCTTAAACCATACAGAGAAACCCTGTGATTCAAAAAGATAAGAGATCAAAATGTCAAGGGACCTTGAAAATTAGGGGGAGGTGAAGGAGGAGGGTATCCACACCCAGAAAAACCCCCAACAGTAAATAAAAAATAAAACCATCTCGGGTTTGTGTAAGTGTATGCATTTGACCATACAGAGGCTTTAAATTCCCTTCATAGGACTGCTGGCTGAGGAACGCTGGCATCTGCAACGGCAGGCACTATGCCTAGATGCTTCCAGGTGCCAACTCCCTGAGTCTGCATAGGCTTATACTGAAACCACTGGGCCTTCACAAAGACTGTTCCTTCCCTCTAGTAAGGTAATGGTACAATTACCCTAGCGAAAACAGTACTGAGGCACTTAGAAAATCTGTCCTGTGGGCGTGACTCTCCACAGAACAAGTCTTTGCTTTCAGGTCCCTTCTCAACTCTTTTTGAGCACAAATGCATAGTCTTAAACTTGCAGCCTTCATGAAATATTTCAGTCACCTGCACAACATAGGCCAGATGCTGTATGAGAATGCCCTTAGCTTGGGTTGAACTAGGACATTTTTAAATATTCACATTCTGCTCTCAATGTTTTCAGTGTTAGACAACCCCTGTAATCAGTGCTTACTTTCTCCCTTTTGGAAACCTGCATTTTGTATCACCTGCACTTGTTTAATTTCAGATTCCAGTTACCAAATTTGATTTTTATTTATTTCTACACTGAAGATTCCTTTATCAATGCAGATGCATAAAATAATCCTCTAGATTTCTGTTAGGTAAACTACAGTAACAAAAATTTATCATAAGTATCATATGATACAGAAGCATGGAACAGCTTTTCCCAAAGACAGAAGTTTACTGAACATTTGTACTATTATTTATAATTATATCCAATTTTATTATATCCAGATAGCACAGTAAAACCACTCACTGAGGTTCTTTTGTTCATGGCATTTTAAAAATAAAAACTCCAAACTGTTCTTACAGTTCCTAGTTTATAGTCATCAACAGAAATCTATCCTTTCTTTGGTTTTATTTCTGTATACATTGCCTTTGTTACATATCTCTATGTATCTTTTAGCAATTATTTTCACTTTCTCTCCAAACAACAGCAACAAACCACACCTAAAATCTTATTGCTTCCTTGCCCATGATTTCTTAATATTTAACAAAAGAATTCAAGCAGCCTCAAACTATGAATGTTTCTATTAAAAACAGAATACCTTTACCTAATTTACATCTTTATTATTAGCATTGTTATTATTTATGGACACCATGTAAGTTTCTGATCTTGATTATATATTTATTTTGACTACATATACTAACCAGGTGCTTGATTAGCTGCTTGGTTCTCCTGTCTACAGAAGTCACCTATCGCAGGATTTGTCTGCAGTAACACTGATCCTTTTCTATGCGAGATCATATATTTTCAAATCATGAATGACACTGAAACAAGTAAACCCACTAAAGTAAAAGTAGACTGCAATCCTCTTCCTGTTCATCAGTTCAGACTTCCCTAAATAAGTTATTTATCTGCTATTCTAATTTCCCAGTCATGCAAGTCTTCCCACTAAGGTTCAGTAGTGACTTTGGTCAAATTTATTACTAGCAAGCAATTACAATCCTGAATAGTTTATTAGAAACTCAGAATTGTTTCTTATCTGTGTATTCAATATTGCATAATAATGTATATAGGATACTTAATCAGCTTCCTTGCTGACAACTATATTCATTTGAATGTAAATTAAGAATGACCATATAACATGATATTGCTTGTTTCAAGTATATTTCTACCTAAATCATTTCCCTTGTGTCAAGGATATTCCTCTATACTTTTAAGATCAATACAGTCCTGATCCTTTCTTGACTGGGAGTTCCCAAACCAAGGAAACAAACAAGTAATCCCAAAACACAATCAGGAAAGGCCAGCACTGAAGTTGAAAGCCAACTAAGTTTAAGTGATTACTGCAGATTTTCCAACGTTCTTATCATTCAGAAAGTCTCATTCTGACAGTTCATGGCCAAAATTCAGATCTCTTTCAGTATTCTGGTTCTAACTAATTTATCTCATAAAACTAAAGAGGAACGCCAAAACAACTGTATGCAGATTTGAAGCTTCAAGTCAATTTATAGGAGTTATACTCCACACAAAAAAAATTAACATTATTTTCCAGACAATCACAGAGTCATAGGAGCGGTAGTTGGAAGGAAACACTGGAGGTCAGTTAGCCCAACCTTCCACTCAGGCAAGGACTGCTGTTAGCACTAGAACAGCCATGTCTTTCTGTAGCTGGCTCTTGAAAACCTGCACAGACAGATTCCACAACATGTCTGGGTAACCTGTTCCAGTTGTGTAGCCATATTGAGAACATCATTGTCCGCAATAAATAACTAAGGATTCAGAACAACCTATTTCAAAGATCCGTAAATGTCAGAGATTTTCAGGTGGTCTTGAAAGCCAAATGTCCACCTTGTTTAGACATGGATGGGTAAATCTGATGGTTACAGCTATCACAAGAATTTGGTCCATGTCAGCCTACAATATTCATTTCTCTCACAGTCCATATAACCTTTTCAGGCAACTTCAGATGCACGTAACTTCTGTTTCATCAGCTGAGAAGAAAAAAGAAGATATTGCTGGTGCCACAAGAACAAAGTATCGGTGCACAGCACTGCACTGCAAAGTAATAATAAGCTGAACTTTCAGGGAATTCAAAGTCCATTGCTTAACTATTCGAAAACTCCTGAAGCAGATTTACTTTTGCACCCTTCCTAATATCTTGTGCCTGTCAATACCTGTCACCCATCTTTTTCTGGATGAATACATCTCAATCAGTACCACTGAGACAAATGAAATGCCTGTGGATATACACATGCATTAAATAGGTATGCATGCTCAGAATCACTAAGAGAATTGGCTAACCAGAATAAAGCACAGAAATGGAAATCTTACATGAAGCATTGATGTCATTGTTTCAGTGATATTCCAGGGGGAAAGGTTCTAACATTCTAGCTGAAAACTTTAGAAGGCAGTCTCTCAGAGAACATATATATGTGTGTATACATGTATGTGTTTGTATGTGCTCATATGGCCCTTCGTTTCTGTTGTAGCTATAGAAATAAAGGAATTTTCTTTAAGATCAGCCATACTAACCTTGCTATCACTGCAGTAGGATTCCCATAAGGAATTAAACAATGTAGTTTTAAGTCAGATCTGGTATCATTACTGTAGATGACAGTAGTTATAGTGAAAACATAGACTGAAATGGTTTCCCAGGAGGAATGTACTCAACACTGCCCACAGACTGACCAACTGCAACCTTTTTGGCACCTCTCTTGGGAGGGGTAAGGAAGGATAGGTTATTACCCCCTATAAGGGTAGTATAGACATCACAGCCTAGAATGAATGGTTACAAGCTAGAATTAAACTAGCAGCAGTCTAACTGTTATGATACAGAGGTCAACACTGTATCAGGCAACTAAGGAAACCATGGCCCTAAACAGGTTTGCATACAGCAGTGGAAAACTACAACTTCCCTCTACCGAGCAGGAGCTACCTGAAAACGATACACAAGGCACACAACACAGTACAGCAATCAAAGATGCCCAGTCAAAATGTTGGCACTTGCAAAATGTCACCACAGCACCTGCAGAGTCTGGAAGCTGCTAAATTCAGGCAGTCTCCAAAGAGAGGTTTTTCAAGTTCAAAACCTCAAACTTAGTTATATAAAGTGAGTGGAAATCCATGGCAGAAAAGTAGAGTGAGCTGAAAGGAGCACAGGGGCTTTGTGGACAGAGGAAGAAATAGCTTTGGAATTGGATGCGGCTGTGTGAAATCAGCTTAGTGTTTGGAAAGTATCAGGTCGCTTTGGAGTGGGACTGGAATAAGAAGTAGGAACTGAGCAACTCCAGGAGAGACTGAGGTTGCCATGGGCCAGCCTCCTGCCCTAGCAGAACACCCTAAATAGATTTCAGACTGGAAACATCCTCAGGACTGGTATGAATACACCTACCACCCTTCCCACTTTGGACCGTCTACTTAATGCCCCAATTAGCATAACTTCTACTAAGCAGTAGAGTCTGTGGTTTTCAAATATACAAACACAGTTTTTACTGCACTAATAACCGTTTCCAGTTACATTTAGGGCAAAAAGCTGCGACTGAACAACTTGTTATGGGTACTCAAATTCACTTACAGCCTTTTTTAAAGAACCTGCTCCCTTTTCCAAAACCCTTGGTGGAAAAAATAAGCTGTAGACCATCCTGATCTGTGCCACTCCTAACCTGTTAGATCTTCAGAACTGAATCTGTTCCTTATGTTTATTTCTTGACCACTTCACTCACCTTGTTTGCCTTCCTAGGTGCATCCAAGGTTTTAAAACTTTTATGGCAATCATTTAATGAGACTTCTTATACAGTAAAATGCTCCATGGTCATAGGTTGAATAAGGCCAGTGCCAGCTACTGCCCTGCAAAAAGATTATATGTATGTGGAGATGGGGTCATGTGCCAGGGAAAATGGTCAATGTTGAGAAGGTATCAGCTAATCCTTGGCTCTGTCCTTTGAAAGAAAATAGCTTTGGTAAATGAATCATCATGTAGTTTGAAAGATTACTTCACTTCTGTACTTCCTTCGCCTTGTAAGTTTGTGTTTCCACCTTTCCTTGCTCAAAAGATTGCGGACTTTCTTAATTTCACACAAGAAGACTACAGCTTCACATTAAGATCAGATTCAAATCTGCAAAACTCAGGAAACTTGTAACAGTTAATTTTAAGGTTATATCCCACTATTGAGTTACAGAATTATTATGTTCATTAATGCAGCTACGGCTGTAAAACCCCAATGTATTTACTGCTGAAATAGCTCTGTGAAAAAGCATTATGCCTTCTTCAAGAAGTCATACAAAACCCCTAAAGTTCTACTGCAACAATTCTGTCTGTTTTTACAAAATGTTCACTGTTTTATAACTTTTACCTGACAGACCATAGAGATAATACTTTTTCAGGCTAAATGAATTAATCTTCGCTGGACAGGTTTCATAGCTATACAGTGGACATAGATTATGTGTGAAAGGGGGTGAACTGAAATCTAATTAGATTTCATTTTAAGTCTAGCTGCTGCAATTATGACTTCTGAATAAAAGTGGTTGTTATTTAGCAGGGTAGCCTAAGCAATGCACATAATTATTATAATTATTATGTACCTAATGATATCTAATAGGAGTCAGCATTGTAAATAAATGCTGTAGACTGTTCAGCGGGGTGGCCTGCACTTTGCAGAAAACTAAATAACAAAGGTTAATAAATATGTTTGCAGATGATTGTTTTACAGGAACCCTGGACAGCACTATCTGTTGGAGATTAGCTACATTAGGACTCAACAGACCAGAAAACATCCAGAATAATAGTCTTGGTACTAGCTTATAGATGCAGTGTATTAAAATAGCTAAACCAAATTCCTTCTTTCCCCAGTTCCCAATTGTCCTCAATTATAAGCTGTACTGTTAATTTTTTTATAAGATCACTTCAAAATTCAACTTCTTTATTTATTGAATGCTACAAATCAGAGAACGTGAAATCAACCAATCAGTTCTTCTATTCCAAACTCCTACTTAATTCTCAGAATTTAAGAATATAAAATGGATACTGCTGTTTGAAGTGTGGATTACAATAGCTGCAGATGCTGCCTAACCCCTATTTGCACTGTATTAGCAGAAGAATTGTATTTATGTAATGAAGACAACATCTACTGCTGATATAGATGACACATTATAGATTTAAAATTGCATGTGTTTGCAAAGTGCATTTCAGAACCTTCAATTTCCAAAGTCCATTGTGTTTTCAATTATCTTCCCACCCAGGCAAACTAGGGAGAGACTAATCAAGCATAATGTCCTCACATACTTCTCACTATGCCTTCCTTAGAGAGGTCAAAGGGCACTGTCAGATCACGATTGCAGCTTGCTCTGCCATGGGAAACACTGGTATGATTTACAGTTGATAGTCTCCATTACTAAATGTAGCCATTAGTAACAGTATACCTAACTACAAAATAATTAAGCATTTTGTTATTTAAAGTATTCCCACATGACTTTTGAGATAATTATAGCATTTTAAAATTATTTTGGTAGTGGTCAGTTAGGTTCCAGGAAACAAAAGATACCAGCCTGTGGTAAACATTCCAGTAATATATTTAAGGCTCATGCATTGATTTGAGTGTAAATATTTGTTTTTGAATAACACATGTAATACAGTCTGCAAATGAGGGGAAAGGGGATGTATTTGTCACATATTAGTAGATGGGTTATTAACTGATTGCTGTCCTAGAATAAAAGGGCATAATCCAGATAGTCACCTAATTGCCTCCTGAATTGGAGGTTTGTAGGTCATCACATAAAAGCTATGCCCAAGAGACCCTTCCATCAGAGGTGAGAATTGGCCACTCACTCACTCATCTCTGTGTTGAGACTGCTTACATTAAACTATCATTGCTGTGAGAATGAGCACATTGTTACACTTCTCTATCACATACAGCAGGCACAGGCATTATCAGGTCATCTGGGGAGGAGAAAATTTATTTAAGATTCTGAAAATGACTTCATTTTGTACACCCAAAAGAACGAGACCTCTAGGACACTTGAACAGAAGGATAAGGGTAAAAATCATCCCTATTGGTGTATGTGACCTTTCCTCTATTCACTGTTAGTGGAAGGCAGAGCAGCTTAGAAGTTTTATCTCACTGGATAGGTATCACATACAAGCCATAAATGCATAACTAGAAACAGTACATTACAACATGTGCCTCAGAATATGGTCCTTTAAATATGTGAAGCATATACCAATAACAATAATGAAATATTGCCTTTAACCTAAGTTGGGTGTATTAGAATCTGCTAAAGGTGCAGCTGTCACCGTGAAAGTAATCAGTCAACTGAACATTATTTTACAATATTAAAAAAGGTAGCAATGCTTTTGGAAGAAACAAGAGGGCTCCTTTCTGGTTCAGCTTTCGATACAGGAATAAAGTGAAATTATGAAGTTGATTCAGCTCAGAAAAAGCATAATTTTTTAATCACAATATTTTTTAAGCCACAAATGGAATTCACTTTAACAATTCATGAATTAAAGATATGCTTTGAAACTGAGACCAGCTTCCTAAAAGCATATATAATATATCTATACAGCAAACTTAGGCACTAATGTAAACCAAGTTCTATTTACATTTTGATTGCTACCTCATATCTATCAATTAATGCACTGTACTCATAAAACACAACCTTCAACACCCAGCTGACATGAAGAACTTCCATATACTTTTCAGGCTCTATAGATTACTTCATTGGCAATGCTATGTGTGAAGTTAAGTACTGTACTTGTGTTTTTATCTATCTTAAATTTATTTATCTAATATTCTATCAACCTTAGGTGAATTCCATGCCTTAAAAAATACAGCTTAACAGAGCATTAAAGCAACAAAAAGCAGGCTGTTGCATACATGTTACCAGAGCTCTAACAAATTTCATTTGAAGTCACAAACACCATTTTTTCACTGATATCAGTAATAATTTTGACTCAGAGAACTAACATTTTCCTCATTTAAAAAAAAAAGGAGGGGGGGGCTCTCCCTAGCTTTCCATCAGCTTTAACAGGAGTTTTTGGTATGCATAGCCAACAAGTTGGGTCTACCTGTTTGACTCTGGCAATAGGAATACACAGGAGGTCAACTGGTTTAAAGAGTGACCCTTTACTCAGTGAATAAAACAGCCTAGAAAAGAGGCCAAACCCCACTACTTTTTACATACGTATGATTTCAACAGTGTTACGCAGGTGAACGAGGGAAGCTGAACTGGTGTTAATGTGCTTGTTTATATATGACTGACCTGCAAAACAAGCCAAAATATGCCCAAAATGATGGATTTGATTAGACAGATAGCAAGTCGAATATTCAGATGGAAAAACAGGATTCAAAGTATCACTAAAAATTGCAAAGCTCATCCCTGTTTATAAATACAAAATACACATGCAAGCTATGAATGCCATGGAACTAAACTCACTCCTCTCTCTCTCTCTCACCCATTTAAATCAGCACTTTCAGTAATCTGGATCCAGTTTATTGATTACTCTAGCTGCTAGGAAGGAGGTGGTTTCTTATACTGAAAGAAACAACTCAGCATGTCAGAGAAGGGCCTTTCAGAATAGGCCACAGCTTGGTGCTTCAAACTTCTTTAAAGTAAGAAAGATTATTTATTTAAAGCAGGTTGAGTGTTTGTATTTTGTTCTGTGTTCAAATCCCTTGATAGCCACCATGTGTCTTTCCCCTGAAGCTGGTGCTGTGAATACAAATGGTTTGTTAGTCATGGCTACACTGGGCTATTTAAGCAGATCAGAGGCTACGCAGAACATCAGCGTGAAGTGAGGAATAGAAACTGTTTTGCTTTGAGAAAGAATGATGATATAAGGAACTTAGCATGCTAAAACAGGGCTGGGGCATGCATGTAGGCAGTACAGCTGGCGGAGTTAGCGATCACTTGTATGCAAATAGGTTGATGAAAAGCTTTGTGCCATTGCAGTGGGTCAATGCCCACCAGGGTGGATTTCATGGCACTGGCCACTGAGCTCTTGAAAGATCAGGTTGCAGTGTCTCAGTTGAAAAGATCTCTTGCAGAGATCTTTGCTAGTTCATTTCAAAATCTGGCTCCAGCAGTATCAGTTATACTGGATGAGACTGTAAATTTGTTCCGGTAATTAGAGCTTGTTCATATTTATTGCACATCCCCCCAAGAGCCTCCTCCTCAAGGAGGAAGTCTGGTGCACAGTATTGGGAAGCTAAATTTGGGAGCTTTTGTCTGAAAGCCTTCTATACGTTTGACAGTTTCAGTGTAATTGGCACACCTATGTAGGTGCTACCTAAGCAAATAAGCCTCCTAACTCAGTTGCCTCAGTTATGCACTATGTTGCTCAGGGTAAAGATCACCATTTAATTATAACACGCTAAAATTGAAATACTACTCTTATGCCTAGAAAGAGATGTTTCCATGAGAAGGAACGTTTGTCATTACATGAAGTGTCAAAATTTATGATGTTTAATCTGCCAGAAATCACTTTTCTGCAAACAGACTTCCAAAGTTGACTACAATCTTGTCTTTTTTTCTCATTCCTTTGTTTTCCTGCACTGGAAGGCTTCTTCTGAATGCAATAAAAAAAAATATTGCAGTGAGAACAAATCTGATACCAGGAAATGATTTGTTTGTCCTTAGCACCTCAGCAGAGGGATGAGTGGCAACTTAGGTTATTATTATTTTTTGTTAATATTGCCTAAGATTATTTTGTTATAAATCTTTGGTGAACTTTCTCCTTAAAAGAGGCCTAACTAAATTCTTCTGTTTAAAGACCAATCTTGATGGCAGTTGGAAGAGATGTGGTTGTTCTTTAAACATTATTCAGCTCACAGAAATGTTTTTTTTCTGTCTCTTCAATGCCCAAACCTTCAAAAAACTTGCTGACTGAGGGCATCTCAAACATATTCAGCTTTTAAGATGCAAGTAGGTAATAAAGCCAGATAAATTCCTAAAACTACAGAAGATAATTAACTTCACATATTGAAGTCTTGAGCACGTGTGTATTCACTCTTTTTACAGAGACCCTTGCCATCTCACTGATTCAATCTGTGATATATAGAAGCTTCTTTTGTTGTCTCCAAACCCAGCAAAGACACTAAAGAATGTGAGTAAATTTCTCCATCTTTGCATTCACTTCTGGTGAATGCAAAAAAAGAAATGAAATGAAAAAAATTATTAAAAAAAAAAAGAAATGGGCTAAAAATATAGTGATCATTTTGAAACAGTTATCAGCACTAGGCCCTCAGAATGAGTGGCATGGACTAATGTATATTTAGTTTGTCTCTTCATGGTTTTCTCCCATCATGAAAACATCAGACATCATATTGGAGTAAGCCTTTCAAGTATCTTCTCTTGACTCTGCATGGATTGAAAAAATAGTTGTTCGTTAAATCTCCCTCAGAAGAAATTATTAAATCAATTTGGATTTATGTATTCAGATAGAACCTGGAAATAAATGGATTTTTATGATAAGCCTATGTTTGGGAGGATTATTTCAATTTGTTACATAGATATGACCTACATTTTCAAAAAACAGTAATAATTTCCCAAGAAGACTTTGATACTATCTATGCTTGTCAGTTCATTGTGATTGAGGACAAACCGCTTCTGAAATTTGACAAAAACCCCAGGTTTTGCAGTTAATATATGTTCATTAAAAAAAAAAAGATACATTTTTATTTCTGGTATTTATAATTTAAGATTACGTAAAGAAAGCTCAGATGTTGCTTCCCCATCAGCACTGAGTTTCTTTACCTTTTGAAACTGTTAGTATGTATACACTTGAACAGTTTTTTGGTAACTCGCTAAAGGAAAAGGAAAAACCAAGCAGCCTTATTACACAGAATCTTCAGAGAAGCAAGCAGCCTGTAGTTTTATATGAAGGTCTATTTAAGGACAAGGAAAATGAAGAGACTACTATGTATATAGAAGACACATTTTAATCTAGCAGAGCACAACAAAGTTAGGTAACAAATGTTTGTCATATGAAAGCATTTACAGTGTGTATTAGAGGAAAAATTTACATTTTTTATGAACTTAAAACTAAGGGTAATTTGAATGTCAGCTTTTAGACTTGTGACTTCAAAGGGCTGTTTCAGGTTTTCATCACATTTCCAACACAGTGGGGAAAAAAATAACTCAAATGCTAGCTATGTACTCTTGTCTTACAGCTAAAAAATCTTTAGTCCCAATTTTGGTTACTTGCATCATTTGAGGTATTATCTTGAAGATTACTCATTGTGCTGTTGCATATAAAAAAATATCCTGACAGCAAACTCAAATACAGATAAACTGAAATCCAGTTAAAACTTACTGACATCAGAAAATATTTATTATTTTGTATTTATGCTTTTAGTCACTTCCATGCATTAACTGAAGCCCAACAGAGAGTCTGCTGTGATTGTTTTAATTTACCAGTATAACAGAGGCTTCGTCTCCTTCTTCCATCTTGGAACACTTTGGTTCATTAAGGACAGTTCTAGTTGACTTTTATACTCAGGATAGTTCTTTAATAACTTTGAAAGTTAGAATTTAATAGTATATCCCTTTAACTGCATGGGTGTTATATCCAAACAGACTGTCCCCCACCTACATTTTTTCACATTTAGGTTTGCCTACTATAGGCACCTAAAAAGGGATCAAAGAAAACTTTTCCTGCATATAAATTTCAGGTATCTTCGAATTTTATGACCATTTAAGCTAGTAAATATGGAGCAACAAGTCCCTTGTATTTTGCCATTTTTGAGGAATGTAAAGATACATTTCTTCCACATCCCACAACTCTGAAATAGAAACTTGGCCACCAGTTTTGCTTCTCTGAAATTATTCTTCAAGATCAGGTAACAATTTCAGAAACCAACCAACCAAGTGAAAAATCTGCACATCTACTTTTTATGATCTCCCCTGTTAATTAGAATGTAGCAGTATTGTTGATGAGGGGCTTTCTTGTGCAAATCCCCTAGCCTCCTTATTTTTTTTCCAGTGAACTACTAATTCCATCTGAAAATAAAATGTCTGAAATGTTCTCTGGAATTTTTTTTTTTTCTCCATTGACTGTTAAGTAGAGAGAGACTAGATGAAAAATGTAGACTAGACTGCTCAACTTATTTAAAACTGAAGTTGGGTAGGATAGATTATTAGTATATAGTCAAGGAAGCAGAGCAATCCAATGACAGTTACCCATGAGAATGGTCAACCTAGACTAGAAATTTAGATTACAAGGTGGTCTGTGGTAGGAAAGGCAAAGTAAGGAGGACTTGTAAATACCTTCTAAAGGGTATTCAGAAGGTTACCCTTTTTATAAGCTCTGAGTAGAGCTTGTGGTGCATGGAATGCCTCAAATGAGAAAGCAGTGAGCATGGTGGACTGAACACCATACTCAGCAGATCAGCTGGGCAGACAACTGAATCTTGCTCCTGCTGGAGATAGGTGCTTGTTGACTACATAGAGAAACTTTATATTCATCCCCAGTGAGTAATTACCATAGTATTTTTAGTTGAAGTACAGAGCTCATAGCACTGAACTTAGAAAAAAGTGAGAGGTTAAATTAACCAGCACTCAAAGTCAGTTAAGAAGGGGTTCTCATCAGCAGTATATTGCCATAGTTATTGTAATCAGCTATCAAAGAACAGATTATTTCTATAGTACTACAGTAGGATGAGTGGCAATTTAGGTTATCTAAGTTATGATGTACCACATGCCTCTCATGTGGTGCATCAAATCAGAAATTCATACAAGAGAACCATCTACGCATCACATACATACATTATCATCATATTTGTCAGTAAACCTGAGGTCTCATTGTTCAGTTTAGTGTAATAATAGCAATCTTGGAAACAATCCAGATTAGGTACAGTCAGTTTATAAACAGCATCCAATTAAACTCCTTGGAATATGTTACCTATCAGTTTCTGAGAAATAGGTTAATGTAGACTTGTAAGTTAAAATGTTTTTTCTTAATTCTTTCATGAACTGAAATTGTAGAGTTTTTATACAATGCTTTAATCAAGTCCCTTGTAACATAACTGTGACCACTAGGCCTAAAATCTTACAAGGAATTAACTGCCCTATTGAAATCAGCATTTTAGTTTGGACATATACTAAGGTGCATCAGATCCCATGTGTTCAGGTAAGGCTAAGCAATACTCAGAAAAGAAGCCTTTTCCAGAAACTGGCACAGATGGTGTGGTACATTAAGTTTCTCCTTCAGGTTTTGAACAGAAGGATTTTCCCTATGTAGTATGAGGATATTTTTCTGCTGAAGTGAATGCATTCAGATAAGACATAAGATTAAGCGTTTGAATTTCTGTAGCCACTACTGGCCCAATTGACCACAGTCTATTTATCAAGCTGTTAACCCTAGTGTCCTAATCAAATACAAGACTCAGATAATTGCATTCTATTTGACTAAATTATTTCCATTGTGTTTTAAACTGCAGTATCAAGTAGCTAGGTGATATTCAGATTTGGGGAGGATATAGAAAAAGTCACTGTTCGTAGAAGAGGATAGCCTAAACCTTTCTACTGGATTTGTATACAAGTTGGACACTGACCTAGTTTAGCACCAAACTCTGTGTACCTGTAAAGGACAAACTGTAAACTTTCAGACTGAAGTACCCTCAATGAAGATAAACTCTCTGCCCTTCCTTATAAGGGAGCTTTTAGTTCAGATGCTTGGCTGAAGTTGGTCTGAACAGATTTCATCACATAATTCTTTGTCTGAGGGAAACGATGGGGTCCTCAAATTATCTGAACACACATAATGCTGGGAAGTGCAGTTTGTCATAAACAAGAGGAAGATACTGTGAGAATTACTGGTTAAAATACTGCCAGCATGTTGCTCATGCAGAAAAAGTACAGGTGTGAAAGGAGATGAAAGTTTATGTTTAGTTTAGCATGTCATGCTAGCCCGAGCCTTATCATACCACTTCTGATCAACACAGCACTTAGCAAAGCTCTTGGAAGGAAAAGGATTTTACAGAGATGAATGGAGGTGTGGGGGGCTGGAAAGTAAAAGAAAACTAAAGGAACAGGTGACAATTTTACTAGTTTTAGTGATTTATTAATAACTTCTATCACAGTTGTCATGGTTTAACCCCAGCCAGCAACTAAGCACCACGCAGCCGCTCACTCACTCCCCACCCTCCTGCCCCGTGGGATGGGGGAGAAAATTGGGAAAAGAAGTAAAACTTGTGGGTTGAGATAAGACCAGTTTAATAGAACAGAAAAGAAGAAACTAATAATGATGATGATAACACCAATAAAATGACAACAGCAATAATAAAAGGATTGGAATGTACAAATGATGCGCAGTGCAATTGCTCACCACCCGCCGATCGACACCCAGCTAGTCCCCGAGCGGTGATCCCCCTGCCCCCACTCCCCCCAGTTTCTATACTAGATGTGACGTCACATGGTATGGAATACCCTGTTGGCCAGTTTGGGTCAGGTGCCCTGGCTGTGTCCTGTGCCAACTTCTTGTGCCCCTCCAGCTTTCTCGCTGGCTGGGCATGAGAAGCTGAAAAATCCTTGACTTCAGACTAAACACTACTGAGCAACAACTGAAAACATCAGTGTTATCAACATCCTTCTCATACTGAACTCAAAACATAGCACTGTACCAGCTACTAGGAAGACAATTAACTCTATCCCAGCTGAAACCAGAACAATAGTGAAAGATAAAACAGCACATGCAAAAATGTCTGTTTAAGGGGACAATATATTTTACTGTTAAAAGAGGGTCTGTCTCGGGCAAAAGTTACAGTTATTACTTCCATACAGAAGCACAGGGAAAGTCACAGCTTAATAATTTGCATACAAGATTGCAAAATTGCATACCTGTGTCCAGCTGGAAAGCTAAATGGTTATTTGGGCAAATGTTTGCTGTGGTTGCACAGGTTAGTGAAGTGAATCTGAGGTATTTGACATAACCTATGTGTTTCAGAGTAGATCAAAGTGGTAGAGTGAATTGTATAAGAAAGGAGGGCAGGGGGGAAAGAAAAAAAAAGAAAAAAAGAGTAATTTAAGCAAAGAATTTGGTTCTGAGCATACAGAAAATTAACCATTAACGCTGACGAATCAAACCCGCCCACCTCCAATCATGATATGCTCGCAGACATGAAAAAAATCTTAATATGCTACTGAAAAGCTTTCATAATGTCCCATGCAGATGACTGAGGAAGTTTCCTTATGTACCAGACCAAGAGACCAGTCATTGACTCTTCTAAGCAACACCTTCAGAAAGCACCTTCCTGAACAGAATTTCAAGAGCACTGCCAAGCCAGTCCTTTTCATATAAGTTCCAGTTTTCCTGCTATTTTAATCTCCACATTAGATCTTTAGAATTAGCCTGTGGTTACTTCACTGACATACTACGACTTCAGACATGCCAGCGACACGTGGTACTCACCAAAGCTGCCTTTCTTAAAATGAAAGAGTCAGGATTTGGAAAGAAGTGACTGTGGTAGGTGTAGGCAGAAATAAGGAACAGATACAGAACAACTACAGCATCTTGAATGTTACTGCCAAGCCATGCAAATAGATTCTATCTGTATTTCCGGACCAGTTACTGTGAGGTCCCATCATCTGTTACCAGTCCTGGCACAGGCTGCTATACAAAGGCTATTAGGTAGATTGAAGCATGCTTAGCCATAGTATTACTAATGACAGTATGAAAAAAAGGGACCACAAGCCATCAGCAGTGGCAGTCTGGGCAACAAGCACCTATTTGTTTCTTGCAACAATTTGTCGAATTCAGTGTCTCCTGTTTATTTGTTTCTCCCATCAGGAAACTCTTAAGGAATAACAAAAAACCCCCTATCATATAGAAGTAAATAGCTTTGTTCCTTTGGAACCTCATTGCCAGTATCTCCCAATGACTACCACATAAACCATCTGGATCTGACGTTTGATTACAATAAGAGTGGATGAGAGAGGCGAGGAGAGGCTTATGGCTCTGGTGAGGTTTCACGCTTTATGCTTTCTCAATGTCCTGAGGACTCTGATGTAACAGCAAGTGGAAGCATTGCCCAAGAGGATGAGTGCAGGATTATTCCACCTTTATCCCTAGAGAAGGAGGTGTTGTTCAGCACGTCACCTCACTAAGCAAAATACTGTTTGGGTCAGAGCGGTACGTACCATTACTGACTTTCTGTTTACAACCTCAGTTTGTTTCCTAGTGCTGCACAGCAATTGTTAGCCTTTGAAAACTCCCAATAATCCTCTGATCAAGGTTCATTAGGAGTCTCGATTTGTTCTAAAGAAATATGCAATAGGGAAAGGAAAAGACAAACCCCAGAAGTATAACATTTTATTGCATGCAGTTCTTCACCAAAGGTAGACTGCAGTTTCAGTTAAGTCAACTAGAGGGATGGAGGCATAGTTCCATGAGGGTTTAAATTGTCCTCCATTCAAATAGATGTAGCACACAGATTGTTGGAACACTGTGTATGAAATACTTTTCAAACTAGCATCCACAGACAGTCACAACCTGTAGTGTTAATCATTTCACCTGCAGGACGAGAAGACAGCTTCACTGTCTGTAGAGGTGATGGAATTAAGAAACACAAAACAGACGGAGTTATCAACATGCAGAAAGTAGTAGTATGGGCATAAACACAAGTGGAAGTAAATTCTTGACTCTGTTAATATGCTTCCCTCCCTCCTACATTGCCAGGGCAACTATATTGTCCACCTGCACACCATGTGGCTCTGGCTCTTTAGTGAACAGTGGGCTATGCTTCTCTCCACTGACTACATTTCATTGTCGCACATTTACATAGCAACAACACGTGACAGATGATAGACTGAGATCAAGACAGAGGAGGAAGATAACATCAGAGTTTGCCTGTTCATACAGCTGCTGACCACCTTTCATTTTTCCCAGAGGTTTGCCCCTATAGCACTAAAGCATGAACAGCAAGCAATACAGTACTGCCATGGTCTGCAGCTCCCACTGCCTGCTACAAAACTAGTAACTTACAAAATACAAAACCTGTGCTTAAGAGTACTGACAATCATGGCAAATCCAAGCGACCATTTGAGTATGCCTTCAGTTTTCACTTTCAGGTGTTCTGGTTTTTTTACCGCTGCACAACCTTTTATCTTCCTCTCTACCCATGCTCCCCCTCATTCAACTGAGAAAATTCGCAAGTTTGAATTTAATCCCACAAATAATTGCAGCTGGGTTTGGTTTTTTTTTTTTACAGGCAATATTTTCAGGGGAAAAAAAATCATTTGATCTTTCAATTTTAAATAATGTTTTGTTTAAAACCTTAGTTATGTTCAATTACAATTAAAAAGCCCAATTATTAAAAAATTCAACTAAGTGAAACCAATGATTCACAGGCAGGTTAAACCACAGATCT
Organism: Harpia harpyja; assembly: GCF_026419915.1. Classification (NCBI taxonomy): domain Eukaryota; kingdom Metazoa; phylum Chordata; class Aves; order Accipitriformes; family Accipitridae; genus Harpia; species Harpia harpyja. The sequence continues at coordinate 17,125,744 of NC_068948.1, forward strand.
GATAAGGTTGATTACTCTGATGTATTTGCCATGGTATATAAATACTTGTGGTAGCTCTAAATGAGCTGCCACCTCTAGACTGCAGGTATGTATTCAGAAACACTAGCTCAGGCAACAGAAAGCACCTCAAAGTGAATACAATAAAAGTGCACTATCATCTTGCTATCCTGCTTTTGACTGCAGAGGTGGGTTATTGCACGTTAGCTCAGACATCACCATGCTTTGCAGTACAGCACACCCTTACATGCTTTGCTGAAGACTGTTAAAGTCCTAAGACCTCAAAACCCAAGTAATTCAAAAAACAATATGGGGTTTTCAATTTACATGTATTTTTTAAAGTCAGCTTTCTCTTAGAGTGTAACCCACTACTTCAGGCCTCACTCTATACTTTCAATTTAAGTATGCTTTTATTGATGTAGTATTTTACATCTTGAGCACTTTTATTAACATACAAAATGGTACCTGCGGACTAAGACACTCACTACAGTAACTTTTGTTTTGCTAAATATCAAACTTGACACTGTTACATTTTCTACTCTTGTACCCAAAGAGAAACAATTAATGAGGATGTTTATGAAGAATCAGAAAGAACTAGGCAATAGGCTTGATTTGTTCTTTCCACACTTTAAACTTATGAAATACCACTATCTTAAAAATTGTGTTACTTTCAATTTCTCCTAGGACAAGACAGGTGATGGTAAGGAATTATCTGTGTAATTTTTTTGCACTTTACCCTTCCTACCCTTCCTTTTCTCTCTTTCAATCCCTCCTCGTCACCAGATTCTCACATTCATGAATCACACGAAAACAAACAAAGAAAAGAACAAAACCTGCCATTGAGATTGTGCACACAGAATTCAAATCTGAAGGATCAGAGCATATAACCACAATAATTCTATAACTGCAGTCAGATATTGCAGATATTAAGTTCCTACTAAAAGAGACTATAAACCTGAGCTATTTTACGCCTTTTTTTTTTAATCTGGCAGAAGTTTTTCAGATGGGTATTGATACCAGTCTTATGAATGCAATACACAGGGAACCACATTCAGAAATGAAATGCAAATAGAATTTTTAAGAAAAGCTTTGTTAAATAAGGCATTTGCCTGAATACGGAGAATTCACATATGATTTATTTAGTAGCAAAGAAAGAAGTAGCTTTGTTAAAAAACAAGATCAATTAATCACACTTATGAGCAAAACAGGGCTAGTCCCATAGTACTCTGGGCTGATTTGTTTCATTTTATAACATAAAAAAATACAATAATACTGACGGTTAAGCTGATATAATGCTACATTTACGCTGTACTGAAAAAGTTTTCTAACAATTAAAGAGAAGAAGAGGAGAAAAGGAAATTACACTAATAGAACTCTTCTTTTGTTTCTGACTTTGAAAGTTTGCTGTTGAATTTATTTGATTATGTTTAAATCAGGTTTGTAACTAAATCCTACTGTAATTTCTCAAATCTCAGAATGCTTTGGTTAACTTGACAGCAAATCTTTGTGTTCTACTGCCTAGAACACCAATATCTTCGGAAATAATCCAGAAACAAATACCCAGATAAAACTTCAGCAGATTGCAATCCCATATTTTCTTATGTGTTTTTCTTTGTCTCTAAATGCTGTCCAAGAATTTTTTGCTACTCTGCTATAAGGAATTTTGATTAACTTCCATTAAGTGACTAACTCCTCAGATGGTATATTTCTGAGTGGTTCCATTGATGTATGCCAATTACACCAGCTGACAAACAGCCACAGCATTACAAAAAAAAAATCCATATTTTTAATGACTCCCTTGCTGTCCTCAATGTACGTGTGTATGTCATGACATACAGCTTTCTACCATCTGCACCTCTTCCTTTATATATATGCATTTTGTACTATAAATTGCTTGGCTGTGAGGTATCTTGACATTTGACATAACAGCAGGGCTGGGGGCAGGGAGCGTAAGTGCTGATCATTAGATTATTGCTGAAGTATTCTCTCCTTTCCTCCCCTCCTCCCTGTGTTCCCTGGAGACACAGGTGTTAATAAAATCAAACAAAATGAAAATGGGTAAATTATTGCAAGCTATGAACACCTACATTGTGCCATGCCTCACTAGTTTCCAATACCACCTCATTCTTGAGACAACCAAAAAAAAAAGATGCAATTTCATCCTATAGACTGGGTGGTATAAGGAAAGGACAAAAGAGAAAAGATATTGCAATCCAAAGGTCAGTGACCCACTCCCTTGTATAATTATAGCATTTCATTTATATCCTACCAATCTGTCTTTGGATGGCTGATAGTAAATTAGTAGCTAAAAAAGACCAATTTTAAAAACTCCTTAATAAGTCGTAACTGAGTTCTAAAGCTGGACCATTATATAAGGAGATGAGCAAAAGTGCTAGCTTGTAATTTATTTTCTAAAAATAATTAAAAGCATACTTGGAAGAGTCAGGTCAGATCTAGAGATCTAGATCTGTGTCTCACTGCTGTACTTCAGGAATCCTGAAAACAGATTTAATCCTTATTCTAAAAACCACAGATTTTGAAGAGCTTCAAGGGTCTAAGCCATTCTTGAGTGCAATATACATCCAACTGAATCTTCCACAATGAATGCACTTTATACCTTTTTAAAATGTAAGCAGTATGTTTTTGTGCTGCATTCCCCATTTCCCATGATAAAGCACATACTAAACTGTGCTACTCCATTGCATTCTCCAGAGAAGATTTCATGCAGTAACAAAAACTGTGTAGGATACATTAATGTTAAACTTTTTGCTAATATATATTAACATCTTATACCTAGGTTTGATGCTTGCATTTGGTCCCTCTCTAGGCACTGAGGTAAAGCTTGGTTTAGTGAACCATGTCGGGTCTTAATACTTCTTTTTGGTCAGAACTGAATTTAAAAAAAAAAAAATAGACCAACCATAATAAGGAGATATTTCTAGTCTTGGTTCATCACATACGGTACTTCAGAATTTAAATGATCTGTCCTACCTTTAGTAATGAGTGGAGGCCAACATTTTAATAGTCTGCTAGCCACTGTTATTGGAGCAGTATCATCTTCGCATTATCATCTACTGAACAACCAGATAAGTACAATAGGAAAAAATTCTAGATCTGTAGAACGGATCAAAGAATCACTCAATCTATACCCATCCAGTATATTGTGAAATGCCAATGACTTACCAGGCTCACTCTCCGGCACAGCAATGTTTCAGACTTTGATGCAAGATACTAAAATGCTATATATTATACAATTTTATAAGAAACCAAATGGGAAATAACTCTTTCTAAAGGGCTGGTAGAACAGAAAAAAAATCAAGTGCTGCCTGTTAAGAATACTGGAAATGTAACTATTAAGGCCAGATACTTCAGAGAGCTCCAATCCCTACAATTGGTGGCAGCCAATCACAGGTCACACCCATGTTTCATTTGCATTCTAAATATTGACCAGAACTTTGAATTCAAGACTACAGCTTCTTAGAAAAAAAACTGATAACTTTCCACTTGCAAAGCTGTCTGTCTATATTTATTTCACCCAGACCACAGTAATTAATATTTATGAGGACGAAAGAAAGATGCTTATAGCAAAAGGGGATTATGAAAACACAAGAATGTGTGAAGATGCTGATGGGACTGAATGAATGGCACCTGAGACATACATGCAGCAGGCACATAGAAGTGAGAAAAGGACACGACAACAGTATATGTGTAGCTGCCTACACATGAAGGCACAGAAACATCTTTTTTTCTGCTTTTTTCCATGTGCAGTCCAGGAGAAGTGTTGGTACTTGTACCAAATACATTTACCATTACTTATTTAATGGGTTTATTTCACTGTTACAGACACCAGCATCTGAGACATCTCTGATTTCAGGCTAATCAAAGTAACAGTGGCTGGCATATGTTAACTTCTTCAGTGGTAAGTACTAGATCTGTTACGGGTTTTAAATGTGCATGTGTTGCATATTTCTGGATTTATATCTTACATGAATATGACTAATAAAAAGTGGACAGAAGAAGAGAGCTCCGGAAAGAGCTTGTCAACAGTATTTTCAGGTGAAAAAAAAAATGAAAAATAGGTGGTTTTGATCTGCAGAATGTGAATTGTACGAAGTACAATAATTAAAACAGAAGGGTAGATACTTTGAACTCATTAAAATTTCTTTTGAAGATGAAAGTAATTAGATTTCAAGGAGAACTTGGAGCAGAAGCTCACACTGACATGAGAATATTTAACCTGTAGTCTTCAGTGCTTCAAGCAATTGATAGTATGATAAATAATTGCTTGGCTGTAGTAACCACATAGAAGGAAAAAAAGGATTACCCTAATCAAATACAGTCAGTGTGGTGTTGCCTGTCTCTGTGCTCCACATTTCATTCTGAATTGTTCAGAAGTTTGCAGTTATAAAAACGGAAATCCTGAGTTCTTAAAGAGGAAATTGTAAAGGATTTCTTTTCCTGTCACCTCCAAGAAAACTTTGATAACATTCAGGGTCAGTTCTTCAGCTGGCATGATCAGCATAGCTGTGTTGAAGTCGGTGGATCATTGCCAATTTATAACAGCTGAATGTCTGGTCTTACTACAGGGACAACCCTATTTTAGAACTTCTTCCTCCATACCCCTGCCTCTTGTTGTCAGGAATACCTGTTATCCTCTTTTTCAATCTTCATGTTAGTGAGTTGCACTAGTGATTAATTCTCACTCATATTTCAGTACCACCACAAAGCACAAGCCAGGACTGTACAGTACTTTACCATACAGGTATTTTTTACACTATATATTGTAGATAAAGGGGAGCTCGCCCCACTCAGCGCTCAGAGTTGAAAAAAGCCAAATAATGATGTTAACAGAGGCCTAAAACAGAGATAGTAGACCCTCCTGAAAAGGCAGAGCAAGCTTGTGTTAGACAGCAATACACACTGCAAACAGTGTTTTACAGTTAGTTCACTGTAAAGAAATGAGAAGGGGCAGAAAACGGAAGACACTTGCACAAGTAAAGGCTCCATGCCATAAACCAGGCAAAACCAGGATTGCTCTTACAGATTATCCCACCGGATGTACAGTGCCCATGCAGTCAGGCGTGAAACCACAGTGTGTCCTTCTTCTCAAGAGAAGGTAGCATTTACATAGTAAGCAACACATAAAGACAGTGGGAAAAAGAACCTCAAAGTGTTTCCTATTCAATCTCTTTGCACTTTCCTAAACACTCAGATCCTGAATGTACAATGCTCAGCAATGTTCTACCAAGGCCTCTTTGCACCCTGGGCAGCATGATCCCTACATAAAATATCCCTATAGAAGAAGAGCCCGACTTCTTTTTCACACATAAATACTTTCTGCATTAATCAAGAGGATAAAATTGACATGACACTCTGCACTAAGAGATTCCCCCTGAAGGGCTGTGTAGGCAGAGGTTTTCATTTCATTAAGAACACGCAACACAAATTTCACACCTTTCTAATCCTAGGCAGTGTTTCCTTTATCCCAGAATTCTTTCTTTTAACAAAAAGATAAAACCTTTATGCTTTAATCTGAAGTTTGAGAATGCACCTGGTACCAGCAAGCAGTGGCCTTAGTGGCCCACTCTGTAGTGCAAGGTCTGTGGGGAGGTGGGTGCAGGCCCCCTCACTCACAGCCAGCTATCCTCTCCTCAGGCGCACCTCTCCATGTCCCCACTGCCCTTAGGCCCTGAGCTGCATGCAGTCAGCAACCTTTTCTTTCTGACCAGACTCAAAAATGGCACCTTCTTCCAGTCAAATTCCTGCTCTCTTACTTCACAGCTCTCTCTCATTAAGGTAACAAGGTGCATAGCTCCCAGTTGTTCCCAGGGGCACAGCTCCCAGTCTTTCTTTACTACTTCCCTGCCAGTACTGGTAGGGAATTGTTTCCACCATAGTTGTGTAAACACAAAAAACCAAATTCTGAAAAGAAGTCATCTAGGAAGGAAAAATGAAAACATTTTACCCTGCATATATTGAAAAAAGCAGTTCTTTTCTTTAATTTCTCCCCTATAAAGAAAATGCTCTAGGGAAAGTAACTGATTTTGTGAAGCCTTTTGATTTTGACGATAATCTTCTTTGCGTTCTTTGACAAACAGGGGCCCGGGCAATACATTCTGACTGACTTGAGTTGCATAAACAGGCTTTTGTAGATCCACAGGATAGCTGGGAAGCCTGATGGTAAGTGATCACTAGTGTGATGCTAGACCAGTATCCATTCATTTCTGAAAAGACAGATAAAAACCCCAACATACTTATCTACAACAAATTATATAAAAAAGAGCCAGCTACTTTTAGCTAAATTAGCCCTAAAAACAATTTCCTAAGAAATTATGACTAGGGCTGAACAGGAAGGGGAACAGAAGAGCAACTGGACAAAGATGGAGAGAGGATAGGGCAGCTATGGGGAAAGAAACCAAATCAGAAAGTAGTAGACCTGTGGGAACCTGGCAGAGAACCATACAGACTGAGCTAATGCCATCACTGGGAAAGGGGAAATGTAGATGGTCTCCTTCAGTCAACTTTTGCAATCTTTCAGAAAGATTTGGTTTAATTCAAGGGATGAAGTTGTAGCTGGTTTGTTTCTCTCCTTAGTAATAAAAGCTCTACTAAACTCCAAATTTATCTTTGACCCCCCCCCCCCAAAAAAAAACCTCAAACCTCTTTAAAAACCAGTCCCTTTCAATAAAATATCTCCCCAAATCCTGACATCAGCAAAGTTTGCCGCAAGGGAACAATTTAAAAGCCACGTTTACCCTTTAGATAAATGGTCAAATACCACTGAAATTGTGGTACTTGCAAATAAATTTGAAATTTAGCCTCTTGGATGCACAACTGAGGCACGTGTGCCCCTAACAGTGCCCTGTCAGTAGTGCAGGGTTACAGTACTGATTATTATAGAGGAGACTTTTTTGGCTGTATACTACATATTATTTTCAAATTGCAGTATACAAAAAGAATGGTTTGAACTATGAACAAAACTTGATAATTAGAGCTTAACAGAAAAGACTTTTGGAAAGTCAAAGTTTTTTATTTAAATGAGAATGGAATCTTTGGATCTATAACTACATCATAACTACTCAGAAAATCCAACATCCCTGTAATTTGCTCATTCAGCTGGTAATGGAAGAAACCAAGGTTCAATTTCTTGCTCTGTTAAAATATGCCAAAAGCCTGCATTGCTTGTATCCCAGCTGACTGACTGGACCACCCAAGAACTGTTGAGTTTGGGCATATCTATCTTGATGTTCCTTTTAGACCTTTTACAAAATACGTGATGAAAATATCCATTGGATTTTGTTTTTCCACAAACCACTTGCAAGGAAGGTGAACCCAAAAGTTAAGAATGAAGGATGCATCATCTGGGAACATTGTTAACCAGTGCTAACTGAGAGCTAAAACACCATAACCTTTCTGAAAAATCTGTTATCTGATTGAATACCTCAGATTTCAACATGATAAGCACTAACTACTGAGCTATCATCTATTTTGGTGCGAAGGAGGTTTTTTGCTGTCATTTATGCTGAAAATTCCACTATTAGTGAAACTGAGAGAAGTTTGATAGGAGGCTGTATCACTGGAAGATTCCCCATCTGCTCCTCTGTGAGTGGCTGTTTTCCAGAGAAATAGAAAGTTATTGTTCCATGGAGCTGCTGAAAAAATTTTGGTGTACAAGATCTTGTGTGACAATTGCTTCTGTGATTGTTCTACAGTAAGATTAGTAAAGACAAGGCCATGACAGTGGGTGACTATCATAAAGCCTTGTCCCAGTCACTGGCAAAAGTTCCAGTTGAATAATATGCTCTGCATTTGCAAACAGTGTTAAAAAAAGGTTTCAATAACATCATTAAAACCTCCCCAGAATTCAGCAGAAAACTGACTTGTGTTGTAGAATTTAAAACTCTTATTATTACTTTAAAAAGTCCAAGCAACTTTAACACTTTCCTGAATATACTCTAAGATAAAAATGTTTTCCAAATATTTGAAAGGAAGAAAGGAAGGAAGGAAAAAAAAAGAAAAAAGACTAAAAATATTAAGGTAAACTTACATAAATCCCTCCCAGTACATTACTGAGTAGATGTCACTCTAAACATTGTACGTTTGAGTTCACTACCACAAAATAAAGATATTCCTTTGCTGGTTTGTTACTGTATAGCCCTGCAACCAGACTATCTAGGACTAAATCTGCAAACAGAATACAGGCACACTGTAGCATTTAAAGTTTAGAAAATCCTTTGCCCTTGCAGTATTCATAATCCTATTATGTTAAATTTAGCTGGTCAAATTCTGCTCTTACTTGAACTTCGCATCTGTCAACATAGAGTGTACAAGGCATACGTCAAGGCAGCATTTAGCTCACCATTGTGAGAGATTTGATATTTGAAATACATTTTGTCTTTTGAAAGCCATACGTTTTTCCAATAATAATTGTTGAAACAAGGTTCCCCAGGGTCATGCAATCTGTGTTCCTTCCCACTCAGCTAAAGATGGTATTAAGGAGCTAAAATAAAGAGAAATACTGTCATTTGGTTATGTAGTGTGCTTGATATCATTCTTCTGACACTTTGGATGCTTTGTTTAACAAGGAAATCAACATGAGCACACTAGCTGCTGAGTAGTTCCAGGTTGAGAGTTTGTGACAAGACTGGATTGTCAGCTCGAAGGCTGTGTGCGTGCCACCAAGCTGATAAACACACAATCTCTGCAGCACAGTGCAAGGAGAACTGCCTGCCTGGTGAATGGTAGATCTTTAACAGCTGGTAAAACAGCAGCACTGCAGGCAGCTGCTGGCCTTATTTGGCAGACAACAGCTGCAGAAATCAAAGAGAATAAAAGAGAAAGAGGAAGGTGGAAAGACTGAGGTAAAAAAGGAATTTGGTCTACACTGTTTTTATGAAGTAGATGAGTTCCTTTTTTTAACGATATAAACATATTATAATATTATCAGTTTGCCTAACTTTTAAAAAGAAATATTAAAAATACTTGCAAACATACACATGGAGCACTAATTCCTCAAGCATCCTACTGGAGTCCCAGAGGGTTAATCCCATAAAAAATACTGGGTTCTATTGAAAAAGATGCCCCAAAATTCTCAGGTAAAATTTTAAAGTTATTTTCCTCAGGTAAGTAGAAATCACTAGAGCAAGTAAACTTACTATGAGCAGCATTTACTGTTATTACAATGTCTTAGTTTTCTTATACTGGGTACATGGAAATAGAAATCACAGCTGCTCAGACTGCCCAAGATGAGAGAAGTCATCTATTAAGGTGACTTAATTCTTTCTCTGACCCTTTACAGCAGTGAGCCAAAATAGAAAACATACCGATAAAATATGCTAGTTTATGCTGTAGTGTACACACTGTGTATGTTTTGGAACAGCACAAAGTGCAGTAGTTTCTTTTGCCTTTGTAATAGAGGACACAAGTTATTAGCGATGTTTTAACATGTAATAAGCGCTTGTATTGAAAGATGTAATGACTGTAGGGTATCAGATTAATGCAGAAATTCAGTTTTAAATGGTCAATGAATGGGTAAGCAGTGAAAGAATGGTACATATTGTCCAACTTTCAAACATTTGAGCTGCGCAAAAGACCCAAATTAGGCCTTTTGAACTGGCTGACTGTATGCATTATACAGAGAAATTCCAATCATTTTAGCTGAAACTCTCCAAAACATTCTTCCAAAATTTTCTGCGTGCTTCCAATATTTCAGTACAGAAACAACAAGGTGGGAACAATAAAACTAGCTGCATTTCAACTTCTTAATCCCATTGTGTGTAACTAAACTTTTTTTAGTTTGGTTTTTTTTTAAAATTTATTTAGCACCAAGTGAAGGATTTCACTGTCACACTTGTTTATTATTGGAAGCAATTTTCTTTTTTAAAGAGTCCTGGAAAATGGAGACAGATTTCCTTTACAGATATTTTAGGTCAAATAGTTATCCACATAGCTAGCTTCCTGTCCACTTAAATCACAGGCACTTGCGCACCTGAACTTGCTTGCTTGATGATCTATCTCTGTTTAATTTTCTTTGTTCTACACAAAGACCTTGTCCCCCATCAAACAAAGTAACTAAATAGGTGGTAGGTGTTTGAGCAAGTGGTAATTCCATTGAGGTCAACACAATCCTTCTCATATACAAAGTTAGGGATATTATACTTCGGTCTTCTGAAGCTGTTCAACAGCTCGTAGGTTTAACAGCACTAGTTTGGTGTGTCCAATGCTACCAGCTGAAACATCGAGACTTAAATTTTAAGATGAAAATTCACAGATAAAAATATTATGATAATTCTATCAGCTATAATACTGGAGTGTGCATGCATACAGCATTATATACAATGTCAGATTCAAACAGGCCATTAGAAAGTGTCAGATGGTATATACAAGGGCTTGTTTCCCAACTTGATTCCCACAAGAACCTCAACCAAAAATCATCAGTCCTATTTTTTCCACATTGTAGTTTTCCATTTCTAATTGTTGCCAATTCTTCATAGAAGCACTTTCCACTCAGCTATCCAATATAATATAGTATACATAATATTTTGTAAGAGACAGCTTCTGCAACTGCCTTTATACCTTTAGGCTTTGGGACTTGACGTCATAATGGTCTTGATTTATTAGAAGACAAACCTTTTCCAATGCTTTTTCTTTTTAAATAGTGAACTGTAAATAACCAATCCAATATGAAAAAAGCTAAATAGCTCCTCTGAAATTCTAATGGAGATTGTCTACAGTTATATCACCCATTGCAGAATCTTTGTATTGATGCTTTACCTACATATGTGGAATGTATAGGAATGTAACCTGCATATGTATGCACATTTCTGTGTTGGTCTGCTGGAACACAGAAATTTGGGTTGGGTGCAGCTAGCATGTTAAAGTTGGATTCCAAAACATAAAAAAAGATTATTTTGCTATATTTGGGGCTTATAGATTTTTTTACCTGAATATTCAATGACATATTTGCTGTTAAATGTAATTCAACCAACAGTCTCCCTGTCTTTTTTCTTTTTGGCAAATCTTTAATTATTTCAGTTCTGTAGTCTTGCTGAGCATCTTGCTGAGAGGCTTCCCAACTCTCAAATCATCACTGAAGAAACCTTGCTGCAAAGCTTAGCTCCAGCCAGTCCTAATTTTCTGTGAGCAACAGCACTTTCTGCCTATGTTTACATTATATGGCATGTCAATATCATGGCATGCCTCAATGTCAGCAGCCAAGTCTGGATGGAGCTAGGACTGACTGGGCCATGCACCATGATCCTTGAGTTTAGAGCTCTAGCTCTGACTTCGTATTAACCTCAACTCCTAAGCTACCAAGCCTTCCTAATGACTCCACTGTCTTCTCTTGTTCCCTACAGGCTCCATCTCTAGTGCATTCTACTACTGAGCAAGCTCTGCTCCATCAGCCTTTATTCTATAAGTTATGATCAAGGCTTGTAGAGTTCAGAAGCTCTTTTCTCCCTGACAGCCTTAACCAAATCACTTTTCCAGGCTCGCTGTTCCTCAGAACCCTGCCCGGCCTTGCTATCACTAAGCCAGCATTTCCAGAATGCAGTTAAGTGCTTATCACTTAAAACTTTAAGTGCTAATTGCTTAGTAATGAAAACTTTAATTGCTGGGAGATTAAACCTTTAACTGCTAAGTGGCTGGCGGAGTTCCAGTCTGTAACAACCAAAATTCACTAATATAACATTTTTACATGCCCTTTGTATAAAAACTATTCTATACCCAAGTGTGTGAAGGCCTAAATGCAAGATGGTTGTTTTAAGTATTTCCAGGATTGAGAAAAAAATGTGACTGAATTAGCAATGGCTACTTTCGGATTAAATAAAATTTCAGTGTTCATCTTAGAAATGTCTAAATTATTAAAAAACATTTCCCCTCTTCCTTTATTTCACCTGCCTGTGTTCTCAGGTAAATTGATCCCTCTTGAAAATGTATGCCTCAAGAGAAAGATATTCAGTTTTGTCCTGAACTAGTCTTCAGGATGGAGACTCTGTTGTGTTCTCACATTGATAGGTTTACTATTGATTGCCAAAGCTACTGTGTAACCTGAGGAACTTTTCTCACCTTCTGAAACAGTATTCTGATCTTGATTTTCACAACTTCAGAGGAAATACTGCCAGAAATGAAGCAGCTAATTCCCCATAGATTATATATTCTCTTTTACTGCGGGTGCTAATGGAGCTGAGTAGAGATGTTTAATGCAATGTTACTTGTGAGACACAAAAGGGCTTACACTGGATAATGAAAAGAAGATACAGGCAAACTGAATTCCTAACATATCATTAACTACTCAACTAGAAATTGGTTTGGATGGAATTCTTCACTCTGCTTTCTAGTTTCTAGAAACTGCAGAAAAGACATCATGAAAATATGTAAGACAAAGCAACAAGTCTATATTCCTTAGCATCTTTTCACTGTATTTAGTCCATGTTCAAAATTCCAACCCATTCTTTAAGATCTCTTTCATATCACAAGAGCTTTGCAGAGGGCTTGGACAGTGTTCCCAAACACAAAACAAGAACAGTGTCTCTTGCTTTTACCTTCAGAGCCACAATATGAGAAGCTTCTGGCACTCTGATGTTCTGTCACTTTTTAATGCAAACTCTGGAAGTTCACGGACACGACGCTGCACAATCTGAAGAAGATAAATCACAGTTACTTCAAGCCAGCTGACAGCAGTTTAAGCAGCTGCAATCATCAACCACCAAGGGAGTTTCTTCTTTTATCTTACTAAATGCAAAAGTATACCAGGAACTGGTAATATCACTGGACTATCAGGAGCCCTGCTTTTACATAAATATCAGCAAGCGGTAAGTAAATTCTGTTGACGAAATGTAATAAAACAAAGACGGTTTCAAATATGACCATTCCCTGATGCATTCTGTAGCCCCGTCTTACTCACTTATTGCATGCTGCTGAGATTATAAGGTTTGCTTTTATCTGTCAGAAATCAATATTTCAAACATCGGATAAAAGAGGAAATTGAACTGGGAATAGGCTGAAGTGCTGTAAAAACTACAAAGCACAATTATCAAAAAGCACTTAAAGTACTTAATAGGACACACATATAAAAATGCTCAAATTAATGTCAGGGAACTATAATGAGAACTTTTTCTATGCTTTTTGATCCAAATGCAATGTAATTCGAGTGCAGTCTGGTCAGTCAATACAGTTTTCAATTTATATGAAACCCTAAGGATTTCTAGCAATCCATTTGCTAGAACTCAACCATTACATATGATTGGTTAATATTTCAATTTATTGAAAATACATTATTTTGTGTAAAGTGTTTAAGTTGTTGAGGTTTAACCATTATAAACAGTTATGATAAAAATAGATCTTTGGGTAAACAAAGAGCTTACAGTGAAGCTTTTAATAAACACTAGTATAACTAGAAAATTGGATTTTAAGGGGGATAGACATAATAAGGAAAAACTGCAGATATGGGGTGGTGAGATGAGATGGAAGTGTTGTATAGAACTGATCTTTATCAGCATGCATTAAACTGAGAAGGGACCTCTTTGTAAAATGTTGGAAACCATGGTTATTTTATGCAAAAAAGTTCGCTATTAACTTTGGTATTTTCCCCTTAGATTTATATATTCATTTATCATCTTGAATACTGTTGAGCTGGAGGTCTTTACAAAACTGTGCTAGATCAGAAATCACTGCAAATGAGCGTGTACATGTCTGTATGCACATACTAGCACCTACAGGAAATAGCTTGTGTGGCCTTAGATAATTTGATATGAAATATGAAGAGCTGTAACACACAGAGCAGTTATAGCTATGATTTGAACAACCAAGACCCACACTAACTAAATTGTTGTATCAAACTGTATCACTCACTTTTCTAACCTACGTCCCACATTTTTAATAAGGAACAGCAAGGGATTCTTGGGAAATCTTTCTTTGTGGAAAGTTATTCTTAACACTTATACTTCACTTTTATACTTTAACCATGACACTTTTTTCATATGATGAGGGAACCTTAGCTCAATCAGAATTAAAATGTGCTTCTGATTGGAACTACATCAAACTCCCTGAACTTTGAATCAGACTGTGGTTTCCACTAATTGACAAACTGTTTCATTAGCCAAACATCTTCCCACCACCTCTCCTCATTACAGTTTTGGGCCTAATCCAGTTCAATTTCTTGGTTAATATACCTACTTTGTCTGTCATCCAGGAGAAGTGCAAACTTTGTTGCTTCTTCTATTTTCAAGATGCAAAATTGAATTTCAGTCCCTAGAATCCTGATTTGGGTTATAATTCACTGCTTTAAATTAATCCTCCCTATCCTTTACAGTTCTTCATATTATCTTCCCTTTTCCTGCTTATCTCCTTATTAATCCCCCCTCCCCCAACATCCACTTTATTCGGCAAATAATGCCACCCCAGCATGCCACACCATTCTCCTTGCTTTCTATATGCCATTTTTGTTTTTCCCCTGCTTATTTGATATGGCCTGATCTTCCTAAGTCAGTTTGGAAGCTCGCTACCTTTTCAGATTTCACAGCTTTTCTGAATACTTGTTTTTACTTTATTGCTTGTAAGAAATTCCATGAGCTACAAGGATTAAGTGGGGATGTAAATGAAAAAAAAAGGTAATATTTCACACAAAATATTATTTCTATCTTTTGTTTAACAGTGTTTTAAACATGTAACCAAAGAACGAAGTATGCACAAGTCATGCAAAAATAATGTATTTGCATACACAAAAAGGAAACTGAACAAAAAGCCAGAAATGTATCCATGAGTATATGATTTGAAATATAACATATGGATTACTATCTGCCAGTGTGGCCTTTATATTTTCACAGAGTTACACATTATATAAATCATGTAACTGCTGGCTACTCATGATGCTGGATAAAGCCCAAACTACATGGGCCAAACCCTAGAATCCAAACTCTGATTGGCAACACAGACGTTTTGTTTGGATAACAGAAAAAGAAATTGGGAGTTGGGACAAGTGTATCTGTATAATTCCAGCCAGCTGTTGTTTAACCTGTTCCTGCAGAATTCCAAAGACAGAGACTTCAAAATTTCCCAGGCAATATATTTCAGTGCTTTATTATCTTACTATTTTAAAAGTTGGGTTGCTTTGTTTTCTTTTTAAATTCTAATCTGAATCTTTGCTACTACAATTTAAGTCCTACTTCTTGGCCTAGTTTATGTCATGGAGAACAGGTTACAGTATTCCCTTTTGCAACAAATTTGACTATGTAAACACAGTCTTCACAATTTCATTCTAACCCCACTCTTTCTGCCCTTCCCCATATACCATGTTTTCCCCAAAAGCACTCCCAGATCTGGAATAGCATTACAGACAAGAAGAAGAATGTCTTAGGGTATTTACATTAAGTGAGGAATCCTGTCACTGTCCAAAGTCTTCTGCAATTTCAGAGAAATCAAACCCTTGTTCTGTCAAATGGGTATAAAGCGGCTGTTGCTTCAGGTTGTGCAGTTTGAGGTCTTTTTACATCATACAGCTTCTTTCCAGTGCACAGGTTGTGTGAATAGTACAGTCAGGCTTTGATCTGGACAGTTAATGACTTAAGCAATTCACCAGGTAAGAAAGGTGTCAAGAATTTCTTTAAAGTTAAGCTGCACAATACATAGCCAAAATCTGTTTTCTAATAAATTCGGGCCTCGTGTACATTCAGCAAAATGTAACATGATTTAATTGAGAGAACTGGGAAAGAAATCCTCTAAAAATAGAGTTTTCACCTGTAAAAACAGTGTTGACAAGACTAAAAATAAATAGATCGCTTCAGCTGGATACCATGTTCACTTGAATGGTGTCTTGAGTTTTCAGATTTCCTGAATCAACACACAGAGCATACAACCTTTTCTGAATAGCATATATTTCCAAATATCAAAGTAATAAAGAAATATTTTGTTTTAAAAAACAGTCCGAATGGACAACATAATATGATCTTGTAAGGCAACTGTAGTTATGGCAGTCGTACTTCCATAATGCATTTCACAGAAACTTCTTCTATTGCACCTTATTGTACTTTTTCCTTAAATTATTAAATTTAGAGGCTTAACCTCAAAAGCAAATGCACTTGTCTTTACATGCACTTGAATTGTTACTGCCATTTAAAACTAATCAATGTTTTCTTTAGTACCATAATAGCTTATTTGCAAAGCACCTCTTTTAGAAAAATTTACACGGTATTCTGGAAGGAAATATTTTCACATTCTAAGAAAAGCTCCCAATAAAGAGAGAGGGCTTGATTCTTATTGCAAAGTTTAGTGCAACTAAACTGAATTCAAGAGCTTAAAAATTTGTGCACAAAGGGAATAGCTACTAGATTATACCAGTGTGTTCATACATAATACAAGGAAAAACTACGCATTGTACACTATCCTTACATCCCTTCAGAAGTCCAGGAAATTAATTTGAAAGGGCTCAGCATATAAATATATGCTTTCATTAATGTTAACAGGGAAAAAAATGGTTAAAATCTTATTATTAACCAGTGTTTAAGTACACATTCCTTAGAAATATTACACCACTCCTGACTTGGATGTTCAACTGCATAAAACTCATAGGACACCAAGGTCTCATTGAGTGGTGGAAAGCCCAAGCTACTCCAGTAAAGTCAATATATGCACTCAGAGTGCAGTCTGACACAAACAGAAATGTTCACACCACTTTCCTCTAGGAATGTAGGGGAGGTTTCTAAATTAGTCTCCGTAGACTCCTTCAGAAGGAGGTCAGAGAAACAAAGTTAAGCAATATAAGTACTCCTGATGTCTCAAGTTCTGCAGTTATTCAACAAACAAAAGTCTTAATGAAGGAAAAACAAAGTTTGCATAAAACTCACAAGCAGGCTTTTTTTCATTTCTAAGTGTAAACACCTACTGCTTTAATAAGCAGATCAACTCCAGTTCAAGCTATTCCTGTACTTAAATACATACAAACCCATTGATTCCAGTAGGGTAGCAAGCCTATCACCAGGATGAAAGTTATAAAAACAAGTTAATAGGGATTATAATAATTGAACATTTGCAAACAGAAAAGCTATTACAATGCCTACAATCAGAACTGAGAATTTGATGCGATTTGTCCCATACATCTTGTTCAGCTTCACAGTGATACCAGTCTGTTGTAGCTCTGCAAAGTATTTGGTTCATTCTATTTGGAACACAGACTTTTCCTGAATAACAGTTCTGTCTCATGTGACACCTTCTGCTTACACTTCCAAAGTCTCTACGTTACCTTAATCTATGCATTGTTCTCAGTTGAATGTTACTGATAGTGGTAGCAGGTGATTTGCTTTCCAATATTAGCCACGCAGAAGATGCAGTGTGGAGCTGCTCTTCAAAGCTTTGTAGCTTTGCAGCTTTGCAAATATGTGTTAAAATCACACAAGGTGCTGAGTGTCTTACCTAGTGTAGCTGCAGTGTAAATTGGGTAACTGCATACATGGATAAGTACAATTAGCAGTTGCAGAAGTCAAAGGCCTTGTGGGCAAACAATTGCCTTTTTAACCTATACCAAGCAGAGGAGTGTGATTCTGCATTCCCCTCCCCCCTATATACACTTTTGAAAATCTGACTCTATTCCAAATATAATGAGCAAAACTGACAAATTGAAAAGACATTGAATGACAAGGACAAGAAGTTATTCACCTGACCAGACAGTTCACGGGCAGAACTGCTTACCTATGAAAAGTGTGGCGTTCAAAAATATGTGTATTTCAAAAGGAGGCTAGAAACAAGAAATAGACAAAAAAAATTAATCAAAACCGCCAAAAGTTTCAATAAAATAAGTTGGGTTGAGGAACACAAAGGGCCAAGCTTTACCATAAGGAAGAAATAGAATTCTAATTCAAAGCACTGGACAGAGTGACCGTCCACAAAGTAATGCAACAACCTATGCCAAAGTATTTGCCACCAATTTATTTGCTGCTGAAGACTGAACAGACTGAAGTCTTGCTCCTTTGCTAAATTACATGTTTCAAAATTAATCCTGTAGCCTGCAGCAGGTACCAGATGCTTTATAGGGTGACTTGGAGCAGACAGTCACCTATTACCGCTCATTATTTAATAGCACTGCTTTAACTCTGCCGTGATTGCCTTCACTGTTGGATAGTTTCTCTTACACGTTCATGTTTTCACAGGTCTTTTCCAGGGTTTCACACCTGCTTCCAGAGTATAACATTGACTCCAGTTGGCCCAGTGTATAACAATCAGTAGCTGGGAGAAATTTCCTGTACAATTTGTCCTAGATGGGCTTTACCAAAAGCATGAATTTCTTTTCTTATCAATTAGTTATCATGAGATCCCAGCTAACAAATTTGTGTATATGTTTTAAATATCATTCACTGTCAGTTGTGTGCAGTACAAAAGGAAAATATGCAGCTTATGACCAAAAAAGCTGTCAGAGTCCATGATATAACTCATTATTATGTGATGGATAAGATAATTCTGTTTGCAAAGTTAAAAACTTTACAAGTTGCAACGTAGGGAAAAGTTTAACAGGGGCTAGCAGAAAGGACAGAGATGACAAATTTTCTATGTATTTGCTTATCTAGAAATTGTAGAGAAATCGCCACACCAGTGATCCAACAAATCTGAGGCAAAGACTCATGCAATTAGAATTTACTTAATTTTTGCTGAGCTTAATTTCTTCTTTAATAAGATGAGAATGCTTTTCTTTTTCAGTGATTCTCTATTTCTGAACATCATTTTAATTTGGTTCATCTCAGTGTTTTTAGAGAAATATGCAGAGAACAGCAATGGGAAAGCTTATCTATTTCAGCAAATTCAAGGAACTCCACTGAATTCAGTAAAGATATTCCAGATTTCTTCATTCTAACTGGCAACAGATTTTGGTTCAGATTCTTCTACAGCATCAAAAATCTGCTACGGTAACACCTGCCATGTTATATATAATATTATTTCCTGCATAAAGTTTTAAATCGTATTTTTCAATACACTTATATCCATGAATTGGGAATCTATTATTTTTATCATCTAGAATGCACAGCCAATATTTTGCATTTGGAATCTTGAAAACAATTTAATAGGGGGCAGCAGAATAGTTTTGTATTTTAACAGTTCATTGTATCTAAGTGCTGACAATATGTAGCATCTATCACATATTGCACGTACTCTTACATTATAGAAATCAGTTCATCCCCTGATTTCCTTTTATTAACCACGAATATCTTTGCAGCTGGTCTTTAATTAAATATTTCATTAAGGATCATTAAGGAATTATACATAAACTCTTCATAGTCTCATTATTATCATAATCATTTCATTCACAAGCAGCTATAAATCTGAATTTTGCCTTCCAGTTTTACTACAAAGCCTTTTTAGAATAGGTATTGAAAAAAAACCCCAGCAAAACCCCCTTCATTTCCAAAAGAGAATTTCCAAACATATTCATTTAAAATAACCAAGAATTTACTTAGAGGGTTTAAACAAGGTGATTGAAAAATGAACCCCAGGATTTTTCCATTCTTCTTCATTCTGGCTAAAATAAAGGCAGCTCAAAATTACAGATTACTCCCTCTTTTTAAACAAGGTAGAAGGTGGTGAGACAGTGCTGGGTAGATGCACAGTAGTAATGGATTATGCAGATTTTTCTCTTCTGGGTCACTGTTATGAATCTGATCCAAGATAGCAGTGATGAAATGTCAGTGTCATTTTATGGCTTTTAGCATGAAATCCTGACCCTATGAGGTCAATGGCAAAACATCAGTGATGCCAGGATTTTCACCTTTTGAGTCTCTAGTGTACAAAAAGAATTAAAGTCTGACTCAGCATCCATCGACTTTAATGGGAGTTATACTGAGTTCAAGGTTCGGATTTTTAAAAGTCTTTAGGTGCTGCTTTGCTCATGCTTTGGGCATAAAAGCTGGATCCTTCAGATGATTCAAATGCTTAAAACTGTAGTGTTAAAACTTTAAACTTTTATCCTTAAAGTGAAATGTTCTGATGGGGAAGATAATATAGTGATGCTAAACATACACAGTATCAATCATATACAGTATCACACAACATCCACATGCTGACTGTGTGTCCTGCCATCACTCCTGTGGCCCACCCCTAGGCTTAGCACAACAGCACTTCTAATCCACACCCCACTCCCAACCATTTCTCTTTCGTCTTCCAAGATCTGGGAGAAGATCTAAGTCCTGAAGGCTCCTCTGCTACAGCTATGCAGGAACTACTACCCCCATGTTTTCCTCTCTGGACAGGAAAATGCTAAGTGGGCATTCTCAGAGGGCTGTGACTGGGAAGCAGTCCTACTGTGAGGTGTTAAATGGCGTTGCCCACCCAGCGTGTAAGTCGTATGTGGCCCACAGCCTGGGATCCCTCTCAGTGCACAGGGAGAGCTGAGCACCTCAGACGTGATTCACAGCAGCTGCCTGCTGACCCAGCCAGTGTCAGCAAAGGTCCAAACATTGCTGCCTAAAGCATGTCAGTAAGGAAACACTGAGGAAAGAAACAAGCCTTTAAATCAAGTTCTTTTCAGCAGCAAAAGGACAGCCATGTGGAAGCCATAGTATGAGATATTTTCATAAACAGAGGCCTATGGCTTTTCCATATCTGAGCAGAGCTCAAGTTTTAAAACTGTGACTGGAGAATTTGTTGGCAAGTACTGTGCCAAATGTGATGCGAAGCTCTCTTTTTATCTAGTGATTATATGGGCCAGAGGAAGTATGAGACTTTGACTCTTTTGCCCTCTTTTATCACAGGACACACATCCCCTTGCTCTGCTGTTTGGATTACTCTGCTCCACTGTTTGGATTACTCTGCTCCACTGGGCTGAGTACTGGATAAGGGCTGCTTTCACCACATTTTTTCACTTCTCTTGCTTCTTTCTCTGAAAGCAAAATCCTTGTCCCAGATGACAGGAGGTTCAGAACCTCTTGGACTACCACGTTTGCGGCCCTCAAGAAATTTAGCATAGATTGTAGCTTCTACGCTGCATTCTGTCTAGTCTGACGTATGGTCAATTCCCAGAAAGTTCACTACTACAGAATGTGAGGTCTCTGTAGTACAGGAATAGTAATCCTTTGTGTCAAAATGACTAAATTAACAAAACAGGAGAAGCCATCAAACATCCCTTCTGGAGTGATTAATTCAAACAAAATCCTTATCAATTCCCTGAAAGCAGGCAGAGGTGGCTTGTTATTTTGTTTCATTCAGTATGGTAGTGGTTGTTTTGTAGAAAGGACATTACAAGCCATTTTGAACCAGCAGTTGCAAGATCCTAACTCTCAGGTCTTGCAATTTTGCAGGCTTGAAAAGGTTTGATTCTGAAAAGGAGACAAGATTATAATCCAAATGAGCTGTCAGATTTTAAGTATTTATCCAAAATGGAAAAAAATTCCCAATATTAAATGATTTGTTCATGCTCTCCAAAAATATTAAGGTACACAAACATAAAAATTATGTCTTGCTGTAACATGTGCTTTCCAGACATATTTCACTTGTACAAATGCACAGTTCAGGCATGTGTTCCTAAAAGTGTTTAGCTATGCTGAAAACCACCCAGGAATTAAAGTGGATGAAAGCATGCTGAAGAAGTTGTTGGAGGTTTAATTACCTTTTCCTTTTTCCTCTTTAGTGGGAGTTCTGAATTCTGGAGGAGTAAAACTCCAGTCTCTACTGTATTGAAATGATATTTTTTTAGCACTCCAATCATTGTCTCTACTTGACTAAGACATTTCTGTGCTAAAGCAGGTGCATTTACTTTTCAAGTATTATTTTACTAATCAATTGAAAAATTACCTCCATGAATGACAGAAGTGCAGACCTTTGGAGTATTTCATTAAAAGGAGCAAACATTAATTACAAATCCAGGCCAACCTTTGCAGACATAAATTATGGGATGGATCTATTTTCTCCATGCTTAATTGCAAGCAGTGACTAGCTCTTTAAATTATTATCTCCAAGGCATGAATGAAATTAGAATGGATTTGATGATATTCTCAAGGCTTATTTGTATCTAAATAACTTGGCCATGTACTATCTGGTGATATAAGGAAAATTAGGTGAAACACCTTTGAGGCTCTAAACAGTGGCTAGCTTACCATGAAAAAATTGGGAATTGCAAAATGGAATTGGTACCTTAAAGTCTTTGCAGGCAGGGAACTCTAGCTGCAGGTTTAACAATGGGATAGCTAATATTGTCCAAGTATTTTTCTTCTAATCTAAATTCTAAAAATTTTAGGTATTTGTAACTTTCTGAAGCATTCACATTTCAGGCAGAATTTTCCAGGCAGTGTCTTTCTTGAAAGGTAATACTTACATTTCAAGAAAAATAACTGTTTTTCTAGTGAAGCAGAACACCCTTCCCACAGTATTAAGAAGGTTGAAAAATTTGATTTCGTAATAGCTACAGTGCTGACATGTTTGTGATCACACTGAAACCTGGCAGAAAAAATAGATGAGTAAAGTGCCTTTGATTGGTC
Organism: Harpia harpyja; assembly: GCF_026419915.1. Classification (NCBI taxonomy): domain Eukaryota; kingdom Metazoa; phylum Chordata; class Aves; order Accipitriformes; family Accipitridae; genus Harpia; species Harpia harpyja. Next base: position 17,148,195 of record NC_068948.1, read on the forward strand.
CATCAAAAACTGATTTTGAATTATCCATGTTTGTTAATACAAAGTAGAATTTCGAAAACATTCAACAACGCCCAAATTTCCAAGTCATCTTTTCTCCCGACTAATACATGCTTTTACAGCATATTCTCTACTTGCCTTTTCATCTTTTTTAAATATCAAGAATCAGCAAATATTTTTCTTTGCTTGTGTTAGCATAGTCCTAAAACTCAAATGAACAGTTAGGCTGTTTTTCCAAGGCCTTTGTCAGTAGTTTAAGTCAGAAACACCAAAATCAAATTTCCCAAATTTTAAAACAAGTTTTACTTAATGTGTCTCTCTACTGAGCTCTACTTTACCTATACCTGTTTTATAACTCCATCTGTTTTCCAAGGGAGAAGTATTCAATAGTTACTATTTATGATGGAATGATTTAAATTATTCTCATATAATAAAACCCCCTTTCAATTTCTAAAAAAATTTTTGTTCAATACAAGACAAAGAGAAGGAGCAGAACAAAATTAAAAAATGAACATGCATAAAACTCAAATAAATGAACACAAAACTATCTGATAAGCCTCAGTGTGAGGCAAAACTGATCTTGAAATTTATGAGCACTTCAGATATGGAGAACTTCTAGTCCTTCTCTGTTTAAAACAATTTAAAAATTCACTCCCATAGGAAATAAACAGCATTGTATACATGTAGATAACAGAAGGTGCGGTTTACTACGACACTGAGTGAGGAATAGATGTAGAATGCAAAGATTTTTTTTTTAATACAATGATGAAAATGTATTAATTAATAATTAATTTAATATGATTATGAAATGTATTATTTTGTAAAATGTATTTAATGATTTAGATTTTGCATTGGAAACAGAAAGCCTTCTTCTGTAAGAACTATGACCTTTATATACCACACAGAGTGTGGACAAAGGAGTCTGAACAAAGACTCTCAATGGGTACTGCCTGCCCTGTGTTTTTACTATCTTTCTACCAAAGAAGTTAATCATTTGGCGTTGCATACTTAAAAAAAAAAAAAAAAAGATAATAACTTGCTTGGAGTTCAATTTACTTGTGTCATGATACAATAAATACCAAACTGAGTTCTCACAGTATTAATCATTAACCTAGGAGAGGGCATTAGCTTAAAATGCATTCCTTCAACTTTGATATGTTTCATGAATACATTTGTAGATATTTTAACAGCAATTTCACATATGCTGAAGACATAAACAAGTCCAAGTCCCCCCAAAAGCCAACCCCTTTTTCACCTTTTAACTTCTGGATATAAAGTTATCATCCATCTCTGCTGCCATAACAGCCTCTGAAAGCAGAACAACAGAGCTCTGCAAAGTTGGATTCTGGGAGATACAGAAGAAGCGCAGCTCAGATTCAGAGAGCTTATTTGTGCAAGACACCGTACAAAGAGCGGGGCAGGGGTACCTATAAAAGGCAAAATATTCTGATATGTACTGATTTTTTTCCAAATTGTCTACTGTGACAGACTTCTCAGGCCCACAGCAAAATGTTTCTGGTACTGAGTTGAAGACTCTGCAACAACATTAGAAGATTACTTGGAAAAAAAAAATATTCTGCTGGAAAGTTAGACTGGTTCAAAACATTTAGAGATAATTGGTCCAGCACAGAGAAGACTTCAAGAGCTTCATAATTGTGTCTTTAGGAGAAGGAAGAGTGAGAAATCCTATTTGCTTGGATTTTTGAAGTATTTATATTTCCTTTCTTCTCCATGGTATTTCATCCTAATTTGAAAGTGAGGAGTTAAAGATTGATCTGAAGCTTGGGAAAAGCAGTCAAGCAGAGGACCACTGGGGACAGGGTGAACCCTTTAACCATATTGCCTGAGAAAGGCAGTGCTTGGCAATCTATTCCTGGGAATCATAATATCATAAGTAACCTATCTGCTCTGGAATCTAAACCAGAGCACCACATTTAAATCGCCTGCATCTAAAATGAAAGGATCTCCCCACTTACGCAGGCCTGAGTGGAATGTATGATTTTTAACAGACCTGGGCAAATTCCTCAGTCTTAATAGTAAACCATTCAACTCATAACAAAATTTGGTGACTATTTTTTTCTCCCTAAAACCATCCAATCCTAAAATCTCATTTAGGTCTAGCCATTGAACATCATGTCCTTCATATTTATTTAGAAAGGAAAACATCACTAACAATTATTGGTTTTAACACCTTGCAGCTTATATGTAGTTTCTCATATAAGGAAGAAACACCTTAAGCACTGTGTGAATCTAACACCAATATAATTTATAAAATGTAGAAAGGTTGGAGTAGAGAAGGTAGGAAATTTGTTAAATGGGAGTTTTAAAAAATAAGATACTTTCTTTATCAAGGGTTATGGAAAACATATGAAGGAGATAGAGTATGTATCTTTAATCAACAGATTCTTTTTTTTCCCTCTGAATACAGAATTGCAGAGAGAACTTTTTTTCAAGTTGCAAAGATTGTTAATGGAAATATTGAGAAATCATGATTTCCGTCTAAATATTAAACATCGGCCTATTAATGCCTGTTTTATAGTCTAAATGTAGGCAAATTTCAGACATTGCTATGCACCAAAACAACATGCATTATTTATAGCTAAGAAAGACTATGAGCAAAGACTGCTCTGAGGCAGATCCCAAGTCACAAAGCATGCAGTACAGCTTCTCTGTCCTATGGATGTCACAGCCTTTCTAACATGGATTACAGCATTTCATGGAGTGGGCTGTACCATACTAAAGGGTGCAAGTCACAGAGACACTGTGTATGACAGTGAGGACAACCACATGGGACTAATAAGCAGTTCAAGTGCAGCTCCTACCTCAGGAGTACAACATGACTCCATGACTGCAGGACCAGGAACGCTTCTTCCAAACTCTAGTGCAAACATAGACTACCCCCAGAGTTCACAGAAGGAGAAGATCCCAAGGCACATCAGTGCACCTGCAGCCTGGTTTCAGTGAACTCCAACAAGTCCGTGTGCCTGGACACGGAGCACTGCATGGAAACAGCCCCTGTGACTACTAACAGGACGGAGGTGAGGCAAGAGCTGCTGGGTAACTTCAACTTTTGTCTGCAGAAATGCACCACCAAAGCCAGCATAAGCTGGGTTGCACAGACCCCGGTGTGACCCATGCTGTATGGGAACAGAGAGGCTCCTGCAGAGAGCTGCCCAGAGCCTCCATGTGCTCCCTGGGGAGATGGCGTGCAACCCACGTCTGTCAGCCATGCTAGGATTTCAGCACACAGCTCATAGGAAGGCTGGTCACTCTGATCACCACTTGCCTACACAGATGGAGTTACAGACACACAAAGCTGACAAGGGTGTGAATGAGTATCACACTGAAGGCTGCAAAACACAATGGTACCTTCCTGTAAGTTATGTACACAGTTCTCATTCTGCACTTTTCTCCTCTCTTTTTCTTCTTCTCAGTCCAGCAAATTCTGAAATAACAAGTAAGAATAGCATCAATAGTAGCTCCACCCAAATGAGAGAACAAATATGTATTGAAAGGGAGATGCATCTGCTTAGTGATTTTGAAATGAGTTGACTTCTGGCTGTGTCACCAGTCCACCTTCTCTTTCTCCAACCTAATTTGTTCTTGTGTTTGTAGTTGAAATCTGACATGGGGAAACAAATTATTATTGTTATATTCACTTGAGCTATCCCAACAATTTAAATACTTAAAGTCACCTGTAAACTGTGAAACTTGTTGCACATTGTATAATCACTGTGGATTGAACTCCTGAAGGATAAAGGCCCAAAATGGTTCAAATAATAGTTCTTGGTTTGTCTTTCTCTAACAGCTGAATATGACTGACAATTTATTTTGGCCAAAACAACCAATTCCAGGTGAATTTATGTCCTTAGTGAGAGATCTGCCATGAAAAACAAGAAGGGGATGTAGCTATGTGATTCGGTACATTCTAGTCAAAAGTGGAATATCTTAAATCAAAAGTTTCAGTACGCTTAAAGGTTCCTGTTAAGCTCCTCTATTAAATCTTCATAATAATGTAACAAGCTGGAATTAATGTTTTCTACTTTATTAAAAAGAGGGCAACCACTAGGATAAAATAATATTGAGAAATAAAATTTACCTTGGATTAGTTTCATGTAAACATAAAAAATCAACTTCTCAGAACTCACATGAAAAACATAATGTAGTTAATATTAAATACAATGATTATGCAACCTATTACTTTTACAGTTTGTGCTCCTGTGACCTTGATTTCAGCCCTGTTTTGCTTATGATTGATTAATGAATGACTCACCTTCAGTAGTCTCTCATTTATTTCATACCTCACTATGAATTTGAAAAGGTCAATTTGTTATTTGAAAACAGCAAAACATTCATGGAAGCTGAACAATGTTCATAAATGCAAATGACGTATTTTTATAAATAAATTGCTATTGCCCAGTATTAGATCTCGTTTTAATAGTTTATGTTCTCTAACCGCTTTTGATATAACTTTCAAGAGTGTACATAACTTATTCCCATAGAATAACAGGTGACGTTTCTGCATGAAATATATTTATATGAACATCAGGAGTGTCTGTGCACTCCCTATACACTCACTCACACACAAATCCTAGAATGGCACCTGGTGTACTTAACTGTTTTCTATTTTAACTTGTCAAGATCCTATGCTATAATTTCCCATGGTTTCTCATTTGTTTTGCTTGGAAATATTTTACTAGGGTTTGATACTTTATGAAGTTATATGATTATACTGTCAACATTCTGGTAGGGACAAAATCTAGGCTAGAAAAATTGATGGAAGTTTTGTGTATATTAAGCTCATAACTGTTAAAGCAAAACCACTAACTTATACTAAAAACAAAGTTTCATATCAACAGTTCACTGTACTACTTTTTTGTTGTTGTTATATCCTTTTTCTGTTTTGATAATTACTTTCAACTACATAATTTGGTAGTTGCAAAATACTTTCTTGAGGAGAAAAAAATTGGCTTGGGTGACATCAATGCTAAATCACATTCTGTGGAGCACTCAAAGGCATAAACCAAAAAGTCCATCTTTTCTCTCAGTTTACTGGAGAGAAAATCATTTGGGCATCCCTGTCAGAAGATGACAGTTACCAGCTATGAGAAAACACCTATGATACACTGATAGCCTGAGGAGTAGATTACGGTATCTAGAGAAGCTCAGGGTAACTCCATTCAACAGAGTCACTATCATAGCTGGCAAGCTGCCCTGGGGAACTTGGTAGTGGCACTGAAATCTCCTTTTGGACATCGGGCAATTAAGTTATTCACAGCATTCACGTCTACGACTATGCAAAACCAGGGTCTGTGCTGTCTACAGACCAATGGCCTGTGAGGCTGTTTATGGATTGGGCTACACTCCAGATTGTATTGCCATGCCCAGGCTAACTTTAAACTGGACAGTTTGGTGACTTCTGGCACTGTAGCTGAAGCTGCACATACTTCAGGGTGGGCTAACCCAGCCCCTCCAGAAGACTGTGCAGTCTGCTCTTCTCTCATCACTTTGGCAATCTTGTCCACATGAACAAGTGGAGTTTAAAGCTTTGCAACAGAGACTTCACTGTGTAAAGGCATTATGGCTAAAGCCCCAGTGACAGCTGCACCCAGCTCTTTCTGTAGAAGATAATCTGTCTTTATGCCTTACCCTTTTCAGTTTCTGGCTCATAATGTGTAAGCAGCAGCACCTGCACCCACTATTTTTGCCCTGTCTTATTTGCAGCTGGATTATGGCTGTGAGGTTTATTCAGGTGAGGTTTATTCAGGTTGGATGCTGAGGCTACATTTGACTGAAAGTAGACCAGAGTCCATGGACTTTATAAACAGAAATGTAAAAATCAACCCCAACCAATTGCATACTTCTTCACTCTGTAAAATATGCATGGCTGTTTGTGGTGCCAAGTCCAATAGCTTAAATGTTGTGTCATCACTAAACATAATATAACTGCGCATGGTTAGTAACCGCACGCTGACCTTCAGCCTTGGCTTTGCTTAATATTGTAGCTTTATGTTTTCCCCCAATTCATTCAGAACTCTTTGTACCATGGATTATTAATCTATAACTAAACATTGTCCTTGGTGTTCATCTAGATGACGATATTTGGAACCAATGCAAATCTATTATCTTTTCTTTGAATTTTGTAAGCATGTTCATTACAGGCCTTTATTCTGCCTACAATTTCAGTGAAAATTGTACAAGAAAAAAAAAGTAATTGTTTATTTAGGACCATTGTTTTAAATCACATGCCACCTATGATGCAGTTTAAGATCAGTGAACAGTTTGTCCTTAAAATTAACAAAATCAAATACCCATCCCAACACTGTACCCTTATTCCTGCCAAGCTCTGTAATAGTTTTCAGTGTGAATAAAGAAGAGAACATCTTTACGGATGGCAAATGTAAGAAAGTAATAATAAATGGTAAATTTGACGTGACTTAGGAAGTGTGTGTGTGTGTGTGTGGGGGGGAATCGGTGAAACAAAATCTCCAAACTTCGTGAAGCTATAAGAAAAATGGAGTTTGTGACAGACATGGCAGAAATCAGAGAAAACTACACAAAGTGGGTCTGGGTCTGAATATACTACTACAATGTTTGAGTATCTTCAGTATAGAATGATCAAAACCAAAACATATATATGACAGAACTGAAGTTATGTAATGATGGTTTACCTTGAAGGATTCAATCTTTAATAAGTGGCTTCCTATTTAAGCAATGAGAGCATTTAGTTTCCTCACTTAACTAGAATGAGAATCTACTTCTCAAGGCAAATGCTTAGAGATAACTAAAGCCAGTCTGAAACTTAACAGGTGTTACTTCCGCTACTTAAAGTGCAACTATGTCAAAATATCATTTATTATTTTTTATTATAAAAATACCAAGAAATATCTTCAGGAACTACCCAGGCTTCATTTTGACTCAAAACAATCTATATGGCTTAACTGGATGTTTATGCTACAATTTTTATAAAGGATGTTAAACCAGAACCTATGGTAACTCATTAGAATAGCCCAGCATTTCTGCACAGAATTTTGTTAGCCATTCTCCCACATGCCTGTGGAAAGCAAATAGAAGCAGGTAATTTCTGTTGTTTGCAAATCCCAAGAGAATGAAAACAAGTCTCCTCAGACTATCAAGAGCACTACATGTTTTTGCTTTACTGTTACCATAACAAATATGATTTTCCCAAAGCATTCTTAAAAAAAAATGTTTCCATCTTACATTTCCTGTGTAGAAAAAAATGTGTATAAAGCTAGTGAGAAGGGATGATGATTGTTTTTTTCAAGTGATAAAATCACACAGTATCAATATGACACTGGATTATCGGGATATTTCTTCCAAACTGCACTATGGTCCCACAAAACAGATGGCATAAAGAAAGCAGCATTTAAAAAAAATTAATCCACTTATCAGCATCTGGAAACATGAAATGCAAAACAAAGTCCAAACGAATCCTAACTCCCACCTTGCCTTTCCTTCCTCTCTGCCATGGACAGTGACTCCCATGTGCAGGTATCATGCCAGAAAGCCCCTATCACAGTCCCTGTTTGGAGCCCTAGGAAAATGCACATCAGCTCTTTTAACACAAATCCCTGCATTTATGAGCTCCTCGAGGGAGATGTGTGGCAATACCCTCACTCCTGGTTTTTTTCATGGTTACTGAACAGACTAGATTTCATGCCTGCTTCCTACATGAGCTAAGCACCGCACAGAAATTGACTTTTAGGAAATATATTTCTGTGTATTCGAGAAACCAACAGTGCATTTATAGCCAGGTAGCTGACATAGCTAGTTGCACAAGAAATATCCAAACACATGAATTTAAAGAGGGAGGGGGAGAAGGGAACCATAGTTCGCAGAAGCACAATATTCAGAAATCTCAAGTGAGTGTTTACCTTTGGACTGACATTGTTTAGACAACCAGGCCTGCATCTCTTCCAGATCTACCATAAGATGACATTCACATCTTGCTAACTCTGAATATAATAACATAAATAATGCTTGTCTTCAGGACAGAGCGACCCTTGCTATCTGCTCTATCATGCACACATTTACATTGCAGACTACTACTTATTGACACCTACCAGGCACCCATGGTATCAGGGCAGCCCAAGCAGAAGATGCATTACATAGACTCAGAGGGTGAAAATACCAATGTCATGAACACCATAATTACAAACTGCAAGAAATGACAGAAGGCCAGATTCTGCCCTACAGCTCTGCAGAGGCAAATTCACCAGTGGTCTGACTTCAGGCCCAACCTCAAATCTGAATGTGTAAATTACATCTTTGGCACTCTCAACTAACAGACACCTGCAAAACTGTGGGAGCTCAAACTACTGTTCAGATGATTGGAGTCACTTTCATTGCTTTTTGAAGACTGACTTACAACAAAAGTGAGGATGCAGAGTACATGAGGCATTCAAAGGGAGGTCTTGGGGGAAGGCAAAGTACTTGAATGTTTAGCACATTTTATAGATAGGTCTGGAATATAGGATGTGGATGTTGTGAGAGGCAAACAATGAGGTGACTGGCAGCAAAGAACTCTGAGCTGGAGCAAATGTGAAGGTAAAACAGAATCAAAATAGTGAACCATCTGCTTTCTAATGGAAACAGCTTTACTTGTCAGCAACATCCAGAAAAAATGATTTCTTAGTTGGAGTGTATAACCGAGGGAAGTAGCTTTTTTGCTATATGAGGTAATACACTCAAATGATGTATGACTTAGAGAATAGTGTGGGTTAATGATCTTCAGCTGGATCAGGGAGCAAAACAAAGTAATTTCATAATACAGAACATGATGGATTAAATCATGTTAATACTGGGTATATACATTAAAGAAAATGATCTTTCTGGCATACTAAATGGCAAAATAAAAAGCACTTTTAGTAAGTTATATGATTAATTAGTCTGCCCTTTTATTTATGTACCATGATAAAGTAAAATGTACTTCTTCTGGTTACCTCCCAGGCCATTATTCTAAAAGTTATATCGAATACACCAGCTTCATTGTATTGTACCAGTCCATCAGGAACTGCAAAGTAGGTCCCTGTCAGGGGTTTTCTTTTTTCTCTCCCTTTCCTGTCCTCTTTGCTAGAAGTTATTGGGGGTTTGGTTTGTATGCTTTTTAACTCACAGGAACATGAGTTTGAACATGATGTGTTGATATACTGAAATAATGTAACCATTGCTTTGTCTTGAGTACCATTAATTAGGGAGAATGCAAAAAATTACGAGTGAAAAGTTATAGATCAGATGTAATTCAGGAAAATATTTAAATATGAGAATGCAAATGCTCCAGAGTCCATCCAAATTCTGAGCTTTTTTGTTTCCTGCCTTCACGACTTAGCTGTTTATCTTGCAAATTTCCACTGAATGTTCAGTCACATCCAGAATCTCTTAGAAAGAAGCTGGAAATGGATTTTCAAAGGAGATTTCAAATTAATGTAAAAATCCCACATTTCAGAAATAATGGTACCCACAGAGGGAGGAAGATTATTTTTGAGAACTATGTCTCTTCCAGTCTCATTTTACATCCTTTTCAGAAACTATGCCAATGATGTAAGACACTGAAGTTTCCTCTAATACCAAATTTACCTGGAAGAAAAGCTATTGTTAGCACTGAATTTACTTCTTTATTAACATCTTCTGAGCCTGTAGAAATTGATAAAATGCAGGAATTAATGAAAAGTCCATTTCAATGATATTTAAAAAAAAAAAAAAAAAGGATTTAGCAAGCTGAGGGTGTTTTTCTATTCTTTTATGGATTCACATAGTTCCTCTTCAAGCTGGATTGCCTTAGACAGATGTACTGGACAACATGGAAAATCTGAAAGACCAGACCTGGACAGTTTTCTAATGCTAAATTCAGAATTCAGGTGGGAAGTGCCTTTGATACAGAGAAATGTGTTTCCACAAGAGGCCCAGCACTTAACATGGACTTATTCTCTTCCACAGACTTGCATGGAAAAGTAAGTCCTGTTTCTAAAACACTAGGCTGAAAGAAATGACTTTAAAAAAGAACCAGCTAAGAAAAACTGCCCCCCACCCCCCTTTTTTTTTTAAAGCTAGTGCCAGACATTTGTCTACTACAGCAAGTGCTTTGAATTTCTGCATTAAATCCTCTCAATGTTCTAATTCTGGATTCTCTCACACAGAGTCCGCCCGTTGATACAGAGTCAGTATTTGCTGACTAATCTTTTGTTTGCAACATCACTAATGCTTTCTTCCAACTCTGGGGTTTTTACCTTCTCCACTGCAATGTGAAATCTGTCTTTACTGGGAATTAATTAAATCATGGTAAATATAAATCCATATATTTTAAGTATTTATTCTGCCTGTCTATTTTGCATTTATGTGCTAGCAAAGGAAATGCTCTACCATCAAGCTCTACAAAGGCACTTTCTATAACATTCTGTTTTAGTGTGTGTGAGTGCAGTAAGGGTGTTCTTTCCTCCTATAGTGCTGTCCTATGTTTAATTCTCATCACCATTCAAGGGGTACTGTGCAGTTTTCTGTTTAGTGTGGAAAAAGGTACTTGAATTTTCCTCTTGTCAAAGGCATCTTGTTAATAACATCTTTTTTCACGATGAACACTCCCCAAAATTATTCTGTACACCTTTTCTAAATGTTCTTCTTTATTCTAAGGAGGTTCATAAGGGCATTAACTAAGACTTTTGCATGCTACTCAGCAGTATCACATCTGTACTACTTTTTTAAGGGAGCAGATTTATGATAAATATTTGTTTTATTTCACCAATTTATTCCAATAAAGCCTATAGCTGTAAATGTTTGTTTATATATTTCTAAGCAGCTTTTCAGCCTAGAAATACTGGATATATACTGCCTAGAAATTCAAAATAGATACTGAAGTTCATAAATAGAAAGAATCTGACCACCTATTTACAACGAGTAAATAAGCTTTAAAACAGATTTTCCTTAAGGCATGTGAACTATTAGTTGCTGGTGAGACTGCTGTGAGAATATAGAAAATGGGTGAAATGTATCACAGAAATACAGTGTATAAGCACAGCTTCTTCAAAGTGTTGATCTAAAATAACATTCACTTATTGCTACATTTTAAACTTTGTAGGATATAACACCATGTAGAAGTGTGACTTTAAAATCAGTGTTTGCAAGTGCCTGTGATGTAGGTGAGGGGTTTTAGCAAGCAGCAGGTTTTAAACCTAAAATTACATTAATTTATTTGCTGCAATAAAATTAGGTAGATTAGTTATTGTTCAAACTGATTTGTTACACAAAAGAACAGCTTTTATATTATTAAAAAAAAAAAAATCTGAGAAGTGTTCATGCTCTTGTACTCCATTACTGTTGGCAAGACTCAACTAGAAATGCAAGATATGTATAGAGTAATTTTGTCTCATTAAATGACAACAGTAGTGGTTCCTCTTCATCTCCTTAATTCATTTCTTATAGTTTTTCTTGTCACATCCACTTGTTTTATGGCTTACTAACTTGCAAGTTATGGTCATAATTTATGGTCAAAATTGAGTGGTAGCAAATCACAGAATATTTTCATTGATTACCCTAAATTGTCTAATCTCCTGTATGTTTTTAGGACTTGATTGGGTGGTATTTACTGATTGCCTTCATCTAATTTAAAAATCAATCAATAGCAACAATGAGAGGTGGTGGATAAATCGAGTCTAATGCAGCATAACTGCAGCATATATCCATCAAAGGCTCATTCTCAATCAAATTTGTGGGAAGTTTTAATACATAAACCAAAATGTCTAAAAGCCTTACTTCTAGAGCACATCATTTTAAAATTGTGCTCTGCAATGTGACATCTTATTGCTCTTATGCTGTCTATTTGGGGCGGTTTTCCACTGCTAAAATGAACATATTTCACAACAATAAAACTGTAGAAAACAAGAAAAAAATGTCATCAGCTTTGGTTTAAAGGCACTTTGTTCCATCTTCCTCAATATTATCTGTATATAATAATGGGAATTAACATAACATCAGCTTTTCATATAAACTGTGTGCATTTTCCCCGAGATAAACATTCTAATAAGTGTCTTGATGGGAAATGTTTTCTACATTGAGAAATCAATTCATTAAAGTTGTTCCTTACATTGTTCTTTTTTTAAAGCATCATTTATTTCCTGAAGTTTTGGAGAGCAAATATGAAAGAAACTGTCTGGAAGGCAGTATTCTAATTTCTTGACACTATCAGGGCAAAGACACCTCATGCAGCAAAGAAGGACAGACAGTAAATGCAAACCCTCTTTTCCGTGTGATGGCAGTACAAACATAAAATACTTCTTTCTAATTTGTCATGAGAAAACACGACACAAAAAAACATTTTATTTTTTAACTAGGTGTGGACCTCCAGTTTACATTAACTCAAAGTAAGTTTTCTATAGGCACATAGAGGTAAACAGTTACATACATTAAGGTCAGAAATATGAGGTCATTTACAGCCAGATAAGGAGCTAGTTCAATAGCCTGGAAAAACAAGTTAAAACTGGCCTCTATTCTTGAAAGAATTTTAATCCATAATCAGAAACAGATATTTAGTATGAATATTTACTGAGTAAATTCTTAATGTAGATAGCTAAGGAGATTCAGCTTTTATTTCTTGACAACATGGGACATATGATGCTATATACTTCTTGGGCAATAAGAGGTTCTGTCTTGTGCATCCAGGTGTTAATAAATGACCAGTGAAGGAGAGGTTTGGGGCTTTTCTGCAATTTTGCAGTTATTTGATTTTAATTTGAGTCAAGGGTGCTTATTAGTAGATAGACATTCTTTTTTACTGTATTTAAATTCAAGCATATAAGATAATCAGTACAGCCAGGGAACAAACACTGAAGCATAACATAAGAAGACAGAACTGAATTTCACCAAAGATGTCCATTAAGTAGAACTTTGAAAGAGAAAGTATATATCCTTTCCTAAATATTAAAAAAGGACAAGAGTTCTCGATTAACCAGAACCCAAAAGCAGAAGCTGCACCCATCAAGACCTGGGAATTCTTTGCTTTGTGTTAACTTTACAGCTGACTGCTCTCTGAGACAGGTATCAACACCTGTGATTCTTAATTTTTCCATAATCCAGATGAAAAGACAGCGAGAACCTTTATCATCATGCTATCACAGTCATATTTTCTTTCAAGTGTTAAACGTGTCTCATATTTGTAAAGACTGTTCTTATTAATGTTATTTTCATTCCCTTCTACAATTTTGATTTTGCCTGGTATTAGAAGAAGAATGGGACAGTGCTGAGGCATTAAAGCAGGGGCTTTCCTCTCAAGTCTGCTACACTTTCTAACCAAAAGAAGGAGGATAAGGCATGTTATGAAGCAATTTTTTCTCTTGAGAAAACAAGGTCCAAGAGCTTTGGATGGTTCTGAATTTACTCAGATGAAAATTCCATATTTTGGTACTTATCTAAAGAAAGTACAAGTTACATGGCTACAATCCACGACTACTACAAACAAAACTGTGGATATGTACCAGACTGGGCAAACACCACCACTCTGGAAAATAATTCTTCTGTTCTAATCAATTTTAAAGTATCCTTTGTTGCTAAATGCTCTTCAAAAACCTCTGGCCCAAGCAACAGATCACAACACACATTACAAATATAAAAGACAACCACCAAAGAGAACCCTACCAGCAGTCCGCTGTTTATTAAAATTCTGACATTCTGAGATATCTTCTTGCCAAGGGCCCTCTTACTATGACATCTGTACACTTGTCATTACATCGCAGTTCACATTACTTACATAAACATGCCACGGGGAAACCATGACTGATATAATTTTTATAAGATTGAAAGGTAGCCATTGTGATCATTAAAACAAACCTGAGAGAGCCTTTCTGATGATGGAATAGATTCAGTTACTTCTTCCTTCTTTGTGGGTCATTAGTTAAAAAGGGGAAGGTGGGGGAGGAGGGAGAGAAGGCCATATACTGCAGGTGTTTTATCCTTTGTAAGGAGACTGCACTGAGACAAATGATTCTAGCTGGCATTTTGTACACACCGGAGATTGCTTATCGATCCAGATCAGAATATTCAGGCTGGCCCCGGGGAAAAGGCAGAGTATTTTCTGAGGGAGTTAATAACCTGGCAGCTGAGCTGTCTTGTCCAATTCACTGAACCTAGGGCTCTAATCAGGCCAGAGTTTTTATTTTGAGAAATCTTGCCATATGTGTCTGCTAGCTGCCTTCCACTCTATTGGACCAGTGACAGTGATTGAAATGACAGCCTATAGATAGAGCCTAATCAAATTGTTTATTATCAGACTAAATCAATATGTATAGATTGTTGAAACATCACTGTCATGCCATGGAAAAGTCATACTAATACTACATGCTGCAGGTGTAGTTCTAAAATGTATTTTTCCATCCTAAATTACATCTGAATTTAACAGAGTAAAAGAAATTATAATGGTGTATGAGACAGTGAAAAATATACGTTTACACATTTCAATAAAATAACATTAAGGATTAATGTTAAAATGTCATGTTGTGCACTGCTTAAATACGTTATCATGTTCCCTGTACAGAAGAGAGGCAACAGAGCTGTGGGAAAGGAAAAAGGGATTGAAAAGAGAAGGGCTTTGCCTTTTGTATAGAAAGGGAAAAATCTCACAGAGGTCTGCGTAAGCATGTTCTGCAGCATGAATCAAATTCCAACACACCTAAAAAGCAAGTTTTGAGGCATCCACACTACAGAGATGAAACATACAGTAATGTGAATCCCTTTGGTACTACACAAGTATTCCTCCCAAAAGCCTTCTAAAGAGCTTGGACCAGGAAGTCTAATGATTTGATAGGGAAGCTAGCAGGGCAAACAACTTGCATTCTGAATTTAGAAAAGAGAGACTAATTGCAAGCATCTAAAATTTAACCCAAGAGTCGGTTTCTTAAAAAAAAAGCTGTATCTTCTGAAGACTCTTCGATACTCTTTTTGCACAGAAAAGATATAAATGCATTATATGGAGAAAAGTAAAAAATATTTAATAATATGCAGTGAATCAGATTCTACAGGCTTAATTAACATCTCAAGCAGAATCATTCAAACACTAAAAAATGAGATGAAGAAGGGATATTCCTGAGGGCATGGCGCTGGATGGAAATCTCTCAGATTTGGAAGAGAACCAGTAATCTTTTTGGCCCTGTGAAGCTCACCTGAGCAGTATGCATGTGAAATTCTTCTCTAGTATAATTGACCTGAAATGGATAATCACTAGAGTGCTTGTGGCCCCACAAGAGTCAACTGTGTAGTTTATAACTTTTGAAGTAGGTCTACTGGCAGAGTTTTGCACTACCTAATGTGTCCTGTGGAATAATTTATTGCCTTGCTCTTCAAAAAAGAATTTTCAAAACTATTTTGAAGTACTCTGGCAAGGTAAAGGGGCCATAACCTTAGAGTAAATTATACTTTTTGCCCTGAAGAATGGTGTAAAGTAACCTTTGGGTTAATTAATCTTTACAATGCAGTACACTCCTGTTTGAATATCATTTACATTATGTGATTATTGGGTTGAGTCAAACATATAACAACTTTTAGCATTACAGCATATGTGTTAATAAAAATAATATTGCCTTGTAGGTTGTACTGATTTAAAGTGGTATGTTTTTCCTTGGATAAAATGTACTTTTCTTACTGCATGCATTCAAAGCTCTCCAAAGAGCAATTATCTTTGGCTGACTGATTCTAGGAATTTTCCTATTACATTCAAAATAAAAATTTCTTCATTGCCATTTTAAGAAATAAAGCTACTTATTCAGCATAAAACTTTAGCATATAAGTCTCTCTAAGTATATGCTTAAGTCCCTCCTGAGTCAGGAAAGAGGTTAAGCAGATGCATATCCTTAAGTTCTAAATTATTTCAGTGGGACTTTCCCTTGTCTTAAACATACTTGCAGCATACTCATGGCTAAGCATACAATATGAATACAGGTGGCTGAGTTTGGCCCACAGCTGGCACAAACCCAAAATTTAACATTACTTTTGAAGTGTTTTGACTAAAATCCAGCAAACCACTTAAGTCTACACACAGTGCCGATTTAACTATCTCAGTTTATAGTTACACTGGTGCAATTTCCTAGCATGGATACAGTTCTGCTAGTATTTATCTTGGCATAACTTAGCAAGACACTTTTACAGAAATGAATGCCACTGAAAGTCGTGGAAGAATAGGGCAAACCTGCAAGAGATAATACCAAAATTGAATGAACTGAAAATGCAACAGCTGGAGGAGCATAAGAAAAGGAAAATATCTAGTAAATGAAAATATTGTCAGCTTTCTTCAAATGCACAATGAAGCATTCTGGAATTTTAAAGTCACATATTCTCTCCCCCAAGGAACTGCCCTGTTCCCTAAAGATGGAATACCTGCCTGGTGATGTATTTCATTTGCACAGTAACAACAGTATCACCAGGTCCTCTGCCCTCATTGACATGGAAGTTAGAAAACCTGTAGTGAATGAAGCCAGAAAAATCTCATGATTTTCAGCACGGTGGTTCAGCCATTGTAGTTGAACACTATTTTTGAAAACTGCATTTTCCTCCTTCAGCAAAAATCTTTTTATAATGCTAGAAAAACATTATTCCTTTTATTCCCCTCGCATATCAACAATGGACAGGCAGAATCCTGCCAAAACCAATTTTCCCTAGAAGTGACTCACTAGTCATGTACCCTGTTCTGGGTCTGTGACTTGAGACTGCGGAGTCTGTACTTAGAAGCACTGAGCCATTAGGGCTCCAAATGAAATGAGACATGATTTAAATAAAGAGAATGCTAAATCACCTGCAAAATCAGAACTTTGGGGGTTTTTTGAACTGGGAATTTCCCGTGAAATACATATTACATTTTTGACTGGTACTCATTTCAAGTTAAAGACGATTTTGGCCTTAATTTACGCATGCAGTTTTGTGCATGAGACATACCCCTGTATCTAACACCGTGGAAACAAATTCACTGCTGATCATGAAATACACCACCACTTGACCACAAAACTGATCTACTCCAATAATATACGACAAGCACATTTGACCCATATTTCTCAAATATTGATACTGAGATATTTTTATTATTCTATGTGACTGTTGAAATGGTTGTCTTAGCTTTTGCACCTTGAAGTCATATGTTACTTACTTACAATATTTGAAACTCTTTGTCAATCCTTTAAAACCTTCAGCAGACCAATGGTGGCATTTCTCAGCACACTTTTGCCAATGTGTCTATTCATAGTTGAATTTGTTTCACCAATAGTAGCTCCTTCCAGAGAGCATGGATGAAATGCCTAGATTATACCTTCTATATTGTAAGACCCATTGAGCTGGATATGCTCTAATTGTTGGGTTGAAACATGGAAACTTATTTTAGGTTCTGTATGGCATGAAGTGAAATCCCTGTTACAGCCTTCTGACTCGAGTATGAATACATTATTTTTGTATAATTTTTTTGCTTTTTGTTAAATCTTAAAGCAGCCAAATGACTCAAGAGAACAGAATGCACTATTTTCTTTCCTTTTCAAAGGATCTTCAAGGGAAGGGTTTGACCGCAAAGAAGGGTCATAAAAATGAAGAGAGAATAATGACCTTATTATATTTTATTTACAATGCATAATAGTGGTTAACAGTGTCACCATTATCTAACTTTCCAATACTTGTGTCTCAGTTATGGATATCACACACTAATGGGAAATATACCTGATAGCCTAGGACTACCTTGGGAAAGGACTGTGTCTGGGACTCTCCTATAAAACTAGTAAAATTCTTATTTATACTACACTTAGTGCTTCAGTTATTCCATTTCTCCAGGTCCATTCATTTTCTTTTTGGTTATTTCTGTTATGGGCTGATTTGCTTTGTCTTTGTGCTAAATGAGATGTAAAACTACGCACTGCTGATACAAGTTCTACAGGTTTATTTGTTGTTTTTTTCCACCTTGCTTTGTACAAACAGCAAAAGTATTAAGAGAAGATGCCCAGCATACTAAATTCTCATCCCATTCAAAGAAAATAATGCTTCCAAATTAAATTCTTCAAGATGCAAAAAATGACAGTGTTAGAGTCACCAGTGCAAACCTTTTCCTGTCCCCTTCCTCATAAACATTCCAAGTGTCAGACTGTTGCCATCTTTCATTAAATGCATCACTATACATCAGCATATGGACATACTAAAACGACTGAACATTAACCCCTAAATACTTGGGTTTTAAATGTACTTGAAAGTACAAAATAAAAATATTCTATTTAGTATTTTCAGTGACCTCTACTATGCCTTAAGTAATTGCTGTAATTTTCTATAAAAATAATACTGCCAAAATTAAGAATAGAAGTTCAGCCTCTAGCAATCCACTATCAGTTTTCATGGATACCATAAAGAATTTAAAAACTTCCCTTTTTGTCATATGAATGATATAGCCAGTGACTTTAAGATTAAGTAGATATCTCCACTACCAACAAACGAAGCCCTATGTTGACCTATTTCTGTTTTTTTTCAGTTGCATTGTGATGTTGCTAACTAAATCCAGTAAGGTCACAACAAAGCCTTACTTTTGCTCAGGCTCAGAAACTTTGCAACCTAAACGTCAGAACTAAAAAATTACTACTCCAATAAGAAGGGAAAACATAGTATAATACAGCCCTATGCCCCACAAAACCTCTACACGTAGTACTGTTTCACTTCAGATGCGCTATACAAATCAGGCCTGCAAATAGGTTTGCCTTCCAAACTGTGCTTCAAACCTTATTACATTTAATAGTTCCATACCAAAACGCCAAGTCCCTCAACAAAACTTCTGGCCAGATTTACGTACTTCAAAGAAATAGTATTGAAACAGAGAAACACGGAAAAGTGTAATATTGGAAAGTTCTAAATTCAAACTACACCTCAGCAGCATGAAGGGGGATTAATCAAGAACTGTGATGGTGAACTTCTAGAAGAAAGAGTTTAAGAAGTGATATCCATTCCAACAGTGCTGTGTCATGCTGCTAGGCTTAATTGCAGCACCTTGTCTCCATCAACTGGAGAAACATTTGCTGTGCTGTTTGCAGATAGTGCTGGCAACCATTCTTCTGCATATCCTGCATTCCCACTCTCTGTGTGGAGTTACATATAGCAGAGGTGACATGTCATCCATCCCCTGGAAAGTCCAGATATACTGCTGGACAGCTAATCCTATTTTGCTTTAACACAAGATAGAGTGGTAGCAACCATGCTGATCTAACATGTTAAGATAGATCTGTAGAAGTGTAAATCCGTCCTAAATTAGTATCAATATCTTTTTGTTTTGTACCAGAAGGAGGTGGGTTCAACTTTAGGAAAAAAAGAAAAAGACAAAGAGAGACTTCTGAAATATTTTGTGAGACTTCTGAAATACTTTGTGATGCTTACCTTGATAAACACTAAGGAGAAATCCAGGAATTTTGTCTGCAGAGAGAAAATTATCTAAATTGTCTGGAAAAGCTCATTGACCCAGTCAGATGTGTGAAGCTTGTGATCAAATACAGCCTGGGGCTCTCCTGCCTTGTGCACTTGTGCATCTTGCTCAGAACACATAGTTCAATGTGTTTTTACTATTTTACTGTGATAAACACTACAATATAATGGTGTTTGCACAGGCACGTGTGAGTTGCTCTCCTTTAGGTGGCTTGGAAACGTTATATTCAAGGTTTGTTAGGTGTAAATTTATAGACACCACATGCAAAGAATTTTAAGGTTTCGTTATTCAATTATTTTAAATAGAACAATGAGTACATCAATGCTACAACAATACAAATTAATCAAACAAGAAAAAGTAAAGTAATTAAAGCTGAGCAGTGAGACTGATGAATTCACAGGTAGAGAAAACTGCAATGCATATTCAAGAGCCTGAGTAATTAGGTGTAGCTGTAGAAAGATTGTTAACATGCCCTTTATTCTGTATCTATGAATTCTACTTCACTGAGAAATCAAGTACATTGTTTTTGTGACTCATTTTGGACAACTACAAAAAAAATTGGGAGGAAAGACGGTCCTGTGATTTAGAGCATGGAACAGGAGATAGGAAGCCTCTTGAATCTTATGACTTCCTATGTAGCTCTAGGCAAATGACTTAATTTCCCATCTGTAAAATAGTTCCTTCTGTGTGCTTATGTGGGCTAGGAGGACATGTATGTTAAGAATGCTCAGATGGAGAGCATAGAAAGGAGTAATAGTATCATTCCAAATATACAACTACAGAACTCACCACGCCATATAAACAAAGCTAGCACATACCTCAACCTCTGCCTCTACTATCGTAAATACCTGTGTTTGCAAAAATCCTGCATATGCTTCCTTGCCATTATTAGTCAGAAACTTGTATTTCTGGTCCCTGGAAATTTTCAGATGGTCTCATCTGTGGAAGCCCAGCTAAGCCTGTATCCAGTTCTGTAAAAGTGGTGAGTATTGTCAGTGCTAGTTCTATGTGAGAGGATCTGAATTTCTGCAGTACCTTGAATATGAGACAAAGGTTAAGTTTAACCTTGTGAAGTTAGTACCTCCTCCAGACAGTGTTTCAGATCATCTAGTTCAGGTCTCCATTCTGAATTGCTTCCCTAACCCTCTTATTTGCTCCTTTTCTGTGTTGACTATAGCAAAGCCAGGATCACTAAGCATAAATTACTCTTTTTGAATACTCCCAGGTCACTTCCAAAAGTTGGCATCTAAATTCATACTAGCATAACCTACAAGGTAGAGAGATGAAACTAACAAAACTAATCTGACGAAACTGTATTCCTTAAGTCATGATAACTTGTTTTCTTTTAAATCCAGATTCTGGTTTAGGTTTGGCAGCACATAATTTCTGGATTAGCCCAAATAATTCCAAATAAATAATCAGGGTATTACTCCCATGAGTAAGACCAGTATGTAATTGCAACTCTCTGGCAGGATCTAGGTGAAGTATTACATAAGTAAATATTTTAAATAAAAGTCAGTTTCAACTGTTTTTCTTAAGGCAGCACTGCAATTAGGAATGATCTTCACTTACTGCATTCTGACCAAATATGAGTCTAGGTCAGTCCTCCTTTCGAACAAACATACTAAGTGCTACAGAGCAGATGAATAGCAGTGGATCATTGTGATAACATAGAAGTGAGAGAATATGGTGAAGATTTTATATAGTTTCATTTTGCAATTTTGCAAATCTTTTCAGATTTTTATGTTTTCTTATCCTAGGGTGATGAGGACAAATCTATAGAGACTGATATATATAGTAGTTGAACCATATTAAGTAATTTTTGTTGGAATTCGTTGGAATAGACATGGGCAATGATAACGTCAACAGTGTGAAATTAGCTCTAACATTGAGCGTATAAGGAAGTCTGTGTAGTAAACTTCTCCTGTGAATCCAAATAACAAAAAAACCCAAGAAAAAGCCACCTTGTCTGCCTTGACAATAGTGCAATAAATTCTTAGTCTGCCATAACAACAGAATGGAGGAAAAGAGTACAGAATATCAACTTGAATCAAAACACTGATGAGGCAACCTATTTAAAGTGATCTAATTCTTTATGTCTCTGAAAATATTTAGAGCTCCTCCTCCCTCAAGCTTTGTTTCCCTGCAATGATTGCAATTGTTTTCAGATAGACATGGAGTCATCTCTGCTCTCACCCTGACCTGATGCTTAAAACTTGAAGTTTTAAAAATATTTTACTCAACAAAGCAGTGATCAAAGCTACTTACTCTAATCTAAAACATTCATTCTACCAGGGTTTTATTATAAAAAGTTATACAAGATCCCTACCTGAATGCATGTGGATTTGACCGGAACTTTCTCTCAGACCCTCTAAGGTGTCATTGTGTGGATGGAAGATCAGTTTTACTTTTATCCTCTTGTTTTGCTGAAACTGCCAGTCAGCCTGTAAAATGGGGAGCATGCCACATAATTAGAAAATTATCCACTGCCAACTTTCTATTACCCTATGCCTTTTCTAAAAGGAACAAAACACATGCCACACTGACAGTAGTTCAGCTAATACAAGAAGCTCTCAAGAGTTTTCAGCAGTCTTCAACTTAAATAGCAAACACTAGATAGTTTATAATATGGTAGCTAAAAGCTAAGCCTTTTAAAGGAGCACATAACCTTTGAGTACTTAGTATACAGCACTAACAGTGAAAATCATAGTAGAACAGATGTTTCTTAGGCTGAAGACTTTCCTCTTTAGGCTGAAGTCCAGCCAGGTTCCAATCCCATAAACCAGGGCTTCAATCTTCATAGAAAGTTGTATTTCTGTAACAAGCATATTAACAAGAGGAGACTTTCGCCTCCAGGCTCTCATTGTTAGATTACTCTTTATATTAGATTGTCACAGAAATGACTTTTTACAAAGTAAAAGATCTGAAAGATAATATCAGCAGAAATGATAGTTAGTGACCGATAGGAATCCAGGAGGAAGTCCACAGAATATTAATTAGGAAAAAAGATAGCAATATTTTGTAAAAAACTCTTCAATGTGAAAAGAGGGAAAAGGATTCTCTGTGAAAACTAAACTGTGGAAAACTCTTTAAGGTCTCCCAGTCCAAAGGATCTTTTTTCTGCTTGAAATACTCAGGTCATTAACATTAAGTATTGCTTCTGTACCGCTCTGAGGAATTTCAGTGTTACACGGGTGCTAGTTCAACACACTGTGAGAAAGCTACTATGATGACTTTGTCTTTCAGATAGCTAAGTCATCGAGGCCCATATACTCCTAAGTGCCGCTCCCGAGGGTGCAGTGCAGCACACTGAGAACCACTGGAGATAGGACTGAAAGGTGCGTCCTTTTCCAGTCCCTGGCCATAGCCCTGTTGTAGCTGGTGAGGCAGTGCTGGGACTGTTGCCAGATTTTCTGAAAATGGTGTCAGGAAATGAAGGTATTGTTTCCATCTCAAACACAATTCAAGAATTAGACAATGAAACTCATAGTGCTGTCAATAAAATTTTGGCCAAAGGTCAGGAAAACGTCTGGTGAAAACATTGTAAAAGGAACTGAAAATATATGTCTCCAGGTGAGAAGGAAAAATCCTATGCCATGCCAAGGATTACGTCCAGAAAACACATCACAGAGTTGTGCCTCAGCTAATGCTATATGAAGTGTGACAGACTATCTTGTAGTACATTCGTGCATGTGTTTTCCTGTTGCATCTCTAAGGAAGTATTCACTGTATCTACAAACAGACGATTGCATACATTGTATCAGAGACCCCAGGCAAATGATTCAGTACATTTCTAACAAGCTGTTAATAGCTACAGATTCAAAAAGCTGAATTACTCTGTAATAATTATTTGTTGTTGGATTCACCTTACTATCCTCTATTTACAGTTATGTAAGGTTTACCGTGACCAGATAAATTAAAAGCAGTTATCTGCTTTCTACTAGAATTGTTAACATGTCTCCGAAAGTACTAAAATCACATCAGTTTTCTAATAATGTTCAGCCCCATGGCAGTTAACGCATTCTCTAATACAGTGCTTTCCCTTAACACACCAGGTTATAGTGGCTCAGCTGTAGAGCTTGAATTTGGACTGAGAAATCTTGCTTTCCAACCCTTAACATCTTCACTGTTGATGCCAAGCTGCATAGCTTGGCAGGTCACATCCTACGTCTACGACAAACATGGGAACTGCTGTCTCCTGTCCCTGACACTGTGCAGGGCTGATATTCCATGCTTCCAGCCTGGAAGCCACTAGGTGACACAGCATAAGGTATTTTCTTGATGCTTCGGTACTGATAGTGAAGTCCTGTTATGTTCTTGTATTCCCCTCCTGAGCTGTTGTCTGATATTGCTGCTTACAATGTGTCTGGTATTACTTTCAGTGGCCCTGGCATACTTTTTACAGGAAGTCAGATTTTGCAAAACCCAAAACTTTCTGAATCTTTACCATTTTTTATGTTTGCTAACTAAATAGGGAGGACTGTTGTGGAGTATGTACCATGTCACAATGCGAAAATTAATTTCACTCTGGTCTTAGAAATGCCTAACTACTATCGGGGAGAATAACATCAAAAGTCACTGTGAACTGTATGATTCTGAAAGGGAGATTAGAAAAAAGGACTCACAATAGAGAAGAAAATAAGAAAAGGAAAAAAAGAAATCCTTCCTTCTAGCATTAACATATTCAAGGAAAACAATAATGCACATTCTTAACCAAACTTTGATACGGATTTACTTTGCAGTATTCCGTATAACTATGCACACATTCGCACCATGTTTCTTAAAAATAAACAAGTGAAAAGTAAAAAATGCAACTGCCAAAGGAAGGTTATTTATGTTCAAACTGTACTGGACAAATTAGTCAAGGGCAATTCATGCATGTGAAAATATGATTTCTAACACTGCCAAGGTCGATAAGACCTTAGGGAGTAAATGTTAACCATACAAATCAAAGATGCCTAGAGGCAGTTTTGAAGATGAGTGGCAAGGCTTTAATAGTTTTAAAAAGCCTGTTACTAATCCAAATGAATAAGTAATGATACAAGTAGAGCAAATAACTTGTTTATGAAAGGAACAAACCACTGCTAGATGTCTTTCTTTCCATGGATTGGATTGCCCAAGCCCAAAATCCTATGCTTCTCTCCTACATTTCTTTTCTGTCCCACAATTCCTGACATTATGCCCACTTAAACCAGAGAAAGTAGTGGCCTTAATCAGGCTGTTTAAGGAGAGTTCAGATGGTTCACAAGGTTTTCGCCTGACTGCCTGAGCCTACCCTGCCATTTGCCGCATGATAAGGTCCCACCCTACACATATGGTAGGGGCATATTCACAGAAGTAAGTATCTGATTCTTTCTCCAACCTGAAAAATGAATAAAGATGCCATCCATCTAAATGAATCCAAGCTGCCGAATTAGTTTGGTTGTAAAAATATTTTATTAAAAGACAACTTCAGTGAACAAAGTACTTTTATAGCAACATTTCACCTTCTCCCAAGACGTCTAAACTGAAATTAATTTTATTTGAAAATGCGTAGTGGATTCCAATTTATTTTTTTCTCTTTTACCATTTTCCCATGGTCGATGAACAAAAAGCAAATGGCTCCCCCCCCCCCCAAAAAAAAATTGAAAATTGACAATTTTTCATTTTAAGCCCAGACCCTGAACAATTTTTCATTTAAGCCCAGACCCTGAACTATGAGAGTACTTCTGACTAGCTGGCTCCAGACACTCCTTTGGTTGCCACCATTGTAATAGCTAAACCTCTCTTAAGTTTCAGGTTGTCTTTTCAAAACATTGGGTAAGTTAGAATATATGTTCTTCCCACACAGCTCATATATCTGGAGTACACATCTAGTCAAATATATCTGAAATCAAAGTGATTTTTAAAACAACTTTTTGAAGCAGCTCAGTTTGAGTCATTAAAAATAGCATGATTTACTAACGGGATGAGTTTGTTTCTGAGTCAGACCCTCCAAAACCTAAACAAAGATTAATTCAGAATAGAGCTGGCAATTAGATCTCACTGTGTATTTCTTAGTTTCTATTAATAATTAATAGTAGGTTTTTGAATGTTCCTGTACTGTGCTATTATCTCACATTTTAGAAAATACAATCCATGATAACTTCCTGATTTGATTATTGAAGAGATTCAAACCATTTTTTATGTTGCTTCTATGTAGGTAAACTTTTAAGTTGCCACAATCCCTTTCATCACAAACTCTTCACTTTCTCATGCTCCTCTTAAAAATTCTGATGGCTCTTCCAATCGACTCCTCTGCTCTTTTTGGTCATTGCTTTTTAATAGCTCTGCCATGTTGATATCAGAAAAAAAGAGGTTGACTAGGTATGCAGATTCCTCTGATTTAGGGATAGGTAATTAATCTGGCATAATTCAGAACCTCAGCAGGAGCAAGCAGCAAAAGTCAGAATAATGAGAAAATAAGGATGCTGTGGAGAGCAAATGAATGTAGATACTTACGGACCAGTTGAATACAGGGAGAACACTGTAACCTGAAGTCATGCAACCAATTTAAATCTGTTGGAAAATGGTGCAGGACATAAAGAAGGCAGGCAAAGAGAGGAGCCATCAGCCAAACATGCAAAACTGCTGTGTTCTACTTCACACAATTATGACTCCAGGCAGCAATGGGGTAGAAACTGAGCAGATGATTGTGGAGTGTGTATATCTGAGAGGTAGGAGGGCAAGTCTCATTAATCTTGATGTCAGAGACACTTGGGTTACTGCATGAATCCTTCCTGTCTTTTTGGCCTTTTAATCTTTCCCTGTTTTCATTCATTTCCTCTATTCCTTGGTCTCAGGGCCACTCTGGAGTCAGAAATTAAGAGAATTTGATTTAAGTTTCCAAAAGGGTGAAGAATATTTGATCACACATAAGCATAGTTTGATCAGCAAGGGTGGTAGACATCACAAAGTAAATGTCATAGACCCCTACTTTTTTTCCTGCATAGATGTGCACTTACTCCTATAAGACAATGCATTGAACTTAATGAAGAGGAGGTTTTCATAGTCCTCTCGCTCTGGAGAGGGTAAGAGTGCTGGGTAAACTGCATGGAAAATACAGATGGCAAATACAGTAACACCCCATTACACTTGTTACAGTCAGTGGTTATCCTGGCAAATACCTCACTGAAGAATATATGGAGAGCCCAGGGTCACAGCTGTCCAAGACTTCTTGGGGTTTTGAGACTAGACCTGCACACGGTTGATTCCTCACATAAAATTTCCCCCTCCATGTTTTCCTCACTGCAGAGAAGGAAAAGAAGCTAAAACATGGGTCCTCTTCCTTGAGATGAGTTGGTAAAGACCAAACATTATTTGCATGAGTTTTCCAGTGAAATTTTGTCAGAGGACAAAGGGCTGTATGGGCCAAGACAAACCAGAAGCTCTACAAGTGGAGGAGGACTGTGTTTGTTGGCTGAGTTTGGGAATCAGGTGAAGCCAGACTACAGAGCAAGCCAACAGCAGCTGTTTCTAGAAATTTTTTTTTTTTTTGAATCTCAGCACAGAATGCAAGTAATTTGTTATGGACTTGAACTGGAGAAGCCAAGTATATAGTATTGTGGTACTGAAATCCAAAAAATATAATATTTCAGGTTAGGAGACCTGTAGCTGGTAAGCTGAAACCCCTGTTTCTGTTTGCATTACATTTTCTGTCTTGGTCACAGCACTCTTGCATCCTGATATATTTAACTTAAATGCACAGGTATTGCTTCACATGCACTTCTCTGGCTTTATTTCAATGCATACAAACCTCACACAGTTCACGATGTTTTGGAACTACCACCAGACTTTACCAGCAGCAAAATCAGTTTCATTTTTTTGTTTATGAGAGTGCAATGAAGACTTCTGCCCATCGGTGCATCTGAAGTTTGCTGAAACATTTTGCCTAGTATTCCCTACATAATCTCATAAAACTGATCAGCTGCTCTAAGACAAAAATGCCACTGCTCCCTGCCTGCATGCACCATTTTGAAAGGTAGAAAGAGTGAAGTTGTACAGACTATAGATGATGTAAAAGTAATACATAACCTATTAACAGGAACAGTATAATACTTACTTGAGCCCCTCTGTAGCTGTTGGGGTTGACTATCATGGCTTACCTGAAACCCTCTCTTCAACTAATCTCTCCTACCTACAGTTTTGGTAGGCTTTCCCATGGGGCATGCAAGGAATACATTGCTCTCCACATATAGGTTAGAGGCCTATATGGGGCATCTTCTTTGGAGACATTTTTAATTCTGCATTAATTCCTTTGCATGGTTGCATTACCCCACCTTCCAAATGGCTAGCAAAATCCACATCATCGTCTTGAATGTGGCAACAGTTAAGTGTTAAACGAGGTGGTCTTAAATGCAGATTTGATTGCCCAAAGAGACAGGCAGAAAGACAGGTATTTTCAAAGCACATTACGGTAGCTAATCTGAAGTGTTTCAGAGTTGCTTTAGGACAAATTCAGGACTAACACAAAGAGAAAGAACCAGAAAAAATGTAATAGCCTGTACCTTGTTTTCTTATTTAAGACCAAAGTGCCATAAAACATTTTATATAAATAAGTAGGAGTAATAAAACCAAAGGGGCATGACCAATTAAAATGGACATTATTTTAAGAGATAAGAGGCAGATCAATTAAGGTGATGTTTCAACCCATCTATGGTAATTTATATTAGCTGAGGATCTGTCCCTAAATATTAAAACAGTAGTCTTGACACTTCTTTTTTCCCCAATTTTAGACTTTAAAGACACTTTGCAGTTCAACGGTACAAGCTAAGAGAAACTCCACTGCATGCTGCTTCTGGGTGATAACACAGCTGTCATCTGCACCAAAATCACTACATAATTGCTTGCGTTTTCTAAAAGATGGAGTGAAGAATAACTACCTAACTATATGCACAAAGGCACTTTTAGTTAAGTAAAATACAATTATACTAGCTAGAACTTGTTTTGGACATGGTTAGTAACAAATGTCCTTCGTCCTATGAAAATATGCCAGGAAATTTTAGTTGACTGCAAGTATCCAATGTTGCCATTTAACACATCATCTGAAAGATTAATTTATTGGGCCCACACTTAACTACCATGTAACCTGCATTATGCTTTACAAGATGGAATGATTTTGTTTTACATGACAGTTATTGGGCCTAATTCTACTCGCAGTTATGCCAGTGAAAAGTTTGGAACAAGTCCATTAAAGTCAATGGCTCTATAAAATCAGGGTAAAATTAGACTCAGGCCCACCATGCAATTTAATAATAATTGGTATTACAAACTAGGCCAGTCTTCTGCCTCTCCCATTGGTAGCAAGTGGAACCAAGCACCAGATATCACATACATCTAAGATAAGAGATGCCTACATTAAGCCTTGGCCCTTCCACAGAGACCCAGGCTCATCTACCTTGTCTGACATGACACACAATGTGCTGAGACCACTGCATGCATAGATATTCCCTAGCACTTTGGGAGGACCCCATCATGAAAATGCAGAAGAAAAGCAAGGAATTCAGAAAGGGATTTTTTATTATAATAACATTTACCTGCAAATCACTTAGGAATTACAGATTCTTTTTATTAACATCAAAAGTTTTGAGCCACCTTCTCTTATGTGGGTTGACCTTACCTTTTCTTGTGAGTTCAAGGTTTTCCACAGCTTTAGATCAGGCAGGACTTTGTCTTCTGTTTCCTGACAGGGTTATCATGCTATAGAGAACAGCTTTTCTCCTAGTATGGACTTCTGCTTTTTTACTGTTTCTTCAAATTCAGAAGCTCCAGACCTTCCTGGGGACAGCAGTATAGACCCAGGCTTCATGAAGTGGGTCTTCTTCTGGGGTGCTTTTAAAGTGGATGTCCTAGCTTGCAGTCTTTACTTCTCTGCAGCAGAACATCCTTGTAGGGTTTCCTGAAATGCAGACTCACAGCTTACACCTCAAGAAAAAAAAGGGCAGGTGATTAGCATGTGCTATAGTACAAAATGACAAACATTATCCACTGCTCACAACCAGTTTTCATGATCTCCAAGTACCAAATAGTAAACACACAATAGGTAGTACTCAGGTGCTCTACCTGACAGAAGCTTTTATTTTATATCAATCATTAACATTATATATTTTTGTAATGTATTTATTGTGAGACTCAAGTCAGAAGCCCAAATATATAAAAGGACTATAAAAATACTAGTAAGTGAAGTTTAAATTCAGCATCTGGTGAAGGTATGCTCTAAGAGTATAAGCTAACAGGTGGGGTTTTTTTTGTTGTTGTCTTTTCAACTGTTGCTCTAAAAATAGTAATTTTAATATACACTCAGTTTGGAAGCTTTTGAACAGAACCAGATATACTGTGTTATTCATAATCTGTCCTGTACAAACTGAGCCAAGCATTAGGTCACTGCACAAGCCACTGTACTTAAGCACAGCTCTGGGCCAGAGACAGTGGGAGTAGAAGGAATTAGAAAGGAAAGGAAATAAGATGTGTCAAGATAGAAACAGAAGGATTTGTTCCCCTGCTTAAGAAATGAGCTAAATTATTATTACTTTCTTGGGAAATTCACACTCTGAAGTGAACAAATACATCCAGTGACTCTTGTCCTCTCCCTTCTATTGTTGCTGTTGCATTACCAAATACTGCTCATTGCTTGAGTTTTTAGATTGTCAACTGTTGCTAATCAACAGCTTTACAGGATGACATGTATATGAAAAACAGTGTTTCCTTCCCAAGTCCACTGATGACCAGCTGACTTGAAAAAGTATGTTTCTATCTATTACACCACATGTACATGTTGATAGCTTTCAAATTATCCCATTTATGTTAGAACTGGTAAAGTGATATTCTATTATTTCATTGAAAATAAAATGTATTGAGACATTTCGCATTTTTTCATTTTCCTTCTGTTTCAATATTTTTTTAACTTTGATTTGTGCCATCTAACAACTAAGTTATCCAAAATAATTGTTGCACATTACATCCATTACATTATAGATGATCTGTGTTTATAAAACGAGATTGTTTTATGAATAAAATACATTGAGAAAATATAGCTGTCTCAACAGCAATTTTGTCAGTTAAAAATACAGTGATATGGCTTGAATTTCTACACTTCAGTGCATCTCATGAGGGAGTGAAATGCTTATTAGATCGTAGCGTGCATTATTCTCCAAATCTTCTTTTATATGCCTATTTTAAGTGTTTGATTATTGTCTGGCTAATAATAGGTGCTTCTTCAGTCAAAGAACAGACTAGAGAAGATAGTGTAAATTGTAGCATATAATTGTTCACTGACTGCCATTGAAAAACGTTTAGCTACTACTGTATGACACTCTTCCTCTGATGTCTGCAGCCACTGTTCCATGTAACAGCAATCAAAACTGTGGGAATCAGGAAAAACCCACCCAGAGAGCAATCCCACCCCATTAATTTTTAAGTGCAAACAATACTCCAGAGGACAGGCAAGCCCACCTGGGGCCAGTGAAAAGAAATCACACCAGTCATTGACTTACTGGGGGCAGGAGATGGGTGGTGAAAAGGCTGTGAACCTCCCAGTTCCATAGCACTGCCTAGGACAGCTCATTCTCTGTCTTTCCTTCTGCTCGTTCACCTTGGCCACCACAGTAACCACACAGAGACACATTTTGGCTGCATCCTACATTGAACATGCACAGAACTGCCTCTGAATTGAATTCGGAAGGAGCCAAGGACGATGGTAGCCAAAAACTATTTCTGAGGCTGTGTTATGGAGGAGGATCTTGAGAGCATGGCAGTTTGGCAAAACAGAGCGGTGAGGGGCTTCTGAGCCAACCACAAATGGATCAGCATGTTGCAGACACAGATAGACTGAAAAAATGTGAAAGCTGCCCAGAAAACAGCAAGACATGAAGGAACTGAGCAAGAAGTTACTCTTGGAGTCTGATGATTTTATCTTTCAGCGTATTCAGAGATAATCTTAAAGGGAAAGATAAACAGATAACCCCAATTTTGAATTGAAAAAATATGTGGTCTCATCCCCTAGCCTCCAAAGATTTTAATGACGTGATTGGAGATGGACCTATATAACATAAATAGGAAGCATTTCAACTACTCTTCTTCCTCTCTAGTGTCAACAAATACTTCAGAACTAGACTGGAAGCACCACTAGCTGGTCTCAGTGACAAATGTACATCTTTACTTTTATGAGTGCCAACTCACAGGCTTGCCACGCATATTCAGGAGGATGTAATTTTTCTGAACAACTACAGGTGCTCAAACCATCCTGCCCCATTGCTTCCTATTCCCAATGAAAACACTCACAAATTACTGTGGGTAATTTTGCAACAAGCCAATTGTGTTATCCAACCCTTTAACACTTAGAGCAGCCTTTTTATCCAGCAACAATGTAACAGGGAAGGTGCCAACAGATCCAAATGGGCTCTGGAATGATTTATTCATTCTAGGCTTCTAAGCCCCTTTTCCTCAGTATTAATACTAAGATTAATGCGTCCCATCAGTGCGCTGCCAACAGGAACTTTAATAAAAGCAAGAACAACTAGTTGGCTCAGCTTGCTTTCTACTTAAGGTTAGGACATCATAAAAACAGTAGCCTACAAAGGCTCTCCCTTTAATTTACTTATTACTTTACAAAATGAAAGTAATTTCATTTAATTTAACTAAAACAGGCAGATTACAGGAATATAAGAACGTCACTACCTAAAGTCATTCATTAGCCAATTTTTTAAAAGGATAAATGTAATATATTTGCATATTTTTAAATGGTGCATGTGCATCTTAAAACTTTTTTAAAAATTAGTGCAGACAGATGTATTTGAACATAACCAAAACACAACATATACAATACATAGGAAGGACGCCAGATTCATAATGACAATAAATGAAATCCATAGAGTAAATGACAGATGGGACATACCTACAAACTAACATTAAAGAATTTGTTAGATATGGAGGAATACTTGTTTATATAAGTATTGTCAAACCTTGGTCCCTTTCAAGGCTGTTTATCCACATCTATTGCCATGGACAATAAAAGTGTACCATGTTGACGGTCTCGGCAGTGTGGACGCTTGCCCTTTATTTCACATATGCCATTAAAGTCTTCAACTGTCAATGAATCACAACCAGCTGGGCTACATTTTGCCCAGGATGACCTTGTGCTTAAGAACTTCTCTTCGCTAGCTCTTCACAGTTTTTACACCCTAGATCCTCAAGTCTCCAATTTCAAAATTCAAACCCATCAAAGTGTGTCCACAAAAGCTTGAAGAACACACTTAATGAATGCTATTTGAAAACATAACCAAAAAAAAGCCAATAAAAAGCTCTGTGCCCAGAGTTGCTGGGAGAGTTCAGTAACATTCTAACAAACTGCAGTGTGACAAAATCACCTAAATGGATTGTGAAGGATACTGCAGACTGTATATTGCATATTTGAATGCATAAAGTGTATCCATTTGGCACGTAACTGCAAAGCTGCCTAAGCCATTTAAAAGTAAGCTTTCATATTCATTCCTGATCGCATTGCTATACTACAGAACATAACCATTTCTACCTGAGAGATGTTTTAAGTTCTTTTTCTTATGGTCACCAGTCTTCCTGCCTTCCTTTGTGGATAAAGTATGTATGCATGCTCACATACTTCTCTTTTCCTTTTTCCCATCCCCTGTACCAACTAATTGTTCACCTAGATCAGGCACAGAAGCCACAGAATTGCTGGGTGGTGGCGATGGGTGAGTGGAGCAGAAACTCCATTTCCCCCTAAAAGGCAGAGGTCGCTCAACTGAAAGAACAGAAAGGCCTTTTATTCCTATAAAGAAAAGAAGAAGAAAAAGCTCTTCACAGTGAAGATGAAAAATATTGTATTTGGATCCTGGGAAGAACTTGTTCTTCCTACGGTGGAGAATAGTCTATTCACAGCACAATTCAAATAGCCTTTAGCTTTTCAAATATCTGCAATTGGCAAAAAGGATAATATGCATCTGTTTACATTTATTTTTATTTTTAGAAATTATTTTATGATCACAGAATGTATGTCAGACTAAGACATTTCATGTTATTCCATTCAAATGAAGAAGTTAAAATTTCTTAATCATCTCAGGCACTTAGATTTCAAACTTCACCTATTTGGCTGTTATTGCAATGATAATACAGTGCAGGCTTTGATTTGTTGCCTCAGATTTTAACGATTACTTGTGTACTCCTACAAAAGCAGGACTTGCAACTGGCAAGAAAAAAACCCTGTGAATATAACTTATATCTAAAGGTCTAAATGGATATATGAAACTGACAATTATTTGACCAAATTCAGAATAATATAGTATTCAGTGAACCCCACTTTTTTCTTTTCTGAAATTTCTTACAATCATTTTGAAAATTTTCAAATGTTTTCCAAAAATACATGAAATGTAATCCTTGAATTGCCAGATCTGTAATTACAAATGGCAAATGCCTGCAAAGAAACAATTTTGTACGATGTTGGTTGGTGATATAAAGGAAGTGTTATATTTCTAGTGGTTTATTAGATATATTATGTACATCAGACAACAATGTACAAACTGAGAACTGTAAAAGGTAAAATTGACATTTAGCACAGAAAAGTTTCAAATAGAGGTAATTATATAATTTCTTTAATTGAAGGACACAAGCAATATCACATGATATATCTAATCTAACCATAGAGGTGCACATTTTGTTAGGAATGCTTACTTTTAAAACCAGAGTTCTCAGTTTATGCTGTGCTCAGTGAATACCAGCAAAATGGAAATGCAGAACATTACAGTCAGAACAAAAATTTCCTGTATACAAGTTGTCGAGCTTTTAATTTTAATCTTTACATTTTGTAGACTCCCATAATTAAGCTTTTTACAAACTATATTAATAAAGAGTGGCAGTCGTATACTATTACTGATACTAATGTGACAATAATAATGAACTTTTAATTAGGAAGTATGATTTTTTCTGTTATAAAAAGTTGGAAAGAGAGGTAGACCAACTGAGCCCAAGTAAAATGATTTATCCCAGTTTCTGCAGTGAGCTTGGAAAGAACTCATCCAATAAATGGCTTGGGGAATCAACCTACCTCTAAATTTTATTTTACCAGCTGAAACTACAACCAATGATTTCTTGTAAAATCCTATACTCCTCTGTATTTGAAATAGGGGTAGACCCAAAGTCTGGTCTTTTCTAATGAAAGGTTAATGGCCTGCCTCTACCTCCCTTCATGAAGCTGTTTTCTGTTAGAAGTTATTAGGTTCTGTTGGGAGGAAAAAAATGCCATCCACAAGTCCTATTTTATTTCCATACCATCTTCACTTCTCCATTTTACTATTGCTGTTGGGTTTTGCTCATTTGCATTTGCCTTCTCATGCTGCCTTTGAATAGCAACTGAAGACAATTTGTCCCAGTTGAATACCCCAGATTTTGAGAAAGTCTGAATATGGATCCAAAGGTTCGTAATGGGCTGAAACAAATCACCACTGTAAAAACCTTGAAGTATGCAACAATCTGAGCTGAGATGCCTTACAGTGTGAGCCTACTTGATCTTGACAGTTGAGAGTAGAATGTGGTTGGCACCAATTGGATTATTTAATTTTTGGAGAGCAGATCATGCAGCCCCCTACCCAGGGTAAGGGGGAGACCTACAATTATGCTTTTCTGAACTAGTTAAACCATCTCTAATTAATTATGATGGTTTCGGCTAAAACTTTCCAGATGAGCAGTTCAAGCTGGACTCAACGCTGAACAATCATTGTGTTACTGAAATGCTCTGGTATATTCCAAGTCCTAACTTTTTGATTCAATGAAAATACCAAAAAATTAGCAGCATATGTTATCTCAATCCAGTAGATTTATAAAACTCAGATATCTTGTGATTGTGTTGCTACTTTAGCAGGATAAAAATTCCTTTTCACCCCCTTCACTTTTGCAAAATTCCCCCTTAGCTGTGTCTTAAAAATGTCAAACATACTTTACTGTTTCCAAATAAACACATCATTTTTGGCAGAATTAGTAGACAGGAAAGGTAGGGGCACTGTTGTTATAGGAGTTCATATAAAAAGCAAATTTTAATGTTTCAAAATTTAAGACTTTCCTAAAGTTTTAAAGTACATCCTCCCTGACTCCATCTGTATTATTGTCAAAACCATTATGAAGTGTCCCTTTGGAAAAGTAAATCTGATTAATTAGCATCAGTCTCCACTGTAGAATTCAACAGCTATATAAATAGCCATAGACTTTTCTTAACAAGTATTCTATTATTGTTTTCAGCATTGTTAAAATCTAAAATGATTTAATTGTTTAACCATAGTGTTCTGTGCATTGTTTGCAAAGTTTGTCAAGAGAATTTTTCTTACAGTGTTCTAGAATGACTGAAACACACTTTTTCTTCAGAACTGCTCTAACACAGTATACAAAAGCAGGATAACTTTTAAGTAGCAGTTCTGCATATAAAGGGAAAGAAAGCAGAAAAACTGGAGACAACTGAGAACGTGAAAATGCCAGAAAACAGTTTCCACTGCAGTACTCTATTTCAATAGAAAGCTTGTGTCATTTGTGATACCAATGAGCTAAAAAATGCTTTCATAGTTGTCTAGCAAGAACATGGTGATTTCAGCTGCAGTTCTCCAGCAAAAAAACTATCACTACATGGTAACAGTGCTTGGATATTGACTGTCATGCTGTTTAGCTTTTGTGCAAGAGGCTAAGTATATGGAGGCCACTGCCCACAGAAATCCCCACATCTCACAGGAATTACTGCTTTGAAGGCACTACTGCCCCATATACTTGCCGATCTCAGTTCACAGACAAATAAAGCATGGCTACAGCTCTCAGCCAGCAGCCTCTCAGGAAAGGGATTCTCATCACCAGCTCCTCCTGGTGCCAGCTGACTATGGCCAGTAAGCAGTAGTTTGTACTGCCTGCGCTGCACCAGCTTAATGCTGGAATTGCAAAGGCTTCAATTCTTAGCTCTGGCAGTCTAACACCTTTCTTTAATATTTGCTTTATACAAACAATTTCAGAAGTCCGCTGGTACTCTGCACAAATTCAGCTAACACATAGTCCCATTAAAAATTAAGAGAGCAAAAATATGTGTACATGTTTACTTCCACATTGATACCCACGGAAATTCTTCAACTCTGAACTGTAAATGTAAATATAAATCAGGAAAAAAAAAAAGCAAACCGTTCCAATGTTTACTTGCTTGTAACACAAGAAGCAGGATTTCAACATTCACCAGAGCAACCATAAATAATATGGCCATCTTTAATTTGGCCTCCAATATCTGACCAACCTTGATTTATCCACAGACAAAACCAAGCATCTCTAATTTGCTAAGCAATCATTGCAATTCTTTTCTTACCAACCAATAATTCTGCCATCTCTAATTTACCAATAAATAATTCTGCACTCTCAAATTTACTAACCGATAATGTGACCAATTTGCTGACCAATGATTGTGTCAACTGGTAATAGTGCCCCTAGCAAACAGTAATTTGCCAAGCAATATTTGGACCTTTTCCCCCCCTAGCAATAAAGAACTTTAGTGGTCTTTGATTCAGTATCTACTACATTGCTCTGAAATTGCTTAATGTGGATAGTGAGGTTTTTTACAAAGTATTTGCTTTCTCTGGGAATATTTGTTTACATTGACTGCTTAGAAATTGCACAGGTCTCTCTTAAATGTCCATGAACTAGAATATTGTTTTCCCTTTTAGCAATATTAGCATTTGAGGGAAGCCTATTTCTTCTGTTAGCAGTATTCCTCTGCATATTGCTAACTCCTCTGTTAGTACTGTTGTCATCATGCTGGGATTTGGCGACAATTCCACAGTGCTTGGACGGTGTGCATTGGTAAAGCAGTGACACCGCTAGCCAGCTCTGTCACCCTGCTGACCTTACCACCCAAGTTGATCCTGTCTGGGCAGAGATTTGAGCAGAAAGAGTTCATATATAAAGCCATGTGATTGATTAGTTTTTTTCTAATTTCTATGTCCCTTGGCTTGAGTGAAAAACACGGTCTTGAATTATTGGTTTCTTTAAACAATAATAATAGCATTTTGAAGTCATGTAGTAACTTCTGCAATCAATTTTACCTCCAAGAAATGTTACCAGTTTTGTGTAATTTTATTAATTCATATTAAAGCCGTTAGCTAACACAACATCAGCTCAGTGAGCAACCACTCTAATGCCCATTTTACAGGGAAAGCCTACAGAGAATAAGGGCATAGCAGGAATGACCATCAGTACTGAAATTAGTAAAGAATTTCCAAGCTCCTAGCTGCTGGATCAGACAGCTACAGAAAATAAAATGTCTACAGGCTGTGGGCAAAATCACTGCAAAATTATATAACAGAATATTTACAAAGAGAGAGACTGTGAGTTCAGGAACAGGTCTATGCAAAATACAACAACTGCACCAGCTCACCCTATATTGTTCCTTGTAACCAACCTCCTAATACAGTTTAGTGATTAATTTATTGCATATTCCAGGAAATTAGTCAAAGCAACATTAATTCCAAAACAGAACAAAATTTTGAGATTTCTAACTTTTACAAGAAAAAAAAAGACACTTGCATTTTAAATTCATATAAAAATATGAATTGATTCTGTTGAAATTTCATCCTGGTAGTAGTAGACTGGAAGCACATTCTAAAACTGCATTGCAGGCCCCCTTCTTTATCTTTTTCTTTCCCATCTTGTGGGATAAGCCCAGCCTAAGCAGCACTGTTGCTTCTCAGTTTTTTTCTTCCTGAAGTCTCCTGGGATTCTTGAAAGAAGAGGCAGAAATGCCATTCTGGGTGGCTGTTCCTTTAGAGGAGGTTGTGAATAGGGAAAGTTAGCCAAGAAGGAAAAGGAGTTGGCCAAGAAGGCAGGAATTCCCAGAAGGCCAGAAGTTTGGTATGTTTAATGTTCTCTTGGTGCTGGAGGAACAAGCATAATACAACTGAAGCTGTACTAAAGTTTATTTCCTGAACCTAGTTATATGACAAAGTAAATATAAAACCTCACTATCTGAGTTGTAAGGATAAATAACAACTCTGATGCTTCAGTAGTATTTCTGGTAAAGATTTCAAATAGCCATAACATGGGGGTTTTTCCACAAAAATATTTGCTTTACAAGCTTGGGCTTGTTAAGTTTTCAGTGGCAAACATTTCATTAGCCAATACTGGGAAGATTAACTCAAATACAAAAGCAGCACTGTTTATCTGGCTAGCATGAAAAGTAGGTGTGCTCAGATGAAGGCACCAAGAATGAGTGTG
Organism: Harpia harpyja; assembly: GCF_026419915.1. Lineage (NCBI taxonomy): Eukaryota > Metazoa > Chordata > Aves > Accipitriformes > Accipitridae > Harpia > Harpia harpyja. Next base: position 17,186,875 of record NC_068948.1, read on the forward strand.
CATGCATCTCTTCCTCATATAAAGTGGAAGAGGGTGGGAAAATGTCATAAGTAGGAGATGGAGATTGCTGAGGCCTAACGTGAATGAAAGATAATGGTGTAGGACAAGACACAATCAATGTGAAAGCAGAAGTTTACAGAACTAGCAGAGGGACAAGATGGTCAGTCAAGAGTGCAAGTGTCAGAAAATAGGAATGTGTCTACACCTTGAAAGATGTAAGTTTCTAGATGTGTGTAGCTGCCCGTGTTTCTCTCTTCAAAAGCGGGCATGAGTCAAGAAAAATTTACCCATTCAGGAACTCCTAAGTTTGTTTTACAGTATGCATATAAGTACATCCAGAATGTTACAGAGGATAGATAGTACAAAGAGAAGTGTCAAAGAAAAAAACACATTAAAAGCACAATAAGCATATGCTTATAGTATTAGTATAATGTTTTACACTGGAGGGAGCATGAGGATTGATGCATGTAGGAAGATGATTTTGCCTTGTCTGGTTAAATTTTCTACATTAGAGTACTATTGATTTTCCCAAGTATATAGGATACTGTATATATCCCATTCTGCTACCCTTACACAGGTTAATTCTTTTATCCATTTCAAACCCGGTCAATCAATAACAGTGATCAGGTAGGTTGTGAAATTGCCTGGAAAACACATCCACAAAGTAAACCCAATACAATGGCCTGTCTATGTGACTTAAAGCTTAGCACAGCATTGAAAATCACTAATGGAACACTGTGCAGTTTGTTCATGCTATGAACAGTCAAGAATCATGCATAATGTAATAGTGCATCTGCTAACAGCAGCTCACACAAGCTAATTTAATCTTGTTTTAAACTAGACACAAGGAATTAATCTTTAAAGCTGCTCCATGATTCTCTTTGGCCCTTAAAATATTGAGGGTCTTTCCACCTCCCCATTTACAATACTGTAAAGGGATGGATTTCAGTTACCATCATGTATTTACACTTCATCTACATTAGCTGGAAAATGATGCAACTCCATAATTTATCAGTCTTAAAAAGCACATTGCTGGACCAGTCCAGAAGCTGTGTTTTGTGTTCTCACATCTGAAACTGTATTAAGTCTCAGGCTCTACTGTGGAAGTTAGAGTCCCTAAATAATATTTGAAAAGAAATAAATAACTTTTTTTTTTTCTTGACTTCAGTTTGGCTGTATTAATTACATGAGACTGTCTCACAGCTATTTCTAGTGTAGAAGTTACCTTTATTATTATTATTATTAATTATTATTATCTTCATTACTTGCATTGCTACAGTGCTATTGTGTTTGGTACTGTGCAAACACTGAAAAAGACAGTCTTCGCTCTAAATAATTTATCACCCAAGTATAAAGAAGATACAGACAGATTGGAGAGTACAAAAGGAAAAAACCGAAAACAATATTGATGAGAAAGACAAGAAATAAAATACTTATATATAGTAAACTTGACTTTGGCAAGATTTCAATTTGGGAGCTTGAATTTTTGGACCTATAGCCAAAGAGAAATATAAGTAGGGCTTTGAAAGACAAGAATGAATTACCATTGCAAATGTTCATGGCAAGCTCCTTGTAAGCATAAGGAAGACTGACAGAAGAAAAATGCTCATAGGAAAAAGTAACAAGTGGGAGGTGGAGACTGGTCACTCATCACTCATCAAGATTGTGAGGCATATGATGTCTTGATATTGAAAGGAGGATGATAGATAATGGGAAAGGAAAGAGTGAACATGAAAACAAGTATTTTGCTACGAGTGTGATGGAGCTAATGGAAGAAAAACAAGGGAGGAAGGAAAGAAATAGCCTAGGTAAATGGGCTTTGTGAAAGGTTTCTGATCACATGCAAGTGAAGCAATGCTCTATTTCAAGGAAAGTTTAGTATGCAATAAGTAACTGAGGATGATGAGAATCTGGAAAAGAGTTTATGCTGCAGATAGGACAGGACAGGCCTAGACATCAAATATTGGGCTAAGGGATGGTGACAGTAAGTGACAGGACCATGATGTTGGACACCACAGTCAACAACAGATATGCTGAAAAGAAGTTTGGTTGCTGTAAACAGCTGTCAGCAAAAGTTTAGAGCTCTATTTTAACTGTGATACATTGAACACCCATGGAGAAAAATTAGATGGTGACAGGCCAGTATTAAACTTCTAAGAAGGGAAAGGTAAATCTGTGAGATTTCTGACTAGGGATAGTTGTCGAGTTCGTACTTGTGGACTATATATATATCAGAGATAACATACAGAAAGAATAGCAAAGTGTAAGCAAAGGATACACACATGAAGATAAAGAGCTAGTGCAACCTCCCTGCTTGTTGCAGCAGGTTTGGACTAGATGACCTTTGAAGGTCCCTTCCAACCCAAACCATTCTGATTCTATAAGGACAGACTCACTGGAATCAAATGATGAAGACTGAAATTGATTTAGAGGACGACATCATCAGAAAGTAGTTCAATAAATTTAGAGCAGAGACAGAGAAGGAAAACCATGAGTAGAAGTGTTAGAAAAGAGGCCAAGAACATTTCTTCAGATAGACAAAGTTAAATTGTGTTTGTATGATGAAGGGTTAACCCAGTATAGAGATATATTAGAAGGATATGGTCAGAATAACGACAAGTATAAAAAGGTCACCAGATGGGGATGAAGTTAGAGGAAATGGACTGAAATGGAGATACAAAACAACCATCATGCACTGTGAGAGAGGAGGAAGAAAATTTTTTGAGAAGGAGAAAGAAAGCAAGCAGGGAAGGCAAAGAGGTGGCTTCGATTTTTCTTGGGAAAATATGAACTCCAGCAGCATTTTGAGTAGTAAGTGAGTAATAATAACATAAAGGTGACCTGTACTGTTGGCATAGGCTCCGAATAAAATGCAGAACAACAAAAAATACATTATGAAAGCCATGTACTTTCATTTCTGGTAAAATTTGATATTGTACTGTAGGTAAGCATGCTAGCAAGCAGCAAACATGACAGAACATGCCTGTTTACTCAGGTCTAGAATGAAGGAAAACACTGTGCTTTTGTGGCATCTTAGACTTGTAGGAATAGCAGAGTTAGGTCAATGCCAACGTTCCACAATTTTCAATTTCAATTTTAGATTCAAGCCAGCCTTCCAAACCCAGTTGGAACCCTCAGCTTTTATTCTGCATCCTAAGAAATACAAATATTCCCCAGATCTTCTGGAAAACTATAAATTGAAGTCCTTTGAAGCTTGTTTAAGACCACTTCAGAGGCTGGTGAAGTGTTGCAGTTGGAGCATTCACTAAGGACTGTTCATAAAATACCTCTGCTTAAGCTTTAAATATAAACAAGCCTCATGAGATTCAAACCTAAGTATCTCCCACTCTGATTTATAGTAAATGTTTAAGGGACAAATAAGAAAAACCAGAGTGTCTGATAAGGACAATCTTTATACAGATACAAACTAATAATCAGAGAGAGTTCTCTAAACCCATTCAGACTACTTCTTGTTAACGTGAATTAATAATATTTCTTTAAAAAGTTTCTGAATAGTTGGACATGGCTCTGACCTTAAAAACGCACAGTCCAAAGGTAGTCAAGTAGTCAGAGAGTAGTGGAAAAAGAATAACAATAATAAAATTATACAATTTATCCATGTCAACTTGATTCACAATAAGCACAGCAGATCTTTAAAAGGGACTTAAATGTCAACAGGGTGTTATGAATGAAAGAACAGAATAAACATCCATTATGTTACAGAGTATGTGAAAAACTGCATGGAAAACAGAAATCAGGTTTGATTTAAGATTATGAACCCATAAATTCACTTGTACTTCTTACATGTTAAGCCTGCCTCATACAGTACTTATTATTTCTAAAGGGAAAAACCCCCTAACATCCTGTATAATCATTAGAATTTACTGGTTCTTTCTGTTTCCAGAAAATACTTTGTTGACTCCATTCTAATTTATAATTGATTTTAAGCTCCTTTCTGTTTGTTTTAAATGCATCTTTAAATGCAGTAAATAATTTGAGCGATAAAACCTCTTTCTGTATGTACACACATGCACACATAAATGTTATATAATACACACATCCAAAAAATGCTTACCATGCCTTTTCTCTCAGATATTTAATGTAATTTTAATACAAGATATTCAGTATAAACAAACACTTGAAAATAACGTCTAGCAGAACTCCTTTACAGTTAGACTTGAGGTTGTGAATGAGGCCTGAGCTCCAAAGCTTCTTCGTGGCCATAAAAGGAAAGTTTAAGTAAACAATACACTGTTTTTATTTAAAAAAAAAAAAAAAAGAAAAAGAAAAGAAAAATCATCCCATGCCAAGCCCAGTCAAAATGCATTATTAGGGTGTCCAGGAAATTATAGCTTGTGTCCATTAGTCCTTTCAGGGTTAATATTGATGCAGATATTATTTCTATCCACGGTACCATTTATTTGAAATATTATGACTGGGAGTAGCTGCAGCAGTGAATCAAATCAATTGATAGAGCAGTTAGCCCCGCAGTCAAGGCTGCCTTTACACCGTGCAGCGAGCATGAAATATTATGGAGATTGTTCTTTAAAGTGATCACTTTATCATCATTTGTCTGCAGCCCAGGCTATTCCTTCCTGCCTTGCTTCCCTGTTGGGTTAGAGCTGTCATAACTCAATCAGCCGTATAATGCTGTTCACAGCACCTCCGTAGCAGGTATTGAACCTGTCAAGGGCCACTGAGGGAATTATACTTATCCATTTTGACAGCTAGCAACACCACTCTGATATTTATGTCAGTTTATATATGTATGATATGTATTTCTTAAATGTAATTAGAAGCCTGTTTGTGTGTGATATATCTGAATTGCCCAGAGCTGCCCATGATTAAGACATTGATTTCTAACCTTGTGCGTTACTGGAGAAGGGAATATGACAAGCTCCATCACTCAGGGGTTGCAGCTAACCTCTTCTGTCTATATACATCATATGAAATTGTCACTATTGTTTATCTGTCCAGCAAAGTTCACTACAAAGCAACTGTTATTTTAGTTTGCTAAATAAACTAAAAGACCGTAAAACAAACCATCATCCCTGTCCCTCCAGAGCACTTGTGTTTTGCAGCTGTGTTACTTGGACTAAGGTCACAAAAGCAGACTACACTCTGAAAGCTGAGTGAAGGTCACCATCATGCCTGTTATATCACTTGTTCTCATAGGTATCTAGAGCATACTACTTGGACTTCAAAGTTATATTTTTGTAGATATCCTATGTGCCAAGCAATAGAAAATATACTGTATTTCTGTTAAAAAGGGAATAAAGACAAATATGAACAAACAAACAAAAAAGCCCCCCCTAAAACCCAACCACCTCTTTATGATAATTAATTTATTTTGTTATGGTTTCAGAATGAGATTGTTACACAAAATAGTTACTGTATGTATAATTAGCCTCTTGACTTTCTTTCAGTTTAATATCCTACTGGTTTGAAGAGATTATATTCTCCAAACCATTCTTCCTCTCACTGCAGAGGTAATGCTGAAGCAATTTGTTGTTTTGGTGGGGTTTTTTTAAGTTCCTAAAGAATTTAGGTTAGGATTTCTGGATTCTAATTTAGACAATTCAGTTTCTCTGGCTCACAGGGCATAATCTGTATTGATCTTTACCTCTGCAAATTCACACCTTTACTCTTACAGATTTAAAAACAACAACAAAAAAAAAGTGGTTTTTTTTTAACTGTACACTCAGGTTTTACCTCCATTTCCCTCAAAAACCGATCTCCTTCTGAAGATATTTGGCATCAAAAGTTTCAAATTTAGATAGATTTTTAAAAAGCATCTGCATTAGATTATGTTTTGAAAAATCCTCTCTACAGCTCTGGTTTTACAATCCAGGATTCTAAGGAAATTTCAAAGCATTATTTGAGAGGATCAGAACTTTCCACATCTTGAGTTTCAACAACATAGGTGGACAGTTTAAGCTGTCGCCCATCATCAATAGAAATCCCCATCTGAAGATGCCTTGAAGCTTGCTGAGATCAGAGATCAGCGTAAATTGTGTGATCCTATTTCCGTTTTCTTAAACAAGTAACAGATGAATCAAAGAAAAACAAGAAGCCTGCAAACACTGCTTATAAATAGATGCTAATCTTTGAAAGTATAAGTACCTTCCAGAAAAACTCCCATTGCAACCTTAACATTACATTAACTGCATTTCATTTTGAGATTCAGGTGCTTATATGAAATAGAATCTCAGTGAAACACAGAAAAAGCATTAAAAAGGTCCAAAGGATCCATCTGCGTCTCTAGACATATATTTGTGACAGATCCCTAGAAAATAATCTAGAAAACATCTGTTCCACCAGTCTCCCACATAAAACCTGTTTCTTTCCTCACAGAAGCCAAAAGATACCAAAAGTTACAGTCTATCATAGAAAAAGCACAAGCATTCAAGCTAAATATCATTCAGATGTCACTGTTCTTACCTTCCCTTAATAAAATCCAAAGACCTCTGTAATCCAAAGATCTATGAGGAGAACTATGTGGTTTAATTCATATGCTTCCAATGTAATTCTTCCAGATTGTTTAATTTATAATGAAAATGGAAACATACAATTTTGTTTTCTGGGTTACAGCATGATGTGCCTGTAGCTGAAGACTTTTATGTAGCTTGCAAAAAAAAAGCATTAATTGGAATAAATCTGAAAAGCTTGCTCGTAACTTTTGTTAAGCTACATCAGCCATCCTAGGTAAGGATTCTGCCATTAGAAAATAGCTGGATCAGTCAAGGGCACAATCCCACAAGTTATATCTGGCTGCATTAGCTTGTGAGACAAATATTTACGCAGCCTATAGCGCTAAATGATACTCACCTCAGTGACCATACAGGACAGTACATACAATTACTACCAGCTGCCCCCAAAATATCTCCAGTGTATTAAGATGTAGTTTCCTACACATTTCATTATGCCAGTTCCACTTCGCAATGCATTTTTTGGATAAGTAGGTGATCTGAGATGCAGTTAGAAAGAAACCCACAAAACTCACATAGTAAATCGCAAATTATCTTTCTTACATTCTCATAAGGAAATTACATAAAGAGGGGACCTTTCAATTAGTGTTGTTTTAAAAAGACTTTCCAAAAAGGGCTCCAACTTTTGAGCATTCAGACTAATTATCCTGGTCCTGCCATGTAAAGACAAGGAAGGATGTGCCAGACTTGAGAGTTATGGTTTACTCTTTGGATGCTGAAAAACTTCCTTCTTCCTTCCAAAACTTCCCAAGATGATTATAAGTGCACCCTTTATACAGCTATTTGAATTACAATCCTTTTAGTTTTGAACACTGGAACTCTTTAACAGTGTACAGAAACAATTCATAAGGGAGAAAGAGGAAGAATTATCTAACACATATAACACAAAATTTTAACATGTCTAAATCATGTCTCATAATTTTTGATGACTTTCATTTGACCAGCTATTCGATGAACACTTCCATGGAGAAAATAGGTGTATAGAAATAACAAATTGTCTCAGCTGGAAATGGCCTGCACACTAGTGTTAACTAAAAGCATGACTCCTTCTTTAATAACAGTGATTGAGACTCTCATTTTACATCTCCACAAAGACAGCTCACTTCCAGCAGCAGAGTGCCCCTTTAACACCACTGGTTAAGAGCTGGTGCAGAGCACAGAGTCTCTAGCAATGAATCACCCATGTTAATTCCATGCCTTGCATGGAAGATTGGACAATTTCATAGTGTTATGTTATTCAACTGCCATAATTTAGTGTGTTGCATATAATACTTATGATGTATTTTGTATCTTTAAAGCACTGTACAAAGATTATAAATGAAAATATGGTAGGAATTACTATTTCCATTCATATGAGGAAGAGAGGCAACTGAGTCAATGGCACAGCTAAGAGAAAAATTCTGATTCCTTGCCCTGAATTTTGCCAAATAGTCCTAATAAAGGGTTCTCTCAGGCAACCCCTATAGTCTACTTTCAGACAAGGTGAACTTTATTATGGTGCCTCAACACAGATACCTAGTGACATTTGAAATACACTTGGGGATCCCATCAGCTCTCCAGTTGCTGCTACAAAACAGTATAGTCTCATAGCCTGCCCATATACAGATTTCTTGGATAACATGAGACATTTCAAGGGCTCCAGACATCTACAGTAAAGGCAACTGAATCAAACCCTCTATGCCAGTATTTTGTGTCACAGTAATAAATTCCTGAATGTGCTGAATATAGCAGTGCCACTTCCATGACAGGTCCAAGCCAGTACTAATTAGCCAAAACCTTGGAATCCTAGCTATGTGCAAGAGCAGATGTAAGAAATCTTATTCGAAATTCAGAAAAATCCGAACTGTACTTTCTGTTTACTACTTATCATCATTTACAGCTTGCAGCATTTTCATACCAAAGAACAAATACATTTTGAGTGTTCTTTCTAAATGCAAAAATCTCATTCCAAATTTTTATATAAATCCATTGCTGGAAAATCTAATTTAAAAAAAAATGCTCTGCACAACTATGAAAAGTTTTTTAAGCTAGAATTCCACCCAAGATTTAGATCTGAACACAAGAATTCAGATCTGTTATTAGCAAAAGTCAGTAGATTACAGATTTGAGCATTGGGAATGGTGGATACCAATGCAAATATATGCCAAGATATTCTTGAAGAGCAGCCTCTGTGCCTGGCAGATGGATGTCCAGGAACTGAGAAAAAAAGCCCTTGCTGTCTCAGAAAGAGAAGCCTGCCTGCAAGGGCTGAGAGTCCTCCTGTTTCTGACTAGTGCAGAAGGAATGGGGTGAGGGGGATATCAACAGGGGCACAGAAGCGAGCAGGACCTAGCAGGAGGCATTCCCAATTTCTAGGTGAGGGAAGCCAGCTTCCAAGAGGCCATCCACTCATCTTCCACTCTGACACACATCATGCAGCAGCCTCTTGCACCAGGAGGGTGCACATTAGAAAGCAGATGCGCCTGTAGTTCAGTGACAATCACGGTTGTTTCCTGAGAGGAACTATGAGCAAAAGAATGGTGAAGCAGCTGGGTACGATCTGTGTTTGGGAAAGGTGTACGATACGGACAGGCATGGAAGAAAACACTCAAAACACTGTGATGCTCATGTTAAGCTTTGGCATTTAGTTTACTGACTCATCTATTCTATCTGAACACTGCAAGAACCCCAAGAGAAGATTTCAAAAGGGACTTGCCTATACAGCACACAGAGATTGACGAACTTCCTTTGCAAGTGGAGAGGGAGAGGGTCCATAACTGCTAGGAAACGAGAGGTGTTTCTGCACATCAATTGCAGGGTTACTCTGGCACTGCAAGCTTAACCGTTGCAGGGTTGCAAAGAATAAAACTTTTGGCAAAATAAGAAATTCTGCATTCTACTAATCCCATGCAAATTAATTTTCCAAGATGTCTGGCAACTTTTTGGGGATACAATAGTCTGTCAATAAAACATGAACACCACAGACACTCTAGTAACACAGTATCTTAGGTATCCACTGATTAATATGTAAATATAAAGAAGCACCTCTGGAAATATACTTAAGCTGTTACCAATACCACTTATGCAATATTAATGATTATTTTAAGGCCATTTATAAATGTGTACTACTACTCTCCTCCCCTTTTACCATACCCCATTCCTACAGCTTTTTATGAACAAGTGGCTTTCTCTAATGGCACTCTTTTTTGCCACTGAGGATATTTTTATTCAGCAAATAAATCAGTGAAATCCTTATATTGAGATGTTGATGACCTAGATGGGTGTTTTAAGATCTGGCCAACTCAGCCCACACTGAAAAAGGAAAAGGAACCACATGCAAAATTTCAATCCACATTCAGATTTTGAACTCCCAAAGCCTGGAGTTCCTTGTCTCACAGTTTTCTCACTAATGCACGGAGTGCAGGTTGATGACTCGGATATTTCCGATTCTGCCACAGATCTGCTGGGTGGACTTAAGCAAGGTTCTGCTTCTGGATAGAATGGTAATGATACAAATAATCCTTGTAAAACATTCACAGATCTTCCTGTGAAAAGAACAATAATACTATTGTGATCTGTTTTTAATGTAAACTAGGATATGTCATATAACAAATGATCTTTCACTACTTCCAATTTCTTTACTGAATAAAGTGACTTACCCAGTTTGTCTCCCACAACCTGGTGTAGGCATGTGAGGAAGGACAGGGGGGAGAGAGGGGAAGAGGGAAGAGAATATGGACTGGTACTTCGGGGCAACCAAAGTCATCACTGGCTATAAAAGCTTTGGGCCATGCTTACTAGACCTACTTTCAATAAACAGTCACTGCAGTGCACCTCCACTGGCACTGTACATTAGAGTCAAAATTTAAAAATAAATTCACCTGCGGCTCTTGAGCGCTGTCAAAATGAGACCTACTGACATCCTGATCTTTAGCATGAACATGGACTGCAGTACCTAACCATAAATGACACTAGAAACAAATACAGTTATATCTGCTAAATTGCTGCAGCTTACCTCTGCCACCTTTTCCTTCCATGTTCTAGGGGATGGAAAGTGTACATAGTTATGTAAAATCATTCTGACATGTCTGAATTCATTCTTGCCATGCCATTTGTTTTACACAGCACAAACAATAATCAGCCAACAAAATGGAAAAAAGGGAGATATAATTCATCATGACCATCTTCAAAATCTGTTCTCGCAACCTTCCTGCTCTACCCTATATGGATTCTTAAGTACCTCTCAAATTAAAAGCATTACATTTCACAAATTCTGATCCTGCAGTCACATGGCATTCAGAAGTGTACAGAGTAACTGTCCAAGACTGGTGACAGACTCAGGGACTCTCTCTCATGACAATACGATGTGTGGCTTTCATAGCTTAGTCAGAACTCTAACCTGCAGAAACAACTGCAGAAGTAGGTGAAACATTAGAGCTATTTCTGTTATTACTAAAAGCATCACACTCTTGAATGCCAATCTACCATTTCAAAAAGCGTTGCTATGGGAGAGAGAGAGCAAAAGAACAAACTCAGGGTTTTTGCTGGGTCTCTGGGATTCACTCCTATATTGGTCTGTCTGCCGGTCTGCTGATCTCTGAGCTACTCTGCCTCCCACTGTGTCTGATACCAGGAGTGCCAGAGTGGCTGAGAGATCAATGGAGCAGCTGAGGGAGCCAGCTGGCAGGGGAAAGGAGCAATGGATTGTGAGGGATAAAGAAGTAAAGAGGAAAAGAAAAAAGATTTGTTGAATTAAACAGTAATGAGGAAGGGACAGAGGAACTCACTAACCCCTTTAGAAAGGACACGTTAAGTCCTCCACAAAACCCAGGACCCTCTGGAGCATTCTAATCAGTTTAATGATGCCCATTCCCCTTCCACCCCCTGCATGAACTGAGCTGCTTTTTTGTCCCTTTATCAAAGGATGACTTTTCCAACAATGATATCATTCACAATGCCTACATTTCTCGAGTTGAGGCAGCACTGATCTGCTGAGATGATCATGGTCACAAAACACTTACTGCTCTACTACAGAGCAGTCTGACACGATCCTCAATTCGGGAAAGAGAATCTCAGATGTCTTAAGGAGAGGCAAAGTTTGCAGAGAAGACGGACATATCTTACTAGATCAACTGCTGTATTTGGGCAAAAACAGATAAGCTTTCAGGCATGTAAGAGTATCTTCACACCTGAGGTAGAAGCAACAAACTTGAAGATAAATATAGACTGGAAACAATTATGTAATTTAACTTAATTATGTTAATCTATTAGGCAATTTTAGAGAAACAGCTTGTTAGAATCTGCAAAAGGGGATGCCAACGAGAAAGAGACCGATAAGGGAATTGGGCTCTGTTGGACAGAGAGAAGAGAGATACAATCATAGTTATGGAAGGCTGAGGAATAAGGAAAAGATGGGTTATGCAGAAAATGTTGATGTGTCAGAATATACTGATACACATTTCATATTCTAAATTCTGTATACTGAGTATACTCCCATTATGCCTGTTGAGTAGTTGATATGAGAGATGAACATTCACATGCCCATATATATTTGCATCCTGCAGTTGGCTAGCTTGAAGTCAGACAACTTTCAACATGTACATCCCTACAGACATGGGCATCCAGGCCCGACAAAAATGCAGTGGTTCTACCCTCTGTAACATCTATTGATTCACTAGCCTGAAAGTACAGCTTTGATATCTAATGGCCCTGTAAAACAGTGTGGTTCTGCAGCTGTAACAATGCAGTTGCTAGTTTACTTGGGTATATAACCCACATCCATTAGTCAGGTGAATGATCCTTGCTGCCAAAGAGTGATCATAGGAATCCCTGGAGTTTTCCCTAATGTTGGCACTCGTAGCAGAGGCAAGTAATATGAGGAACAAAGGCTTCTTGTGCTGGCGCATGCATCTGTTCTTGCATTCCCTTTACATTAACAAAAGGAAAGGAAATCAACTGTCCTATCATAGGCATCTGCTGAGGGGCAGCATGTGAGTAGCAGAAAAGTTTTAAAAAATTGGAACCACCAAAATTTCAATGACTCCATTGGTATCATTGCTAGAAATCTGATGACTGACAGTTTATATCACTGTAGGCACGAAAAAGAAGAGCCTCAGTGAGAAATACCTTTCTAGAATAAACTGGGATGGAAGCACGGAGATAGGGAAGAGGAGGCAGAGTTTATTACCACTAAAACCTTGTTGAAAAAGCAAAGTGCAGGTGGGAGGGATAGCATTCACTACTGGAAAAGACAATTGGACTAAAAAGCACACAAACTTTATTTCTGTGATTTACAAGTAATTATTTTGTTTAAGAAAGCCTGATATGCATGGGGACAGCTATGATAAAACTACTAGACAGCATTGTCACCAGGGGTTTTATGCAGCTGATCAGTCAACATATTTCCAAACAATCAAAAGCAAACACAGTTTCAAAATACATGCATTAGTAGTATGGATTTCTGTATAAGTATAATACTTAAGGAATAAGAAGGAACAACAAATAGAAGCAGAATTTAAATGAAGCAATTGTAGATTTGGTATGAGATGTGAGGTGACAGGCATTCCTACCAATATGCATAACATGGTTGAAAAAGCATGGCAGGCTGCTTCAGGCTCTCCACTGCTGAGTAGAGTAATATGGTAAATATCCTCTATATTAACATATATAACCCAAAAGGAAACACAAACCCCTAACTGCATAAAACACGTGAAGGAAACACCTATATTCATCTACACCGTTTCACAGAACACTAAAGGTAAGGAAAACATCCAGATTCCTATAAAGCCTACATAATTGGAACTGAATATGCCTTTTCTTCCTTATAAATTATAAGCAAAGCTTATCAAAATCGTCACAAAAATGTCTACATTTAATATATTATCAGGTTGTTTACAAATGCAGTAAATCTGACTTTCTTCTTGCCTGAGTTGCACTAGTGTTCACGTCCATTGCTCTTGCATCTCAATATGTGTTTAATATTCTGGCAGAATACAATCTCAGTTGTCTCGGGATAGAAGTTAGTGGAAATCCACATGGAGAACATGAAAGCTTAAGGATTCAGACTTGATGTGAACAGAAAGATGAAGATGAGTTGTTCCCTTTGGCCACAGGTTTGCAACTTTTTATATAGAACCAAAAAGGTATTTCACAGACTGTTGCCCTAGACAGCACTTTTTCTGGATTTTCAATGCTTCCTTTCCAGAGGCTCATCAGTGATCTATGGGCCACAGCTTGACCTGTTTCCTTGACCTAGTTCATCCCTGTGCTTCAAGACCATTCCTGTATATGTTGTTGGTAGGATGCTACAAAGGGGATAAGACAAAAGCAAATCTTGCCCCGTGTCCAGGCAAGGAAGTACAGTATCCACTGAATGGACAAAGGATGGCAAGTCTTAAATGGCTAAAACAAATGTAGTTGAACTGCCCTCTAAGCTTATTGGTTTGCGTAATTCAGGAAGTGGTGGCCCCAGGTTAAGGCCAGCAAAGGACAGTTGGAGAATGGTGCCCTTCCTTGAACAGTATTCCAGGCAACAGGAATATAAGCACCGTTGCCATGGTATTGCCACATTAAAAAAATCCTCATGAAATACTTTCCATGGGCTGAAGTTATCTAGCCTGTGTGTCTTTTGATCTTTACATGAGAATTATAGACGCAAACATACAAATCTCATTGCTCTTCCAACACCTTTTTGGAGGCCTTTATGACACAGAGCCCTGGAACCTTTACTTCAAGAATTCACAAGCTATTTGAAAGGATATTGCTACACATGACATCTGGATTCTTATCTGCCTTTTTGTCACTCAGCTAATTTACCTAATACTACAGTGAAAGAATTTCTTTGTTGAAGAAAATACCACATGAATATCATCCAGCTTTCTCCACCAGATAAGACAGACATTGAGAGAGAAATTTTCTTCTTTGTCTGCCACCAGAATACCTTTAAATAGACATCTGTGCCTCAGCTTCCCTATCTGCGAAGGGTGAAGGCATATTTGTTTCTCGGGTTTTCTATCTGACAGCAGGAAATATGTAGCAGATTCAGCTCAGTTTCATTTTACATTTTTGGGTGCATTTGATCTCAAAGCTCAAAAATATGCAAAGCCACATGACATTTAATTTGGAATATGGTGTATAAAAGAAAGACTGCACAATGCTCAATAGCAAAGTAATGCCAAGCAATTGTTTCTAATGAAGAAATAGTAATGGTACACTACAGCTTTGTTCGCTCTGCAAACAACAAAGAATGGCCATCAGCTTGCAAAACGGTGCTACAAGAAAAGTCAGTCTAATTTGCTAGGTCAGAAGAAGTGGGTGATTTTGAAACTCCTGCCTCCCTTGGTACCTAAGGAAAGAGATTAGAATGGGAAAAAACTGCAAAACAATGGCTGAAATATATGAGACCTCAGAGCAGCACAAACTTCATTAATGAAAAAATCTGGATCTTCACTATTCTCTTCTGGGAGAATTAATCAGATGTTGCAGTTTCAGATTTATAGATTGCTGTGAAAATGGGTAATCTGAGGGGAAAGCCTCATAAAAACTTAACAGCAACACAGACATAATCTGTGGGCTCACAGTGGCCATGTCAGGGCTAATTGAAATGTTTAAGAGCAGCACAGCTTCCAGGCTCCCTGTGATACATGCTGAAGACACGAATATAGACCATCTCTTTGTCTTGACTGGACATATTTTATCACTCTGTATCATGAGACTGTCACCCCAGACTTCTAATTGCTCAAACCTTTAGACACAGGGCACCTAATAATTGCAGTACCATGGCCAGCCTAATAATAAAGATAATTTACAGTTCAAAAGCAAAGGGTAATTTGTAATATGAATGGCTTTTTGTGTCCCTAAGCTCATTTCAGGACTTGAGGATCCATGCAGCAATAGCTACAGCCTTTCGCCTGAGTGTGTGACTTACTGCACTGGCTTATTTAGCTATTTTGTTCCAGATAAACACAGAAGCCAGTGGATTTAGGGGAAATCAATGGGGTGTTCAGCACCAAGCAGATTCAAAATTGTATCTTTATGAATTCCTCTTGTACAAGGATATCTCCTGCACAAATACAAAAGATTTTACCTTTGTATACTACTTGTACCTGTAAGTGTTACTGAAGTGTACAAGACCAAATGGAAGTTCAAAACTCATTCATAATTAGAACAGTATCAAAGTCATAGCAATTGTTGCATTATATCTATAAAGAAAACCAGGAGTTAGTGAAAGCAAACCCAGTAACTTCTCGGAAGGAAAGGATCAAGGATTCTTGTCTTTATCAACACCAGGAAGAAACCGAAATGCCTGAGGAAACAATTTCTCTTGGTAGCTGCACACTCCAAACAACTTCTCCCACATGCAGGTCCTTTTAAAGCAGTCTCCCCATGCTGCTCTGCCCCCTCCAATGGGCTGCGCGGCAGATCTACCAAGACCCACCAGTCAGTGTCCTGCTACTTCCTGTGGAAGAATTTTCTCTTCCGCAGCACCAGGCTCCTATTATACAAGCACATTTTTTCTTTGCTTTTTTATAGTTCTCTCAGTTTTAGACTCAGAGCCCATGCCACAGCCTTAGACCACTCCTGACTTTGCCTTGCCACCCACATTGCAAGCATTACAAGAACAAAGCCTCTGTTACTGTAAAGTTTTAAGCTATGACAGTTTTGAAGAAAGTCACAGTGCACTCTGTGTAGGAGAAGGATCTGTCTACTCCTCAGTGAGAGCTTGGTTTTGGAAGAGACAAAGAGCAATTAGGATGCATATGTTTTCCTCACGGTGGCACAGCTCCGGACCTGAAAACCAAAGGCACAGGATGTCTGTCTCACCAACCATTTTAGCCTCTTGTAACTTTTTTGCCATTTGCTTGGCATGTCTGATTGCTCTGAATGTATCAAATACACCCATTCATCTTGCAACAGTAAATGGGTCTTAAAAATCTTGTTGACAATCTTACCACCAAGCCCATGTGCAATTTAAACTATTAAAAAAAGAAAAAAAAAAAGGGAGAACACAAGAAAGAAATAAAATGCTAACAGGGACCTTCCAAATGTGGTCACACTGACAGGACGGCACTGGAATCTGGGTTTGTTTTAAGCCTACATTGTTTAAAAGCAGCAGGGGACCAAAATGATGATGGCATCATACTGGCTGAAGGGAGGAACCTGAATTGAACTCTCAAGCCAAATTCTAATCTCAGATTTCAGTTTCTGTATTCTTCATTAAGAAACTCCAATGGACATCGATGGGACTCCAGCATGGATGGCTATGTGAGCACAGCACAAGGATCAAAATCCGCTGTATGGGCACCACACATGGAAACACTATCCACAATTTTTCTCACCAGACGTCAAACATCTTGAGAGCACAAGTAAAGGAAAGCAACATTCATAAAATCAAAACCACAAATAATTAAATATTTAGTTTTCTAATCAAGTCAAGTTGTGTGTAAACCCTTAAACAGCATTTACAAGCATTTGATTTGTTTTCTCCATTGACTATATAAGAGTACTCATGGGCTCACAAATCAGAACTTCTTGTTTAATTTGTTTTAACATACTTGCCATGTCAGGTGGTTTTTCCTTGTTTCTTGCTGTTCCTTTAGAAACTTGTAAACCAAGTCAATTTATTGAAATGTCAGGTTTTATAAATATTCCTATCCAGCCAAGCCCCTAACTTAACACATGCTATAATTACAGCATAGCCATTTATGGAAAGTAACTAGAAGTGGGATAGCCTTTCTTACTCACATTGAGAAATATCCTACTCCTTGAGTCAACATTTTTATTTCAGTTAATTTACTTTTGGAATTCACTCTGGAAAATGTATTAGCAGTTGCAGAATCTGTCCCAAATATTACTGCTTTTTCAACTAAGTCTCAATCTTTAAAATGAGCATTAAATATCTCTGGGATTGAACATTTTCTGTTGTGTTATTGAAACCTGTGTTTTGCCAAAGTGAGGGTGGGTCAGCTATAAGGTCACAGAGGCAGAAGTAAATACAGCCATATTTTTTTAGATGGAAATTAAAAAAAAAAAAAAAAAGGCAAAACCTCTAGGAAAAGGCCACATCTTCCTAGGATTAGAGACAACTTTAAATTAATCTCATCATCATTATTTGGTATTTTGCCAAAATGAAAAAATAATCAATATTCTTTTATTTGGCAAGGGCTGCAGGCTCTTGGAAAAATGACATCTGAAAATAAAACAGCAAGCAAAACATCAACACAGAAATGCAATCCCAGACAGCAGTCAGAAACAAGAAGCAGAAGTAGACATTACAAGAAAAAAAAAAAAGAAAAAGAGAAAGAAAAAACAAGTGTATATATTAGCAAGTTAAAGCAACATTTGAGTCCTTTCTACTGTAGCAGCATAGCTATTTGATATGTGCAGTTTCAGCATGGAACAATTTGCCCAGCATAGGAAAGTACTGAACTCTGTGCCTATTCTGGAACAAAAGATTTGTTTTAAAGATACCCTGGCTCAGCCAAGATAAAGATCAACTAGCATTTCATTTGAGTGAGTCCGCAATAGAATACACATTGCCCTATTTGACTCTCCTGTACTAGGACCATAGATCAGTTACTATCTCCCCTTCTCACCCTCCCCATCTCTGCCTGTAAATATTTGTGTTTGGAAAGACAGATTGAAAGTGATTTGCTTACACAGCAATGCACGAAATTCCCAATTGTCTATGGACAATAAGGTAGTTTGGGAATACACTAAACTTCCTTTTATTCACATTGTCATTACTGACACTTTGAAACTGAAAAAGGACAAAAATAAATCAGCTATTGATATGAAATATCTGCGGCAAAGCTGTAGGCAAACAGATGTTTTCTGTTTAAAATTAGGGGCTTGCCTGAGACATGACTGGATTTCAAGTTAAACTGAGCTACTAAACCAAATCCTTTTTTTCTTCTTGCCAGCAGACTCCTACAAATAACTATATATAGAAACTGGTAATTGCCCTATATTTTGGCTTGTAATGGAAATCCAGGTAACACAAGCACTCTCCAATGATTAACATTTATTCTCTCTCTTTGTTTTGCTAAATATGAATATAACTTAAATCAAACAGGTTAAATTGAAGCCTCTTATTCTAAAGAATTTGTGGCAGTCACCAAAAAAAAGGAAAAAAAAAAACCCAACAGAACCCCAAACCAACCAACAAAACTCAAAAACCACCACAACAGAAAACCAAACCAGTCTGAAAGGAAGAAAAAAACATAGTATGTCCAGAATCCATGTTACTTGTTATGTACAAGATAAATATCAGTATTTCAAATACAGGAATTGAAATTGCTGGCCTAAACATTAGCAGTATCTTGTATTGTACAAAACCAAATGTTTTTTGTGAAAAGAACATCTTGTTTTTTCCCTTTTGGAAAGTGAATGTGCTGGACATTGGAACTAACAGCTGCAGAAGTGAAAGGATCGTGGCTCTTAAGGGAGGAAGCATATGAATCTTCTACACTACCTTGGGAAAGATATTATATGTAGATATGTAGACAGACATATAGGTAAGTATACACACAAACATCCATCCATCTGCATCTTCAGTGGAGTTTGAAAAGGGCTTTCTTATAGGTCTTTGCACATGCTCTGAGGAAGCACATGAAATGCTTTTGAAAATTTTGACACCGACACCTTAGAGGACATAAATTATTTCATTGAGAGGCCAGCGGGGCTTAAGAATAAAATCCAAGGGATGCCACAGTTTAGAGAAGACCTAGAGTTTCACACTCATGCTATAATTATTAGGATGTACTGCAGAAATTTTACGTGGTTACCGATTCATATCCCAAATGAGTGTAGAATTTATTTTCTTTCAAAACCACAATTCTTTTTAAATACCTGTTCAGGTGCTACAGAAACCTACAGAAGAACACATTCCTGCAACCAGGATGTTCATCACCAAAATCTGTGCAGTTTCTTCTCAATAAAAGAGCACTGGTCTTTATTTCTAAAGCATGAGTGCATATTTATGGCCCAGTCTTGTGACAGCAGTCACAAGTCACAACATGATAAAAAGGACACCAAACAGGAGCACAAAGAAACCTCGTGTGAAAGGGAAAGCCACCAGATATGGAGATTGTTCAAATATTACATAAAAGTTATATAGCATAGGTTACTGTACTGTAGTGCAGCAGTGCAAAATTGAGTGCAAATTAGGAAAGGAATGTTTGAGATAGATACTCTTAATGGCTGCTTTTGCTGAATATTGAACTATTGAGAAAGTTATATTACTGCAGATCAGCTGGTAGGCAGAGTGCAGAAGAGATATTCAAAGGTGTCTGATGAATGGTTTTACTATTTTATCACAGCAATTTTATTTTATTTTATTCTATTCTATTTTATTTTATATATATTACAATCAAATCGTGAAATCTGTGAAATGCTTTGGGGAAACTAAAGCAAAACATGGAAATGTAGCAACCTTATCAAATGACCCTTTTTGGATTATTTTTATATCTATTCCCACATCCGTTTGCTTCTATTCTTTGTCTTATTTTTCTGGCTTCTCGGTTTTAAGAGGATGATTGGTTAATTTCTGAGAGAGAGGAGTGGTTCTTCAAGCACAAGGAACAGCTGGAAAGACAGATGTCATCTACGTTACCATTTTGTTGCTGAAGAAAAATAAAACAAGATGGTAATTTCCACTGACTAGAAGTTTTTAAGTTAATTCCAGCTGTGACCATGTGATCAGCCTCTACTGTGTTTGCCCCTTTAGCCAAGCACATCTGGTAAAGATATTTCAGAGGTATGGGGAGAAAGGGGGCAGTTTGTGTGGAGATTATGTTTTATTTTAGCATGCATCATAGTTTGTTTTTCTGATGGAATTTTTTTAAAAGATTTGTGGGCAAATGATAGATGGGAAGAACACTGAAAATAAGAATGAGCACAGGGTAGGCACAAATAGGATTGAAATGACAGCAATCACAGAAGTCAAATTATAAGGGACTGATTTAAAATTATTATGACTTTTAACACAGAGTGTTACTATTAAAATAAAAAGATATGTATGGACAGATTCCCTTGAAAATCTTTATGTTACACTGAGATAAAGCAACAGGAAGTAGACAACAGAAAATTATTTAATATCTAGATAGAAATGCTGTTATAGACAACAGAAAATTATTTAATATCTAGATAGAAATGCTGTTATAATGTGTCACCTAAATAGTAAATACTACTGGCAAATTAAATATAGGTAAAAGTTATTAAGAATAAAAGCTACAAATTAATGAAAAACATAGGATCTGCAGAATGAGGTCAGGTTTTGCACTTTATTATCTAAAGCTACCTACATAGTATGCAATTCAATATTCAGCCTTTCTTACAACCACACTAAACAAATCAACTCCCCCTGACTTGCACCCACAACTGTGCTGAACTGTCCACTCACGTGTCCCATTCTCAGTACATCTCTATTGGATAGAACTGGTTAGGAGACTGAGTCTCTTGTCCTGTACCTGGCAGCTCTGGAGACCTAACTGTTCTCTGAAGAAGCTCCTCTGATCTCTGCTATGCTTGCAGGACTGGTAACTACATGAGTGCACATTGGTGCTTAACATTAGGCATTTGAGTCTAGCCTTGGATTTATGCTTATCAGAGAACAATTGTTTCCAAGTGTAACTTTCTTCTAGGGAATAAGGATTTCCAGGAAGTTTTGTTAGTGGGTGAGAACGTAAAGAACACACCTTCTACTCTTTCCACAAGCCAGGAGGCATGATGTTAAAGTGCATGAATCCAGAAAAACTGCTCTATGTTGATAAATACCTTCTAATGACTGCTCACTGCTAATTAAAGAACTGAAGTGCTCCCACATACATGGGATTAGTGTAATTCCCTCTTCACAAGTTCTCGTTCACTATCTGATATATAAAACTCCAATAGATCTTTTTAAAGAGCTAAATCTATGACCCAAATCTGGACTGTGGCTCATTGCTTTAAAAGTGATCAATGCAAAAAAAACCATCTGGAGCTGGGGAGTCAGTCATTCACTATATTGGAACAAGTAGTTTCAGGCTACTTTGCCACAGTTAATTTTTACATCTGCCTGTTATTGCAGAAAAACATACAATTCTCCAGCTGCTGATAGGCTGGTAAAGCTCAGCAAAGCCTAACTGCATTTTAAGCATGGCAATTTAGTGCAATTATTTGAAAATAAACAATTTGCTCTGTCAATTAAACATTATTTAGGTTACATTTTTGATGAATCACACAACCAGGCTTCAGGGCTTCTTTTGTGAAAACTGACATTCCGTTGCTACCGTCTGTGTAACAAACGGCAAACAAATGGATCACACAAAGCTAGCCTTAAGAGGATTATAATCTCTCTCCTATCTAGCAGGTACACAGGAATTACTGTTTGCCTCTATAACAGCATCCAGTGACAGTAGATAGTTATTGCTCCTTTCATTCTTTACAGGACCAGAGAGAAGCACAGAAGTAGGATTTAAAACATTAGCAGAAGTTCTATCAGGGAACCTTTTTTGAAATATGTATGATTGTAGAGACTCAAACACACTTTATATTTGACTTTGTTTTGGTAAAATATCAAACAGCATGATGTTAAAGGCAATTTTGAATATTACAAAACTGTTCCTATTGACAGTCACATCCTACTGTTCTGCCTCCAACTATGTGAATTACCGATTTTCCCATTAGTTAACAAGAAATAAAAGTCACTTCTGTTTTCTTGGAAAAATAAAAAAACTTAAAAAAAACTTGAAAAAAAATCACAGATATATGAAATCATTAACTCATGTTTTTTATGTTAACAAAGATATTTATCATTTAAAAATTAAAATTTGCCACTTTTTTTGTTGTTTTGTAACTCTTGTTTTCAAATGGAAATCCAATATTTCAGACCCTGCAGAAATCACAAAAAAGTTTCAGTTGCACTTTTGGATTTTTTTTTTTGGTTCAACCTTCTAAAACTTTGCATGGCATCACAATATTGAAGTCAAGGTGAATTTTCAAATACTTAGTCCACCAGTTGTGATCAATAAAGTGTTCATCTGAACTACTCCACATAACTATATCCACAACATACAGTATATCCAGAGCTTCTATGCTCAGATTTTCCAGTGTTAGACTATATTTCAGAGATCGATTCCAATTTTCCAAATTACTACTCTTACTTGTCCAAGGTACTGTTTAGGAACCAGGCTATATATGCCATTTTGTCAGTCTAGACACATTGTTCCCCTCCATAGGAATAGCATCTGCTATTTTAATTTGTGTCTTCTAGGGCTTGTGATTGTGTTATATAAAAGTCCAGGAAATATTTCATAAAAGCTCTATCTCTTCCAACCAAAGGGTACAGTGAGGCCAGAAAAATGCTGTAGTAAATGGAATGACCAAGACAACAGTTGTGTACTTTTTATATGAAACTTAAGGTTAATGGCAGTAGCAATTGCCTCAAAATCTTGTAAAATAGGATTACAGTCAGGAGTCTTGTTTGGAGTATGACTTTAATTTACTATATACAGGAGTACCGGTGACAAACGATACTTTTAGAATTCAAATAAAAGCTGTGTTCTAAAATGTTAATACATTGCAGAGATGAGGTGATTTTATCAAAGAGAACTGAGGCGAGTAGAAATAAAAGACTTCAGATTGAACCTGCCCCACAGGGCAAAGAACATACATACAAAACTTGCATTTTCAGAAAACTAGCATTCAAACATGGCCAGGACTGTCAAGCTATAAATAATGCTATTAGTATATATGTAAAACAGACATTGTATCTGTGTGTACATTTAGAGAACACAGGTAAAATTTATACTTTGTTAGAACCTACAAATCCAGTGCAAGTCAGCGCACAACATCAGAGGTGGAACAGACCAGCCTTGTTCGATGTAATCCAACAAGTCACTACCAGATATACAAGTACACTCTAGGCCCCTGCATCCAGGACCAGCCTCTCTCTCATGGGCCACACCACCACCTGGCAATTCTTTGCTGAAGTGCTTTTGTACAGATGTTCCCATGGCTGGAATGCTTGGGTTTTCTCCCCTTTTGTTCTGCCCTCTAGAGCTTTGCATGGCATCTCAATACTGTGTGTCAAATTTTTCTCTCTTGTTTTTTATTCATTCCAGATTGCACTGAGACACAGGACGGAAATGCAATCAGGAGATTCTCTTCTTCAATTTGAACAGGAAAACTTTGGAAAACTTTACAACTTAAGACAGTCTGTGAGAAAGGAATGAAAGCATTTGGGTCCCCCTCTGCAGTACAAGGTTTGGGAGGGAAACTTAAGAAACTCTCTACATGCATGTAGCAATTTTTATGCAGTAGAGTCAATTATGCCAGATATGTACTGCAAAGACAGAATTTAACTACCTCTCCCAAATCCTCAGTCTGACTCTCAGTCCTGTGGTACAATCCTGTTCAGGAAGAATTAGTGCCATTTAGAGAGGGGTGGGCAGCCTAAAAATAGATATGTTTTCAGGAAGTGCACCACAGTCATGCTAAAGGAGGATGCTCTGCAGTGCATCCTACTTACTAGAGCAAAGGTAAGAATCTCTTGGCAAATACTTGCAGATACTTGAAGAATGACATTTTTAAATATAGTTGTGTCTTGAAGGAGTCCTAATGACTGATGGAGCAAATGCCTTTAATATTGCTATCAATATGCAAATGCTTTTAATATCACTATCAAGGCAATCCATATACTTACTATTCAGTATATCAAAGCACATAAGCCCTCTTGGCAAAGCACCAACGTGGCTTCACCTCAGTTAGTACCATTCTTAGGGTAAACTAATCATAGGTTTCCCACCTATAAAAGTCAACAAAAATTGATAGAAAGAGATGGCTTTTAATCTGGTTTCTTTGCTTCTTCCTCTGTTATTTATCATTAATTGCCACCAGCGAAGGTGCTACCTACATCCAAGGGAATGTAATGTCAGAACTTATGCTCTCAATAAGTAGAACTTAAATATTGGCACCAATGACATGTCTGTGATAGTTCAGCATTGCTAGTGATGCTCTTACAGCACTTTTATATTCAGCACAACATCCTCACTTCACACAAGCAATATCAATCATTAAAAGCCAATTTCCAGCCTGCCTCTGGTATGCCTTATATGTATTATGCAGAAGCGTGGTGGAACTTGTATTTTCAAGCATGGGGAGAGCAGGAGGGAACCTGAGGCCTTGATTCCCCTCAGCCGCAGCCAGCAAAATCTGGTCTAAGATATTTTGAAGGGTATTAGACTGCTTTAAACATGCACTGATGCACAAGGACCTTGGGTGGAATTGTAATTCCAAATTCCACCAATTACCAATCAATTACCAAATACCAATCTGTGTGCTTACAGCAAAATCTTGGTGAAAATAGGACAGGTAAGGTTCCATTCATGCCACCCTCTGTATCAACACAACTTTGCTGAAAATAGGGCAAGAATTAGATGCAAGAAAATGGAACTGTTATGACTAACAGGAAACTGCATAAACATCACAAACAAGATCTTTCTGAAGAGATGGCACAGATACAGCCATGGAATGTACTTGCTACCTATCAAGACAGTGGCAAAAAATCAAAATTATTATGCATCTCTCAATCACTTTTCCCCTTTTCCCTCTGTCATTGAGTAGCATATAACTGTTAGGATATTGCTTTACAGTTAAGGAATTTAAACTTGGGAAACTCTCACAAAGTCAGCTCATTTCAATATCTCCAGCAATGCTGATGCAACAAGATCATTGCTAACATGTGTGGGAAAGGGTCACAATCACCCTGTCAGCTAATGCCTCCAGAACCAATTGTAGAAGTAACACTTACAATGCACTCATCCATGCATATCTGTGCAAAGAGCTACAGAATAGCCTTCCTTGTAAAACTTTGCCATGAAAAATAAATCTTTCTAGACCATAATATGCCAACTTCCGTATTGGTTAATTGTTATTACTTTCTAGGGAATTCATCAGGACATCATAGAAACTGAAATACCTTCCTGACCTAATGTATTTAAGATTACTGCTAATTAACATCTTTCAAAAATTCACAAAACGAATAATTATTTTCTATGAAAAACATGCATGACTGTACAACTGCCTAGGCAGGCAGTTAAAAAAAATAGCTGACAGAAGAAGCAGCAGCTTATGGAAATCAAACAAGGACATATTTTAAGTTTTTATTAATTCCAAACAGGATTCTTCTTTTGGGTAGTTCACAGCTAGACTTCTATTTTTGTGCTTCAACTTCTCTGTAAACTCACTGTTATCCCAATGTTTAAGCATCTCCTACTAGTCATCCTGATTCATGGTACAGAAACATCCTTCCCTTCCTCACACTTTCATACTGTATTGAATAATTTAGAGGGACCTAGGCATGTTCTCTGGCAGGTGTTAACCTCTGCAACACAAAATCTTCCATGGAGGTGACCTCAGTCCAGATCCCAGGATAAATCAGGTCAACACCACCTGCACATATTGGCCATCTTGTGGAGATACCAAAACTCAGGACTAACTCTACCCACATTCTTTCTCATTTCTATCAGTACTTCTTGTATCAGCTATGCTGTGACCGGATGATCTGCAGAGCAGCAACATGACAGAAAAGTTAATCAGGCTCCAGGAAAATTTTTATCCAGGAAAAGTTCAGGTAAAGGAAAGAAAGAATTTCTTTCTTCAATAAGAAAAATGAAATGAAAGACCAAGCTGGTCTTGGTATGTATTTGTTCATAACTGCATTAACAAAGCCGGCTGTGGTATCTACCTCATTTCTTGGTCTGATCGTAAGAGAACAAAGATGCTATACTGTTTCCTACGCTGTCCACAGCTACCCCATCAAGCCCATCACTTGAGAGAGATCACAAAGTAGTTCATCATCCCTAGGAGGAGAAGTTCCATACACAATTTCATTTACAAGCACAGGAGAAAACATACGGAAACAATATAGCGGAAAATATTAAAAGAAAAAAAAAATGTAAAATCCCTGAAAGAAAAAAATACATTGAGCACAAAATGACTCCACTAACTGTACTGTGCTTTTGAATCACACCAAACGCTGGCATTTTGCCTCCTTGGGGGAGGCAGTTTGCCAGGATATTGCCATGGGCAGCTAATAATCGCCCACACACAATGGGCAGCAGAGATTAAGCCCAAATATTTGAAGGTTTGCTTTAAAAATATTTTTACCATATTTAAGAAATAAAGCAGTATTTTATTCTTTCATATTGAAACCATTAAGGCAATTTCTTCAACATTAAAACATTCCTTATTTCCACAAGCCACTGCTATAACTGTTTCCCTTCCTGGGAAACTGCCATAGTGCATGTGCACACTTGTGCAAGGCTACTAAGTCTAGGGGATTCCTCTAAGTCACTCAAGTCCTATGCCAGGTGTTTGTAAGGATTAACCTTGCAAGGACTTAAACAGATTGGGGGTTTCTACAAATTGCTTTCAAATCCAGTTCTTAGACTGGATGATAACTGATATTACTGGATAGAGTTAAAGAAAAGCCTCTTTCACGTATTCATTTTTTACTATTTCAGCATTGTCGTTTCCTGTTTCATGCTGGAGCCAAGGGGTTAAGAGATGTGACAGTTTTTATGATGTAATGATACAGAAAGACTTCTTTTCTTAAAGGAAAGCAGGCAGAGGTTATATTTTCCTAACATTACCATGAATGATTTGGTTGTAGTGAAAGGCTTGATTTGTTCTTTGCTATCAGTAATTGATACAGTCATAGAAAATGTGATACAAGACAGAGATTTGGGAAATTTTGTTTTAATACTGTGGCTGAAAAGTCTTCTATCTAAAAGTACACACTCCCTCTGGATTAAGTAACCTTTGCAAGATTTCCACAAACCGATTCTGCTGAATAGAAATTGATTAATGAGTTCAGACACTGAAATTGTCACTAGAAAATAGCCATTGAGATTCTAGTCAGCAATCACTAGCCCCAGGGTCAAGGAAGAGCATGGACCAACTTAGCTGAAAAGAGAGCAGCCTTCATTTGTCTTCTCACTAACTTCATTTTAACTGTGCCTGGTGGCATTGGGTGCAGCCAGGAGTCTGCCACCACTTTTTTGATAAACCCCTGTACTGAGGGCTTCTTAGCTAAGCTATAAAAATTCCTTCAAGGCTATAATTTCATTGGCCTGAATCTCTACTGCCTCAAGGCCTGTAAAGTTATTTACACCTGTGCAAAATTAGAGAAAAGTTGGAATCAAACACAGTCTATCATTCCAGGCATTAGGGGCATCATCTATGATGTTACCTCTAAAGATTCCTACTATCATTGTTGCCAGTTTCTTTTGAAAATACATGCTGTAGTAGCATCAAGCTTACTTAAAAGGGTTCACTTCACTTTCACTTCACTCTGCTCCATACCACTGACAGCTAATATAATTAGTCATGTTTAAGCCCTTCATAAATACAAGACTCCAAAGAGCTTTCTGTGGACAGTGTTCAAATCACACCCCCCCCCCGAAGTTTGCATCTGCTGGCCTGATTGAGTGACTGCGGCCAAATCAGTCCTCCAGCCTGTTTGACAATGTGTTATGTTCAACAGATATGAAAGGACATAAAGGGGGAATCAATTCTCTTGCTGGTATGATGCCCCTTATTTGGTGTTGTGAAATAAGAAGGATGTGGGAAAAACAGGAACAGGAAAGGAGAAAAAAGATGTAGAGAGGGCAGACTGTCAGCATATGTAGGTAAGTATCACACAGGAAGGCTGGAGAGATAATAGTCTTGAAAAAAGTAATCTTCTCTTTGCCCAGACACGGTCAAAAATTTTAGTTGTTGTGAAGGAGGAGGAGATATTATGTAAAGACAGAATGTAATGAGGGTACTTTCCTACCAGATTATTATTCTTCTGCTAGGAAGACCTGTAGCCACCCATGAGACAGCAGCAGCCATCCTATCTCAATTGAAAACACTATCTTTACCAGGGGAGTTCAAATTGCCAATCCTTGAACTCTGACACCTTCACTTGAACAGGACATTGAAGAGGAATTTGAAATTCTAACCTGAAACCCTTTACTTTGTCCTATTTACCATGGATTTGCTTACTGACTTAAAAAAAGAAATAAAATCAGAGACTAAAAAAAACCATAAAATCAGAGACTAAAACACTTATAGTCTATTTCTACCCTGATATTGCCAATCATTTTCCTGAAATGTAATGTATTCTCATTCTTAGTTAATATTAGGAATTTATAGATTTTGGAGAGATTATTGGCTAGTCATTGTCACATCATTTCCTTTGTTCATCCAATTATTTTGCATCTGAAAGTCATCATTACTTTGCTTTTAATTTTTATACCTTGAATAAATCAGGGGATGCATGTTTTTTGTAAATCAAACAATTAACTATGAACAAAATAATCTTCTACACATACAACACAGAAAACTTAAGTTCCATTATAGTCACACCCATTTTAAATTCAGTTTAATTTAAAGATACTATTGTTCATTAGAATTCTAAAAATAGGTCAATGGTAGTTCTAGTAGTAACTATGGATTTTGGAAATTATGTAGAAGTTGTATCACATCATCATCATATTTTATAATACATGCTGGATTTCTAGAAAGACAGAAATTTGTGAATTGTTAATGAAACAGTTCATGTTTTATCAACTAATTTTAAATTCTATTTTTCTGGTAGTTATTCCATCAGTTAAGAGAGATGTTTTATCTGTGGGGTTAGTCTTCTAGTTTATTTTTTTTCCTGTGAGATCTTGGTACATTGATTCTGTTTCAATTCTTCTGTCCTTTAAAAACAATACACTTTTTGATTATTCAACAGCTCTACAGTTTTAAACATCAAAAAGATCAGTCCTGTGCTTTTTTTATTCAGACTTTCTATTCTCATTCTCCACTTCCTTGATGATTCCTTTCTTCCCATTATGAGCTGCTTGGGCAGATGCGGTCTCCAGGGGCTTCTTTAGGCAGAAGTAATACAACTTGAAAGTTATTTTACAATGTGAACATTGTTCAATCCCTGAGGTGTATTTCGCATATTGAGCTATGGGTCTTATATTTTAAAGCTAGAAGGTTCCCAGCATTCACATATCTCTGATGTAAACTGTAACAAGATACTTAACCTCACCAGGTTTCTGTTTTCCGCTTGGAAGATGGATATCAGGAATTTCTTAGGGATATTGTGATGAAAAATTATGGCTTGTGCAAGGAGTATGGTGCAGAAATCCTGTACGCTAAGATTGGTGACATTAGTCCCAGTTCTGAAAACCCCATACCCATGGGCAGCACAGTACATGAGCTACTAATTTCTGTATTTCTATACAAATGCCTGCATTTCTAAATCTGTTGCCCTTACTGTTCCACAACCACTTCATTGCAGTTCTGATTCAAATTGCACCGCAAATCAGGTTGACTTTAAAAAACACCAATAAGTCACACCAAAAATCTCATGTGAAATGAATTGTATTCAACATATGCTAGCATATTTTTGTGGATTTTCCTAGCTAGCCACAAAAATAAAAGCAGCTGATTAACTAAAATTATTTTTTACATAAAAAGCACTTCAGACACTAAATTGCTAAGTATTAATGAAGTATATGCAAAAATTCAGAATTTATTCCAATGCATGCCCCAATTTTTTTTCTCCAATGCCCTCTTTGCAACAATAATTGAGATATAATAAATTTTAACAGTATCTTGCATCTGAGAGAAGCAGCACTGACAGACACACAGGTTTTGCTGCCTAGAAATAGAGTATTTCTAGTTATAATGATAGCCAGACAAAAAGCATACAGGCCTGAGTAGCTTCTTTGGGATTATTTTCATCAGATGTCATAAGGTCCCTGGGTACTTGTACAATCAGTAACACTTCACAGAGCCTTCACTTCTAACAAATAATTAGCTAAAATTGAACCAGAGATTTCTTACATGCATGTCATAGGTTTGATATGAATAATGAGGGAAAAGGTTAACAGTGGGTCATAGACAGTTCCCTATCTTCCAGCTTATTTATTCAGTGAAATGAGAAATTGATCACATTATTTCTTATAGAAGAACCTGATTCATTACAATCAGCTCTGAATTGGCAGTTCTTGCTTTAGGCAATTTCAGAACATTACTTACGCTTAAACAGTTACTGGTAAGGTCATTTTACAACTTGTAATCACCTCTCTGACCCCCTCATGACCATAGTATCAAAAGCTGAAGCATATGTGAAAACTGATAAAAGCATACATATGAACAGAAAATTAATAGTTAAACAAGAGAAGCTGAACAAGCAAAACCACACAATTGAAGTATGGATGACCACATTCAGGTGTACTAGAAAATATTGGGAACACATTATCTCTTGCACATCATAAACGCACATCAAGTCATCCCTAACTTGGCAAGATATCTATTGGAGGGAGAATTAATCTGATATTGCATGCAGCATTAACCAGTGGAGGGCAAGAAAAAGGAAAGGCAATGGTGACAACTATAGGTACTGATGTGGAGTTGGAGGAGATACTATGGGGGCTGATGGGACAGAAAAGTCTAGTTAGTTCTTTCCCCTAAGAGTAGCAATGGTCACTACTCCCTCTTCTACTGACCCAAACTCCCTTAGCACCATGAACCAAGCTCTTTGTATTCTACAGAAGGCTTATAACAACTTTCCAGAACTGCTCACATCACAGGACAAGTATCTGCCCTCTCAGGTGCACCATGTCTTGGAGAACACTTTTACCAATAGCTCCTCTTGCTACACCAGTATCGCTCCAACCAGGTTGTCTTTTCCAGACAGAACGAGGAACTGCAATTCCTGCAGGGTCAGAATCAATTCCTTCCCCATTACAGAGACGCACTGGGTAAAGCTAGGTTTGAGAACCAGTGTCATACAGACATTGCAGAGTGCAGCTGCTGCTGTGCTCCAGATTAGATGGCAGATATTCACTGAAAATACAAGCTCCTCTTTAAATAACAGAAATTATTTAATTATTTTTGCAAAACTGAGCCCATAATTCAGGTTATGCACCCCATTGTGTGTTACAAGGAAAATTGTAGGAAAAATTGTAATAAGTGTTTGAGAACGGGGGGGAAAAGAAGCAGTACAGAACTTCAGCTGATTTATGACAAAAAGGTGCAAATTACTATAGAATTAACT
Organism: Harpia harpyja; assembly: GCF_026419915.1. NCBI lineage: Eukaryota > Metazoa > Chordata > Aves > Accipitriformes > Accipitridae > Harpia > Harpia harpyja. Next base: position 17,218,426 of record NC_068948.1, read on the forward strand.
ACTTAGCATATGAAATTCATTAAAACAGCTATCGAAGAGCAACAAGTACAAAACAAAGAAATATTACATATGTATTTCAGTTGGAATAACTGCTTCTCAATAATGCCTGTTAGCTGCAGTGTCAAAAAAGGCATTATTACCACTTCAAAGCATAAGAAAGTGGTGCTTCAAAACTAATTCTGGTTGATAACTGAACTAGGGTATGTTCAAGGATAAACTACGATACAAAATATAATCTCCAGATTACTTTTTTTAAGAACCTGAGTTCTATGTACTTGGGAGGCTAATGTTCAGATCTACAAAAGGATTTAAGCATCTAAAATGAGATTAAGGGGACTTCTTTAGGCTTCTACACCAAGAGCAATCCTTCAAACTCCTTCCTGACTGCACAGATGGTAGAAGTCTATAATTGCTTAAATGTCACCTAATAAAGTTTACTAAGTGCTTAATAGTCTGTTTTGCACTTGCTGAAAACTGCCTTCTCACCAGCAGAAGGAAGCAGTTTGAGATTATCTAGCAGCTAAAACTGACATGATCAAGAAAAAGGAAGTTGTCTTCTTACATTCCCTAACAACCAATGTTTCCAAAGCACATCAGTCTGGTAGGTGTTATCAGAACATGTTCAATGTGTATCTACAGGAGAAAGGTGTGATCAAAGAGGGAGACATCTCAATATTTCTTCAATAGGTTAATGAACACATGCTCAAAACCTTCCATAACCTGAGAGAATCCCAAAAAGTTTCTTGTCTTCCAAGAGAGTTCACTAATCACGTATCCCCAGGCTGTAAAGACCTAAGAGGGTACACTGAGCCAGTGGAGAGGAGGAATCCATGATTCACAGGAATAGAGAAAGGATAAAACAACAAACAGCATTCTCCAGCCCAGTGATTCATCTGGAAAAGAAGAGTTATGGGTTCAGGTGCTCGTGCTACTTGTTTTGGATTCAGTGTCTCAGTCTGGTCACAACTGTAGAGAGTTTTAAGGCACTTTATTCTCTCTGTTTAATTCAGGGTTGTGGATTTCGCTTATGGAACAAGGTACCTAAATTTGAAGCACAGTGGTATTCAGCAATTCCTCTGGAGATTTTCTCCTAGATTCCTTAAGCTCATTGAATAACAACAACAACAAAAAAAATTTAAAAATTTTGAAAGCATATCTATCTCCATGTCTTGTTCCCGAATGTGTGGTTCACTGAAGCTCACTTAAATAGGACACAAAAGCACAAGAACAAATTTTATAAGTTTTTTCAGCATCTTGTTTGAAGGTGGTCTAAATGGTCTTATAACAGTTTCCACTTTCCTTTAATTTATGTCACACACGATTTGCTGGTGCTTCCAACAGTTTAAGGGAGAGGAAAAGCACACCTAAAAATGAAGATGTTCATGTACTCAACTGCAGGTTTTGTCTCTGCTTTAAATAAAGGTATTGCTTAGCCATGAAAAAGCTATAGCAACAAAGTTGTAGAAACATATGTTAATTCTAAAACTGCGCTAAAAATTGCAGTTAAGAGTGGTTTGAAATGTGCCTGTAACAATCATATAAGTCATTTACTGGTAGCTGTACAGGTGAATAGCCAGTAGAAACTGGACTGACACCTGCAGCTTCCTTCAGGATGCTTAATTTACTGAGATTTATTCAACATTCATAAGGAATGAGAATTATGTGGTTGAAAAGGAAATAGGAAATATCTAGTTAAAAAAAAAATAGCTAAGAATCTCATGGAAATGTGTGTATTTCACTAGTAAACACTGCTTCAAACATTTTTTGTGAATATGAGTATATTTTATCTGACTTTCTTGGCACATGATTAGCCTTTCTGGTCAATTTATCTGAAGTATGTGAGTAAAAGGTTAACAGCAGCAAAACCAAGTATTGGCCACATATTTCATACACTCCTTTTCAACACATCTAACACTTTCTCTTTTTCTCACAGCTAGTCCATTTTGTATCAAGTAAAAGATTAGCAAAGGAAGAACTTTCCACTTCTTTCCAGTCTCTAGAATTGTCACCCTTATACAATCTCATTTAAGACAAAGACTTTGACATAGTTTCTTCCCCTCATTTAGGTCTTGTCATATTGCTAGGCTGCTGCTTATGTTCCTTCGCACACCACTCATGTAGATTTAAACCTTCTTTTGTATGAGTGTGCAGCAGCTTTGGCTCTGGCCAAAGCTTTCCTTGCAACAGGCTTTCCATCTCTTCACAGGCAGGATGGGGTAGTCCAGCTGCCACAGACACTAGAGCAAAACAGGTCTCTTATCCCCACCCCTTTTCCAGAGCTTCAAATCTGTCAGCATGCTGGATTTACAATTTATATCTGCTAGGACAGACAGTATTTGAAACAACCAGGCATTTTGCACTAATTCTAAAAGCCAGGCACTTTTTTACTCTGGCTGGCACAAAAATATGTCAGTCTAAACAAAATAGCACATACATACACAGCCCCTTCCTAGCCTTAGGTGCTCTTGCTTCTGTGCCATCAGCTGCAACAGAAGGCTAAAGAAGAAGGAAGACATTACTGCTGGAAAAATGTGCTCAGTTCCTTTCATAACTCACTACACCTTTGTAAATCCTTTCAATCCTGCTCCTATTTAGACTCAATAGTTTAGAGGATTTGGCAAAGCATTAAGACCTGAGCTCTTTTTAATCCTGTTGGAAATTTTCTGGTTGGTAAAGTCAAGTTTCCTATTGTGAAGCCGAAAGAAACTTTTTTATTTTTTTAAATGGGATGTGACCATCCCATTGTTCTGAGATGCTCCTACATGAACAAAAGCTATCAAAATACAGCAACAATATTTTGTGCTTGGCATAGGAACAGCCCTGAAAAATGTCATTGACATATAGAGCACATTCACCATTGTGACAATCTCCTAATCTTTGTGAATTTTGGGGTCTCAACCAGAATTCAGAAACTCTATGTAGAGGGAATCTTCAGATTGTCAGAAATACATCTAAGTAGTAGATAACTTTATCTTGCAAAAGTCCTCATCTGATACAAATTACAGTATGTTGCCTCACAGCTCTATTACAGCATTCAGAATTATTTTATTATTTCAGATCTTTTATTACTATAGCTTATATGACACTCAGGAGGGCTTTTTCAGGAAAAATACAAGATAATTCCTGTCACAGGTAGCTTATTATCCTTGCCCTTGTATCTGTAAGTTGCAGTAGTGGCTAGAAATATCTCACCTGCATGTACTTTTTCTTGCAAGATCAAAGTTCAGTCCTGTGAAAGCTTAAATAACTAATAACTTTGGAAATGTTATGTATCCAGATGTTACATGCCAAGCAACATAAAGACCATGAATTAGCCTTGTGAAAAAGAAAAGCATTTTTCCCCTTTGGAACCATCATCTCTAATCAATAGCTGTCTTGGGCCCAAAAGTGAATAAACAATTTAATTATAACAAAATATGAATATCAACAAGTCAACAGCTAAAGTATCATTTCTCTGTTTAAACAGAGAACTAGAATCTGCTTGCATTTTCAACCAAACATGTCTTTGCAAAAGTTGCAAAATTTTGCAGAGTCAAGAGTTCCACATTTTATTTATTGCTTCCAGGATGGACTCTCTCATCAGGGAGATAAAATTATGAATGAGAAAAGGGAGCATTCTACCTAATAGTTAAATCTAAAATTAAGTGATGTTATATAAACCTGTTTTCTTAAAGTATTTTAAAGGATTTCTGCTTGAATGCAGAATGAGAACACATTTTTAAGCTTTGAGGATCGCACAAAACATAGTCATGATTTTTTCAGGCTAACTGTAAACAGACCTATCCCATGATAAATTGTACATCCAGCTACAAACATCAGAGTCTACAAAAATAGTTAACATCCTATTTCTGCAGCAACAGTATTATATCCTTCTTCAAAAGATTCCTAAATCCCTATAATAAATTGAAGATATTTCATTTTAGACACTAGCAGATTCCATAATGAGTTAAGCCTCTTTACAGTTTATTTTAATAAAGCACAGCTTTCTAAATATACAGACGCTATAAAACATGCAGGTTGCAGCAATAATATGTTTAGTAGCCTTGCTTGATAAAGTGGAAATGTTTGCATGTTTCAAATTACGAGCAATTTAAAGTAGGAAGTAAGCAAACTAGCTCTTGTGTTATGAAGCTTGACATTGTTAAGCCTTAAGAGAACACATACTTCAAAGTCATACAGACTGAAATATGCCCTGTAAGCTTAGCAAGAGGAGCAATGCCATAATGATGTACTGCACAAAAATCACCACAAACTTCCAGTTCAGTGCGAAGTCGCCTAGCTGTAAACTTTAAAAATTTACTGCTGGTCCTATTTTTAAAACTAATTCATCATTAATTTCCTTATGAAAAGATCAGTGCATATGAAAACCACAAGAAAGCTTTCCTTTGGATATCATGTAAGAGAAGTAATCACTGTAAATTATAAATAGTAAAAAACATACCAGTATTTTACATGAACTGACAGAGTCAGAAATATCACTTGATAAGAAATCTTTCAAAAATATTACGGTAAATTACTGTTCTTTTCCCCTGCACCAACATAAGTGTGGAGACTCTTTTTTCTCCTCCATGAATTCGGTATTAATTCTGCAAACATTCACACTTGCGTATTTTCTGCCCATAAATAGCAGAATTAAAGTCAATGATATTACTTACAAACCTACATGTAATAATTCCTAATTCTTCACATAACTGTAGTTAGAATTCAGTTAATTAAATTATGGTATATATGAAATACAACAAAATGTTAAGAACCGACTAGAAACACAACAGAAATTAAAAAATCTCAACCTAAGCAGCCTCAGATTTGTCTGTCAAATCAGCCTGGAATATCATGACTTTTCAAATCTATAGCTACTTTATTTCAGAATATAACTGATTCAGAGATGTAGCCACAGGGACTTGCAAAGAATTATTCTCAAAGAAGGCTGCAGTATGAAATATGTGCACAAGTCCACAACTAGAGTTGTTACATGCATAAATGTTTTGAAAAAGAAATGTCATTCATCAGTTCAGCTAATAAACTAACAGCTAATAAGATATCTACAGGCAAATCAAAAGTGTAAATGTGTATCTGAAGTTTTTCTGAAAACAGGTAACTCTTACTGAGAATCATTGCTTATTTTGTGGCCATTACAATGCAAAAATAGCTCTCATTTTTGTATAATGGTTCTAAAAATCTTCACTTTAAAAGTAGTTTCAATTTGTAGATATAAATATTGTGATGCCATATATGCAAAACTATTTACCTTATTGCAAATTCACCCCATTTCTTGAATTTCAGTCCGCTCATTTGTGACTGAGCTGCCTTTAATGAACCTTCTTATTTTTCCTTTGTTCTGTTAGTACTTATTTAGATGAAACTCACTGGCTGATGTTAGACATCTTTATCACACAGCACACTGAATATTATATGTAAAATGCTGTTGGGGCCTTATAAAAATAAAGATTCTTGACAAAGTGTCACCACAGAATTGAGCGTTACTAAAAAACAGTTTAAAAAAAAAAAGGCAGGGGAGGTGTTCACGTAACAGCTCCTCAAGTATTTCAGAAAAGAGTATCTCCTCCAAAGCCCTTTTGTTCTTAGTATACACAGTAGGCCTGTGAGCACCAAGGTGCTCCCTTTGGAAATATTTGTAGTAAACAGCAAGAGCTGACAGATCTTAAATTCTGCATATCTATTTCTGAGAGATCATTAAGTAATACACAAGGATGACACTGTAAGCTAATTGAATGAGATATTCCAAATTGACTAATTTAATGGCAAATCCTAAATCATGGTGGTGCTTTTGAAAATCCCTCTCTGTATGCCTGAACATGACAAATGCCAGAACATTTTAAAGGCCCTGACATGTAATCAGTGTTGCTTATGTAATCCAACTTGAGATACTACTTGAAGACTACTAGCACAGTCTTACTGTCAGTAAGAGAAATTAATGCATATTAAAAATATTTGAAGCTTTTATATCATGTTCTGACACTCTCAGGTCCTTTGATAAAGGGCTAAAGCTGTTGAATATAGAGAATCACAGAGATGCCCTTCGCTGCTTCAAAGATGTCTGCTTAGCAGCTGTGTAGGCACTGCAGTGCAGAGCACCAAGTGAGCTAATCTGCTCCGCCAGGAAGGTCAGACTAGCTTCTTCACTGCTTTGTGCTGTTACAGAAGATAACTGTTATGTAACTCCAAAAATTCTATACTACATCATGATTCATAATGTAGGCTTTCTCACTGGTGTATAGAAGTTTATGGCAGCCTTCACAAATGAAGTTTTATTAGCTGAGTTTAAAACACAAAGAAACAAAGACTTGCCAAGTGAGTTCAAACAAAGCTGGTGGTGGAAGTAGACATGTAGCACAGGATTTTGAGTTCCCACACCTTTGCTTATATGCTAGGACACTGAACCTTCCCTTTCAAACAATTAGAAAGTGATAGCAGCAGCAAATCAGTCTTTGTTCAACCAAAGCTACAGAACACTTTTTTTGTGCAAAATTAGATCTCTCTGGACACTATCTCTTCAAGCATATGTGATGTATGCAGTTTGTCTTTTTCCAAAAAAACAAGAAACATTAGTCAATTCAGCAGAAAGATTGCTTGCGGATTTCTGTGGGCTCATATCATCACAAAAGGAATTGACTAGTTTGGTCCAGACTATATGCAGGTGATATGTCCATCATGCTGATTCTGATTTAATAAGCAGCTTCAATTGGCTATAAAATAAAAACCTGCATCTTTATGGGTCTGGGGTTTTTTTGTTTGTTTGTTTGGGGTTTTTTTGTTGGGTTTTTTTTTTTGTATGTCATGTGCATTGAGAATCAGAATGCTTTGTCAGATAATGCTTTCAGTTGATGGTTTTGGAGACTTGAATGCATGTAGCTCCTGACAATGATTATATGCACGTGTTCCATATAATTCCAAAAGCACACCCATTATGAAAGATTAGTACAGTTGTGCTTATGATGTATTTAGGTCGTCTGTTACTGAATATTTCTACTGTCAGTAAAACAAAAGTGTGATGATCACAGTTAAAGCTTAACAAAGAAAATGCTGTCAGGCAATTAGTAAGCTGAAGTCAGCAGTACTAAAGTGAAATATATCATGTTTGGAATAGCACAGTGGTTTGCTTGTGATAAATGTTGAAACAGGTCCTCATACACAGAACATACCCCAACCCTGGAAAAAAAGTCTAGCATCTGAAAAAAAAAAAAAAGGCAACACAGCTTTAACTCATTATTAGATTTCTTACTTTTCTTTAAAAAACAGTCTCAGCCACTGGGCATCCAGGAAGATGTGTATTCATCCATTATAGCACATTTGCCTTTTCATGAAAACCATAACAGCACGCCTTAGGAAAAGACTGCACTACAAATGCATATATATCCTTAAGAAAAAGGAGAGTCTATCAAATGAATCATCTCAAAAACTGCAGAGATTTTGGAAAAAATTCAAGTGAATCTTACTCTCGAAAGACTATTACATGAAAAAAGAAATAATTTGGCAAAGCCTGGTAATACTAGGCTCTCCATTCCATTGAAGGAAATAAGAACGTAGAAATACAGTAAATTCAAAATCAGCAAGAGGCCTTTCCAAAGTCTTTAAGCCTTCCCAGTTGACAACTAAGCAATTACAAAAGCTATAAGCAGTATGTTTTTTGAAAGGAATGACAGTTAAATTCAGGTACAGTCTGATCAAGCATGATTTCATCACAAGTTAGTCAATATTGTCTGACTTACAGCAGGTCTCAGCTTGTTCTAAAATGTTTTACTGGCCCCATTTTTTAATTGTCAGGCTTCAATCTTCCTTAGCCTAGTTATCATAGCTACAAAAATAAATCCTACTATATCATGCTATAAGAAGATAGGCCAGATCATCCCTGACCAGAAAGGAAGTATTTAAAAAAACAGTGAGATACAGTAAAGAAACAAGATGCACAAAATGAAAAAAGCTAAAGCAAAAATAAGGCAGGCCTGAAACAGAAGGGAAATTAAAAAAAAAAAAAAAATCCCTATTGTACTCTAGAACTACTGTCGTGGTTTAACCCCAGCCAGCAACTAAACACCACACAGCCGCTCACTCACTCCCCCCCGCCACCCAGTGGGATGGGGGAGAAAATCGGGAAAAGAAGCAAAACCCGTGGGTTGAGATAAGAACGGTTTAATAGAATAGAAAAGAAGAAACTAATAATGATAATGATAACACTAATAAAATGACAACAGCAATAATGAAAGGATTGGAATGTACAAATGATGCACAGTGCAATTGCTCACCACCCGCCGACCGACACCCAGCCAGTCCCCCGAGCAGCGAATCCCTGCCCCCACTTCCCCGTTCCTATACTGGATGGGACGTCACATGGTATGGAATACACCGTTGGCCACTTTGGGTCAGGTGCCCTGGCTGTGTCCTGTGCCAGCTTCTTGTGCCCCTCCAGCTTTCTCGCTGGCTGGGCATGAGAAGCTGAAAAATCCTTGACATTAGTCTAAACACTACTGAGCAACAACTGAAGACATCAGTGTTATCAACATTCTTCGCATACTGAACTCAAAATATAGCACTGTACCAGCTACTAGGAAGACAGTTAACTCTATCCCAGCTGAAACCAGGACAACTACTTAAATTATCAAAAATATTCTCAATATCAAAACCAACACAATCTGAAAGATTCCTGGGCAATATACAAAACAAACCTGTGATCAGAAATGGCTATACCAAACCACACAGACTTCACTATCTAAACTGCAGAAGAATTAGGTCTATGGTATTAACAAGTGAGACACCAGTAACTGTGAGGAGTGTAAGGGAGAAAGAATTGGTTTTGCTCAGTGGTGTAACTGCAGTGGCAGCAACCAAATATATCTGAGTTAGTTTTACTTTGGATATTGATACCAATGAAAACATGCTAGCACTGATTTAAGGATGGTTGCATGAGGTTACTGGAGCTCTGTACCAATCCTTCACAGCCTATGCTAGTAGCGCTACATCTTTCCTGCTAACAGTACTCAAGCTACTTAAATTCCAGATAGCCACATAGGCTGCACTAACCCCTGTGGTTTCCAGGTAAGCATCTTTCTAACAACAAATTAATTTTTTTTCTCAATGTCTAGAACAGGAAAGAACAGAAGTATCATATGAAATGACCAAGCTTACTGGAAATGCAAAAGCTAAGTATTTAAACATGAATATAGAACAAAGTCTGAAAATTATAAGACAAGCTGTAGAAGTTTACCTGCTTTAAAACTGGCTGACTGACCTTAAAAACAAACAAAAAATCCCACATTTGGATAAAGTAGGAAGAAAGGATCCAGGGAGGGGCTGTAGACACCATTTAAAGCTTGATCTCAATAAAAATCAGAAAGATAGCATTACAAGGACCTATTGCCTGGAAGCTTCAGCCCAACAGACAATACAGGAAAAAAATCACAAACACAGCCCAGATAAAAAGTAACAGGTCAACAGCAGCACCCAGAGACATGTGAAACCAGTATCCAGAGTGCTGGTCAGACACCAACTGTTACTGACAAGCTTATGGGCAGAAAAACAGAAAAAAGGGACTCAAGGGGAGGTGGGGGAAAAATGAGTTTGTCATTGACCCAAGCTTAATTACCCTCAGGGTCTAGGTTCTAAACTGCTACATCTGTTATTTTATGCTGAGGCCTTTCAAGCTGGATGCTGTGTATTATACTATTTTCAACACTTATTTCTAGCATATTTGTTTGAGAAACATATTAAGGGTGTAAGAACATACAGCGTCCACAATGATTTAGACTAAAGGATTATGTAGTCCAGTGACTGATGCCAACTGTGCTAAAAAGCACAAAGAATGAAGTAAATGCACACAAATATACCACATAAGGACCTTGACAATCTAGTACCTCCAAGCTGCTGATATATTTACTTGGTGACACTATAGATCCTCCAGTAGGATCTATTACAGTAACTTTTGAGCTAGAAGAGGTATCTAAGAAAATAAGGGAAGGATTAAATTAACATGTAATAGTCCTGAATACAAAAAAACTGGCACCATTTGTGGAAAAATAGTATTACATGCATAGTTGGAAAATGGGAGAGACAAAGAATTACTAATCTAAAGGAGTAATTTAAAGAGCTTTTCCAGAATATGGGGAGATTTAATTCTACTGCAATTTGAAGTAGCGAACAGACAACATGTGGCACTGAGAACTGAGGTCTCCCTTTACTGCTAAGACTATGCCTTGACCTGCTCAAAACTAAATTCTGAGTCTGTTAACTCTTGAAAGCTGGAATACTAGTGTATAACACAAAATGAAGGGAATTCAGCAAAGAAAAGGTTTTGGCGGGATTGCTAAAAGCATCAATACCAAATGCTTGGCAAGTTAACAACTATGGAAGGTACAACTGTTTTCATTTATATGAAGGGTACAAGCCAAAAATAATAGTAAAAATTGCTTGGTGAATCAAACTTTCTCTCAATATGATTTGTCATTACAAGGCTTAGAGACATTATTGGAAAGAATGAAAACTGGGAAGGGTGAGAAAAGGAAGTGTGAAAGTTGGGAAGGGTGAGAAATGGAAGTGATAACTTGACCTGAAACTCTTTGTTTAGGAGCATCTACTTCTAGCTGCCTGTATGGATCAATACCTTCCCAGAGACTTGCAGTAAGCAATCAGTGAAGGTGACCAATGAGAAGCAATAAGTAAGCCACACCCTATAAACTATAAATCACACAACCACTCTTTAACTGTTACAATAATCTGGCAAGTGTTCTCTGATAGTCTTTTGGTATTGTTTAGTGGAGTCTGTGCCTGTAATGGAATCCATAAGTTAAAATTCCCTGGCACTTGGCATATGCTGCAGATAGTTCAACAATGACAAACCCACACACAGTTGTACATACCTGGCCCAGAGCTTTTTAAGATTGTATTTTCAGGACAAGCAGACAGCAGCCAGATGCTTTGGGAAGTCCACCATTGTTATTCCATAGAAAGGGAAGAAGTTGTCCTCTGGCAGTTCTCTGTTGCAGAAAATCGTACATCCCCACTAATTGTGATCTCTCTTATTGAGACACTGACTTACGGTCAGACACTCACTGTGTCTGTGACACACATTTAATGTCATATTACTGACCTTCCACATTCTTAATTTATGCATTGCAGGTACTATGCAGGCAGGTAGAACCAAACTGCTTAGGCATTTATGGCTCCATTCAACTTTACAGAAAATCATCTTAGAATCTATTTAATGGCAGATGAACTAGTATGAGAGAATGTCTACGAACGCTTGACACTGAATTATAATTCACCATTTATCTTTAGTGACGTATTTGTCCTTCACTATGATGGCCAACAGTCTCTCAAAAATGTCTGAAAATAATTTTTTTCTGAAGGAATAATAATTCAATTTTCTGTGAAGTTCTGCTTTTTGTCTAATTCTACACTTCCACTTAGTTCTAATGGAAAATTTATTCTCCCAAAGGAAAAGACATTTCTCAGGTAGCTAGATAGTCCTCTGCTGCCTTTGGTTGTACTAGAGTTGTAGCTTTGAACTGACTCTCTATTCCACTGGAGCAAGCACCAAGACAACAGCCAGAGCGCACTGTGTTCCACCTGTACTGCACAGATGGTGCTCTTGGACAGCAACCACTCCAGTGATGTCTTGCAAATGATACCAATACATAGATATGTAAAAAGAGGATTTAAGACTTCTACTAGTCACTACTTTATTTGCCACGAAGTGAAACACCATAGATGTCAGCTGTCTAAAAGATGCAAGTCAGCTGCAAAGGCCCCTGACTACACCATGAAGAGGTATAAACATCTTAAAATTAGAGGAATCACTCTCTGAACCGGTCAATACCTTTCTGTCAACTATCAGAGAAGAGGCAACCAGGATACCTGTGAAAAGGAGAGGAATGCAATCCAATGCTCAACTTATTCCACCAAGTAGAAACTGTGTAACATCACTATCTGAGGGCAGAACTCAGAAGACGCTGGTGAAGTTCCACCTGCACAGACCTCACTTCACTTTTTGCATGTATCGATAAATTCCTCAGTCTCTGATCCAGGTTACACTTCCTTAATCCATTCCCTCCCCACTCCCCAGTAACGAAGATCTCTCTTACATTCTACCCACTGCCAGACACAGCTGCATAAAATCCGTCCCCTTCTATCTCCTTACAGAGAGCAATGGCATCATGTTTCTGTTTAATACATTTTAATTACTTTTAATTTTGCAGTTGAAAAAGAAGGAAAAAAAATTCCCCAACTCTCAGATACGTAACAACTGTAAGTGTTGTGCAAAGCACATCTCAGTAATTCTGCAGGAATCACAGCTATGATAGGACTGAGAGTACAGTCAGTCACCTGAAGAGCTGCCTTCTTCAATTCATTTCATATTCATACTTGTGCTTATTTTCCTTATGGTGGCTCTGCTTCAGCTTTTAATTGTGTTCTGTGGGATATGAGGATGGACCAAACTTTCTCTGACAGTTTGAATTGTTTTCTCAGGAGACCAGCCAACACTGACAATATGCTATTTTTCAGGATGAATTATTTTGATAGACAGGACTACAACGACATCAGGAAAACAGCAGCTGCAACATTAGTAATGATAGCATTTTCCTGTCACTCGGACTTGCATGATGGTCTGAAGAACTTGCATTCACTGGCAAGAAAGACACTGAAGTGCGTAGGATCAGTCTAGGTAGGTCACTTTTTGTTTAGGTGGTTTTTTACCTTCTCTCTGTTGTTGTGATCTTCCATTCTGAATGACGTTGGATTACCAGGAAAGAACAACTGCACTTAAACCAAACCAGCATAACGGGTGAAATCAAAATGACAGAAAAGTACATGCAGTGTCAGGACAAGAATGCTAAGAATACAAATAAGTTCTGTGATTGCGTTCGCTTGAGGATCCCAAAATTATCTTTACATTCTTTTAAATTATTTCCAGAAAGATTTTATAATGCTTTGCTACCACAAAAACATAGAAAAATCCTAACTCCATGGATAATGTTTGACCATAGGCAACAGGCAAATCAGGCCACTGCCAGAGCAGCAAACTAACAAGGGGCAGTAAAATAACTGCAGTGCAATGACCTAGTTTGCCTGTGCTTGAACCCTGCAAAACCAGGCTTGCTGCTGATGCTGTTAATGGAAGAGTCAGGATCTGAGAAGAGGCTGCAGATATCTGTGGGAGCCCTATTCAACAACAGTTTTCAAATCCACTGGCACCAGGCTTCACCAGTTCACAGCCTCAGATGTGTCCCTTTCTTTACTTTCTCTTTTTCCTTTACAGGAATGACTCAATCCCTTTTCTCAGGGACAACAAATCTCAAATTTATTTATACTGCTTTGAGTAGCTTCTTCCTGATGTCCCAGGGACTACAGGGAAGGCTGAGTTACATCTTACTCTTTATCTCAGCTATGTGTGCCTTTGAAATCAATGTTAGCAGCAGAAGTAGAAAGAGAGATTTTAAGACTTAATTTCACTATCATATACAAATATACAGGTCCATCTGACAACCTCAGAGGGATTTCTGACTTTCTGCCCTGATAATACCCTGCACACTATGACTGGAGAAAATGAGGTATTTAACATCCATAGCAGACAGAAAACCTAACCCTTGAGTTTCAACTCCTTCATTTCTACTACTGCTGTTATTATTATTATGTACTCACTCATCCAGTAAGCTATTCCCTTACCAGGTTTATGATGATGTAACTACATTGTCTTCAACTGAGTTATTGATTTATACTAGCATAAGAGAAGAATCAGACCTAATAAATATCTACAAGATGAGAATAAAGACCAATTAGTGCTTGCACAGAAGCTGTTTGCACTAAAATTAATTCCATCTGCAGTAAATCTAGACAGCAGACAGAAATGTCAGTAGAAAACCAAGGATATTTTATTTTGTCTTTCTCTTCCTGTTTACTTTATTTTAAGGATATACATTTTTTCAATCAATGCTATTTGTTAAAGTTGTCATTAAATGTAAATGGATTAAGCCGAATTCTGCCAGACAATATATGCTGTTCAAGAGCCTTACAGTACGAAAGCATCTTTCCTGAGTCTACAGATTTCTGCACAGCAAGGGTTCTTCAATGGTTTCTAAGCATTTATACATCTCACCTCACATCCCAGACTTAGCTATTACAAAGAGACTGTGGTACCTTCCACACAAAGGTCATAGGCCACTGTTATTGACATATGCCTTTAATCCTTTGGATGCTTCAAAAGATGAAGATTAGCAGCAATCCTCAGAACTCACACCCAGGAGATAGCTATTTGTCAAAAAGTTGGTATTATTGATGCTTACAAAAGAAGAAGAGCATGTAATTTATCTAATAAAAGTCAGGTCTTGTTTGCCTAGACTCCAGAGTTTTGACAGTTTCCTTGCTGAATTATTTGATGTTGAGTTTCATATAATAAATGCAAATTTTTCATCAGCTATGCATCTTAGGAGCAACTGGTACTATTGGGTGGATTTTCTTCCTTGGTTTTCTCCAGAGATTTTCCTCTTAAAGTCTTTGTTTCCTTTAGAATTCATTATAAATGACATAATTATACGTCTTTTTCTCCCTTGATTGAGAGCATTTCTTACAGATGATGATTTACCACTTGGAAATTACAAATAGCATGAATAGATAGAATTATTATATTGCAGAATTTCCTTTAAAATCCAGAAATGTAGTTTAGCTGAACTGTTCATAAATTATAAGTAGGCAGGTCATGTTATTTCCTCTAATCTTCATATGTGACCCTTGATGCAAATTGAAGTGTTTCCTCAAACTGGATTAGAAGGTTTCCTCGGGAATGTTGAATAGATTTAAGACTGGGATGAGCAGAAACAGACATGAAATGCAAGTAAAAGAAACTACACAAAAGAATTACTTTTATGAGGATTCTTTCAGGCAATCACCATGTTTCAATAAGATAGCGTTCCAACAGAGGTTTAACTGAGGTACACAGTCTGACCAGAGCCCATTGAATCTACTGAAAAGCTTCCCATTAATTTTGACTAGACTTTGGCCCAAGTTTAAGAAGAAGATGCATTAACAACTCCTTCAATTTTCTAGTCCCATTTTCCATAGAAAGAAAGGTAATACAATGCTTAAAAGTGTAAACCATGGTTGTATGAGGCTAGTAGTCTTCTCATACAGTCATCTGTTATCATGGGATTTATCTACAGAAATGCTTGGCTGTGTCTTTGTAGATGGTTCTCTACAGCTTACAAAGATGAACCAAGAATAACTTTTTTATCTGTCATACATAAATGCCATAGTATTTGTTGTTTTGTTTCTGTTCTTATGGTAATGCCAGAATGCAAATGTTTTCTGCTTTAGAAACACATTTAAAGTAAAAATGTAATCTATTTCTTTTGACAATGGTGTTGATTAATCACTGAAGAAAAAGCCCAGGAACGCTTCTACACATATGATTGCATGTGTCCATTAGTGTGTTAGTTACTGCCGGTACACATCAGCACTAAGGGCTGCATCAGAGTCTGTTACAGAAAGTATGGCCTGAAGCCCACTGAAATCAATCTAAAAATGCAATGACTTCAATAGAGTCCTGTGTGTACGTGTTTGCAACAGATGGCTGTTCAACAGCCAGTACTGAGTATTTGAAACAGGCTCATCCTCTCTTCGAAAATGAGGGCCAGAGCATCCATTAATGGACTGAGGAGAGGAGGTGAGAGGGCCAGGGGAATTAAAGATCAAAGAGCTACAATTAGGCAATGTTAAGGAGGAATACTCTCAAAAGGTTTCCACTTTTGTAAAAAGCCTTCAGTTTATTTTATAAACAGGACTCTATACAATGTAGAGCCATCTAACCGTTGAACCGAATTGTTTTCAGGCTCCAGTCTTTGCCAGAGAATGTTAAAAGTTAGGGCTGCTAACATGTTAAGCATACTCTGAGTGAAACCAAAATCAAAGCTTATATTCACTTTAGTCAGGGCAGGGCTAGGCCAGTGCTCAGGACTTCTTAATATCCTATTCATAATGTCTAATATGAAGTCTCATTTCTTTCATCAGATATTTGCAGCTGAAAAAAAACACAAAAAAACCCCACAAAAAATCCACACCACAATATTTTGCTAGAGTGTGTAAAAAAATTTACCATTTCTTTCATTGTCTTCAAACGTCAAATAAAATAAAATAAAATAAAATAAAATAAAATAAAATAAAATAAAAAAACCCCAAACCTCACAACTCCATTAATTCTGATCCCACAACTTGCTACTCCAGGATTTGATCCTGGAAGTAATGCACGACAACAAAGTTCACTCACATAGAAGAGGTTGCAGTTTATCTAAACAGATACTGCAAAAGTCCCAGTCACTTCTAACTCATCCCATCTCCTGGTCATACACTGCTATCCTTTTGCTTCTTCCAGCACTGGCATTTATCTGATCACGTAGATCAGCTGACAGAAAATAAACCCTATAAGAAGCAACAAATAAATTTCAACATGATACTGACGTGATTCAGATGTGCATCAAATGCTAGATGCATCAGAGCAGCACTCACTCTGCAGAGATGTATTGCTCCATACAAAGAAATAAAAAACTCTGAGAACAAAAGTGTGATTACAATAAGAAGAATGCAAACCCAAGAAGTAAGCTTCTACAGCTTTTCACCAAACCTAAGCCAAATAATCCCAAAGAGTTTAAGAAACAGCTTCACATCGAGCTGAACTAATTTGTCTGCTTCTTCTGAGAGTAGGTCCTCTCCCTCGATATTGTCACTCATCTGAATTTTCCGTGAATCAGTACAACTTGTGAGGCCTCAGAAAACTATAACCTCCTTTGGGCGAGGAATTGCTTTTGCCAGGTTGATAAATCAAATTATTTCAAATAAGCAGCAGGAACACATGGCAGAAGTACCAGCAGAGGGATGGAGCAGGACCATCTTTCTTCTGCTGTGATGCATTTGTAGACCTGTTCATTATATCTAGTGTATCTTAACTACCTGGCCAAAATAAAAATGCCATACGCCAAAAAACTAGAATAGAAGCCCAATGAAAGGAGGCCAGTTATCAACAGTATTGTCCCAGTGGCCTGAGTCACTATAATGGAACAGAGTTTCCAAGCAAAGCCAAGAATGATGTCCATGTATTTGATGGCAACCAAAATGTTCCCTCCTGACATGTCCCTCGTGCCAGGAAGGACAGACTCCTGGCAAACAAAGTGTAGCAGGAAGTGTAAGTAGTGCTCCAAGTGGTAGAACCATGTCAACATCTGAACAGACCAGTGACAAAGATTACTTGATCACCACAACTGAGGCATAGCATTTATTGACAGAGACAGTAAGAATTAGAAAGCAAAAAAAAAAAAAGAATCAGAAAAATTGTTCTCAGGGAGGTTGGAAAATTATGTCTATTCTAAATGTGAAATGTCTGATGTTTATGTACGTTTTAGTTTTATTAGACTGTCCCCAATACATTGCTTATTTTAATTGGAAAACAAAAGTGAGGTACACTGCTTTCTAAAGGAATGAGAGAAGTAAGGATCTTGGCATGTGAGAGAGAAACAATTTTTTGTCTGGCTGGCCAATACTGGTCACATTATTTTCTTGTGTTCTTCTACAAGTCTACTTTCTGAGTCCGATATCCAGACTAGAAGAGATCTTCCTGTTTAAACCATCAGGGGTCTGCTGGTGCCTTTGACTTTTACATGTTACATCAATACTAATGGCTGTTTGGTCCTTAGATATAAGAAAACCCTAATGACTTCTGAAGATCAAACACAAAATTAAATCAACACTTTTATCTGAAGTTTTGGCCAAGTTACTTTATCTTTCAATTTTTTTTCCTAAAATATAAAATTATACACTAGCAACACATCTTGTTTTTAATAAAAGTATCCTGCAAAGTTCAAAGTAATTTTTAAATCATAATATTTTTAGTTCACTGAAACATGTTTTTGAAAAACCCTCCTACAAAAAGATCTTTTAAAATTCAAAATAATTTACAATAATGAACAAAATAGTCTAAAATCTGGAGGATAAATAAATACTCTATTGTGAACCTGCAAAATGGAAACAACTATGAAAGTTCAAAATGTTTCACAAAATCATTTTCATGTTTTTCAACCAGCTCTAGTTACACAATTACAGTACAGCAGCTTTTAAAAAGCAGCTGTGTTTTCCACCAAGGGGTGACAGCATTTCAATGTGGGGATAATATGTGTAAATGATCCCTTCATTATATAGGGTCTGATCTTGCATTCTTTGTGCATCCTAAGTTCACACTGAAACTAACTATGTGTTAACAATAGTATTCTAGCCAAATTCTAATGGGATAATTGTGTCATGATGACTACCTAAATTTCCCTTGTTTCATTTGGATACAGAATTTTACTTTCTGCTATTGAGCCGAAGTCTTCAATAGGAGTTTTGCCATAGAAAGTTCCACAATTTTCTCCTGACTTGCTAAGATTTTATGCACCTTGGTACATTTCCCTGCTGAGGCAACTGCACTTCAATAGCAAAGAAACTTTCTGCCTTCCATGTTGCAGGATCTGGCAACTGTTCAAAAGCAAACTAACACTATCCAAGATAGATCAGAAAATAAACATATCTACTCAAATGGAAAGACAAGAAGCCATTCAGGTTCTGGACTATTATCACTCAACCTGGAATTTAGCTGGGATACTTGATCAACATAACTACTCTCACAGAGACTGCTTGTCAAAGGTTCTTCTAATACCTCACTGGTCAATGGACATTTTGCATGGACAGAGAAGCATAAACTCCAGCGTACAATTTTATAAAGGGCAAAATAATTGCTGCAAACAATTCATTAAAAGTTTCCAACAATATTATTTTCCTACCTCAAGTGTAATCTTAAATTCACCCAAAGATAAAACATCCATACATCATAAGGGCCTGCATACTCTGATTTTGAGGATGTCTTGCAATGAAATAATGAAATTACTTCAAATTAATAACCAAAAAAGTGAGGGCTTCATGACGGAAGGCA
This sequence comes from Harpia harpyja, assembly GCF_026419915.1. Taxonomy (NCBI): domain Eukaryota; kingdom Metazoa; phylum Chordata; class Aves; order Accipitriformes; family Accipitridae; genus Harpia; species Harpia harpyja. The sequence continues at coordinate 17,237,387 of NC_068948.1, forward strand.
GATACAAATGCAAATTTTAAACACCAGAATTTCCATACTTCTTGGTGAAGAGTAAGTCAAACACATGGCAAAAAAAAAAAATGCCCAAATTATTGCTTGCGGAATCAATAATATAAAACATATCTCCATTACGCTCTGATTTAATTGAAACTACATTTCTTTAATCCTTGCCAGGAAAAAAAGAAAGAATATGGCTACAGAATTCATGCGCCTACTTTTTATCTGCATGACCTGCTTCAAGAGCTAAGCCAAGTTTCATTAAAAATTATTGGTCTCATAACTTTTTTTCTTTTTCTTTTCTTTTTTCCCCCTTAAAGACTCCCATATGGCACCAATATCAAGATAAAATTGTGGCAGTGCAAAGTTTTTTCCCACTCTTAATTTTTAAAAAATACTACAAAGTGACTTTATGGCAAACTCAAAAACTGTCAACAGTGGCAAGCTCTCACTTGAAAAAAGTATCATGGGCAGTTGTGCAAGTTTTGAAATAGGGTATTTTTATTTGAAAGATGACACACAACAAGATATTCTCATGTCTTATGCACTGTACTGAACTATACCAGCTCAGTGGAATATTATCCACTTCTTGCTGGATGCTTTGCTAACACATATTGTGGTATTAAGGAATTCTTTTGTATTACTGTGGCATCTGCTAAAAATGTCAGATGTGATCACAGCCCTTGCAAAACAAGTATTTTAACAACCAAAACCTTATGATAGGTTATATTTCAGTGACTTGGAAACAACACTACATTATCTGAGAAAACAGCACAGATGTTGCTTAATAAACTGCTCAGTTTATGCATCGTATTAACCTCATGAAACATTTATGCGAATCTTGCATTAACAAAAGGTAAAAGAATCATTATAGGTTATGAAGAAAACAATGTGACAACCTTTGTTTTTACCTCCATGTTTTATGGGGGCATTTTAACTCTTAGGGGTTTCTGTTTAGGAAGACACAGGAGCATTATAGATTTTCATCTATTTTGTTTTCAGTTCTGCTATCATTCCTTCCAGCTGATTTCACATTTTATAATGCTAATAGTGGGTGTATGGTTTTGAGTTTCTCTACTGTCAGCTGGTCAGTAGGTCTGGGGGATATATTTAATGGAATCTGACAGCTGATGGAACTGATCTCATTGAAAGGGGATTTGATATGTGGGATGAATGTGGTGACCCTCAATTCGCCATATTAATGACCATTATTATTCAAACTCTTGCAGCCAATATAACTCTTTTTCTTGGACACAGCAGTACATGTGTATAAAAGAAATGACTTATGGATGAGTTAGTCCGTATACTAGTTTGAGTGTCATTTAGATAGCATGTCAAAACAGATTAGCTATTTTACCCTGATAAAATTAAAGGAAAAGCTTTTGTACTCTGTACACTTGTAAACAAAGCAATCATAAAAATGGATAGTTTCACTGGACTGACTCAGAAATCCAGCAAATACACACACCTTCAACTGTGGGGAAAAAACGTACTTCGCTCTGGGCAATATAAAATAAAACTTAGTGGTCAGATACTGTAGCTGCAACCAACAGGTCTTCCTCTTTATAAGACACCCAAAGAAGTTACAGGCACCCTCTGTGTGCAAATAATTTTTAGAAAAAGAGAAATGTATCATCAGCCTCACTTTGCACAAACCAGACTTTAGGTAACTACACCAGCGCTGTAGTGGAACGTAACATTCTGCATTGATTTGTGACAGAATATTTATTGTTTCATTTACTCTCTGCTTGTAGAATAGAAGGAGAAATTTGGCCCAACCAAACCTGTGCATGATGGGACAAATGATGCTATATTCAAAAAAAATCCTTAGGTACCTGTCATGTTTTTCGGCAGAAAGGAAGCTGGTCACAGGTGATTTAACAGATGTGTGAAGGATACAAAAGAAAATCTTAGTATCTGAGCAAGAATCACAAGGAACCATTTGCTTTTAAATTACACGGTGCTGCTACTTTTTAAGGCCACAAATATAAAAATCTATTATTGATCTTGAGCATTGCCTCCTATTCTGAATGTCTTTTAAAGCCAAGGGCACTCTAATGCCATTTAATCAATAACTGCTTTCACATTTTTGCAGCAAATATGCAATTTGTTTACAGATTTTAAAGGCTACTAATGTACATTGCCTTTTCTTTTCTATCACGTCTGCGAGGAGGTAATGTTCTACACTATTCAGCTAGTGTGCCTGCTGCGCTATCCAGGACATTCAAAACCTTTGCAGCCTGTTTTATGGCCCTTGTGATGCATGAATAATATAAGCACACTGCATTTCTCTCCTTTCCTGCTTTAACAAGTTCTCCAAAGGGAGAGAAAGCTTTGAAAGGAACTAGATAAAGTGAAGCCACCACCTAAACAATGCACTGAGACACTCAATCCACACATATAAGTATTGCAGCATATGAGGAATGCATCAATAACCTTTAAGTTATTAAGGAAACCATCTGAGAAAGAGGATGTAATTAGATCATAGCAGTGAGGTTCACATTTGGTTTCCATATTTTTGAGGATCCAGTCAACATTAGAATATCTCAATTACTGTATGGTTTGAAAGGCTTAACCATATGATGACACTCAATTACTCATTCATCTAGCCAAAAATGTTAAAAGTACTTGAAAAGTCAGTTCTTTAATCTTTTATGAATTGCCTTTATCTAAACATTGTCACCACATGGGCAAGGGCATCGTGTATCGTGATCAGTTTATGTTTACTTTCTTGTTCATCCTCTATTGATGGAAATTCTAGCTAGGATTGTGTCTCAAATTTAGTATCTACCCTTTCAGGACAAAATGGAAATTGGAATAAAGGTAGACTTAGAAACTCACAGGTAACATGAACACATAAACAGGATAAAGCTAAAAGTTAGTAAGAGAAAGAGCTTATCGTGCATGCTAGTTTTCTTTGAAAATTTAGACCCTTAATACTCGAACCCACATTCAATTTTCATGTACCTCCTGCAAAGAGCCCTCTCACCATCCACAAGCTAAGCTAGCATTATGGTTACTCTGTTTTTTATCATTGTGTCTTATTCTGGAAATAACATCTCACTTCAAGATATATGCATCTACAATAGCTTCTCTGCAGAAAAAACCCCGATGATACCCTATCTTTGAATCCTCAAACTTGTTCATACCCCTGTTTCAAATACTGATTATTAGTTCTAGCCAGTAATAATCACTGTCCTAGTGTCAGAACTTCATTTCTGTTCTTTCCATTGTTGCTATGCAAGAACTATTTCAGCTGATCATTGGTAGCCACCTATACCTCTGCGTATTTACATAAGTACATCTCTACATTACATACACAAAAACAGAAAAACAAAGAATGCATAAAACACATTAATTTCTTTCTTATAATTTTAATAGGACCAAAGCTCTCTGCACATCTACCATTACACAGAGAAATTTGGACCAGAAATCAGTGACCATCCCACTTTATTTTAAGGGAAACGAATATAAAATAAAACAGAGGAAATTGAAAAAGCCAATTTTTTAGCTGTTTTTGTTCTACTTCATGTAAAATTAATATAACACTCTGCAGACTTTAGGACCCTGAATGCTACATAATCCCACATATTGGCTTGCTGAACCAGAGCCACAGCTGTTCTGATAACAGACCCTTTGAAATTGCTACAACTTTGAATAAAGGCAATGTTTGCAGTAATGATGTTACATGGGTGGTAGATTAATCATTGCTACACATATTTCTCAAGGTTTTTTTGTGTTGCTTTTAAATGAATGTGTAGTACTCTGAACACCTGGAACTGCACTCCTTTGCCCATGTTGTCAGAATGGTCAGACTTCAAATGAAATGGGTGAATTCCATCACCTATCAGAAAGGGCAGGATTTTACATGCCTTAAACAGGGTAATATTTTTTTTATCAAATCATGTGAGAAAAGATGGATCCAAGTCCCAAGTACCACCATAACATGTAAGAAGAAAAAACTCTAGAGGGCAAGATTGTAACTGACAAAACAGAACAGCGGTCACAGTATATTATTTATTAATTTGGATATGAACATCATCTATTAAAAATGAAAAATTGCTGACTATACATAAATCCAACAGTATGACTTGTACTAGAAATTTAGGTATCCTGAAAGAGAAAAATCCATCTAAGAGAAAAATAAGTATTCTTTTAATCCAAACCACATTCTTTTAATCCAAGACTGAAAATATTAGAGCTCATTTATGTGCAGCTTGAGGTAAAATTAATTTGTACTACAAATGAAATTTTCCCATTGCTGTACTTGGTGATCTCAGTATGAATTTTATAGTGGACTACCAAGTCATTCCATCTTTCAGTGAGGTCCATATGTCTATCCTAATGCTAGTTTCCCAAAAGAAAGGAAGATCATGGTACCTGCCTCTTTTCAAATTAGTCAAACATGCTTGCTCAATTCCTAGCTGGGGACTGACCGCACTTTTATGTGAGAAGGTGACAAAGCAGTTGGATTTTCTCTGCACCTCTGGAATGGCTAGGCTTAATGAGCACAGCAATGCTGCTGTACTAATCCCCTTCTGCATCACTCTTAAAGCAGTTAATTGTTCCTTCTTCAGTGTTCAGTCTATAATGTTTGCAGAGAACTTTTCATAGCAACCTTGAAGTTCAAATAAATTCAGTGAAACTGGGAAGTTCAGCCAGAGACAAACAAAATTCCACCTACTTTGTGTCAAGTGCTTCCTATTGTTTGATTCTAGGCCTTCAAAGGCACCAAGCCAATAAAACATTAACACTAAATATACCATGGCTTAGATTTAGGCCACGTGAACATATCTCAAAACACCTGCTATGATTTATTAGTTAATTTCTGTCCCTCGAGCAAGCATTTAAGAGTACAATAAAAATAAAACCAGCAATAGTCACTTCTGTCTGTCACAGAATTGCCAAGGCAAAACTATCCGGGACTGAAACAATTTATTAACATTCCTGTTGGTTCTCTGATGCAACCAAGGTGACATACAGTGATCAAATTCTAAGTTATGAAGAAAAAGAATTCTTATTTAAATCAAATCTGCAGCGTTGTATTCAGTAGCAGCAGACACTAAGCAGGACATTGCTGAAACTGCCTGGTTAAGTCAAGATTTTTATTATGTGACAGTATTGACTGAAGAAAACAGCAAACCAACTCTGGTGTGAATCAATGAGCTTTCGCTAGGCTTTCACAAAATAAAAGACCTGCTGGATTCAAAAGTAAAATAATCAATTTCGTTACACTGAACCGGTTGAAGATTGCAAGGAACAATTCCACAACCATCCATGGTAATAATAATATAAAGGTACTGAAAAAGAGCCAAGCTTTATTATCAGACCTGAAATATTTAGTTTTTGAAGATACAAACACATATGAGAGACAACAAATGCAAGGTCCTGACAAGTGATCTAGCTTAGCACCAGACAAAGTTATTTTGGAAGAAATTTTCAACAGAAAAATCACCACGTGAACAGCTCAAAAGAGTAATCAGAAGTAAATGGTTGAGATTATATATATTATTTTTGATAATTTGTGGATTTTTTTTTTTTGAGCTAATATGTTTTGTTTATAAAAAGGGAAAATAAATTAATGGGAAAAAAAAAGTACCCATAGATACTGGAGGGAACAGATAATGATTCCAGCCACATAATAAAGATACATATGCTTTTTTACCTGATTTATGTAATCTTATTGAGATGACTAAGTAAAGTTAAATCTATTACCAGAATTTATAACAGATTTCCTTTTCTTTCTTTCCATCATGATTAATTAGTTATAGAAATTATATCTACAAAAGCATAATTTAAAACAGTTCCTTTCTCTTAAGGTTTGGTTTGGGGATTACATAGAACACAATTTCATTCCTTTTCTTTAAATTCTATTAACAGTTGAAAGCTTCAAGAACAATTTGCAGCACACTATTGGTAGTGCTCTCAGGAATACCAGCTACAAATAATTCTACATCTGATTGGCTTTTCCTGTTGTTAAAACATCTGGAATTATATCTCTGGTCCTGGCAGGAGACTGCACATATGGTGTGATGGAAACTTAAGAATTCATGGATCCTCAATCCAGCAGTCAACTGGATAAACTGATGAGAAAGAGGATTGCCCAAAGTAATATGTAAAAAAGTTTCACAACTAGTTTTTACTATTACCTTCAATCGAAGCTAAAATGAGGTTTACTTCAGTTAAATGAGGCTTAGTAAGGCTGTAAAATGCATTTCACCCTATCAAAAATAACCATAACCTCTTCCCTTGACAAATAGCTTCTGAAAGGCACCGAAACACACATAATTATAGGCTAAAAAACACTAAAAATATACTCTATACCACACACATGCAGCATAACAGCTTGATTTCATCATAACACTTAAATACAATATTTTCCTGCACAGTATTATATTAATATGATAAAGAGCAGCCAGCCAAAAAATAGCTGCAGAGCTGCAAAGTGATTTCAGAAATTGAAAAGCAATTTCAAATGTTTGGTAAGCATTAACTTGCTCACTGTGCCCTATCAAAACCAGCTGCTAGCCCATAATTCTAACCTTTTCCCTTTCAAAAATACAAGGCCTTGAAATCCTATATTAATGAGAAATGAATATGGTAATTGAAAGAGTAAATGTAATTATAAAAGAAACCTCCCACCATCGAAACCTTCTTATTATTACATCAGCCTGTTCTACTAAAGGAGCAATTTGAAAATGTGTTCCCATGTAGGATACTTACATATCTGTGCTGATAACCAATAGGTTTCATGAAATTTTAAAACATTCTTCTGCACCACTCAGTGACTGATCTCACTGAACATTCACTTGCTACAGCTCTAATTAATGGATGTAGGGATGCTAAGAGATATAGCATGTTTGGAAAATACAATGCCTGAGAATGGGTTTTACAACAGCAAACAAACTGAACAGAAGGGCACCTAAGTGAGTTGATACCAAATGTTAAAGATTGGGTTGTCTCAGATCTCATGTCTCCCCTACATTAAGATGCCTCCCTATAGTTCTGCATTAGGCATCAATGTGAAAGAGGGATTCATTTTCAAAAGCTCTTCCACATCTCAAGTCATTCCCTTAGGTTCAGACAACTGGCTCAGAGCACCAAAGAGCAGGCTGCCACTCACCATTTATACAAACAGCCTACAACACTAGAGTGGTAGTGCAAAATGTGGACTTCACGTACTCCTCAACCTGAGGCATTTTGAAAGCGTGCCTTTTACTTCTCTAGCAAGTGCTTTTACCACCAGCTGCAGTGCTAGACTAGAACAGGATACTGTTGAAGGTACATCCCTAAAAAGGAAAGATTCCACATTGCCTGGAATATCTCTCAGCATCTATTTCACATACATACATAGTGTAAACAACACCGAGATCGTGCAATTAAATGAAGAAACTTTCTTCACCAGAAGAATGAAAGAGAAGAATGGCTAAAATAGAGATTACATTATGGAATAACTACCATACTACTACCCTAGTTTTTGAATGGTTCTGGAAGTCTGGTCAGCATTCAGCCTTATTAAGAGCCTAAGCCCCAGGGGATTTTACAAAAAAATAGGACTCCTATATGATTTAAATAATTTTGGAAAGCTCAGTCAGCATTAAAAAACACATCAACTAATGTTTTAACAAAATTACAGTAGCATCAAATAGGTATACAAATAATATTGGTTCAGAATTGTGCTTGGTTAGAAAGCAAGTGTGCTGCCAAGGTTAGACTAGAGAGAGAGGAACGTAACATCTTCAGAAAAAGAGGTACTCTTGTCTCCCCGCCATCCCCTTCCCAAGATCCTTGTGTCTTGAAAATACCCGTGCTGCACTCAGAAACTGCATTCAGGAGTTCTTTTGGTTGTTTCTTCCTTTCCCCACCCAACAGAAACAGATGAAATGATAGTCTAAATTTGCATAAGAGATTTTTTTAAGTGATAAATCAGATATTTAGGAATTGTTAAAAATAATCTCTCGGTTTCAATGCACTATTAATATGCAATGACAATATTGCTCCATCGTAAGCCTAAATCCCCTTGCCGACACTCCTAAGCCCATAAAATCTCTTTTGTGGATGCAGCTATTCAGAAAGAAGACAGCTTTTGTTGGCTTGTCTTCCATTGTCCATGGGTGCAGTATAATATTGGTGGGAAAATACCTTCCAACAGCATAAGTTGTCCCTACACTAAAGGGTACTTTTCCAACATAGCAGTAAGGAGCTGGTAATAGCTGGAGTCAGAGTAAGGATGAGTACTTTACAAGGCCTTATGTTTCCACATGACAGTTCTTTTAGTACCCATGGTCATCTTTAAGCACACTGAGTTGTTTGCTTGTATTGTGAAGACCTTCAAATATCCAGCAGTCTGTAAATGTACCCCCAACCATTCATATACAGCAATCTGGAAGAAACCATCTGAGACAGTTGAGAAACCTGGCCACCATTCTGGAAACATTCAGATAAATACATAATTTTGCTTTCAATTCAGGAATCAAAAGCTTTGGCCTACACTTAAATACAAGTTATCGTGCAGTACTCTTACCCAAGAAATACTCTTCAGCATTTGTCTCTCTTTTAACTTTCAGATTTCTAACTAGCATTCCTTGCAGTATGTGGGATATGGCTAAAAGCAGACTGGCTGCCAGTCAGCCTGTATAAACTCACTTTGGTGCTAGCACATAATTATATGCTCTGTAAAGCACTTCAAGATGTCTGACTATTAGAAATGCACTGTAAGAAAATGAAGCTGTCATTGTTTGTAAATTTGAAAACTTCACTACCAAATATCTCAGCAATTAACAGCTTCATGCACTGCAATCTTAAAGAATAATCAATTCCATAGATAAATAAAAAGACAAGAAAATTTTAAAATTATGAAGGCTTTAAGTAAAAAATGAGAAATTACATATTATGCAAAGTTAGCATTGTGTTAAAAAAGATGACGACAACAACTACCCTTACATTATTCCAGATGGGACTTCCCCGACTGTCACTATGAGAAAACTTTCTCCGCCTGTCACTATGAGAAAACTTTCTCCGCCTGTTTTTTTGGTTTTGTTTTTTTTTTTTTGCAACAGATAACATTCAAGAAAGCAGGTCAGTATTAATAGCATGAGGAACATTTACACAGAGGCTACACACAACCAGTGCAGGCCAACTGTGGAGCTGATGGAACAATTTATACGAAAGACTGTCTTTTGTCATTGGACATAGTGAAGTTGCAAAGAACTGGAAGTGTTTGAAAAAAATGCAGCAAACTGAAAAGTTGCTCTGTGTTTTGATACTCCCTACAGAATTCATAACAGGCACAGGTTCCAATGGATGACTATTCAATAACGAGCATCTTTTTACTGCCTAACACCAGGAAGATGTCCCAATGCATTAAAAAAGGAACAGCCAAAGAGATGACATGCCAGACAGTGGCATACTTCACAGTAATCTCTGAAGGTAAAAAGGACAAGTAAATCATGCACTCTTTGAACAGTGCTGAAAGGGCTCTGAGCACTGAAATGTAGGGGATATTTAGCCCTTGTAAATTGCACATGAAAACAGTTTTTTGCATCTATATTACACAACACCCCCTTAATTTGTTTTCTTACAGCACTTCCATTTTGTTCCAAACATACTTACACCTCTTAAAAGAATGACAGTAAAAGCACAACCCTCCTAAGGGGCAAACTGCTTCCTAGTTGTAGTTAAATAACCAGCCTAGAACATGAGAGCATGATCAGAGGCAAACACTCCAACCTCTACTTTACTCTTCCTCTCCTCCACCTTTTCCCAATAAGCATTCAAGCCAGTTCTGTACAGGATGCTTTCTATCAAGATCTGGGGGACAAACGGAAAGAGAGAAAAGGAAAAAGAAAAGAAAAAGGGTGGGGTGAGTTGGTACAAAGGACTTTCATAGATCAAAACCAAGCAGAAAAAAAGCTGAGAGAAAATGAAGACTTGTAACACCTCAGGACAGTTCTGGGAGGTGGCAAGAATCTTGAGATCATCTCTTTGCCCCACACATAGAGCTATAAGCAAAGGCTGGGATTGCTTTTATTCCTCCTTACTACCTTCACTTCCCTTTCTCTCAGCCAAATATGCAGTGTGACTGACTTTTGCTTTACTTAGCCTCTTTCAAAAAACTGATGAAGCTCTTTACATTACAGTCATACAAACTCTAAATAAATTCAAGTAATAAAGATCAAGAGGATCATATTAATCATCTTGTATAACCTCCTACATACAAAGCTGTAGCTTGGATCAAGAGTGTGCTTCTGAGGTGAATCATCCCCATTTACCACTTTCGGAGCAATCACAGAACAGGCTTAGAGATGAAAAATGGGACAAAACCAAACAAAAGACATGCTCCAGGAATGCACCCAACAGGCTCCAACCACTAATGGTTATTCACTCCAAGTAATCACACAGGGATAGGATGAAATAACTGTTACAAAGATAACGTCAGTGCCAACCACTCTGTTCTGTTCCACAGATTCATTCCTCTTGGGTCACACCATTCATGTATATAGACAAAGTACAGGAATAGCGCACACCGATTCTCTTTTTCCAAGTACCTTTGTCAAGATATCTGCTGCCATAATTTTTTTTTTTACAAGTTGTTCTAAACATGGACAAAGAAAGGTGTAAAGAACTAATATTTAATTTCATCAAGGTAATATTTTAATTGTTGAAAAGTTTTGCTTAAAATTAATAAGGTGTATAAATCTATGACAAGTTAATACATCACAATTGTGTCCCATAGGTAAGAACAAAAGAAAATTCATTACTGCATTTAATTTATCGAACATTTAATAAGAATGTCATTACTTAATCCTCCCTGCCTTATAACTATAAACAATAGCCTACTTGCTTGAGCTTCATGTTGCCATAAGACCAAAAACAAATGCATAGCTTCAAGAAAAAAATTAATCTTTTTCCATAATTGCCTAATGGAATTAAAAAAAGCTCTGTAAAGTCCAGAAAGGCTAAAAACTTGAGTAATAGCTAGCTGTACAACAAGTTTTCAGCAAGAATACATGGGATGCTTCAGGTTTTGTTCTTGGGATATACTGAAATCTCTACTCTAAGTCACACAATTATTCAAAAGTAGTATCTCCAGGCAGTATATCCTCAAAATTGAATAACACAGTCCGTAAACAAAAATAGCTTCTCAGATGCATAACTGCTTCAGAGGTGACAATACAAGCATTTGGAAGGGAGGAAAGGAAGGCAGAAGACATCGTAAGTTGTGATGTCTTGTTATCCACAATCTTCGAAAAAAAAGGGAGTTTTGCTAGCCGTAATTTATTACTAATTCTGAGACAGAGAATCACAAAAGTTTAAAAAGAGTCTGTACGGGGATCTTAAAAAAATAAAACCTTTCTATTATTCACTTTGAGTTGACTGAAACAATGTCTATGTGGTTTTTCTACATTAAAATAGATACTTCTGAAAAATGCTGCTAAAGAGCAAGTAGCAGTAGCAGACAATTCTAAATGTAGCTAGTTGAGATCAATCTCAAAACTACCTATAGGTTCATTTTTTTTAAAAGGCAAATGACCTTTTATCAACACTGGAATTTTAAACTATTTGAGTCACCTTTTCCAATAAAAAAACCTCTTCTTACAGAATGAAGACTAGTGTTTTCCTGTTTCTGCTATTTTTTTGTTCATGTCAGCATCTTCACCACATCCATTTCTTCAGTAACGTAAGCCCCGTACCCTCTCACTCCTTAGCTTTCTTTTTAAAGGTGTTTACCTCTGCGCTACCATTCATACCACCTAGTGATTTCAATTTCATACACATTTAAACAGAACCCGTCCATTCCCATAACCAAAGCCTATGAGCTCATCAGGTTTGAGCATGAGAACCAAACAGCATTAGCAGATGACTTCCAAAACACTGCACAGTTAAGTGTTATACTCTCATATAAGCTGCTAATCAAATAATATGACATACATCTAAGTTATGCACAGCCAGAAGCATGGATTTTTATATATCCCTTTAAAAGAAACTACGCTTACATGCTCATGCACATAGTTTTCATCTTTTCTTCTGAGGACTGGATTCTCTAAATTGCATCAAATAAATAGTCCTTGGAACAAATGGATTCTTTTTAATTCAAGTGAGTGCCAGCACTTATCAGCTTCAACTAAGATTAAATAAGCAATTAATTAGCATAAAAGATATAACTACCTCTGTCCATCTTCTTACTAGCTGCAGTAGCCCTGTCACCCAGATGCTCATGCCAAATAACCAGCAGGCCAAAGAGCTCTTCTGAATGAGTGCTCCACAAACTTGGTTTTAACCCATGGCCTTCCCCTAAAAGTTGTAACTCAAAGTCCATAACAGTATGAAGCAACTTAGATAAGGTGGCATATTCTGCATTAATCTAACGGAAGATACCCTCACAGGTCTCCACTGTCAGCAAAAATGGCATCAACACAAATGCTGTGTGACTCTTCTCATATGTAGGGAGAAAAATACCTTGTGTTCCATGCAATACCTTTTAAGTTGCTAACTATGTGAGAGCACCCAGTCCCTCACCTGAGCTATCACGGTTTTAAGACGAATTCCTTTCACTTTCATGTGGAAGTCAAACCCTTGATCACAGGGACTGTTCACAGACCAAAAGTCAAGCCCATGCCAGAAATAGTGCACTAAGGGCTGAGCGCCACACCAGTCAGCATCTAGCAGGATTCATTTTATATTGTCACACTTTTAATTTTAACATCAAAATGTTTTTGCAAATGACTATGGCTTTCTCTTGACAATTACAGATTTTTTTTAAATGGATAAATGCGCATCTCCTGAGAGGGATGTAAGATTCAATCTATATTGAGAGTGGGGGCTGTTTGTTCCTCTGTGCCAAGCAAACATCTGGCATTTCAAGCTACCATAAATTAGGAATAGAGAATACATTTTAAAATTTGTCTGTCCATAGTCCTCATCCTTTAGAACGTTCATACACTGATATTGTTACAATGAAAGGAACTCTACTTCGGGACATTTATATAGAAGACTTTTTTTCTTCAAGAAACAGCTTTGGTAAAATATTCATTCATATAGTATGACAAAAGCAACAATTTTACATTCACCAAAATTTGAAAATTGTGGTTAAATTGACTTGCATCAATAATTCATGCATCATTTTCTCCAAGAAACCATGAAAAAGTTACTTACTTAAATTAACAATATACCCACACCTTCTTTATGGCTTTCACATGACTTTTGCTTAAATATATTTTACACTTACTGGTTTATTTTTGCAAACATATTGCAACCTCATTTTGAAACACCTCAGTTTTACTTTACAAACACACACACAGCAGTCAGACTAGCACAGGTGAAGAAGCATAAAAGCAAACCAGAGATTCTATTTGTGTGTGTGTGTGTGTGTATATATATATATATAAACTATGCTGGTACTAAAGCTTTGGACTCTAGTTATGTGATTTGATTCTCCATCAAATCAGTCAAAGAAGTTTAGAAGAGTTCCATTTCTCTTGATGATTGTGTGTAAATCCCTGTAATATTCACTGATATTAAATACACATAGAAATATGAAGCAAAGCTTTAACATTATATTAAAAAGCAGACATAGATAAGACTGGTGTACAGAAATAAATAAAAATTATCCTGGCTCTGTTTTGTGAGGGGAAGTTATAAAAACTAAAGACTTGGCAAAGAATCACTTTTGTTCCAGTTCTTAGCTCTGTTCCCACATATCCCAGCAGAGCACTTGCTACAGAACCCAGGGAAAGCTGTTCCCTCTGTCTAAATCAACTTCTCCAGCTTCTAGCACAGGGATTCCCTTTCCAAAACCCAGATTTGGAGCTGATTTACATGTATATTTTGTTGAGTATTACTTCAGTTATCTAGAGCTATCAGTCTAACAAATAAATTTTTAAAAAAGTTTTCTAACTTGGGAAAGAAAGAAGATCTCATGTTACAACATCCTATAACATCCACTGAAGAACTGAAGCAAAACAACTGTAAGGATTTGTGCTGTTCTTGCTGAAAATGCCAGATAACATAGCAAGTCTAGCAATTGCTGGACTCCCCTCATTTATTTTAACCTCAGTGAATATTAATGAGTATCTCAGAGCATTAATCAGTGTTAATTAAAACAGACTTCAGATCACCATGAAATTTGTAAAAATCAACATGCAATTGGTCAAAAATTATCTTTTAACATAGTACCTAATGTTACATTTTTACCAGTTTCTAGAACAAGAAGGAAACTGAAGTTAAAGCTTTCTAAAGGCATATGTTTTACAGAGCCACACTTAAGCAAAGCCTACAAACAGGAAACAGATCCATGGTAGCAAATATCTGAACTTTGTATTGAATGAACTAAGAGGTGAAAGAATTCGTTTTCATGCCTCAGTAATAGAGTTAGCATTGATAAAAACAGTCAATTCCAAGAGGTCCCTATTATTCTCATTGAGGTAAAACTTACATTTTCCCTTTTTATCCATGTTGGTGGTTAAATAATTTTGTTTTTTCTCAGCTTAAGTCCCAAGCTTTTTCTCTAGTTAAGTTCAGACCAAGTAGCATCCTGCAAAACTTTCTTTTGTGGCCAGGCTCAAACCATACTCTGTTATACAAATCTGCTCTTGGTGAAACCACTGAGAAAGCAGCGTCTCTTACGTATGGATTCCTGCCCTCAGCTCAGGGCTGGCACAAGGTATGGTCAAAAAGGTAGGCAGAAAGGAGCACTCGCCGAAACCTTAAAATGAGGAATGATAATGTTCGCCACAGCAGGCCATTTCTTTACCCAAGAAGTAAAGAATCTTATGTTTTCCAGATTTTAGTGAAGGAAAAAAGGAATTCTAATAAAGATTCAGGATAAAGAACATACTGCCAAAAAATCCTGTATGAAAAAAATGGTTTACACAAGTCCTTTCTTGTTAGAAATTAAAATCTGTGATATGCAATAGCTGATCTTTTTAAAAACCCTTCTCATCAGTTCTGTTTCCTAGATTATTAACCATGAAATCTAGTGGTTGAGTAGCTAATGTTTTGAACCTTGAAGAGTTCTTTGGCGCACGAAATTTAAATAAGTGTGTGGGGGGAATATCCTTATTGCCAGAAGCAGCAGGAGGAAGCCATTACCATTACTTACACAATCTATTCTCACTGAGAATGTTGCCCAATATAATTTACAAAATTTCTGTTGGAAATGCATTAGCAGCTGAACAGCAAGCAGCTTCTAAGGGATAAATAGAAAAAATAAACTAAAAACCTAGCTTCCAAGCTTCAAATGTTATTGAACATCAGCTGCAATCCCTGCAGTCAGCAGTCTATAACCTTTTAAAGTCCAAAGAACACTTTTTTAACGTGCAGATTTCATCTGATTTTGGTTTAAGAAACTTTTTATGGATTCAGTTCAAATAAAGCGACAATTAGTTCAAATGCAAAAGTATCTTTCCACACAAATTAACACCACAAAGTGCATGAACTGTTCATACAAATGTATGATGTATGCATGCATACACATGTATATATACACATATGTGTGTGTATACACACATACATATGTATACACACACACACACACAGAGCATGAAGTACAATTTCCAGGCTGCATTTTATTTGGTAGTGAAACAGATTCACTGCTAGTTGCACAGTACTCTCAAGTGCTTAGTTAAACTTTTTCATTGTTTCAGAATCTTTAATAGCCATTTGTGTTGTTTACATTTTAAAACAATAAAAAGGATAGAATGCATTTTCTCAGTATAAACACAATGCTTTCCTGATTCTTTTGTAAGTGGATCTCTCTTCTCTTTCTATTTTAATTTTTATTGAAAGTTCTTTTGGCACAAAAGGTCTGTACTCCGAGAGAAAAAAAGCCTCACTCTGCCTTCTCACAGAAAACCTTCAAGGGTACTAGAACCAAGAAACTCTTCAAGGTGGATCTCATCAGGTTTTTTACTAATCTCACCCTCG
The DNA here is from genome assembly GCF_026419915.1 of Harpia harpyja. NCBI lineage: Eukaryota > Metazoa > Chordata > Aves > Accipitriformes > Accipitridae > Harpia > Harpia harpyja. The sequence goes on from NC_068948.1 coordinate 17,253,308, forward strand.
AGGGATAATGGTGCAAAAAGTAGTTAGAGGCTGCTGTTTGCCAGTTCTGCCTTTCTCAGAAGCCCACAGGGTCTGGACGTTTTCTCAGCCCCAACAAGTTAGTCAATCTTCTCCTCTAACCAGAAGGATCCTAGCACACAGCAACCTGCTCTAACATGAGAATATGCCCTGTGTCATACAAGGTTATACAGTCTCTGTGCGGTTGGATTCCCTTGGTGTAACCTCAGAAAAGAGGGGCAATGTACTGTTTTACAAACTTGTAAAACTTGTAGAACAGTGGACACCCCTGGTTTGCCATACCAATGTCCTGTCAGCTTATGATATGTATTTCATTGCATTGTATATATGATTCTGCACATAATAGCAGAATTAAACATTCATTATGGGTACCAGACTAATATCCTGAGAGATGTACAGATCATACAGGTCATGGCTAAGAGTCCAACCAACAATTACAGATAACAGAACAAGTTTCCCCACATCAGCCTGACTATTTGCTGCTATCTATTCAACTTGTCGTATTTGTTCATTTCTGTGCCAGCTGACAAGTATCCCATTAGCTGTGGTTCACACGAAGAATTTGTATTCACATTCTATGAAACAGAAGAGCAACTCACTCACTGTTGAGCAGCTATGCCTGTCCCTCACCGCTGACCTAGGCCAGCAACCTGGAGGCTACAGAGGATGTAAAGATTCCGCATTATCTCTAGACTGACTGAGTTTATTACACCAGTGCTATACATTGTATATTACATAATCAAAATCAACAGATCACCTATAGTGTACACATAAAATACAAGACCTTTAATGACATTGCTATTTTAATAGAGGGATCACTGCTTTCTTAGAGATCATGTCATTTTGTTCTTTCAAATGTTTCCATTTATGTTGCCCCTTATTTTGCGTATTTCCACTTCTCTTTGAGAAGAGCTCCTTCATTATGTCATATATATTTGTTTAACTTACTGGCTGGTAGCCTTGCACAATGGCTGTGACTGCCTCCTCTTGGTGATACACACAACAATCCATTTATTTTCCTGATGGGTTTAAGCGATCTTACAATGGGAAGCAACAAATGAACAGATTTGGAGATGATAGAAATTGTATTGTAACACAGCCTAAAAGACTTTACCTACATCAGTTGAGAAGTGTCTTTGGGTTTGGTTAGTGAGATAGAAATTGCATGCTGACTGTACCTGTGTATTGGGTCTGGCTGAGATGGAGTTAATACTCCCCATAGCAGCCCTCATAGCACTGTGCTCTGCATCAGTAGCTAGAAAGGTGTTGATAACACACCAGTGTTTTGGCTACTGCTGAGCAGTGCTGGCACAGCATCAAGGCTGTCTCTCCAACATTTTTGCCCCCCCCTCAACGGCAGGCTGGGGCAGGGCGAGATCTCGGGAGGGGACATAACCAGGACAGCTGACCTAAACTAACCAAACAGATATTCCATACCATATGACGTCAGCTCAGATATAAAAGCTAAGTAAAGGGAGACGGAAGGGGGGCATTTTTTGTCTTCAGGAGCAACCACTACGCGTACTGAAGCCCTGCTTCCCAGGAAGTGGCTAGACATCGCCTGCTGATGGGAAGTAGAGAATAATATCATTTGTTTTTCTTTGCTTTCGCGCGCGACCTTGGCTTTCAGTTTATTAAACTGTCCTTATCTTGACCCACGAGCCTTTGGTTATATTTTCTTCCCCCTGTCCAGTTAAGAAGGGGGAGTGATAGAGCGGCTTTGGTGGGCACCTGGCATCCAGCCAGGGTCAACCCACTACAACCTGTTACATATCCTACTGTTTTTTTCAAAACACCTTTTAGGCATTTACTTAGAATTCTGTTTGGAGAAATACTAATAGGAGAATGGCACATGCTTCTGACTTTTCCCCCTTTCAAGTTAGTGATGTTTCTTGGTAGATTTTTGTCCTATTAAAGACAAAATACTGTCAATGACTGCAATACAAACAGCACGTGTGGGGTCAAATTCACCTTGTGCGCTGAAAGCCAGACAGCTGACCATAATTGTGGGCTAAAAGAGAGGCAAAGTCAGCATTCCCATAGTAACAGGCATTTGACAGCCTTTCCCATGAACTTTCCAATCCTGCCCTGTTCTATTTCATAACATATGCACTCCTCTCTGTACTAGTTGTACTTTCTTCACACGGGAAGACGTAGGATTGTCAACAACTCCAGAGATTTACTCCCCGTCACCTGCAATCTACCTTCAGGCAACACAAAAGAGGGATCAAAACAGGAGTAATTTTCCTAATTTTCAGGAGCATGCAGGTAGCTGCTCTACTTAGGTCACCCCATCCCCCATGCGGCTTAAGTCCTGTGTGGTCCTCAATGATCACTGTGAATTTCTACAGAGTAGCATCTGTTTTGAGAGCAGGATTCCTTTGTATGAGATTTTTACATGAGAAAGACTGATAGATTATCTGCATGTACATATTCTGCCAAATACTATTTAGACACCCTTTGCAAGAAATTTAGGTAGAGAGTACACAGATCACAATACAACAGATCAAAACACAATGGTGTGCAGAAAATAAGATGGCATAGAAAACGGGAATTTCTTACCAGAACAAGTAAAAACTGCTGCAGGAGTAAAGCTGTCTAGCTGGATGGTGAGAAGTAGGAGAAAGAAGTCTTGTTGCCTTCCACAACAGCAATAGAACACAGTTTTGCAGCACACTAAGTGTGTTGCCCAGGCTGCATAGACACTAGTCCTGCACCTAACCCTACCATTCTGTGATGACCACCCAATGATTACCTCCTGAGGTGAGTACATCCCTGAAGAAAACAGGCCTTGACCTTCAAATAAAAGCTCAAACACGATACACATTTCTCCCCAAGATCATTCTGTGAAAGCAATATGCAATACCGAATAAGCAAGATCAGTCCTGATCACCAACAACTAAGTTGGTATCTGACATATAATAGAGGTTTACAACAGAGACATATATCTGACATATAATAGAGGTTTACAATCTATCAGCTAAATGTACATAATGGAGGACTATTCCATAAGCACTATAGTATCTACTGTCATAATGTAAAAGAAGGTATAGGCAGGACTGGGCAGTGAATGGGCATTTAGCTTATTAGTCACACCTTGCTAAGTAAAAAGCCAAAAATACGGTATCCTCTGGGATTTTTGAGGTCTTAAGGCTTACAAAAATCAATTGCTTCTTTCCAGATCGTACTATTTCTTCTTCTACATGGCCTACGGTAGGCAGCTCAGTACATACATAGAGCCATTAGACAAGGGCAGAAATCATTACTGAATCATTGTTAATCTCTGGCATTATACTTCCATACAGGGTAACTCATTTTAGCTCCTTCCCTTGCACAGCTTTTAAACAGAGTTGAACAACTCAGTCATTATGCTATAAGATGGCATGAGCTTACGCAGACATGCAAATAATTATAATCAAAGTCAGTGCTACACAAGATGGAAGGAAACAGGAATAGAAGAACGAGAGCTCTCATCAGTCTGAAACTCCAATACTTCTCCTAGCAGGACGCTAAGTGGCTTTGCTTTTCTTCACTGCCAGTCTCCTTCTAATAAAAGCTTCTAACTTCTGTTTGAAAACTATCCCATTCACCCCTACCAGCTATCAGTAAAAGTCTACATTGTTCACAAGGGTCTGGCTTAAGCAGCTCTGTAGAAACAAGAACTCAATTCAGTGAGAGAAACCCCCTCATCTCCCATTGATTCAAGGAGAGATGAGGGAATCATTACTATAGCAGTGCCTGAATCCCACATGCAGACTGCATCCAGAACTGCAGCTCTTGCTTCAACAGGTAATAATTAACTAGTGTTGCTGATCTCATTTGTATGAACCAAGGTCTCAGGATCTGGCCTTACACCTGGCAGGAATCATCTACCAGGTATTTTAAGCATGACAGAATCAGAAGGCCCGACTTACAACTCATTTATACTGCATTACTCTTGTAAACAGCATAAGCATATGCTGATTCTACAGCTGAAGCGTTTAAGTTGAACTCTTGGTAAATCTGGGACAACACCACCAAGAACACAGGATATTCAGGTGATGTTTTTAAGAGTCATAGGTAAGTACTGGATTTGCTTGTGTAGCCTTGTACTTTTAACAAGAGGAGAAGCCAATGTCAGCAGGAAAGGTTCCTAGGCAGTCTTGTGACGAAACCTTTCTAAAGCTCTTGAGCCTTCAACAGTAAAATACAATCAAGATTGCAGAAAAAACAAGGATTTAGTATTAATTTAGATGCTCAAATCAGATCCTTGAAGTTGTTCCCAATATTTCAGACTCAATTTATTAGGACCATAACCATTTTGTGAATCCCTGTTTCACAGTCTAAGGATCAAAACCAACCATTTACTTCTTTTGAACAAATGACTTACCAGCTGTACAACTAAATGCAGACATAAATAAGGCAAAGAATTTATGCAGTAAGGTGTGGCAGACCCTATCCATAGAAGATTATTCATTTAATGGATTGGAAAAAAGACCAGAAAATAGGCTATTCTACATTAATAGTCATTACAAACTTGGAACCATATGCAATAAATACATTGTTCATTTACCTAAATGACTGTAGCTAACTGGAGTGTAAAGACCAGAAGATATTCAGTTCTCAACTCAGTGATCTCACTGCCAAAATACAAGCCTTTGATTACTATATTTACCATTTTATACCTCCTAGATCTGCTTTATGCAAAATAAATCCTAGCCAATTTCACTGACCCAAATCCCATTTGCAGCTAACCATCTTTAGTAATATTATGGTATGTTCCCATTCTACTGCAGTAAAAAACAAACAAACAAACAAAACCCCACATGAATCCTTTAGGGTACTGCTCATCAATTAAAAAGTAGCATATTAAACTTCTTAAAACCTTTGTAATCTGCAGTATAAAAGCACAGTTTATGTTAGTAGATAATTTAGCATCCATAATCTAATTAAGTGAAGTGAGTGACAACTGTATTCTCTACATAAATGATATATCAGTAACAGATAATGTACGTGCTTAAGAGACTGGAACCCCATCAAAAAAGTTGTTACAAACACTTGCCCTTATCATAAATCCAGCTAACATTACGGGCTAAATTCCGCTGCCTTACTGACATCTCACCAACAAGGGACTATCTACCAGAGGAAGAATTACTTAGATGAGTGAAGTTTTGTGGGACTGAACTGCTGCAATATTTTTGCCTAAGTAACTCAAACAAATATATTTCTGGTGTTACATAGAAAACTATACCACCCTATAAACTTCAGTTAATGTCATCCTCAACTCCACAGTGAAACTTTTTTCAAAAATGTTCACAAAGCAGCTACAGAAGTACTTCATGCTGGCTGCAGATATTCTCAGAGAACAAAACGTGTAGACCGAAAAAAACTTTAAAAAACTGTCTCCTTTCCATCACCTACCATCAACACAGAACATGATTGTTCTAAGCACTTACCTAGGACTTATTATGATGACAGAAAAAAAAGTAAAAACCAACCTTTGCTACATTTAATATCACGGTCACTTTATTACAAGGACAACCACTTTTGGAAAATGGAAAAAGAATGAAAAAAAAGGAAGGAAAATATTTCGTGTTAATTTTGAATGTTTCCATAATGCATGGGAATGCAACAGGTGAGAAGTTAACACAGCACTCTGCCCTCAAAGGGCACTCTGCAGGTTTGCACTCATAGCAACTGTTCTGTTGGTCCTTGGGAGTCCTTTCCCTCTTTTAAAACAATCGCTTTGAAAACATTGTCTTTCCTAACCACCTTTTTTTAGTACGGCATGTGCAATGGGAGAGCCAGTCGTGCTGACAGCATTATTGGCACCATGTCTGCAGTCACAGCTTGTGATTATGGTACCTTGCTGAAGTGTGGGACACCTGTGTACACTGAACTTTTCTACTGCTCTACTGCTGCTTCTTTTTAGTCATATTACTGATGAGAAAACAGCTCAGGAAAATCAATGGCTTTAAATTATAACTTTATGTACTGCATATACAAAACCACCACCAACACAGGAATACTTTTTCCATGACTAAAAATCAATCTTTCTGATGCTTCTACTCCTTCAGCATTTAAAAAAAAATTATTTAAAGCTTTTCCCCTGCCCCCAGCTGCATCTGGTTGCTTTGTTCAGGCTTTCTTCAGGTTTCCTGCTCAAGAGACTAGTTTTTATCTAAAAGGTCAATTCATTCAGCGGGGCACCAAGCAGAATTGAATATAATTATCCCAATCTTTACTGTGTAGAATTCATGCTTGAATTCATTCAAAAAATAGCAAGCAGTATAATTAACTCAGAGCCCAACCAAATCTATTGAGAATGCCTCAGGTATCATACAGTCCCACTTACAATAGAACATTTTCATTTAAGGACATTGTACATATTAACCCTAGTCAGCATCCAATTACTCGGAATAAGTGAATTCTCTGTTTCAGGAATGTAATTTGAAAATGTTGTCATGCAATCTGAGGTAAAAGGTCTTTTTTCATTAATCTAGCTCTCATTAAACTGGAAGCCTGTAGGTTATTTCAAATCCATTAGATTTAACTACAGGTGATTACAATTCTATTGCACATAAGACAACAGAAATGTCTTTTAGGAAATATTGTGTAGTTTAGAGGAGTTGATGAGCTCGTGAATTGCCTCATAGTTTAAAAAAAATTAATATCTGATTAGAAAAGGCATGGTTATTGTTAACCTGACAATTACATATAAACTATATGGTAAAATTAAATTCATTTTTATATGCAGATGACTTCAAGATAGCAGGAACACTTCCGGTAGTTCAGAGGTCAAAATAAGCATCCCAATATTTTCATGCAAATTCTTCACATTCCTCAAATGTACAAAATTGTGATATACACTTTTCAGGATTTTGTGAATGATCACAACCAGAAACATCATAACAATTTTTCATGTAGCAGTCTAGCAATTCAAGCTCTTGGTTTAGTTAAACATGAGAAATCTGAACCCTGAAGAATCTCAGATTTGCATAAGAGTCCTCTTATAGATAAAAGTCTCATGAGAGGCAATCTTTTCAGCTCAAAAGGTGAATAATTCACCCATCATTAAAAACTCCCAACTAAGCAATACCTGCAGAACTCCCCAGAACTCACTGCTTTGAGGCTGTCCACTTTCTTGAGCCACCTTGACTGAAGGACAACAAACTTCTAAGACAATAACCATGTTTTTACCATTACAATTCAAATTGCTGTTTGTCTTGTGCTAATAGACTTTGTACATACATGTAAAATATCATGACTGCTTTGAGTTTTGGGACATGCTGAATTTGTGTGTTGAAGAAAAACATTTGCTAATACTTGCTTTTGTCACCCTCCTTTAAGTAATGCCTTGGGACCATAGAGAAAATTGAGAGCACATGGCAATTCTTTTGAATTGCTTACATACAAGATGGCACAGCGTAGTGTATCACCTTAAACAGCGGACTGCATAATTTCCCCCAAGTCCCAGTCACTCAGCTCTTGACTTTGCTCTATCCTTTTCTGCCTCTATTTCTCTCCTATTAATATGAAAAGAATTTTTTTAAAGGAATATTTAGCAAATTGCCTCTCTAGAAAGGCCAGGTTGTTCATATATCCGTCAGTCATGTACATCTCTCCACTTGTGCATTTGAGTGTACAGCCTGCTACAGATATCGAGTCACAGGTCTCCCAGCAGCACTAGCTCAGAAGGCACTACTATAGAAATTGCCACCCTGCTTCAGGTGTGCAAGCATGTAATTACCAGTAATGTGTGACATAAAATAAGTCACTGCTGTATTGGTAAGCATACCATATTGGTGGTAAAATACTGCAGTCTATAACTCAGTAAGGCAACCAGAATATGCACACACATAAAAACAGCTACAAAGATCAGCGTTCCCACTTAAAAATTCAGGATGAACTTCCTATTAATTCTTTCAAGGGCAAATGAACAATTCTTAGTAAGGCTGAGGAATAAATATCTCTTAATGACTAAACATTGGCCAATTAACAGATATTCTTGAGGCCAGGAATCTTGAGTACAGTGATCATTAAGGTTCTTATCTTAAAATGTAGAAAGTTAAACATTTTATTTTTCTTTTAAAACCAGATCTGTTCTTCCCCTATTTATTAAAGTTGTCTGACCATCAATCTGGAATATAACGAGCTGCAGCTTTCATGGAACATTTCAAAAATAAGAACTTTCTGAACCAACGTTCTGGTTACTTGTTTCAATTAGAAAACAAAAACATTTGTCTGAATTCTCCCAACAGTTTGTAGTCTGTAGTACTATTTCAAATCTCCAATAGAAAAACAATCCACCCCCTAGAAGATCCTCCTCCTTTGACTCACTCCTCTGCATGTTTGGTTTGTAGGCCTACTACATAGTCTATCTTGCATAAAACAATGATATAACTCTTCTCTCCTGAATCCACCCACAACTGTCCTTATAGCCATCTTTTCTTATAATCTATTGCTTAGGACCTAGTTATGTAATAAATTACAATGGCTATCACCTTCTGATGTTGCACTACAACTTTTTTGTCATATGGACCAGCAGAAGTAAGTCTGAAACCTGGAGCCAGACTAAATTACACAGACAACAAGGGAGCAGTATTTTAGAGAAGCTTTTATTACATTTTTTTAAATGAAGAAGACAGATGTATTCCCACTGTGATCCACACAGTCCCTGTAAACGTCTCAGTTATGTTTTGTTTTGCATAAGCCTGCTCATGAGGAGGATTTATGGGTGCTGGTTAGCCCTTTTACTGCATGTGATCATAAATCATATGTACATATATGCATAAACACACATGCACACATATATTACATGTTGTATATACAACTGACTCAAGCTACCAACTTGAGTGTTTTGCAACAGTTACCCATTGTCTATCCATTTACATGCATAAACAACTATACAATTGACACATGAAAAGCTGTTCAAAGTAGATCCTTCTTCCTCTTAAAAAAGGTGAAAAAATTGGCAATATTTCAAAAGATGCTCAAGAAACTTACGAAGTAATGTATAAGAGATGATTGTTATTAAAAGATATTTTAAATCTCAAATTGAAAAGTACCTTAAAAAAAAAAAATACAGTGAGTCAGAAGTGTGATTCAGCAACAGGGACTTAAAAACAGAAAAAGAAAAGTAAATCTGGTATAATTAAAAAAAAAAGAAAAAAGCTAAAAAAAGGATGTCAATGGATGCAGTGGCTAGACAAATAAATCAAGTGAAGTCTTGGCCTAAGTCAAGTCAGTGAACTTAAACAAGGCCAAACTTTTACCCAGAAGAACTGCACTAAGAATGGAAAGAAATTAAGACTACAGCCAGATGGCTATTTCAGACAAGATGGTATGCTAGAAGTCCCAGCAGAACCAGGGGCAGAGGGAGAGAAAGATCCACCAGCTGCTCTCCAGTCTCACCAATGTTTGAGCCTGTCAAGAACCTACGTTTCTTCTTTAAGAGTTGCTGCTCACTGTGATACATTAAAACATCACTATCATAATGTATTTCCACACTTCATCAAGCTGTCCAAGAAACAAAATGTATAATCAGGTTACAGAGGTCTGCACCAGAGTTTTCCACAGATAAAAGCAGTGGGACAGGTGGATGGACAGAATTAACTTGTGTGAGGTTGGCTTTCTTCTGCAACAGGGAATCCCTACAAGCTGGAAGCTTGGGAACTATGCAGACAGGGACAACTTTGAAAGAGTAGGGAGAAAAAACGCAAGGTTGCAGGAGAACTCTACCCCAAACTTTCTGTGGGACCTTACCTGAACTAAATACATCATTGATACTCAAATACATTCACATAGATTTTCTTAATTCCTTTCTTCATATTTTGACATATTTGTTGCTTTTTCTTTTTCTTCTGGTCTAATGGTTCAGACATGCACCTGAAACGGAAACACTTTTTCTACCCAAATACAAACGCAGATTGTTTTTTTTTTTTATCATAGAATGGTTGGGGTTGAAAGGCACCTTTTAAAGATCATCTAGTCCAACCCCCCTGCCATGAGCAGAGACATCTTTCACTAGATTGGGATGCTCAGAGACCCATCCAGACTCTTTTTAGGTTTAGTCATCACTTTATACTAGGACATTAAAAAAAATCCAGCATTGACTGTGCTTATTGTACTGCATGTAAGCATGTGTTAAAAAGTCTTCATCCCTGAATGCTAGGAGAACGAGGTATTTTATTCTTTAAATCAGAGGAAACATCAGGTATTTTTTGAGCTACTACTTGCAATGTACTGACTGGAGGAATACCGCATGTTGTCTTGCTCAAAAGTACTGAACTCTGTAAGGCAACATTATAAGGAACACTGAATTTTCATAAATTAAGACAAGGTAATAAACATGTTTTAGTATTACTTATAATGCTGATCAGTAAATGTTAACACACTTCTCCTCTAACTCCCTATTACTTCAAAGTCTGATTGACTTAACCTAATAAGGACAGATAGAAGAAAATACGTAGACAGTAGCTGCAAAGCCAGGAGAGGAAACTAAGAAAGCAAACCTCTTCATATACAGTTTTACAATATATTCACATAAAATCATTTATGTACTAAAAAGACCCAAAAACACAATAACAAAAATTCAAATTCCAGAGTAGTTGTTTCCCAGTTCTTACGAATAAACTATTTAATAGCATAATTCTAAAAATAAAAGAGAATCAATTTAATACAGCAAAATAATGAGCATGAATAATGTTGCATGTCTGAATTCAAACAGGATCAGGCTAAAATATGCTTTCTTACAGGCATACTTTTACTGTATGATCAGTCCTATAGAATTCAACGCAATTACCTGCTGTAACCAGGTTGAGTATATTGAGTAACACCTTACCATATTATGTAGGGTCCCTTGCACAAATAAAATGGATCACCAGCTGATATTTTGTTTATTTCAGAAAGCATTCAAAACAGCTGGCTCTGCTTACTTTCTTTTTCTTTTTTCTTCCCTCTCTGCAGTGGAAAAGCAAGCAGCAGATGGATCTCTTTGATAAAGTCACTTATCTTCGAAAATGTAGAATTACAAATAACCCTCACTAAATGGCACAAGAATAATAAAAAAAAATAATCAGAATTCAAGTATTTTAAAATATTTTAAACATCTACAAAAAGCCTTAACTTTTGATTAATAAGTGGATAATGCAAGACTGTTCAAAATTTTTCTTTAAATCAGAGTACCATCATAAATATGACTAGTAATAGAGATACCTGCAAAAAATACGAAGCATATTACCTGTGTGACTCTATGTAGATCAAACATTTAATGTTTCATTTACGTTTCTTTGCTTACAAAAGCAGGCGTTTTGTCATTTCTTGACAAACGAACAATTACCTCTGCATTAAAAATTACTACTCAACTGAAATACATGACCTTTCTCTCCAAAGTACCACATGCTTAGCAACTCTCACTGGCTTGAAGGTCTAGCTCTATTCAAGGAGGATATCAGTAAGCCAAAAGCAAATGTGGAAAACCAAAATCTGGCATGCTAGTCAAAAATGTTGGCGCATCAAGACCTTGTTCCTAACATGTGCAATGTAAGAGATCCATTAATCTCTCACCTACATGTAGGTAAGATGAGACAATAAGACCTTTCAGAATTTGGCATACCTTTAAAATCATTCAATCTGGAGTTGACACACAGGTATGTACAGCAAGTTCTACAGAGAACATCTGCGGAAAGTTGCCCAAGTTAACTGTACAATAGGAGGATAGGAAAACCTACTTTAATTGCTTCAGACAGTGTTCAGATCATCCCTTAGCATTCTGTTTGTATCTAGCTTCCATTCTGTCTCCCTCTCAAAAGTACTAGTGAAATAATATTGGGCAATTCACACAGGACTTGACCTGCTTCCATAGCATTTTGTATGCCCACCCAAGTTACTTTTTTGTTAATTGCTGCGTTTTACAACTGTGCACCTGTGTGACCAGTTTAGTATTGCAGGCAGATAGTCTAAGCACAGCGTTTACAGTGTTCTTCCACTGAGCTCAAGGATTTTCTTTAACATATGCATTGCCCACTGGAACATTCATTCATTTTAACAGATTCCCATAATGTGTTTCATAGTGTCAATATGTTTTGCATTCTTTGAACTCCTGGCAGGTACCATAGAGGACACAGTGCCAAGATCATGGCAGTGACATGAAGAAGGGTGCACATGCATTTGCAATGAGGCAGAGAGATGAATTTGGGTTTGATTACACAGGGTTCTGACACAGTGGTGGAAAATACAGGAAGAGGGGAAACAAGCAAGAAGTCAAACATCTACTTCTGAACATTATCTGATACAATTGTATGTCATACAGAGTAAAACTCGTCAACTAGCGCGGCCCAGTGGGAGAGCTTAGCCTTATGGAACTGGGATGACCAAAGTGCAGATCTTTAGGGGGGACAAGAGACTTTCAGAGAAATCTGCATTGAGCTTTTACACATACTGTAAGGCAGTATGGTTCCTGTCAGGGAGGGGGAAGCATGTAACTGAAGTGTTAAAAGAGTTTTGCACTCACGCAAAGAGGGAATTGATATCTAGTTTCACAAAGTTCTGCATAAGGTAGCTCTTTGCACAAAGGGGATTCTGAGAACTTACTAAAAAGTATTAAAAGAAAGGAAGATTGTAGATCGACCTTGAGGAGTCATGAAACAGCAATAAGACATGAATTTAGAAGACTGGAGGTTGGGTACTAGTATACCTCACATCAAAGCTGTGTGTATTTCTATCACTTTATGCATCCTACTACTAGCTAAGCTTTGCACAACACCAATAAGAGAAAGATAAAATATACTGGAGGCAAAAATAGAAGCAGTGGAGGTAATACTCTTAATATTAGGTAAAACAGAAAGTGTGCCTGAAGAATACTGAGAGTAATCAGAGAGAGACAGTCAAGGATGCCTTATTCTTTCTTCTTGCACTTAGGAAGTATTTATGGATAGTGACAATGCACATCCCACAAATGTTTCAGCTGATTTGCATCAAAAGATATAGGATTCAACAACAATCTCAATTTCTTTAAAAAAAAATAAGAAGAACATGAGTGAAGTCTAAAATCACTGGAAGTAGGATATAATGAAATTAAGAAATATTCACAGAAGTGGGTAAAAGGCATGTTGTAAATGAAGCTGACAGCTTGTATGAGCTCACCACAATGTCACACCAAAAAGAAGCATTCCTGGTTACTACTGCCATTTACATAGAGCAATGACATCCAGTCCAGATGATCTTGGAGCAACGGAGACTCAACTTACCAGCCAAACACCACAAAAGCTGCGCAAAGTAGTGTAACATATGGGAAACATATACACTGTGAAGTTACTCTTCTTCTATGGAATATTACTTATGTGTAGACAAAAAGGCACTGTTTTCTAGAGATGTACCAATGTTCAGATTAGTTTAGAAACTTTTCCATAATGTTGATTTTATTTTTCACAGGGGAAAAAGAAAAAAAAAAAATCAGTTGCATAGCTTGAGACTTTTTAGGCTGAGACAAGTTTCAGAGGATAGATGATTAATGCCTGTTTTGTTTGCTCAAAGCAAGGCCACAAAATTACTCAGCATTCCTTAAAGAGGTGGTAACAGACTATTTTGGCTTAATTCTTAGGTGTCTACCTGAAGTCTCAAAGATAGTTTTTACACAAGCACACACACAAGTCCACTGGAATCTCTTTTATTCAGACAGAATAGCTATGGTTGTAATTCACCACAATTTTAGTAGATAACAGGCAACTTAATCAAATCTTATTTCTATAAATTACTGTTCAATCTCACAGACGCTACCTACACTGGTGGATAGCTACTATTTGAATCTCTATACTCAGTGGTTACTTTGAAAAGTTCGTTAAAAACATTTATTGCATTTTAACTAAGAGAAACAACACTATATGGTGAGTGTGGCCATTCTGCAAATAAAGTGCACAAGAAGAGAAATCTAACTAATAAAATTTGTGATTGACATTATTCTTCTTCTTTTGCAGCTGACAGGAAAAAGAGGCTTTGGTGGTCCAGAGATAATAGCATTTTAATTAAGAATATGCAAACCTTTGTGAAAAAAGGAAGACTGTAAGCACGAGCTGCTCTGTGTAGTATATTTTGGAGTAATTCCTCCACACACTCAAAAAGAACAATTCCTTTTAAGGAAAGAGGATCATTTGTCTAATTTTTCAGGTGTGGATGAGTTTAAAAGAAAACAGAGAAAAGTTTTGTTTTCTTTTATATTTCAAAAAACCTCTAGAGACCAAAATATACAAACTCAAACATATCTAACCCAAGCAGTGAAAGCCTGAGGTCTGATTACGGTGTATTACCCTCACACAGGTTTAAGTTCACTGAAGAAGACAAACAAGGAAGAAGAGTTCTCACCACTGATGTGTGGCCTTTTGGAATGAAGGGGCTTTTCTTTAACAAAGTAACAGGAGATATCATCTTTCCCTGAGAAGAAATCATTCACTATAAGCACAATGTGTTATTATTGGGATTTTTAATTGAAATGTAAATTCTGGGAACACTCTGACCTAATTTACTCCCAGAAAAAGAGGGCAAAATTCTCATTTTCAAAGCACTATATAGACACTTCACTATTATTAATGAGTCTTGCTCAATGGTCTGGGTCTCTACCATTCTACAAAGCTGACAGTATTTTACAACATTCGGCTACGGCATATTTACACAGCATTGTTGATTGTTACATCAAGTAGCTCCCTCTGGTTTGTTTCTTTAAAAAACATTTTTAAGAAATAGTTTTAAAATAGTTCTAAAATGACAAGCCTCTGCAGACAGGATGCCGAATGCACTGACAGCAGCAGCAAACTGCAGCAAAGCCTACCTGATCCAGAGTAGGATTGTGCCTGGGATGCTCCATGCTCTTAAGAGCTTAAACCAAATCTGGGTTGTTCTGTTTTTTCCTTTTTAAACAAGTTAATTGTAGGCTTGAGATTTTAAAATCTAAATTAAAAAAAAGGAACCAAAATATTTCTATGACATGGCCACAGCTGAAAGAGAAGTTTGATTCATAAAGTTCCAGATTATGCTTATTTAAGATTTAGTCTCAGGAGAGCCTTCTTTCTAAGCATTTTCATGCACTAGAGTCCTAACACGAGGCCTGTATGTATTACTTGCTTTTAGATGATATGTAGCCAAAACTAAAGTCTTTTTTCCAGTAAAGTTGGCATTCCTATAGATTTCTTCCACAAAGAACCATCAAGTGTTTGCAGTAAGAATGAACATGACAGAAACAAGAAATGAATGGCAATCTAGGAGGAATAAAGCTTTAGAAATAACAAATATCTGTATGAACTTGATCCTGTCAGAGCTGTGAACACCAATTATATTTTTTACAAACTACAACGTGATTGAATTAAAGTATGTCTGGCTCTTCAAACGTGCAACAGTGAAAAACCTTATTTGCTTTACATTTCCCAATCAACCTTTTTCTTAGGAGTAACTTATAATGAAATTCCCTTTTCTCTCCTTGGGTTTATATATACAGCACTTTGGGCAGGAGAGTTGCAACCAAGTTTTTTGAAAATAATTTTGGCCCTCTGGTTTAATTTTTCAGGGTTCAGATGTGTATGTCTTGGAACTAAAGTTCTTGTGTGGTTTTGTAACAGGCTTTAAAATGCAAAACTGCTTTCTGCTGAGTATTTCACCTTGAAACACAGTCATTCACTGTCACGCTCAATCTTAATTATCTTTAAAGTCTACTTAAATTACAAAAAACATATAATAAAATTATTTTCCCCTATGTCTGATAAAAGTAAACCCAATTCCCCATGTAATAAAAGAGGTGATATGAGTAAAATTCAGTGAAATGAAACAAGCAAAACATAACTCTTCTTTGAGCAAGAGGAAACAAATGACACTTGTAGGGACTAAAAGCATTCCATCTGAAGCCACTACAGTAGCATGTCATGGCAAACTCAATCCCAGGCTCCAGTAAAACAAATAAGCACCTGCTTAATTTTTAGCATGTGAATACTCCTTTTGAATTCTAAATTACTATGCATTCACTTAAATTAAGTAATTTTCTGAATCTGGGGCAGAGTATTCAGCATTTTGTAAGATCAGTCCTTAACCATATTACTAAGGTGATCAGCATGGAATAAATATGCACTCAGAATAAGTAAACAAAGCTTACTATGGTCTTTTTACTGACTTAAGTGGTCATTGAATCAGACTAATATGGTAGGAACCTGGATTGCTGAAAAATTAAACATGGGCCTAAAACAGCCAATAACCACCACATGAAAGACAAACACCTTGACAAAGTAATTGTCTTGTTCTCAACATCCATGTATTACATGAAATCCAACTTTCTAGTTGATACGAACTGTAGAGAAAAACCCTGAAATAATCCTAACTACTCCTCCATCTCCATGTATTATCAGATGTACAGCAAAGATCATAATGTTAACTGTGAACAACAGTCACATAGTAATGTGTATACTAATATCCTGACATGGATAGTTATTAAAGCAAAACTACATAGAAGTCCAGCACTTTCTGCAGAAAGCTGAGATCAAAATACAATTTGACAAAAAGGAATAAAGTAATTCTGAGAAAGGTACTAATAATAACAACTAAAGAAGAGAAAGGATCACTGATCTTGGAAATCCATAGGGCAGGAATTAAACACTATAATCAAATTGTTTGTGCAATCATTTAGCATCTCATTTTCTTGCTGTGCAAGCTGAAGAACCACTTAAGACAGGCCATCTTGGAGAGTAACAAAGTGCACCAATAACTAACATAGGATTAAAAGAATATTGATAGCCTGTGACAAGCTGCTTCCTGAGAAATGTTTCTTAGTCAAATAGCAGCAATCATTAAATATATGAGGGTCAGTCAATTTAATCTGCTTTTTTATATGGATTAGTTTAGCAAAGTAACGGAAGAGACAATTAATACCTCCATAGCTTTTCATGACATGACACTAGCCCATCATTTTTAAAACAAATACTTGAAAGATGATTTTCTACACTACTGCACATGGCCACACTCATTTTAGCAACTACTAACAGCACTGATAAGGACTGACTTTATTATGAAGCACAACTATACATTCCGTAAAATCATTACAGTAAAAGTATATTCTATCTTTAAACAAATAGATCCCTAAATATGCTACATAAAGATTTAAACTCCTATACTTTCCAAACTGGTACCATAATCCTGCAGAGGCTCCACCCCTCTGTGCCACTACTGAGTTTATTCTACAGACTTATGTCTAGGGACGTAACACGGACATCAATGAAACACACTACTTGAATGAAATATGGTTACTGTTCAAGATTGGAGAAAAGCCACATAAAAATTTAGGGCAGGAGGCAAAGAAAAATTCTCATCACACTCCATAGAAAACTCCTGTAGACTGAACAAAATAAGTGTGACCTGCTTGGAAAAAAAGAGTATCTTCTTATGTGCCATAGTAAAGAACTACAAACAGCTGAAGGAATACCAGTTTAAAGCATCTATTTAGAAAGTCAGAGCACTGGTCTACAAAGAATAATTAAATGAAACCCTAGAAGAATTTCTAATAGACAAACTATAATTAGAATTTGGCCAAGATGCCAAGGTAACACTCCAGCTCCTGATGGGAAGTGTTATGAGCCATTTTAAGGCCGGCCATAAAGCTCTTGCAAGCAGTAGCCAACTGTCCAAGGCCACCAGAGACCATTCAGCTGCCAGAGAATCTGATCTAAGATTGCACTTCCAACCTGCACAGATACAGAAAGTTTTGACAATGTTACTGGATTTTGCAGGATCTCCTCAAATAGCTGTTCATACAGGACGCAGCACTTCCACACACATATCTTTCAGCACTACGTTTCGTTTTTCTCAGGTGTTTCCCTCTTGGCCCTTTCTGACAGTTGTTTGACAGATGATACAAATTGCCTGACACAGATTTTAAAGTCAGATATTTAAGAAAACAAATTACAGCTGATGTGTTTGGTGTAATGCTTTCTGACACAGATAGTTAGGGAGGGTGACAGAGTTGGAAAATAATGTAAGCTGAAAGCGTTTGGAACAGCTCAGGATCCAAGGTGACTTTGTGCTGTAATTCACTACTTTTATAATTGTTTTGTGATACACTTTCTGGGTGAGATACAAAGCCCAGGAGAGTCAATAGGTCTGTTTCCACTGACTTCTCTGTCCTTTTTATCAAGTTCTAGTGAGACAGCAATTCCAAGTCAAAGCATACTTAGCAAAGCTTGTACAGGATTAGATCTCACAATTAGTCTTTCAAACTTCATTCCTTCAGTATTGGTTGCCGAGTCTAATTTCCACCTTTTTTGTCTTTAAAGAGGAAAGAACTTTTCTTTGAGCTAGAGAAGAAGAGACATCACAAACACTTCTGCCTCATCGTGTACTCCCATAAAGAATTCTTACCATGCTGAGCCAAATACAAGTCCTGATCTTTTTTCCCTAGTTTGTTCAATACTGAAGTAGGACAAGAGAGGAAAACAAGTGTGTGCCCTTGATGTTATTCAGGTTGGCAGGAGCTGACCTGATGCTATTATTCTGGAAGCTTTCTTTTGATAACTGTACATTGCCCCAGAGACATTGGTCAACTAAACAGCAGAGAGAAAAGCATGGTCCTCTAACTTCAGTTTTGTTGGTGCAACAAAACAAAACAAAACCACCAACAACAAAAACCCCGAACACACACCCCCCAAACAACCACCCAAAACCAAATCAACCTGAAGATTGGGTGGATACAAGCTGAGTTGCAGATGTAAACTTACTATTGCTGCAAATTCTCAACATTATTTGAGGCTATAGGTGAGTCTCTTCATGAGTGTAATGCCTCTAAGAAACTAAGACATTTCAAATAAGTACAATACAAAGGAAAATGAGGCCAAAAGAGCATTCAAGGAATAATAAGGTGGTACTAAAACGTGTGACACTTTTTCTTTTTTTTTTTTTTCTGACAGGCAGACTAAACTTTATCATTCAAAGTTTTCAACTACCAGTTAGAAGGGAGACATAGTACATAGTATCAGACTTGTCCTACAATACTTTAAGAACACATTGATGCACAGATACAGCTGACGCCCAGGGCATATCTTTTACTCAGTTAAAATTAATTGTAAAAGATGGTTTATGAATCTTGGAAGATTAGACAGCTCGCTCCTCTAAAAACATAGAGGACAAGGTTCCAAGAGCTCGTTTAGACAAATAATATATTGTGTCTGTTTCATATAGAGAGGGAACTGGGGTACAAAATATGGATCCTGGTGCATCTGAATGTTCTTAACTTCAGAAAAAGTATTTGACTTTACTATTCCAATTCTAGAACATCATTAGCTTAAAATAAGCATATAACACTATCATACACAGGAAAGTGCACTAAAATCTGGCCCTGTGTTGCTGTGCAACAGCTCAATAAATCTGGCCCTACTTAAGTTTCAGTGGCCACCAACAGTGTAAAGTATTGCTCAGTAGGAGAAAATAAGGCAAATCCAGACCAGAGTAACCCGCCCATTTCAATTAAAAAACAAGAATGGAATTAAAGGCTGCTTTGGCAATAATGGTAAAGTTGAATTAACATCAATATGGGAACTCTTCCATTTATCATCCTGGAATGATCACATTTTAACATGTTTATTGCATTTATTATTTCTAAGCATTTCTAAATTCTAACAGCTATAATAAACACGAAGAACATAAAGTTTCATCTTGGATCACTAAAATGGCCTTCAGATTCTTGCGTTCAGTTGCACAACAAGCTATTCATTTTCTTGGCATAGAGACTTAACCCAGAATTGTAGACTGACTCAAACACCATCCAGTGGTAAATGGCAGTTACTACATTACAGCAGCAGCTCCATCTGCATTACCTTCCCTTTACAAGAAAAGTAGTTAAGGTATTTCAGAAAACTGGACAGGCAGGAAGGCAACTCTACCTCAGCTGAAGGGAAAATAGCTAAAACAGAAACCTAAGGATATTGGGATGTAAAAGTAAATACGAGAAAAAACAAACCCCAGCAATTACAGCTGCCATTTTATAGCAGACTTCCAATAAATGACCTTCAGCAACTTGAGCTAATTAATCAGTCTCTGCAATGAGACAATAAAAGTGGCTTCTGTGGATCAACCATGATCTCTGCACTGATTAGAACGACATTTATATCTTAATAGTATGCACCATGTAATTCACATGCTTTTTGCATTTTAGTCCTGCTACGTCCCTCAAAGAGCAGTGTTCAGCACCACCCCTATCTGCCTTTGCAAAAGCCTAGCTCCTCTCCACATGTCCCAACCAGGCTTACACATCTTATACACACTGAAGGAAGAGATTAAATAGCCATAACAGAAAGGAAGGAAGGAAACATAGCTACTCCGTTAAGAAACAGAAAAGTTGTTGATTTCTTTCTAGACAATCACCATTCTTTGCATCATTTGGAGAAAAGATTCCTAGGAATTACAATGTCATTGACTGTCCTATTGTAATGTAGCCAGACAAGAGACATTGTTCTTCTCCTCCTTCCTCTCCCATCTCAGAGCCTTGTACTGCTATCAGACATTCACAAGGCACTTTACAAACATATTACTTGACTGCATTGCTGCTCTTCACACAAAATTCAAAAGGAAAACAAACCAATTTGTAAGACAACAGCCTAGACCCTCCCTTTTTCCTGACTTTAGCCTAATTTTCAAATCTTTCATATAATTGTCTTTCATATGTTTAACATTGCTTCTACCCATACACTTCAAATCATAGAAAGATTTCAGTTAGAAGGGACCTCTGGAGATCAAGTCCAACCACCTGCTCAAATCAATGCATACGAAGCATCCTGTATATATATAAATATATACCTAAATAAAAATATTTTGGTCCAGGTTCTCAGTTACGTTTGACTTCAGTGAAGATATCCTAATTTACATTTTACTGCATATTTGGTCTTTTGTACAAGTAACTACAATTGCCTTGGCAGGAAGTTATTGTTATTGTTTAAACACATGGAAAGCTGAGGCAGAGAATTTGAATGCATCTCTGTTTGCCCACCTGGGAATCATCATTAAGATCTAAAGTTCTTAGGTGGGGTGACCTCATCAAAATATAAATCATTACACCATATTTCTACCTCATACATTAGGTGGGGTACTAGCTGAGGAAATTAATCCACTTAATTTAGTATCTTAGAACAAATGAATCAGAAAATTTAATTTCAGAATTTGAGATGTGCATTTCCAAATACAAAACTCGGGTGTTTTCTTATTGTATTTGTATTTTAGTATCTTGGTCCTGAAATATTCTGACAGCTGTAAAATAAATAATCTAAATAATTATTAAAAGAAAGAGCAGCATATTATTCTTAGTCCTTAAATCATCAGAATTGTTGCTAAAGAAGAGAAAACTGAAATATAAGAACCCAAGAAACAAACAAGCCTTATAAAAATAATTCATACCTCTAATGCTCTTATTTGCCAGGAATTCACATATTCATCCCAGCGTGCCTACCCACATGAAGCATGCCAGAGACCTTAACAGGGATTCTTATCTTAATAAAATGACCTCATACCTAGTGAATAGTTAGAAATGGCCAACATAGCTCATGATATCTAAGTAGCCTGACAGAATAACCTCTCACTACATTTTATGCACGTAATGAAACAGGGTTATGTCAACACAGCTATGTTGAATTTAATGCACTGTAATTCACATAGTGGAAAGTCTTCATGAGATAAATTATATTTTTAAAGATAGTTATTCTTTTGTATATGTATATATATTCATAAAGAAAAAAGGATGTGAATTCAACTACTGAGGAGCATTCTACAGTCAATAGTTACGTTGTTAGAAGCCAGGGACATGAGAGGGTTTCTCTGCATAGGGCTGTGAGCAGAGGTGTGCAGAGGAAGGGATCGTCACACCCACACCCTGATGGTTAGCACACCGGAGGGCAGGCACACTCCAGAGGAATTGCTTGGGTACCCTGCATGGTAGCACAGGTCTTCTCAGACCCCATCTGGCCCAGCCACACTGGGCTCTGTTCAGCCACAAGGCCACGCCAAAGGAGAGGGTGCCAGGGCTGCCAGAGAGGTAATACCCTTCTCACTTGACTAAATGTGGTGAGTAGGGATACCCCCATCTTCAGATCGAGAGGTATAACAGCAGGCTTATGTACATATACAAATTTATTTTCTCAGAAAAAGATGTATGTCCATTAAAGTTCAGAAAAGGTTCATTAAGACAAGTAGCATGAAAGTAATATATTACAGTTGAAATCAAATGTATGCTCACTTCCCCCTTGCAGATGAAATGTCAATGCTAACAAACCCCTCTACACCCCAGTATAGAGCCACAAATTTACTGCAGGTCTGAATGTGGCTGATGCCAATGAATGCCCTCCATCCAAAACCATAATATTCCCTACAGTGTTTATATAAATTGACCTCAGTTTTCCCTGTGGTAAAAGAAGCTGTAGCAAGAAAGAAAAAGAGAAGGTTATAAGTTCTGAAGAAGAGAGAAAGCTGGCATCTAAGGTGGAACAGAATGCAGGAAATATGTTTTGTTTTAAAGCCAGGTGATAGCATAGCCTTTGGCAAGAGGAGAGAGAAGAAGACGAACAAGAAGTGACTAATTCAGTAAGTAGAAAGAGTTGTATTTTTCACTTGTACCTCAGAAATGCTTGACCACAGTTAACTTCTTCATTTCCCAAGCCTCAAAACGGGTAAGAGTAGTAGATAAGCATATAGCTTATTCACATTTTGAATAGCAACAGGGTAATCAGTTACACCATCAACAACAATAAACCAGTCAGCTATACTGAAGTTAAATATCCATTGGAGCAAATACATACATCTAACAGCTGGTAAGTCATACTGCTAGCAGCTTTAGGAAGAAATCATTGCATTGTTTGCTTGTTTTAGCTGACTTTTAAGTCTTCAGTGATATGATTTTTTTTTTTAATGGGAAGATAAGAGATTATACAAAGCTTACTTCATTTCAAAATACCATTATATCTCTCCATGGATATGCTACTACAGTGTAGTTTCCTCTGCTGCTATAAGTTATCTGTAAGCATTTATGCAGTATTCCATTTTATTCACCCACTTCCATGCTTCCAAAAATCTACTGGGTACGCTTTCAGGTTAAGAGTATGAAAATCTTACTCAGTGCAGTTGAAAACATGAATATAAACAGGTGATTCTCCATTGGTACAAATACTTTATCTAATTCAATAGGATTGTTTAGTGTGCTTCACAGATTAGTAATTTTTTCCTCACACAGACAAAAGTATAAGCCATAAATGTTTTGGTGTTTAGTTTGGTACCTTAAACAATCCCTTCCTCTATTGAAAAATTCTGCAAGAACTCATTAAACAAGCTGAATTAAACACAAGATACTAGGAAACATTGGTGGCTAATGAGTTACATACTTTACTGAATGCACGGGCATTTGATAGTGCAAGAGCAGAGAGCAAGCTGAAATGTACTGTATTCTAAGAGTAAAGTAGCGCAGCTTTGTCCTGATATCCACGAGGTCCACTGTAGATCAGTGTTCACATTTGCAATAACTGTGTACCCTTTACTGTTTGATGTGATGATGTCTTTTAAAGCCCACTTTTCAGACAATTTTATAGCTATGTTCAACTCAGAGTGAGCTTTATTCCTGATACAGCATGAAACTAAAACAGTTGCTTCAGTCAGAAGTATTTGGGGCTGATTTGTTTGATTTTTGGAAGAAACAAAGTTAGAACTGCTCTATAGAGAAGAAAATTTTAAATCTCATGTACAGAACAAATGTGGGATGCCTGTGGAGTGAACTAGCTTCTTAAATCTCAACTTTGGACTTGATATTTTTTTCAGATGAGACTTTTAAAGAGATGTGCTAGTGTGTGACATTTTATAAATATTTTAGACACATTTCAACCAGAGCTTTAACGTATATCAAATCTTCTGTTAACTGTAACTGATATTAAAGAATGGAAAAGCTTTATAACCTGCAATCACCTATCTATGCTGGATGCTCTTTTGAATTATATACTAGACTGGGACTCGGGAGATGAGTCCACTTCTGCAAGATGATTCTAGGCAAGTTGTATCATCACCCAGGACTTCCCACCTCCCACATCTGTGGACATTGTTGGAATCTGGAAAGGTTGAAATCTCATTTTTGTAATTTTATTAACTAACAATTTGTTTTTCTTATTTCAATGCTATAAATAAGTACATGAGCAGCTGAGTAGCAACTAGATGCTCATAGCATATTCCTTATGTCCATTACCAGTATTGAAGATCACAGGCCAAGGCTTTTACTTTACTGGAAATATTGTGGTACAGTACAAACAGTGCTATATTCCAGATTTCACACAAGCATATATGTACTAGTGACCTACACTGTGAGACAGCATACCAAGAGCAAGGGATCTAGCATCAGGACTTCTGTATTTCACTGAGCTCCAGAAGGAGTCTGATTACATTCGTAACTATATCGGAGAACTAGGTATTGCAGCCCCCGAGACATGACTTCTTTTGCTTACATCTGATTTATATGAGTATGAATAAAAAGGGAATCAGGACCCTAGATTCCCTTCTTAGTTCTGTGACCAAGTCACTGCTGAATTTGGGCAAACTGCTTAACTAATCCTTACTAGCAAAGTCCCTTACTTTGTTAAGGAGGTAAAATGATATCTGCCTACTTTAAGGGAACTAGTGTTGTCCAATACCTACATTTACAGAATATTTTGAGAGTCCTAAATAAATGGTGCTATTGAAATAAAAAGCAATATCACCCACTTTTGACTTGAGCAGCAAGCCAATGTGTAGGGCACTCTCTTTCCATTAGGAGAAATTGATGATAAAGTCAGATCCTTCTTTGACACAAACAAAATCCTGTTTCCCTGAACATAAGAGGAATTAAACAGCTGGAGATTGTTTATTTTCTCTTAATTCTAAGCTTTCTTTCCTCAGCATTTAATGTAAAAAGCTCTGACACTTTTCTCAAGTAAATGCTACCAGTGTTCATGTGGTTCTGGCTGATGCTTTTTTACTGCTTTTTCTTTCTTCTTACAAGCTGTTTTTCCTGCATCATTCCCTCAAACAGTCGTGCTAAAGCAATACTCTATAAAGCCTCTCTGACTGCAACAGTCTGAGAGGCCTCACGTGTCTTTGTTTTGGGCAGTGTCACACGTATGTGGTTTGTTGGAGGCCCACACTGTTTCAGCTACCTGGTTCAATAAAGGAGCTTAATAACTTCTTACTAACTTTCTAAAATGGAGGATGATGTCAAAGGCCCCCGTTTCAACCTACAGCAGTATTATTATCAATACAATCAATGGCTAATAATAGCTATACAAAGGCAAATGTTTCCTGGCTGTTCTTAAGTAAGTCTAATCTTAAAGGCTGCATACAAAGCAAAGCAAATTCAGGCAAAGATTTCCTTCCTTAAATACCATACAAGTGGCAATCATCCTGTCCAGAAATACATTTTTAGTAATTGTTTTAATTCCCTTTTTTCCCCTTTTGTAGACATTTCATATGTTCTGACACTACACTGATGTTCCTAGAAGTTCTCATCCTGAGTTAACACCAGTATGGTGAAACTAGTTGAACATACTGTTTTGTACAGGTACAATTAGTGCATTATTTTGGATGTGGTTATAACTTAAGCCACTTTTTACCATAACAACTTTGACAACAGTATCTCCTACTACAATTATAGTAGTGTAAATGTGCTTTGACTACTATGGCTTTACCCTCCATAGGGATACCTTTCTACTGGTAATGTACTTCCTTAACTACCTGGCTATGTACAGTTAAAAGAATGAGAATATTATGATATACTGATACCAACAGCAGCAAAGGTATTTCTGATGATACATTCTGTAGTACTTTTACCAAACCAAGTTATCCTCTCTTTTTTTTTTTGCCTTCCCACCACAGACATTCAATATTAAAAAAAAAAGGGGGGTATCGTTTTGATTTTTGCTTTTGAAGCTCATATGAAACATATTTGAACAGTGCCTGCAAGACATGAGCTAACATCTGCCAAAGTCCTCAGCAGTCAAAATGAATATAGCTTATTAGTACTACCTTTAAACAGTTGCTTTACTTATGAAACCTACTACAAACCCTTACTCAAGGGAAAGAAAAAAAAAAGTATCAAAGCATCTTGTTTGCCTTCAGGGGGAATTTTGCTCCTCTGCAAGAATAAACAGCACAATTAGATTCCTAATAAGACCACAATGTTACAATTGTTGTTGGACAGGCTTTCTGGTGACTTGTAAATGAGATTTTATTAAGTACAGAAACAGACAAATATGCAAACATCTTCAGGTTTTACATCCCAAAGACACAAGACATCATTCTTTTAAGCAGGTGTGCCTTCCTGGGCAGCTGCTTAAGATTAGTAAATTACAAGCTCAGGATTTTATTCTTAAATATGGCTAAAGAATAAAATCTTTAGTCTGGCAAGTTGGAGTCAAACTGCCACAATGAGCACCTGTTGAGAAAGCCCATTATTTGAAGCTGGGGGTTCTGGGTGAAAAGATCACTGTGAATTAATTTTGATTGCTTCACAAAACTCTGCATAACAAATGGTCTCTGACAGGGGTATCAGGGGACTTCCATTTGAAGGGGAGAAAAAAAGGTTTTGTTTCTAAGAAGGTAACATAATCTCTGCAGTGACATTAAAACACACCAATGGCTGCACTTGCTTGAATCTCTCTTCTGAAACAGATTGTATGTACTTAGGTTACCAGGTATTATGTTTTGGGAGGGGAAAGAGCAACAATTGAAATCAAAATCTTATCTAAAAGATTAGCTAAAAAGAATATGGTCAGAGATGCATGAATCCTGAATTGTTAAGGCAGTTATTTGCTCACAAGTTTATTCACAGCCACATTTCTGTGTGTTCTGGATTGCTATATACTTTGCCAAAATGGAAAAGGAGGAGAAGAGAATAAATCAAACAAAAGTTTTTGCAGTTGACTAAATAAATCAGCAGCTTTCTTGTACGAGTTAACTCTAATAGTAAGTTAAAGTAACACTAAGGATAATGTGAATATCTCATAAATACTTCTCTCTCCTGGTATATAGGCTATTGAATATGAAGCAGTTTCTGCCTCTGAAGTTTCTATCCGAAATATACAAAAGTGCTACCTGTCTGTCATCCCCTGATTAAATCTACAGCCAAGCTTACCATCTGTTTGTGCAAATGAAAAGTGTAATATTCCACCAACTACTCTGCATGATCACTTTACTTAAGGGTTTCCTGCAAAATGATTTTCAGTTCATCCAGAGCTTATTTTTAGAACAAAAAAAAAATCACCAGAAAGCACTATGCTTTTAGCTAATAATCATGATCCAGCTGACTTTATGCTTGATTTGTCAACTCTTTGCCATTAATATTCCATGAATTATGACTTCTACAGTTCCTTCAAAATTGACTGTAAAAGCTATATACATATGAAGAAATTAAAATGCTTATACTGACTTCCCATTTTATGTGTGTTCTGCTTTAAAAGCAACCTGAATTATATCATCATCAGGGTATTAATTGCACCTACACAAAGATTTGGATGTGTTTGGATTCATATGGGCACTGGAGGCTTGTGTCTATATGTAGCAAAATCATTGCAGCCATAATAAAGTCAGAATGCAGCCATACATTCTGTTAAATAAAAATAACAGAAAAACTCTAGATAAATCAGATCCTGCACTTTGTTAATTTATGGTATAGGTAGGAATCACTCTAGTATTAGACCACCAGGCATCTAACCTTTCTAACTTTTGCAGTATCTCTGCATTACACTACAGGGCACATGATGGCCACCTGAACAAAGAAATACTGATGATATTCTATTTCATTCAAAAAACCAGACCAATATACTGTCACAATCCCAGAACAGAAATATTAGAAGACGTCTTCAAGCAGTGATGCTTTGCTGTTGTAAATAAAACTAATAAACTAACCTGTCTGGAGTTGAAAGTAAACTCTGTATCGTCCAAATGTATGTCAGCTCCATTTACCTGCACATGCCTTTGACAACACTACAGTCCTACAGTCCTCATGTTCAGCCCCTGCAACCCCAGAACCTTCCCAAAGATGGATGCACAAGGGAGGAGCTGACTGCAGAAAGACAGTGCTTAGTATAAATCACTTCTATTGGACAATTTGAGGTTTTTTTCCAGCAACTTTCTTTTTTCCCCACCCCAAGCCTCAGCTATCCTGAATATCTCTTAAAATTATCACATGCATCTCTTCAAGCAATATATTTATTCTCTTGCTAATTCCATTGCTCATCTAATATAAGGCATGAAGCAATGGGTAAAAGTGAAAAAAAAATCCCAAAGATGATGTTTTATCTTTTCTCTCTCTTTTTTTTTTTTTTAAGATAAAAGTCTTTCTAATAAATGCCCCTATGATTCTACTATAGCGCATTCAAAAAGCAAAGCACACTAGAGAAGTATAAGCAGTGGGAAATATGTAATACATCCTTCTGCTTTTTTTCTTCATGTCTCCAAAATAAACTACAAATTTCCCATGTTGAAAAGTTCTTCCTTAAGTTAATAAAATCTGTCACTTTCCATAATGGTTGATTTGAAGAAAGTCCACAGGTGCAGTATTCTGTTGTTCACAGCTTGGGAAGTCAAGGCTTACAATAAAAAGCTCTCTGTGTTATGGTCCTCCTTCCCCATCAATTCACATCAAGTATTATTAGAATCATCTGCCACCTCAGTGGTGCTTCCTCTGTGCTCAAACTGCAGAAGCAACAATGACATTTTACTGCTCTGCAGGTGCTGCTGTGTGTGGTCACGAACACAGAAGTGTGGCCTGCTATTGTTCTCCAGTAGCACTTTGATCTCAAACACAAAAAGCCACATAGCTGGCTGCCCTGTTCATTCTTATGCTGGGTTTATACAGATGACAGAAAGAAGAGGTGACAAGAAATGGGAAATCCATAATATTTATTTCAACAAATGCTTCAAATCTTTTTAAACATCATAAGAACATGGCTCATTAAACTACAACAGCCTTGAAATTGTGTTATAAAACCACAAAACAAAAATCAATATTTCTGCTGGAAAGGAGGTAATGAAATATATCGAGTTGGTTGAAAAGTGGTTTGTATGAATCATAATATTATTATGATGTTCACATCACTTCTACTCCCCATACTTAAAGTTAACAAACTAGGGAGTGCTTTCTTTCCCATCACTTAAACAGGTGCTACAAGGTGGTATTTATCAAAGTTATTTTCCAGACTCAACCCTTCTGCCATAAATAATGCTGGGATATAGGAGGCTTAGTAAAGGGAGATCAATTCAATGCATATTTGCTACCTGAGCTTCAGCTGTTGTATTATTTCACAGTCTGATCGATACTGTGCTCCTTAAGAGCAAAGGAAAAAGCCACAACATCACCCTGATGAGTCACTGTAGGTTTATTACCAAGCCAGAAGGATGTAACATTTCTGATTTTAGTAAAGACTGAATTTGGTAGCAGCATTTGACCACTATTAAATAGTTTAACTCTCTGTTTCAAGTCTTTTGCAATGACTTGTCCAGATTTTCAGCAGTGTTACAGGAACGCTTCTGGAATCAACACTCCCTCTGCTGAAAAAAAATCCTCTGGAATATTATTTAGAATTCTCTCTCATTTATTTTAAACTGGGGTTATTGCTCTTCAAGTGAATCCAGAGAAATCTGGTACTTAAAAATATTTTAACACAGGCAAGCAATAATGGTATTAATAAATGAACACTGAACAGTATGAGATGAAGGAATGGGAAGGAAGCACTCATGAAGGAGGCCTAAATTATTTGGTTCTCCCAGATGTTAATGTAGGCTTCTCACTCAGAAACTGCACTGTAAGGTTATATCAAACAAAACCCAGGAAAAATGTACCCCTTTCCACCCACAGTCCTTCATGTACACATATTGTGAAAAGTTTCTTTCTTAATATCTTTCTCAGGAAAAATCAACCATAAATACCTGGAAACAATAAAGAACAGAAGGAAGAAAACATTGAATAGTAACTCAATGAGACTAGCAAAAGGCTCAGCAGCTACTAGCAGCCACTGTACTCTCACCCTCCTCAGAAATAAAAACCCAAATCTGCCAAAACTGCCCTTCCCTGCCAATCTCCTTTTGTAGTGTAATCAGGAGAAGACAGCAAAAACTTCCCATACCGAAATTCATCCATTTAAAAGGACAGTGCTATATCCACACAAGTCTTTGAAGAAGAAGTAAAGAAGAAAACCATATATCAAAAGTCAATTGATGGAGGGAACTAAAAGCAGTTTTTAAGACTTGTGCAGAGTGCTTAGATTAACTACTTCCACCAAAAGAGAAAATACATAGTATTAAACAGAGTCCGGCTCCGGGAACAGAGGAATACAGAGCATAACCTGAGACCTCTGTACCTCTGTTTCACTGAAGAGAACCAAGATGACATCAACCCTTGATTTAGGACAAACTCATCCAAGAAATTTCTACAGTTGCCACTGCTGTAGCCAAATACTCTGCACATCACTTCTTACACTATGAACATTGATGGGGTAGATTGAGCCATTTTACTGCGCTTCAGCCATTGCAAAGTCTCCTGTACTGGAGACCTGTCCTAGTAGATGTGTGTACATTCCATCATTTTCAATAGTTATGGTGGCACTGGAAAGACTCAGAATGTCCACTCACCACCAGAGACCAAAAGCTTAGTTTTACAGCCAAGCAGAAAAATCTCACTTCTTATAGCACATGAGCTTCTAACCCCAGCTGGGGGCTGATTCTGCAGAAACTGAGGAAATGCCAATCTGTAAATGAACATCTCAACTTCCCTTCAGCATGCAGAATGGACTAGTTTCTCCAATTCCAGCAGGGATCCTTTCCAAATTATGCTTTGATTTTACTACTTAGCAGGAGAGGGAGAAAAGGTGCTACAGCTGGTAGCTATTGATATTTAATCTCAAATTTATTTTTACTTTATTGTTTTCCAAAAATAGTCTTGTCTTTCACCAGCTCTACTGCTGTTAGAACCTTTTCCAGTAACTGTCAATATTACACAGAGCCTTAAACCCTGAGAGAGAAAGAAAGGAGGAGGGGGTGGAATACGAGAGACAACTACTAATCCTGAAGAGAGAGAGACGTATCACATCACCACAGGACTCCCTGCTACTTCAGATCCTTCTATGGCAGCTAACTGTATAGTCATTTCATCTGCTTAAGGTCAAATCTCCCCAAAACTTATTTGGAAACGCAGCAGCCTGGATTTGGCCCTCCTCAAAGGGCTAAGAGTGTATTGCATACATCTACCCGCAGTCACACCCCATGTCAGCTACAGGTGCCCGACTACATCATGGCTCTATCAGCACATTGCCCCCCAGCTTGTATACTTAAGGACTAATCAAAAACCAAACTAATTGCTTTCCTTTGATAACAATTAAAAAAAAAATAAATCATTATTTCGGGGGGGGGGGAACTGTTGGCCAGACAGGGCAGGCGTTAGGATGATCTTGGTGTGTTTGTCTAGGATGTCAGCTTGTAACTGTCCACTGTCATGGGATTTGGGCCATGATTTTAAGTGACTTTGTGTCAACATGTTTTAAAAGCCCGATTTTCAGACAGAGTAGCATTTTCTAAAAATTGTGATTCTTTGAGATGGTTTAAATTGAGCATTATATAAATTGAATTAGCAAAATAAGGCATTGAACAAGCTTGAAATTTAGGCCAAGTTGTAACAGAGGGGGGTGGGTGGGGTGGAAATTACTGCCCATGTTCTTCATTTCTCCTGTTCTTATTGTTGTTACTGTTGTCAATATCTAATTTTCAGATAAAAAGAAAGCCTTCAAGATGATTAGCAGATAAAGTCAGGACTTCAGGCTTTAATTGACAGTTACTTCAGACTCCTGATGAAATGAAACTCACTCCATTCTGTTTCTCCGCAAGACAGTCAGGGAAAGAACATCTAAACGTAAGCGTAACTTGCTGACTTGTATCACACATGGCCAGTGTTTCAAAACTCAGAGTTACCCTTTCAAAAGCAAAGACTGTCACTGCCATATATAGGGTTATAAAGAGCAAAGTGGTCAAACAGAGAAAATCTCTCAGAGGATCCAAAAATATTTCCTGTCTTTATCATCATTGCTAGTGTTCAACAGTAGAGCAGACAATGGACATATCTATAGCTGCATTTCAACACATGGATGTATTACTGTGCTTGCTGCTCATAATTTTATATAGTACATGGAGATATATACTCTCTGGGAGAAAAGAAAGAGCGTCAGGAAGTATTACACAGACTTGCAGCAAAAATAACAGCTGCAGAGGACTCCAATTTGCACACTTTATTTCAGTGCACTCTCCACTACACCACACGGGCACAAGCGCTTTCACATCTTCCTTCCTACCTCACACACTGTCCTAAAAGAAACCAGGAAGTCACTAAGGCAACAAGTCTGACCCTAAACTGTCATACTGTACTTCATCCAGCATTTTATTTCTGATTAAATATGACCTTTACAATTCCACATACTTTGTTTTACCATTTTTTTTCATATATGGGGAATATATAAAGAGAACTTATTAGCTGCAGTCCAGGCTGAAAGTTATCTGTGATAAATACCACTGAAATTGGAAATCAACTACAGGCACTTGTCTGCAAGGCAGCAAATGCAATTACTATTTCCTTGTACTGTGCCTCAGAAAGGGACATTTTGTCTACATGGAAAATTTTAAAAGACTGTGGCTACATCCAATAGTTCAGCAAAAATACAGTATCTCTGGAGACCTTTTGCAAAAACAGATGATTTATTCTTACAAATACAGTAAAAACGTAAACACATATAACATGGCATTAACTTTTAAACTTCATCTGATAAGTGGCAAATGTTGTACTGAGGTATCAGCAGAGCACTTCCAGGTGTTCTGGCAGATGCTGAAATTCAAAATAGCTGTTTTGTATTGGATATTTTAAAACCATTTATATTCCAAAAGAGTAGCCATATATGCTATAGACACATTGCAAAAGACTAATCTGAACAGTTTCCTATCTAAATATCCAACATAAACAAAAATTAAAGGTAAGGAATTATTGTTAGCATAATTTTACAAAACGCATCAAGAGACTGAAGCAATTTGCCCAAGGTTACATGCACCCAGAGCTGGGGATGAAACTTCCATTTCCTAAATCGGCCCTTCACGCTTTAACCACAAGCAAAACCTCTACATAAGTCTCCAAGGTTCCAAACCATGCACAATTAAAATGTAATAAATTCCCTTCAACAGCACTAACAATAAAGGAATATGCGTGCATCAAGCTAGTGTGTGCATCAGTAGACAGAGGG
This sequence comes from Harpia harpyja, assembly GCF_026419915.1. NCBI lineage: Eukaryota > Metazoa > Chordata > Aves > Accipitriformes > Accipitridae > Harpia > Harpia harpyja. The sequence continues at coordinate 17,286,595 of NC_068948.1, forward strand.
TGAAAACAACAGCAGCAAAACCGTGTGTTCAAACAGCACTGATGCAGGAATTAAATTTCAGTATTGCTGTCAACTTTTCATTTTCACTAATGGCTTTTAAGAAAGCCGGACATTTTTCCTCAGCCCATTTTACCTTTTCCCTCCATGTGACAAATATTGATTTTCATTTCCTCCAAGTTTAAGTGCATTGAATGCTATTGTGACTTTTTGTTTGTGTCCCAGCTTTATTGAGGATGCCAGCATGAATGCATACAGCTTTGGAAAGAGAGAATTGGTTTAATAACATCTTCAAATCCAGGAGACAACACAGGAGCCCAGTCTACTTTTTTTGTATAGGTCAAGCAAGAAAAGTGACTCCAGGCGACTATCTAATGTCAGTAAGGAGACTGCTGAAGTAATAGCCTTGGTGTTTTTAAGCTGTTACTGCTATGCTCCATCACAACAGGACAAATTATGGAGTGTTCTCCTGCCACTTCAGTGCAAAGTTAGACATACTATCTTAAAAATGGCTTCAGTGGCATTTTAAGCTAAGCCTATTTTGTAGACAGTTGACCCTTTAGGAGGCTTGGTTTGGAAGGTAACGTCTCATGAAATTCTGGCTCAAACAAGCTGTAGGTTTGTGAATTCTTTTCTGCCTGACTCACAGATACATAGGCTCAACCTCCTTTCGTAAGATGATCTCCTTAAGCTTTGTGAACCTGCCTCGTACATTTTGGACACTTCCCTATCTTAAAGTCTTATTCAGCAAATAAGAAATCACTCTGTCTTTGCAGTGATATGAATAAAGAGTGCTTACGCAATCTATTCCACCCATTCAAATATGGAGGGGCAGGAAATCTCAGTGGACAGAAATAAACATCTGGACTGAAAGGGAAAGCCAGTAACAACTTAAACTGCCACAGACACTGTTATAGAAATTGTCTGTGCAGCGCTCAGACATTCATCAGTGTTAGAAGCCAAAATAAGTTGAGCTGACTTAAGCAGGGGGTTAAATTAGTTTACGTGTATCAGCACCAGGGGTCTATGCTGGTATTAAGGGATCCCCACAACTGAGCTAACTAGTGATCTAACCATCACAAACAGCCTCATTCTCATCAGCAGCTCTGACACAAGTTGCTGAGAGGACTCTTCATTCAGCCTAGACAAGTAAACAGACATATAAACCTTTGAAATTTGTTCTGTCTCTCTCTAATCTGTTATTCTCTGGATCCTCTAACCAACAGAAAGGTAGTTCATATGAATGCACATTTAGCATTGAACATGATCATCCACTTAGTTATTGTACATATGAAACAAACGTTAGCTTCACTATGTATTAACTGACATTTTAAAATCCTGATGAAAGGAAAGCAATTTAGAATTATTCACTGCTAAAGGAAGCTTATTTTCAAAACAGGCACTGTTTTGAAAAAAATCTTAACATTATTCATGTGGTTAGTCTCACTGGCTCTGCTTTGAAATTATTTTTCATAGAAAAGATGGGGAAAAGAAAGAAAGTAGTGACCGGTGGGGTTAAATACGTGATAGTGTGCCAGACCACTCCATTTTTTGCTTTCCATATTCAATTCTAAACAGTGCTCATGTTGCACCACCTGATGCCAGGTGCTGCAGGGCTTCTGCTACACCCACCTGACATTGTGATGCTGCATTTTTAAGACCTTTAAATGATGAAAATGGACTTTGTACTTCAGCACTGCCCTGGTCAAGAGAGCTGTCTGTGCAAATGATGTGAATGTCTGCTAACACGGAGAGACTTCTTTCTTTTGAAATGAAATGACACCAGAAGTTTCAGGGCTGATCATTCCAGTGAGGACCTTCCTTATTAGCAGTGGTTACAAAGTCTAACATGGGCATGGACATGTTTTTGGTCCCCATCTAGCCTGAATTTAAACTGCTTTCCAAAAATGACAATAACTTCTGAAAGTTAAGAAGAGCCTACAATTTGGGTTAATTACTTAACTGCTATAAAAAGGAAGATGACATCACTTCCTTACTCTACAACTCTCCAGTAGGCCATTCTCACAGGTATACCATATGCTCAGTCAGCTGCATACAAGATGCTGGCCCCACCCACCATGCAGAGCATTGCAGAGAATGTCTTTAACCCTCAAGTGCATGTTATTCACCCCCTCCCTCAGTGCTAGACAGACTTGAGCACTAAAGAAAATTCCTCTTTCCTGCTCTCCTGTTCTCACTCTATTGTTCCTCTTCCCATATCATTGAGAGATTTTGCCTCTTAAGAAATTCAGACTGTGGATTCAAAAATACGTGTCTGAAGAAAAACAGAAGATAAAACGGAAACCAAAGAAAGAGACTCGTGGTAGGACAAAAACTATAATATAATTTGAGCCAGAAACTTAATTTTAGTCACTGCCATGCTTACACCTCACTTACCTGTAAAATATTCCAACTACAGCATGTGGCCTCCCTGTATGGTTGTCCCTGCAACAAGGAGATTTTCCCAAGGAGGAATCGCCATGCGCTCACCATCTTCCAGGCATCTGCTAGGCCACTGCCAGTAGCGACAGAGGGACTGGCTCGGGGTAGCCATTCTGATATTAACTATAACCTGAATGTAAAAACCAGAAAGATCAAATCGGGAAACTGAACATAAACCCAGATGTCAGTAACTCTGTTCTCAGCTGAAGTTGCATATTTCCCAATTATTCCTGTTCTTTTCTATTAAGATTAGTATTTCCAAGCCTCCACTCCTCCTTAACTTTTTGTCTACAGGGAGGTATTTATACAAGAGACTGTATTATATGTGAATCTTTAAGTCATTATATTTCAACTCAGTAGTTAAGAGACACACTGCTTCCAGCTTATATAAATAACTGTACCCACTTATTTGCAAAACATTATTTTAACTTCCATCAACTCATATTCATGAGAGAAGAAAACCCAATAGGAAAACGTTATTTCGATTAAAAAAAGCCCAGAGATAAAACCTGAGCAGTACTGAAGACTGGCAGGGAGAGAGCAAAAAAAGAACTGTCACACTACAAAGTCACACCTCCTCCTGCCAAGTAAAACTGGCCTCTTGCAAACACGCAACCAGGTAGCCTGTGACTTCAGGACTCCCAAAAGCAGGAAGTATGCCCCAAAGAAAAGGTCAAACCAAGCAGCAACTGTTGTATTTCGATGGTCAGTAAATACGCTTTCCAAAGCAGGGTTGGAGAGATTTGTTGACCGTTGCAGCAGGGAGGGCTTGCAACCTGTCCCTAAATCTTAAACCACAGCCCAACATAGGAAGAAACACCGAAACTCATCTGGCTTTTCCCTGAGAAAAGGACTTAGGATTCGGTCGTCATCAGCACGCTAAATAAGCCAGGCAATTTGCTGCTCCCCTTCCCTTTCACTCCTGCCTCGTCAATAAAGAAACCTCGTTCCTGCCCATCCGATGTGCTGCCCTGACTCCTCTCTCTCCACTCTGCTGGTATAGTGGGTCCTTTTGATTAGCCCTTTTCAGCCTTTCCTTCTGTCCGTCCCGCTACATCTCCCCAGTTTGCCCCATGAAAGTGAAGTGACCACCCGCCAGGCTGCTCCGCGGCCGGGACACCGCGGGCGAGCTGCGCGCCCTTCTCGGCGGCCAGGCGAACGGCGCGCCTCCAGCCCCTCTCTTTCTCAGTCGCCGCCACGTCCTCGCTTTCTCTCCTCCCTACGGTACTCGGGGAAACCCCCAAATTCACGGGCCGCCTGCTAGCAAAAATGCCCGGCGGGAGGGGCAGCCCCGCGGTTTGTCCAGCCGGCAGGGGCCGGACGCCTCCGGCCGCTCCGCCGCGGACTACTCCCAAGCGGGGAAGTTTGGCACGCTATTAGCCCAATTTTTAAATACATCACGTCTGTTTCTGGGTGAAGAAAATTACTCGGGCTGATTAAATGAATGCGCTGAACGATCGTTGGTGCTTAGAAGAAGAAGAAAAAAAAAAACACCCCACTGTGCTTTATTTTAACGGATGATAAAATTGTGATGGGCGGGAAGCAGGGGAAGAAAACTTTGTTGCTAATGAGAAAAATGCGGCCGCGCGAACAAAACTGTAAAGAAAAAAAAAAATCTATTCTTGAATAAGGATTAATTCAATGTCTGTGAATAGGAAATCCTGCGCTGGGTAATTGCAGCGAGGTAGCGCGGCGCCCAGCTGCGAGGCGACGCGGGCACCTTTGTGCGCTTGCCAGAGGACAGCTCTGGGGAGAGGTAACTTCCCCCGGTCCCCACGGTCTGGTGTCAAGTAACGGGAAATTTAACATTCCGCATTTCCAGAGCAAATTATCCCCCTCCTCCCTCCCTCCCTCCTCCGGCAGCTCGCAGTCGGCCGGCCGGGCGCCCCGCCTGACGGGGCGGGGAGCCCCGAGCCGACCCTGACCCCGCACCCCGCGGGGCACGGCCTCAGCACCCTCGGGGGACGGCCCCGGCTTCCGCAGCGGGCCGGACCGCAGCTCCGTTCGGGGGCGGCAGGAGAAAGGGAACGAGAAGCCCCTCTGCGGCGCGGGGATAACAGCCTACGCACCCTCCGCCAAGCCCGGCGCAGCGGGAGGCACGGGACACGGCAACAGTTGATTCCTTCCCCCCCAGCACCCACCTTCGCAGACGGTAGCGAGGGAAGCGCAAAGTGAAACAGCAGCAACAACCCGGCAGGCCAGGGCAGCGCAGCGCACCGGCTTGTCAGGGGAACCCTCGCCCAGCCGGGCTCGATCGCTGCCATCAGGCAGGCGGCCGGGAGACAGAGTGTCCCGAGGAGCCTCGTCCGCCGCAGCCCCCGTCGCCGGGGCGGGTTCCCCGCAGCGTCAGGGAAACGCTTCCGAAAGGCTGGAGGAGAAAAGGGTCTCTCGCCCCTCGCGGGGGGGAGGGAGGGCACACCTGACCTTGGGCGAGGAAATGCAGCCCCTCGGGCAGCGGGGCGACCCGCGCCGCGCCCCCTCCCCGGTGCCCGCTTCGCCCGGCACCCCCTCAGCGGGGCGGGGAAGTTTACCTCAGCCGCCCCCAACGCTCGCGCCTAACGGTCGCCCGAGCGCGCGAGCTGCCGGCGCCCCACCCCACAACGCCCGGGCAGCGAGCCCAGGGGTGCGCTCGCGGGGCGGGCGGGCTCCGCCTGAGGGAGCAGGGCACCCAGCAGCCGCGGAGACCGGGGGGTACCCCCGGACCCTAAGATACCACAAAGAAAATGGCTCACTTTTTTTTTTCTTTCTTTTTTTTCTGGAAGTGCCTACGTTACCCAGCGGCAGGGAGCGTCCGGGAGCCGGCTGCCCGCGGAGGCTCGCGATTGCGGGGCCCGACTGCCCCCGGCCGGGACGGGCCTCTGCCCGTTCCCTAGTGGGGCTGAAAGGTCCTCGGCACCCAAAGACTTCGCTTTAACGTGAGGAGAGGTTCCGAGGGCCGGAGTTAAAGCCATTAATGAAACTCAAGCTGCGTAAAGGAAACCCTCCCAGAGCACTGGTGTCTGCTAACCCTTCCTTGCTTTTCTGTCGCTCAAATCTAAACTCAGTTTAACAGCAGAATTAGTTAGTATTTCATTGATAAAACCATCAAAATACGTTTAATTTACCTTTTTCCGAGACCAAAAAGTGACTTGAAATTCTTAAATATTCACATTGACAAGCCAGCTGGCTCTAGTGTACAACTTACATGTTAACAAAAATATGTATCATGTACCAGATGAATCATCACATTCGAACAAGAAAAAGTTCTAAAGACATGAAGTCCAAGAGGTATTCAGACTACAGCGTTAATATTTTACTAAGGATTCATAATCATATGAAGGGTAAAAGTCCTCAAGTACTTCCCACCCCAGCTTTTCAGTGTTAAATCCTCTATGATGCCCAATTTACAACTCAAACTACTAGGGGGAAGAGCAAAGTGATTACTTCTTGTTTAAAAAGGCAAGCAACTCCACCCACGCTGATATGAAAAAAATTCCTATAACACAAAATGCCTAAATTTTGGAATTGTAAAAAATATATATATTCACATGAGCATAAAACTGGTTATTTCTGTTTGGTTCTTTGAAGGCAGCCAAACTGATTTATTTTTCATAAATAATAATGTGAGGAGATAAAACTCTACTGGGTGAAAATATTGGGCTGAATTCTGTTTCCCCAAACTCCCATTAAGGTTAATGATCATTGTAGGTGCATCAGGGAAGCCAAATCATGTGCAAGGCCAAAGCAATTTTTTTTTCTTTTTTTTTTACAATCAAGTTATAAATCCCATATAATATATGGAGGCTTGCAAGTGGACATCTTAACACAGATATAGCAGCGTAAGCATGCCACAAACATACAATCTCATAGAATAAAATTAATATCAAATATAAAGCATTTGAACCAAATCAAGCCTTAAATGTGATAAATTATTTCCTTCAAAGGAAACTTACCTAGGCTCAATAAGGTCTTTGCTAGCAGCATTTTTTTTATAAAGAAATTAAAAATGCCAAAATATCTACAATTTTATGAGGAGGAGTTGAATAGTTAAGGAGAAATTTCCCACTATTGGGGGGTATGAAAAATATACTAGCAATTAATATGCAATACATATATGTATACCCATACTTACAAATATAAACACACACATACAACCTGGACAGTTCATGTTAACCAAGGAAAGGCTAAATAATACAAAGTGATTACTAAATACAGGTACACTTTAAAAACACAGAGACAGTGAATTTTATCTGTTGCAAAAATGTATTTGATTACTCGAGTAAAATTACAGTATCTCTGCTGTTAGTAAGTATTAAATGTTAAAGAAACTGGACCTCTTTTCCTTTCAACTTTCCGAGAAAGTGCATGTAACAGTCCAAGGTTCCCCCTGCCCCCCTCCCCCCCCCCCCAATACCTAATACAAAATAAACAAACACTATACTTGTTCCCTTGGTCAAGGAGTAGGGCTTGGTCTTGTAAGGAACATATGTACATTTTAATGAAAGTGATGTCTTATTGTATGTACAGGAGCATCTACAGTTGTCCATGGAAGTTGTTCAAGATGCCATACTTAGCAGCATTGTGAAAGTCCAGCACATTTTCTATAATGAATATACCTACAAGGCAAAATGTTACGTCTCAGTTTCAACTACCAAAACAACACTTCAGTATCTTCTCTAATAATCCGCGTGCTTATTACTGTACAGAAATGTATTAACATTTAAGACGACTCAAGTAAAAAGCACAATACAAATAACAGTTCAAAACGGAAAATGTTAAACCTACAAAAATTAAAGCAGTTTTAATTTTATAATAAAAATCAAAAACTGAGCTGTGTAAAGGACCCACACTGTTCAGTCTATATTCTTTCAGTCCTTTTCTTAATTCTGTTTGGAAAAATTAAACAATGTGTTTGCTGATAAAATTTCCAGCAGGATCAAAGTGTACATTTATATACAGATTTTTGTTAAAGATCTATTGTATCACTGAGGCATCGCATCAATACCAGAGTTCATGTTAAACTGGATATAGAAAATAAGTTAATGCCAGAATAAGATCACCTAGCGGAACAGACTTGCAACTGCCATAAATGTTACAGCAAGTTTACAGCACTCTAGTCGATTAGTATTTAGTTCAAAATACAGGAGACCAAAGTTAATGCTTGCATTTGTTTGCAAAGCAAGGTTATATCACTAATAAATAAGCTCTCTTAGAACTCTAGAAGTAGAACACGGTACAAAAGAAGTCTTTGTAATGTCGTAGCCTGCAGCTTGAAAAAAGCAACCCTAGGTTGCACTATTTGCAGGAATGTTATTTATGGAGTTTTTCCTAATTTGTTACAATTTCTTTGTTGTCTTCCACGAAACGCGTGAAACGGAAGCTTGTCCCATTTTCATTGCTTGCCATTTTCTCCAGACCAGCTAGAGGTGCGTTGGGTTCTGAATTCTGGAGCTTCTCCAGGCTTCCCGTCAAGCCACTGATGGGAGAGCTGCCACCATTGCCCAGGCCCCCTGGTGCCGGAGGGATGCCACCATTCTGGATGACAGAGATCTCGTTGGTCTTCATGGCCAAGCCGTTGGAGAGTGCTGCCGCGTACTGGTTCCAGAAGCTGGAGGGGTCTCCATTCCCCGACCGTGCAGCCAAATCCTTCTGAAACATTTCTGGGAACTTCACAGGATTGCCTCCTAGAAATGTCATGGGGCCATCTACAGAAAGTCGTCTGCCTCGTCTTGCAGGAGTACTGTTCCACATGTGAGTGCCCATGTGAACCTGAAAAGAAAGAAAGGAAGAAACAAACAAACAAAAAATAGGGGTTGACAGGGATTTCAAACTTATTTTGATCACAGAGAAGGCAGCAGTCCTTGAACATGTCCAGCCTTGTTACATAATGAACGGCACTAAAGGTAGCTGGTACAGGGCTCCATTTCCCATCTGGAATAATAAATAAACTTCTTCTGGATTAGCCCATCACCATTACCCAGAATACCCTGTCTTCCTGCTGAACAATGCATTGCTTGTTAGTCTTTTTTTTATTATATGTATTTAGTTTATAATGACTTCACTTTATTCTGTCAATTGCAGATAGCTGCTTTCAGGGTTAGAATTGCTATGTCCACTTTCATTGCAATGGTAAGTATTGTATTTGACACCCTTTACCCTATAAACGTCCTTTTCAGACAGGCAGAAAGTATCCTTTACTGATTGCTCATCAGAGAGCCTCGTGTATAGACAGAATGGCCTGAAAGTAATTATTCATCTCGCATTACTGGCAGCAACCTCTAGAGAAATACTCTGTCAACAGAAAAATGTACACAGTAAAGTGCTCAACTGGTGTTCTAAAACTTAAGTGTATTTGCTTTTTCAAACACATATCAGTAGGAAATGTTAGTTATATAATCAAAGTAATGCCCATTAGTTCCAGAATTATGTTAATAGTTTTTTTAAACACCATCATCTTACATGATAGTTATGAAGAACAGCACATTCAAGAGCCTTTCAATTCTTAAAGAGGTGTGTGAGTTACAAAACATGTCTCTGTTAATTAAGACTCCTTAACATCATTTGGCTGTTCCGTTTCACACTCTACATAGACAGTCTTTGCTGGTAGATGAATTTTAATTAAGCATCAAAACCAAAAATCACGCTTCGGATCGGCTGCCAACATGAGCACTCAAGAAGAGGCCATCTAGGTCTACCAGAGCTGACTAAACACACCATTTGTCACACCACAGATACCCAAAGGTACCACTGCTTGCAACATTAACAGATGTAAAAAATTAAAACCCCCCTGCAAGGAGAAAATGAAACCTAAGAACAGCAAGAGGAAAAAGTACCTTCAGATTGCCTTTTGTTGTGAATGCTCTTCCACATATAGTGCAGGCAAAAGGTTTCTCACCAGTGTGCGTCCTTTCGTGGATCTGCAGAGCACTGGAGGAAGAAAATGTTTTCCCACACGTGTTGCAGTAGTGCTGTTTGGGGGTTCTTCTGGGGAGAGCAGGGAGCAGGACAGGGGATGTAGCAGAGGAGGACAGCGGCCCTGAAGCAACTAGACCAGAGGGTGCTTCTTTGCTATCCTGAGGAGAGCTGTGCACAAAGCCATTAACCTCAGTCTTTATGAGCGATGACAGTGAATTAGCAGGCATAACCGAAGAATTCTGATTAGGGCCTATACTGGAATTGGGCTCAAAAAGTTGTGATGGTAGATCTCGCATTTGATGTGTCAACATATGCTGCTTCAAATTACCCTTTGTGGAAAAGCCACGATTGCAAACTGTGCAAATAAATGGTCTCTCTTTGGTATGACTTCTGTAATGAATGTCCAAGGCACTCTGACAAGCAAATGTTTTGCCACAAATGTCACATGCGGTGTTTTTAAATTTACCTCTATCTCTGAAAGGAAAGAGCATACTCAGAGACTCTTCTTTAATCATTTTATCAGTGTTACTAGATGTCAAGTCCAAAGCACCACTGTTAGCAGGGGTTGGAGACAAACCGTTGGCAAACTCACTTGGTAAAGCTCTTGCTGGTTTCTCTTCAATACTTGGGGACTTGTGGTAATCATTAGTGCTGTTGGATGGGGACAAGGCCTGCATGGAAGAGGTAGACTCTGAGACAGCAGGGCTTCCAGCACTTTGGCTTTCCATATCACCACCGACAGATGACGAATCGTTAGTCAAAACGTCCCCTTCCACTGACCCATTTTCAACTGACTTTAAGCTTGCCTGAAGTTGTTCAGCAAGTCCCGCATTGATCATCTTCATCTGATTTTCCAAAGCAGCAATACTTGACATTTCCAGGGGCAAAGGGGAAGAAGACAAGCTGTCTTGTGATGCATCCGCAGATTTAGGTGTGTCTGGCACGCTGCTGTCAGGACAGTCTTCCATGTTCTCATCTGAGAAGTTGTCTATATCATCAAAATTCTTATCATCAAAAGATCCCGTATCTGATTCCATTGACTCAGGATAGTTTTCCGTCACTGGAGTGTTGGGGATCTGCCCTCCCATATGCATTCGGATATGCTGCTGTAGCACAACAGCATTGGTGAATTTTTTCTGGCAGATCGGGCATGAATGTTGCACTCTCAGCGGAGGCATGGCACGGTGGACACTGTAATGAGTCTTTAAGTTGCCTTTAGTAGTGAAAGCGCGACCACAGATTTTACATTTAAACGGCCTCTCACCAGTATGTGTGCGATAATGCATTTTCAGTGCACTCTGGCAACTGAGAACTCGGTGGCAAATGATACACTCATTAGGATCGGTTGCCTTTTTGTCAATGTTTTCTACCAGTTGCTGCAATTTTGACGTTTCAGATGCTGGCGTTGAATCCAATAGTCCTCCAAATGGAAACTTTGCCTTAAATTGCTCTGACATGAGAGGCATCAGTGGATTTGTAAAAGTGGCGACACCGCTGGAGCCTGAGTCTGCTGCCGGTGAGCTCACAGAGCTGCTCATGTTAGTGATGGCGCTTGCGTTTTGAGAGTTTTCTTCCATTTTGCCATTTGAGGTAGGCAAAGTGCCAGCCTCTACCTCATCAGAAAGTCCATTGGAAATTTTTGATGTGGGATCAGCTGTTCCCGAGTCACTCTTGACAGAGCAGGGAGGGCTAGTGGAAGGATGGCTAATGGGAATCGGCTGAGGCTCCTCAGTTTTGATGAATGGGGTCAAGCTTGGGATCGTTGGTGGGAGTGGCAGTCCAACAGAAGTCGTCAGGGTGGAGAGGACCGGCTTGCTGTCCAGCCAGCTCGTGACAGGTTTCTCTGGCGGTATAGACATCCCGTAAGGAATACCCGTGCTTGTAGGAATATTGTCCAAATGCTCTGGCACCGGGTATGGATTCATTTGAATATGAGGGTATTTTTCTTTATGACGCTGAAAGTGGACTTTTAAGTTTCCCTTTGTGGAGAACCTATTTCCACATATGTTGCATTTAAATGGCCTCTCGCCAGTGTGAGAACGTAAATGAATCTGCAAGGCACTGTCACTCCCAAACACTTTAGCACAGAACCTGCATTTATGCTTAAAGAATGCCTCATCTGAATTACTTTTTGCTTCAAAAGCAGTTACGTTTGGTGGCTTGCTTTTTCTTTGCTGTGCCAAGACAGTCAAGGAGTTTAAATCCTCTGCAGGTGTTCCAATATTGGACAAGGGACTGGAGAAAACAGAGTTACTAGGGGTGGGCTGAGGTAGAAGTGGATTAGATGCAGGACTTAATAAACTGCTTATTGCAAAAGCTGGTGAAGATGATGCTGATACTGGTGGGTTGCTGAGCTGTGAGCCACCAATACTCGAAGCCACTTTTTCTGAGGACGGTGTTGTAACTGCTGCTGCCAATATGTTAATATTTGGAGAAGAGCCACTACTGGATGGAATTAGAGTGTTGCCAGGGTTGCTCTGAGGTAGCTGTATAGGGGGTAGCTGTTTCACACCACTGATGCTGGCAGATTGACTAGCAAGGCTTTGTGCTAATCCAGCTGCTGCAGCCAGCTGCTGGGATAAATGGGAACTTAATGTGGACAAGGGGTTGGCAGATGTTCGTAAAGTACCTTGAGAAGGGCTAGAAGATGTTGGCATGTCTGTATTTTGGGAAGCCAACAATAATATTTGGTGACGAATTTGTTCAATCAGTTGCAACTGATGGATCTGCTGCTGCTGTAAAGCCAACAGTTGCTCCATCAAGGCAGGTACAGCAAGCTTACTGTTCGATGCACCATTACATCTCGCTTCCTGTGAGAACTGTGCTACTGCCACTTTAGTACTCTGAAGGTTTTCAATTATTACATTACTATTTATCACTGAAAAGTTGCCTAATGTTGTCAGATCCCCTATGTGAGGTAGAGAGGTTGTTACAGCTGAGGTACCCATTGTGGAGCTGTTACTGCTTGTAATAC